>NC_091619.1:59559489-60184489 GCF_027580195.1 Bos mutus
GGAGTTCACTCAGACTCATGTCCATCGAGTCAGTGATGCCATCCAGCCATCTCATCCTCTGTCGTCCCCTTCTCCTCCTGCCCCCGATCCCTCCCAGCATCAGAGTCTTTTCCAATGAGTCAACTCTTCGCATGAGGTGGCCAAAGTACTGGAGTTCCAGCTTTAGCATCATTCCTTCCAAAGAAATCCCAGGGCTGATCTCCTTCAGAATGGACTGGTTGGATCTCCTTGCAGTCCAAGGGACTCTCAAGAGTCTTCTCCAACACCACAGTTCAGAAGCATCAATTCTTCAGCGCTCAGCTTTCTTCACAGTCCAACTCTCACAGCCATACATGACCACTGGAAAAACCATAGCCTTGACTAGACGGATCTTTGTTGGCAAAGTAATGTCTCTGCCTTTCAATATGCTATCTAGGTTGGTCATAACTTTTCTTCCAAGGAGTAAGCGTCTTTTAATTTCATGTCTGCAGTCACATTCTGCAGTGATTTTGGAGGCCCAAAAAATAAAGTCTAACACTGTTTCCACTGTTTCCCCATCTATCTCCCATTAAGTGATAGGACCAGATGCCATGATCTTCGTTTCCTGAATGTTTAGCTTTGAGCCAACTTTTTCACTCTCCACTTTCACTTTCATCAAGAGGCTTTTTAGTTCCTCTTCACTTTCAGCCATAAAGGTGGTGTCATCTGCATATCTGAAGTGATTGATATTTCTCTCAGCAATCTTGATTCCAGCTTGTGCTTCTTCCAGTCCAGCGTTTCTCATGATGTACTCTGCATATAAGTTAAATAAGCAGGGTGACAATATACAGCCTTAATGTACTCCTTTTCCTATTTGGAACCAGTCTGTTGTTCATGTCCAGTTCTAACTGTTGCTTCCTGACCTGCATATAGGTTTCTCAAGAGGCAGGTCAGGTGGTCTGGCATTCCCATCTCTTCAGAATTTTCCATAGTTTATTGTGATCCACACAGTCAAAGGCATTGGTATAGTCAATAAAGCAGAAATAGATGTGTTTCTGGAACTCTCTTGCTTTTTCGATGATGCAGCGAATGTTGGCAATTTGATCTCTGGTTCCTCTGCCTTTTCTAAAACCAGCTTGCACATCTAGAAGTTCAGAGTTCACGTATTGCTGAAGCCTGGCTTGGAGAATTTTGAGCATTACTTAACTAGCGTGTGAGATTAGTGCAATTGTGCAGTAGTTTGAGCATTCTTTGGCTCAAACTTTCTATATTCTGTTAGAATCACATTTTTAATGTATCTCTTTTTAATTCAATTATTCATTTAACAATTTGTATCATAAATAGATTAAATTAAACTAAGTCATTTAATAATATACTATTATTTTAACTGGGTTTGGAGATCAGTCCTGGTTGTTCATTGGAAGGACTGATGTTGAAGCTGAAACTCCAATACTTTGGCCACTTGATGAGAAGAGCTGACTCATTTGAAAAGACCCTGATGCTGGGAAAGATTGAGGGCAGGAGGAGAAGGGAATGACAGAGGATGAGATGGTTGGATGGCGTCACTGACTTGATGGACATGAGTTTGGATTAACTCCTGGAGTTGGTGATGGACACGGAGGCCTGGCATGCTGCAGTCCAGGAGGTCACAATGAGTCTGACACAACTGAGCGACTGAACTGAATTGATACCATATAGTGCCCATAATTGGTTTACTTTATTAATAGAAAGCAATTATTTTCAATCTTGTTTTGACACATGAAGTTCTGAAATCTGCTTAGAGCCAATGGATTACAATGCTTTGATTTAAATTAAATACAGAAATGTTAAAGTTGCAATATGATTCACGTATTTTGTAGGAGGGCACAAAGCTTAAATGTGGTGCATCCAGTGTCAATTGCACATCCACCGTGAAAACTAAGTGCTCTACCAGAAAAGCTGGGATTCCCATTCACAGAAGAGACACAGCTTTTACTTTTCTTCACCACACTTACTGTGATAAACGTACACTAGAAGAGGTTCAGCAATTCTACTCACTACAAGGCTACATGTGCTTCAATAAACCAAATAATTGGTGGGAACTGTGATTTGAATATGTTTACCTTGAGAAATAACAAGTCATGGAGGCCTTGAAAAACTGTCTAAAAATAAAAAACAAGAAGCAAATATAATTTTCTGTTTTATTTTAAGCTCTGAGGTCCATATGTATCAAACATTAAAACAGCATTACTTGAAAAACAAAAAAAGCAGACTAGTGTTTTTACCTAATTGCCAGTCTGTTATATAACAGCCACATGTTCACAGCATCTCAAGTCCATTTTGATATTAGTCCTGAATAACTTCTCTACTTAAGCAAGAGAAAAATGATGAAATAGATTTCCATCCTCCTTTTTTTTGGAGCCTTGTAAAGTTCATGAAGAAATCACTATATCTGTGGAAAATATGAAGTTGATAAACACACATTTAATAGTGTTTCAGTCTGGTCTAGTGTCTGGAGTTGGGGAGGATATGGCTCAGGGAAGTCATTGTGTCCTGTGTCTTATTGGCAGCAGCCAGTTAAGAAAGTAGGGTGATGACATTTTCATCACCATACAGGTGGTGAGCATTTAATCCTAAATAAAAATATATTATCTATCTTCTCTTCCAAGTTGGAGTTTTAGATATTGGGTTTTTGGAAAGGTTCTCAGGATGCTGAAATCCTAATGTAACTTTTGTAACTTTTCCCTGATTTTTCAGTTATTGATGATTGGAGTTCTTGGAATATGACTGGTGCAGGGTGAAAAGGCTTTGCTTGTGAATAAGGAACCCAAAACCCTCAGTAGAAAAGCAGATATTTTACTAAGTGCCAAAAGTGAGAAAGCAGGCTGGAATAGGAAAGCCAAAGGCATCTAGACCGTCGAGAACTGAGAAGGGACGATCCTAGAGAAGATCATCAGAGTGTGATATCCTGTAATTCTCCTTGAATGGCATCACACATGCAGTTACCTGACAATAAATACCATCCTCAATAAACAGTTAACTAAGCAAAAGTTAGGAATATTGTTTATTGCAATTTTCCATGTTTTGAGAAGCAATGATATATGGTAAGTGCTTAATATTTATTGATTTATAAACTGGTCAAGAAGTTTCTTCCCAGTAAAGTTGGGGCTCAAGAAAATTGGGCAGGGATTCAACTCCCAAGGACTGCCCTTTTACTAACCAGAAGAGACTAGGACAAATACATTTGGCTCAGAAACAAAAATGAAGTAGTTGAACCCAAATTATCTTTTTTCTTGGTATTTCCTCTCTGATTTAACATATTCTTAGTTTTGTTTGGCACATAAAAAAGTAAACAATTTTGAAACCCTGAAGATCATCTCTAAGCAGATATTTTTAGTTTTGCCATAGCAGGGAACACAGCAGGCTGATTAGATGAGATTATATTCTTTATACTTTTTTAAAAATTAAGAAAAAATCAGTGAATGAAAACAAAAGTTTTTCTGTGCAATACAGAGCATCATTTAATCACAATTTTAACTCTGTGTCCCCATTTGTGTTTTAATCAATTGAATAGATAGACAAAATCTCAAAGTCATTTTCAATGTAGTTCATTTTTATCACAGATTTCAGTTACTGATTCAACAATTATTGAGTATTCAAAATGCACCAGACACTATTAAAAACCATAAAGTTATGTATTGAATAGGACCCGTCTCCTCCTTTATGAATCTTAAATTCTTTTGGGATAAATAAATAAGCAAATATGTATGGTGTGTGTGTGAGAGAGAGAGTGTGTGTGTGTTTGTGTGTGTGTGTGTATGTAGTCTGACAATGCTAAATAAGACAATTAAAGCTGACAATAAAGGGACCGTTCTAGATTGGGAATGGAGGATATACTTTAAATAAAGCAGTCAAGAAATTCTTCTCTAAGGAGATGATACTTGACCAGTGATTCAGATGATAAGAAAATCAAGGATCCAGGAAAGAGCATTTCACGTGGGTCATTGTAAAGGCCCTGCGATGGAAATGAGTTTGGCCCTTTTAAGAAGCATCAACAATATCTGTGCTATTGGAGTGGGTGACTGAGTGAAATAGAATTAGAAATCACTGAATATAAAACTCAAGCAATCAATGCTGAAAACTTTCCATGTTATCTATAATGTGATGGGAAGACTCTGAGGGATTTGATTTAATGATGAGTAGAAGATGTGGAGTTTTGAAGAAGTATATCATCATATTTTCCTTATTTTTCCTCCTTTAACAATTCTTTTACAACTTTGTGAAAATATACTATGGGAATTATAAATGAAACAGGAAGGCCAATTAGAAAACTAATATATTAACCCAGGCATTGCTTGGGCTAGAACTCTAACAGTGCATGATAAAAAGAAGATTGAATTTTGATGTATTTTAAAAATAAAACTCACAGAACTTGCTGACTGACTGCATAAGAATTGAGGAAAGTGAAAAATCAAAGAAAATGCTGAAGGTTTTTGCTTGAGAAACTGAATGTGTTATTGTTCATTAAGACAGGTAAGTGCTAAGTGGATCAGACTTGAGCATGAAAATGAGTAGTAGTCAAAGATTCTGTTCATATACAATGTGAACTATTTTCAGATATATAGTTCAGGGATAATGGTAAAGGCTTGGAAATTGACATAAAATTAGTTTTCAAAACCATAGATGTGAATGGAATTGCTTTGGCATGCATTGATAAGGAGAGAGGAAGAGAGAGCCTTGGAAATGACAATATTTTAAGTGAGAAAAAGGAGAAGATATAGAAAAGAATAATTGAGCATCACCAGTGAAGTAGGAGGAAAACAAAAGGTGTCGTAAAGTCAGACGAGGCATTCCTGATCAAGAACAAAACAATAAATACTTGTATCATTTCTAATCAGCATTTAAGCATAACGAGGAAATACAGTTCATCATTGGACTTTACACAACATTCGATCTGTTTTATCAAGAGCAATTTTAGTGGTGTGGTGGTGACAAAATCCTGGTGATAATACACTAATAAGAGAATTTAATGGGGAACAAATAGTGAATATAAGCCATTCACTCAGTAACTTTGGTTCAAAAGGCTATTGAAAAAGATGTGATGCAAACTAGAGGTGGTGGTGGTGGTGGTGGTTCAGTCACTAAGTCGTGTCTGACTCTTGCGACCTCACGGACTGCAGCCCACAAGGCTCCTCTGTTTATGGGACTTTCCAGGCAAGAATACTGGAGTGAGTTGCCGTTTCTTTCTCCAGAGGATCTTCCTGACCCAGGGAACAAACCTGGGACTCCTGCATTGCAGCCAGCTTCTTTACTGTCTGAGTCACCAGGAAAGCCCCAATTGGTGTCTCTGACTCATGTGTCTAGATTTCTAAAAATTGCCTTGCTTTCATTGTAGCAATCATTGCTTAGTCAGGTATCTTTTTCTTGATGTTGCATAATGATCAGTATAGAATGTCAGTCTATAGAATGTTACTGCATTTGCCTATACATGTAAAAAAATGTCTCTATTAAAATGTTAGTCTTATTCTCAAAAATACGTGAATATTTTGATCAATTTCAAACAAAAGTTTATAAAATGACATTAGTCATCTAATTTACTACTTTATCATTTATTAATTTATGCATAGAACAAATACTTATTAAGTCCTCATATATGTTAGACATTATGCTAGGCACAGAGGAGAATAAGACTGATATAACCCCTTGCATCTTAAAATGCAGAGGCCAGTGGAAAAAACAGATGCTAAATGGATAATTGCATGTTTTTAAATTTAAAGTTCCATTGGTGAGAAGTGCTTTGAATGAAAAATACAGGTGCCAACAAGAATATATAATAGAGGGATGCAGCTACCCTAAGATAACTTCCTCCACAGACTTGTATGTCATGTGCAGTTACTCTCAATGCTATGTTTGCTAAAAGGAAGATGAAATTCATTTCTAATCTTATTGATCCCTGGTTAGGTCAGATTTATACAAAACCTAAGCAAAGCAAGGGCTTCCCTGGTAGCTCAGACAGTAAAGAATCTGCCTGCAATGCGGGATCCCTACGTCGGGGAAGATCCCCTGGAGAGGGGAATGTCTACCCCCTCCAGTATTCCTGCCTGTAGAATTCCATGGACAGAGGAGCCTGGTAGGGTCGCAAAGTGTTGAACATGACTGAGCGAATCACACTTATTTACTTACTTAAGCACCCCACTCCAGTATTTTTGCCTGGAAAATTCCATGGATGGAGGAGCCTGGAAGGCTGCAGTCCATGCGGTCGCTGAGGGTCGGACACAACTGAGCGACTTCACTTTCACTTTTCACTTTCATGCAGAGAAGGAAATGGCAACCCACTCCAGTGTTCTTTGCCTGGAGAATCCCAGGGACAGGGGGAGCCTGGGGGGATGCCATCTATGGGGTCGCACAGAGTCGGACACAACTGAAGTAACTTAGCAGCAGCAGCAGCAAGCAAAGAAAGGGGCTTATTGATTATATCAGATACAGATTTCAAAGCTGCTATAGATTTCCAGTATTGATCCTATAGTTCAAGAAATCCACCCTTTTCAGTGTTTGCAGCAGGTCAGACAATACAGGAAATAAGACTCAGGCTTTCTGGCCCTAATCCAGGTTGTATCTTCTAAACCACAGACTATTTCAGGATTAATTTTATGAGCAAACAATTCTGAATAAATCCTTGCACTATGCTTATTGCTCTGTTTTCTAAGTTAAAGGGAAAACCACTCTTCCATTTACCGTGAACAACAAAACATTATCATAAAATAGCCACATTCCCTATTTCTAGCTTAATCTCTCAGAAGCATCAAGGAGTACCAGAGAACAGCTATCAAAAGTCTGCAAACGACAGGCAGATATTCTGGCTCAAGAATAGTTTTGTCCTGAAACTGTAAGGACTCCTCTTTGGTAACAGTGTTTACTTTAAAATGCCTTTAATAAGCTATCAGCTATTAAACTTTTCTGCTCAAAGTTTGATAATTGCAGAATTATGAAGAGACCAGGTATCTTTACTAGTATCAGACTTCTTCCCAGCTTGCTCCCTGGGTTCAGCTAACGCATCAATTTTAGATGCTGCAGAAACTAGCTCAACTAAAGCCATCCCCTTGCTTTTCAGTCACAGCCCTTTGGCAGAAGAATAAAAACGAGGCCAACCTTAAGAGTTACAGCTTCTAATGTCTTAGCTGCCCCTTAATAAGTATGTATTCAGAGCACCTTGACAATAGTGTGACTGACATTGTTACTAATATAGAACAAGTCAAAATACAAAGAATTTTAAATGGCTCACATTCTTTAAATGATATTGGAATCGTTTCTTCTTCTAAACCAGAGTCTCCTGCTGCTCCTGTTGGTAGTGAGATCTCTAAAGTACCAGACAATGGTGACCGTGATGAATGGTCTTCATAGTCAAAGGTGCCCTGAGTGAAAAGCAAAAGAATAAAAAGCTGGTCTCACTTGTGTGATGCCAGTCATGGAGACAATAAATGTCTGTGCATGTACTTTTAAAGCCAGCCCTTTTAAGCGGATTGTTAAGCAGTTAACTGTTAATACTTTGAAATGTTTCATTCTTTGTTAGTGGTGAGTTTATGTCAAAAACTTTCCATGTGACTGTAAGCCTAAAACTGCCTTCAACTGAGCTTAAATAATTTAATTAATGCTTTATCATATGAAAGGGTTTAGTTATTTAAGACTGAAAAAAAAAGATACTTCCAATAATTAGATGTAATATTATTCACTATAATTGACATTAATGTATAGTTTACATACTATAATGTTCCTAGTTCTTAATAAGTCCAAATAAGTAAAATGAAGACTGAGAATGACTATCCCACAAGTCTAAAAATAAAAATATTATCTTTTGTATGATTTTAGAGGTCATTATATTTTGCTTTAAAGATCGGCTAGAGTTTTTTAAGTCAAGTTTAAAAGATATAAAGGCTAATCAGCAAAAAGTTCAAAAAAGTTATTTATTGGTGACCTAAATATGTTTTTCTGTTAAATACCAAAAGAAAAAAGTCTATATTAAGCTGTACATTAAAAAAAAAATACTGTTAAGCTAGAAACTCTCTACCCCTTCCAAATCCCACTATAGTATAAAATTGTATCAAAAGTATTACGGTATTACACCACTACCTACATCAATAAAATGCCAGTTTGACATATTATAAAGAAAAATCAGTTACACTTCAATAAGTCCAACTCTCTAGGAAGAAAAGGAAGAGAGAGGTATATAGTATGGCTCATCCACAACAAGTCATCAGAGACCACAGAACCACATAATTCTACTCTGCCACAGCAGTCTTTATTTCAAAAGGAGTGGTTTCCAGCACAAGGAAACATGCTTCCTTAGATGCTACACTTCAACAGTGTGCTGAGACAGGTAACTCTAAGAAAAAAGTAGTGAAATTAAAATGAGACCATGTCTTTCATATAATTTTCTTCTCCTATCCCAATCTTGTCTGCCCATACATCTGAAATCTTACTTATATTTAAATATTCATAATAAGCTTTTGCTTAGATAATAAAAACAGCCTTTTTTGGGAAGCCTCTGTGACTACCAACATTTGACCATTAAATAACTAAAATGTGGGGTCTTTCCATCTTGATTTACAGTATCTGAAGTGCATGCAGAGATGCCAACTGCAAATTTAATATTCATCAAGGCCCTGGAAGAATAACGAGATATAAATAATCAGACAACTGTATATAAACTATAAATCTGCTTCCTGCTTTCTCTCTTTCTATTGAAGTTCCATAAGAGAACCCAGGATATTGTGGGGGCATATCTCTGACCTTTGAAGTTGACATGAAGGGGATAGCCATTCACTTCTAGAAGTCTGAGAAGAATAATAGAATGCATGGGCTATTTCTCTGATCCAAGAGAAAATGTATTATTTATTTTTGATCTGTTTGTTTGATTTTGGGGTTTGGGATCCACTTCTGCCTGAAGATGGCATCACATTTGATTCTTTCTAGTTGCAGATAACTTTCCCCCAGACATCTTGTATTCTGTAGCGCTGTAACTTTCCTGTAACCCTCACTGATATTTCTGAAATATAAACACACATCAGGCCTCATCATTGATCTTACCAAAACTTCCTCTCAGATCAGATCAGATCAGATCAGTCACTCAGTCGTGTCCGACTCTTTATGACCCCATGAATCGCAGCACCCCAGGCCTCCCTGTCCATCACCAACTCCTGGAGTTCACTCAGACTCACGTCCATCGAGTCAGTGATGCCATCCAGCCATCTCATCCTCTGTCGTCCCCTTCTCCTCTTGCCCCCAATCCCTCCCAGCATCAGAGTCTTTTCCAATGAGTCAACTCTTCGCATGAGGTGGCCAAAGTAGTGGAGTTTCAGCTTTAGCATCATTCCTTCCAAAGAAATCCCAGGGCTGATCTCCTTCAGAATGGACTGGTTAGATCTCCTTGCAGTCCAAGGGACTCTCAAAAGTCTTCTCCAACACCACAGTTCAGAAGCATCAATTCTTCAGTGCTCAGCCTTCTTCACAGTCCAACTCTCACAGCCATACATGACCACAGGAAAAACCATAGCCTTGACTAGATGAACCTTTGTTGGCAAAGTAATGTCTCTGCTTTTGAATATGCTATCTAGGTTAGTCATAACTTTCCTTCCAAGGAGTAAGCGTCTTTTAATTTCATGTCTGCAGCCACCATCTGCAGTGATTTTGGAGCCCAGAAAAATAAAGTCTGACACTGTTTCCACTGTTTCCCTATCTATTTCCCATGAAGTGATGGGACCGGATGCCATGATCTTCATTTTCTGAATGTTGAGCTTTAAGCCAACTTTTTCACTCTCCGCTTTCACTTTCATCAAGAGGCTTTTGAGTTCCTCTTCACTTTCAGCCATAAGGGTGGTGTCATCTGCATTTCTGAGGTTATTGATATTTCTCCCAGCAATCTCTATCCAGCTTGTGTTTCTTCCAGTCCAGCGTTTCTCATGATGTACTCTGCATATAAGTTAAATAAGCAGGGTGACAATATACAGCCTTGACATACTCTTTCCAGTCTGTTGTTCCATGTCCAGTTCTAACTGTTGCTTCCTGACCTGCATACAGATTTCTCAAGAGGCAGATCAGGTGGTCTGGTATTCCCATCTCCTTCAGAATTTTCCACAGTTTATTGTGATCCACACAGTCAAAGGCTTTGGCATAGTCAATAAAGCAGAAATAGATGTTTTTCTGGAACTCTCTTGCTTTTTCCATGATCCAGAGGATGTTGGCAATTTGATCTCTGGTTCCTCTGCCTTTTCTAAGACCAGCTTGAACATTAGGAAGTTCACGGTTCACATACTGCTCAAGCCTGGCTTAAGAAAAGAAACTATCAATTGGGAGACTAGAAATTATCTTTATGGAAAAGTTAGCTTTTAAGTCAGGTTCGAATAAATGGTTAGCATTTCGTTGACAGAGTTGTGAAAGGTGTTCCAAGTGAAGGAGTTCATATGAACAATGGCACTTGAGGTAAATTAATCAAGTTGAATATTGGAGAATTATGGGCTAGTATACTGAAGTGTGGATTTGAGGCTTCACCATGTAGGGCCTTGAAAAGCAAAAGAAGGCATTTATTCCTATTTCAGTGTGCAGGAATCTGAAAGTACTGAGACGCTGAGCAGTAACAAAACAATCTAAACTTTGTCATGCAGAGATTAATCTAACTGCAGTGTATGGAAATCTAAAAAGAGGAGGGAGAGGACAAGGGAATCTATTTAGGCATAAAATACTGTAGGCTGACTATGATTTGAACATACTAAATGGAATAATTCCTACACTCCTCTCCAGTCCCTTGCTAAGGTTGCTGTCTCTGTCTTGACTGCTCATCTTCTATTCCCCGAATTCAGCTACTGAAGAATAATTCCACACTTCAAAGCACAATTCAAATCTCAATTTTTACAAAGAATCTCTGAGATCTCCAGGGGAACTCCCTAATGTCTTCGTATTTTGTAACTACAACAAGTTACATGGCTCATGGTAGGTGGCCAAACAATGTGAGTCAAATGACTGAATGTAATAACACAAAAAAATTTGTATTATATTAAAATTATTTTGTATCAATTTATTCACTCATAATTGGGAGAACACAGTCATCTTTAAATCTTTTCATCTTTATAAAGAGATTTGCACATAGTAGATAGTGAGCAAGTACTGAATTAAATTGATCTCAACTTTTCTGAAGATGCACAAATCTAATAAATCTGTATGTGAGCATTAATACTACTATAAGATAGTTGAACTCATCATTATATATCATTACATAGGGTTATATTTAGACAAAGTGATATTGAGGAAATAATTTTAGAATAAAACATTTTTCTAAATGTAAGTTAAGTAAAATATAAGTTTTCATATAGGCTACCCAGTTCTGTATTCTGGCCTGAAGAATCCATGGACTGTATAGTCTATGGGGTCACAAAGAGTCAGACATGACTGAGAAACTTTCACAAGTTTTCATCAGAGCATTACAAAAGTTGTCAAGATAATAGAAAACCATGTCAAAAGAAAGCTAACCCTTCAACTCTAGTTATGAGTGTATGCTAGTTATTTGCCTAAAGCTTCTCACTTCAGATCTACTTTTCTTTCTATGTTTTATGATGCTGCAGCTGGACCCTGCCAGCCTTGTACTTTCCTAGCAACGCAATGATAGTAAATGGGGCTGGCAGGACACCCCGAGGCAGCTCTACAGCAAATCTCACCATTATCCTAGCTTGCCAGCGAGTCTCACCAGCATCACAGCAGGCAGCCTTCCACTTAGCTTTCCTACTTCACAGCACATAGTTTCTAAGCGACTTTCATGCCAATTTCAATAAATGGATCCCTGGAGAGTTCTACTGACATCTCTGGAGTAGTTTCCTGCAGCACTTCAATGAACCTTGTGTTCCAAAGGGGCCCCAGCCATCTCTCTCGGGTGAGATCTGAACCCAACTTTGATCAAGAAGGTGGGAGGAACCCACCTCCAAGTCTGTTTGTTCCTTGTCTTCTCTCTTCAGCTCTGGAGGTACTGACATTCCCCAACTCTGCTATCTCTGCTATAGCTGTGTTTTGTGGGGATCTCTTTACCTTTTTTTGGATTTAAGCTCCTTTAACCAATTTAATACTTCTTGACATTAATATTTTCCCTGTTCAAATTACAGATGTGATTTTTGTCTACTAAATAATCTTGACTAAAACAGTCTGAAAGAGGATTTTCTGGAAGCACTCAACCAAGAAGAACAAGATGCATGTATTCAAACCTGGTTAAGTCACACAAGAGCCCTATCTATTTCAAACAGAAAAGTTGGAATCCCTGCTATACATGTAGCCCTTCCAAAGAATTCCTCATAAATAAGTCCATATGCTTTTACTATATGTCCCCTTCAGCCTGAACACAAGTGAATGAGTGGCTTTTGCAGAGCCACTCATCTTAGGTTCAGGAGCTTTTGAGACATCTTGGCAATATTTGCTCTTCTCAAAACATGCTCTAAGTCGATAGTGACCAAATCAATCAGTCCATCAATCAATCAATTTCTCTCTGACAGAATATTGAGTCATTATTAATAGGTAAAATCTAAAATAGGGCCTACTAAGCAAGAGCCACAGAGAGTAGGAAGTAGAAAACACATATAAGTAGAAAACACAGGGAAGAAGGCATCTAATACTAGCTCTGACAGAAGCCTGTACTTTTCTTATACAACTTTATCTTAACTATGGAATCATACTTAGATATTCTTCTTCCCACTAAACTCTGAGCTTCACAAGGGTAGAGACTATATGTCTTGTTTTCATAAATCCCCAGTATTTAACATAAGAATGGGTACTCTATAAATATCCGATGAATGAGTGAATGCTTGAATGTCAATAGAATGCAGTTCTACCAAGGATCATAGAAAAGCTTTCTTGAAACAGATCGTGGCAAAAGTATAGAAAATAATAGCTGAGAGCAGCACATGGGTTATCAACAAGGTAACTTTGTTGAGTCTTGCATAATAGTTGTTCTAGTTCCAGAAATATATTTCAGTCACCTAGTTGACTTCCTATGAGGGGTGGTAGTATGTATGGGTGATTCACGACATTGTTACTTCGCCACGTATTTTTGCAATTTGTTGAAAAGGAATTTAGCTTTTTGCCTTTGTTCCTTGCAAACAAGAAGAGATTGCCAAATGCTTCACTTTGTACTCTTGACTCTATATACCTCAAGTTCTGTGTTTTTGCTATTTCTCAACTCTCCTCAGTGGGCATATGCTTTATAATAATAGTAATACAGGGATACAGGCATCAGATATTTAAGTGGTAAATAGGAAAATGAGGCATTAGATTTTGACTCTCTTTTAGCTCTGTGCATCTACTATATGTGTGTGTGTGTGTGTATGTGTGTGTTTGTGTGTGTGTGTGCATTGCCTAAAGAAACTATGAGTGATTAAAGGCCATGTACTTGGGGCAATATTAACTATTTTTAAGAAAAATGTATCAAGAGATTTCACATCTGTGTTGCTTATGAATTTCTGCCACTGAAGCTTCAACAATTCTACTGGTTTCAGGCCTAATTTCTAGCGTCAGGGAATAGATATCTAATATTAGAGAGCCCTGGGGACATAAAATACACTCTCTTAGCCTCCAGGGAAATTCCATTATGGCTGTGGAATATTCAGGATATACAGACATCCTTTTATCATAAACTTCCCAGTATTATAATTTTGCTTAATGGCTTAATTTTGATCAATTGCAGAAGCTGATCACTTAAAGCTATTGTGACAGATGATAACTCATGTTTATATTCTTGTTTTGGAAACTGATGAAATGATTCAGAAGATTGTGCATTTGTATCTGGTATAATATCTGATAGATTAAAGACAATCAGCAGCTGTTGTTCTGTCCCTAGAGATTAAGAAAAATGATGAGTGTAAATATTAGTAATAATATGTATTATCTTATGTGAGAGAAAGTTCAGTGAAATTTTAATGCACGACTTTATGTATTATAAGGAAATGAATGCAATTTACAGATCCATATAAGTTACATATTGGAAATTCCACTAAACTGTAATATGCCTTAAGTCAGCCATGATTGAAATTGCACTTGACAGGGAGAAAAACAGTATTTTTCTCTCCAACAACTCCCTGCGTTGTCATCATGGCATGGTTGGGCAGTAGTGAGTGCCAGCTGAGGACCCTTCTCTCCTCTGTGTCACCATCTGGCTTCAGTTCCACTTCAATCAATTTCTATTGGCTTTTTGATTTATGCTGGAATTCACATGCAGAAATGAAGGAAGTCTGCCCATACATTGGAGATAAACTTCTTTCTCTTCATTTTTGTCCCTTTGAAACTTGTAAAGAGACATTTTGTACTCAGAAGCCATGGACCAGTTAATGTAAGCTTTACCAGCAGCATAGATATGTCACCATTCCTGCAAAAACCACATGCTCTTTTGCCAAAATATGATGTCAATATTTTTCCCCTGTGGTTCTACAGTGTGATCAGGGTTTTTGTTTACACTGCATCAAATGCTAACTGTCCTCTGCAGGTAGATGATTTTGTTTGCCTGGTTTAAGTTGTTATGAGGATCTTTATTTTCAACCTTAAGCTTATGCTATTTTATTTTTTAAAACAGATATTATTCTATATTTACTTTTGGGATCCCAACAGTAAAACACTGTGTGTTAACATTGTTATGAAAGACAAACTGAGTAAATTCTTATGAAAACCATAATTTCAGGTTCCTATTCACTCAGCAAAATTAGTGTAATACAAAGCTGGGCTCCAAAACAATTTAGCAAAGAGTACAAGTATCTATGGGGTCACACAGAGTCAGACACGACTGAAGCGACTTAGCAGCAGCAGCAGCAGCAGCACAGGTCCTCAGAAGGGGCTGAAATAGAAGGTTCTTCACCTCTCTTTAATCACAGCATGGTGCTAATCAGCTATCCATTGTAAATATACCATTAGAGTTACTGCTAAAAACACTCTGCTTAATGTTCAATTGGTTTTTCCATTAGAAACCAATAGTCAAGGTTTAATATATCAACATTCCTTCTTGTAGGGGATCTAAATTACGCACACAGCTTTGAAGCATACAAATAAACTTGGAAGAAAATGAGTTAATTTTGGTAAGTAACTCAGTAAGCTATGCTATTTAACAAAACATACATGTGCAGTTTCCCTTTAATTACTTAACAAATATTTATTGATCATCTTCTATGTCCCAGAAGTTACAAACTATACGTTGAAGGAGCCACTGTTTGGTAGTTAAGTAAGTGTGGGAGTGTGTGTGTGTATAACAGAATTTTAGAACTGATCTGGACCATATATAATCTAAACTAGATTCTTCCATTTTTAAAATAAAAATCTTTAGGCCCACAAAGTGTATGTAACTTTCCTTGGATGTAGTCAAGTTGGGTATGGATTTTGGTCCATCAGTCTTTCCAGTACATACACAGTCTATACTGAAATAGTATCCAGGAGTTCATATATATGAATAGAGAAAGAATTTCAGTAAATTTAGGCTCTTTGTTTATGGGAATCAACAGCATTGGCTGCCTAACTATCATTCTAGAAACAAACATTTTATACAATGACTATAGGCCAATAAGGAGAGAGCTGCCTGAAAGAAGAAACTTTGTTGATTGCAACTACAACTACCAGTCAGCAGGCAAACCAGCAAAGAAGAAGTGGTAAGAAAGAACAAAATTACAGTTCTGTCACAATTTTCCTAAATGTCTCTAGTCTTGCCTCAGCACAAGAAATTCACTGATAGACACAATACATTTGCAATTGCAAGTTTAAGTATATGAGTATTGGAACATATATTTCCTAGAGTATGTGGTCATTTTCAAGTGCTCTGTTTTCACAACTCTAGTACTATGAATTTCATGGAATTTACAGTTGTTCATATTGAATTCTGCCTGGGGGGAGAAATGTGCTTTCTAGATATTGAAGCATATCTGATTTTCAAAGAACTATTCACCAAAAAAAAAAAAAAAAGTCTAACTTCCACATTTTCAAAGTCTTGAAAAAGAATAAGACAATTCACCTGTTTTTCACCTTAATTCAATGAGGTATTTGATTTTCAACTACTGTCTCAGCACTGTATTAAAATCCTGTTACTAGGGAATAAAAGAAAATTACCTGTAATCCCCTTTCCTCAGAAAGCATGTTGTTATAATGGATTTCTCACTTTCGTCTGCCTTAGCTGCTGTCTAGAGAGAAGTTCGTGTGCTTTACAGCGCCAGAGCTGCTGAAGTACCTAGCCGGTTGGTGATGCTCACCTTCTTCAACTGAAGGTACAGGGTTGTTCTTGCTACTTGGTTCAAAGAAAAGACAGAAAGTTTGTGGAGTAAAGTGACCTGTCTGAATTTCTAGATTTGGGACAGGTAAAGAGGACACTATTACCGATGAAAAACTTTGGATGATTATCCTAAAATAGGGCAGATTTCTTCTAAAGATGCTCCTTTATTTGAAATTGTTATTCTATCATGGGAAACATCATATGAATAAGAAAATATGAGAAAACATAGTGGTTTTGTGACTAAAGAAAGATGTCCTATCACACCTAAAATAACTTTGTCTTCTTAACATTTATTCCTTCCTAGTTGATAGAATGGGCCCATATTATAGGAGCTTTGCCCTTTAGGCACCTGGAGCCCTACCCATTTTCATTCACACATTGTCCTTCCACTTATCCATTGTCTGTGCTGTTCCAAAAGCTGATTAGAAAATAATTGACACTACCACCAACACTATTATTTATTAAATCTAAATAGAAGAGATGGAAATAGAAATTTATATAATACTTAAGCCATGCCTGATACTGTGTGAGGTATTTTAAATTATTTTATAGAAACTCTGGATGGTAGATACTGTTAAATGAGGGAAAATTGAAGATTTATGAGATAATCCTCCCAAGTTTTCCCCATGGGTTGTAAAGAAGGTTATTAGTAGAATAGTTGATTGAAAGCACTGCTGTGGATTAGGCAGTAAAGGGCACAAAGAATTTCTACTTAGAAGACAGTCTCTGTCTTGTAAGACCTTATAACATGTCAAGAAAAATATGATGTATACAAATGTCACAATGCAAAAATATATGAAATACAAAATCAGCATCAGACAGGATAAGATCACACTTGAATGATAGAGTTTAGTACATTTTGAGATCTATTTAGGTACCACAGAAAGTAACAGTTAACACTTATTAAAAGCCCACCTCTGTATTCCTGATGCTATACTTAGAACCTCACACATAGAAGGCCAAAAGCAAACAAAATACAAAGAAAACTATGAAAGAAAAAGACTATGAGTCAACTCTCTTTATCCTCATTTTACAATGATGGTTTTCAGACACAAGTAGGTTAAGTACATAACTAATATGTGGTGATTGTACATAAGCAGAACCACATACTTAACTGAATATATCATAACTTAAAATCTTCCAATTTCTATAGGTTAAGGTTTATCATTTAACTCTCAGCATATACTGAAATTCTGTCCAAATATTCCATTCTTTTTTTTTTTTTTAATCAATACCTGGCTGCACCTGGAGGACACTGTTTTCCATGCAGGCTACTTTAGAGGTTTACTTGTTTGTTTGTTTTAAATGTTACAGTGCATTAATTCAGGCCTTTGTAAGTGAGGTGAGTTTCTCATTCCTCTCAATGGCTTCTTCCACTCGTTGTCTGATCTGTGTGCAATTGGAAAAACGGAGATTCAATGAATAGATATGGTGAATAATTTGAATGAAACACTTTGCATAAAAAATCACAAATTTAATAAAGATATATTTCCTTTAAGTTGTTAATTAGCCATCTGAGCTGAATATACAGTTGGATATATAGATGTGAACGTCAGTGTGAGTGCAAGAGTCTGTGAATGTGTTCAGGTACAGTATTCTTAAAGTTGTATATCTATACCCCTTGTGTTTATTTAACCCTTCTGTATTCACTTGTTGTGACTTCAAACTCTTACTTCCTTTTCTCAATACTATCTGAAATCTCTCTCTCAAATCTCAACAATATTTCCCTAACAACTTTCTCAACATACTGCATTTAGTCTTCATTTAATTCACTCTTCTGCTGAATTACATGTCTATATGGTTTTCATCATCTTTCTCTGTTACTTTGAATCTGATAGAACATACCTATCTGACGTTCCTTTTAGGACTCACAATCATTTTCTTCAGATCCTATTTTTCTGCTAAAATATTAGGTGGAGATCAAGGAATTCTATTTTCCTTATCTTCTTGTCCCCATGGTCATAGTCTTTAACTTCAGAAGCCAAGCAGCAAATGAAAATGAGTGAAATAAACCTCACAGAGAAAAACATAAAGTAGGGGGCACTGGGACAACCGGCAAGGTACACAACCTATCTAAAAGAAATCAAATGCCAAGTTTTTAAACACTATGCAAATAAAGTGAAATTTGTCCATGGATCACCAGAGCTTGAGATAGATCAGCATGAAGTCAATATTCTCCACTAGCTTTCTCTCCCTTAACCCAGTTAAGCAATCAAGAATATGCAGCTAATTTAAAGATAAATATCACTACCTCAGACTTTTCTCACATTATCCAGGAGCCAATGAACTACACACCTAAAGAAAATACAAATAATATTTTCTTTTATCCTAGAGGCAATGTACTATCAGAGCCATTTCCAATGATCATCTCTAATTATCAAATCTATACCATTGATATCCTAGGAATCCTGAAAACTCTGTGTATTAAAAATCTTGAATATATTGCCTTTCTTGGATGAGTAGTTTTTCTTCTAATGTCCCCTACCTCGGTAGTAATTTTCCCACAATGGAAACTATGGAATCAACTTTAAATCCTGCTCTTAATGTACGCTTCCTTTGTTAATAGTCACCTGTCTTCTGAACTAAGTATGGGGTTGTTCCAGAGAGGCTTTCCTTTAAGAACTTAAAAATCAGATAAATAAGATTGTCTACTGATACACATGTTGGGCCAGATCTGAGGGAGGCACAGTTATCATAAAGAGACAGAACAGGTTCCAGAACTAGAAGTCTTCTTAGAAGCTTACTATCATTGTTGTGCCATTTGGATGGCATCCAATGGGTCAAAAAAATCACAAAGACAAAATGGGCAATACTCATTTAAAGGCTGTCCAAAAGATATTTAGTAATATCTTTTGAGACTTTATTTTTTTGGGGCTCCAAAATCACTGCAGGTGGTGACTGCAGCCATGAAATTAAAAGACGCTTACTCCTTGGAAGGAAAGTTATGACCAACCTAGATAGCATATTCAAAAGCAGAGACATTACTTTGCCGACAAAGGTCCATCTAGTCAAGGCTATGGTTTTTCCTGTGGTACATATATGGATGTGAGAGTTGGACTGTGAAGAAGGCTGAGTGCTGAAGAATCGATGCTATTGAACTGTGGTGTTGGAGAAGACTCTTGAGAGTCCCTTGGACTGCAAGGAGATCCAACCAGTCCATTCTGAAGGAGATCAGCCCTGGGATTTCTTTGCAAGGAATGATGCTAAAGCTGAAAGTCCAGTATTTTGGCCACCTCATGTGAAGGGTTGACTCATTGGAAAAGACTCTGATGCTGGGAGGGATTGGGAGCAGGAGGAGAAGGGGACGACCGAGAATGAGATGGCTGGATGGCATCACTGACTCGATGGATGTGAGTCTGAGTGAACTCCAGGAGTTGGTGATGGACAGGGAGGCCTGGCGGGCTGCGATTCATGGGGTCGCAAAGTGTCGGACATGACTGAGCGACTGAACTGCACTGAGTCAGTTGTTTGGTTTGGTTTGTTGTATTGTTTGGTTTGATTTCTCTACTGGGAGAAAACTCATGGAGAAATAGAGTCCTAGTCCAATTCTGATAATTATTATTTCTTTTCAAGAGAGAAATGAGAGAGTTAAGTAGAGGGAGAAGAAGGAAGGGAGGAAGGGAGAAAAGGAGGAAGGAAAGAAGGAGGAAAGAAGTCTTAACTGGGCTGTTTTGTATTTTGCCAGAGGAGTGCCATGAATATAATGGGTGGTTCATCATGACTGAGCTAGCTACTTTATTTGATAGAGTTCTAAACAATATTATCAAATCATACCCCTGTATTAAGGCAGTGGCCTTCTGAACCAGGTAATGTGAGGTTCTTGAACCTTCAAATCATATAAGACTAGATGAGAATTAATACCAAATAAATGGTATACTATGAAATCACTCCAGATATTGGCACACATACACACATGCATCCCTTTAATTGCTAAGAATGTTATCTACTTTTCCAGCTTCTGTAGTTAGCCTCCATCTGTCTTCACTCCTTTATACCCCTTTTCGTTCTCACTGACACACTTTACCCTGACAATTTCTACCCTAGACCTTCTTGTAATCATTTTGCTTTTCACTGTCTTTAATTTGTCCCCTTCTGCCGCAAGGAGTCTTTAAAACAATAGGTAACAACATTCCTTGCATATTTCCAGATGGAGAGTTTTTTTTTTTTTTTTTTTCACTGCACGGTATGCAGAATCACAGTTCCCTGAACACATGCTCCCTGCAGTCAAAGCATAGAGTCTTAACCACTGGACCCTCAGTGAAGTTTTTTTTTTTTCAATCAAGAGGTTTTCAAAGAGCCTTAACCCAATACAGAAGAGAGGGGTGTGTAGGTGTTGAAGAGTAGTGACCCATGCTGGGAAGACCACCGTTCTTGCCTAGAGAAGCTCACTGCCCAGAATCACATTAGGTTTCTTCATTTCTTGAGGTAGAGAATCACACTTTAGTTATAATCACAATTTAGGAAAAATGAGTTTATTTTCTCCCTTTAAGCCAGAAGGACATTTACCTCAGGTTGTGATGAATTTGAAATATTTTCTTTGTTTTCAGTGATGTTCATTTTCTTAAGCAGCTTCCAAGAGTATGCATTTCCAGCAATACTACCTTGATCAGGTCTGCCACATCAAAGTCATATATTTGTTCCATATTGGCAAAGCAGGCATTATGAATCTTAGATTCTAATAATTATGTAAAGGTACTCATTTAAATCAGATATAAACTAGCAAATGATTTTATGGCATATCCTGCAAAGTAAATTCCTTTTTACAGCCTTATGCACAGAAAGATAAACATTTTGCAATGAAGTAAGTTCTGCATGTGCATGTGATATCACCATGGAAGGGAACAGCAAAAGAATATGAGATGGTACATGTTACTAAAGTTAGAGTTTGCCAACTTTGACTTGCTTAGATTTTTTTTAAGAACTAAGATGAAAAACTGTTTATGAGTACTCAGAATCACAAATATTATTATTATTAATAAAAGCTCAAAATGTGACCTCAACAAAATGTATTATGCACTGTACAAAATTTGCCTTGTAAAGTCTGTCACTTTATTCATTGTTGCTTACTTTCTCTTATGTGCATCCTCAAAAGGCAGGACTGAATGATGACTATATTCTCTGCTGTCAGAACATGCCAAGTAAACAAAAATGCTGTCATCATAGAAGCTAGGCCACAGAGATGTATGGGATACAGCTATAGATTAAGTAAACAGATGACACTACTCACTTTATTTCCCTGAGGATTGGAATGGAATCATGCAAATTAAACTTTATAAGAATTAACTATATCATTTGGAAGCTAAAATATTATCTCCCACCAAACTGAAAGCCTAAGAAGAAACTCTGAACTGGGCTTGAATTGCCCTGATGTCAAAGACAGATCTTACTTTGAGACAGCTCAGTATATAGCATAAAACAGCTGTCCTGGCTATCTTAGTACAACCCGAGCCAGTGTGATGAAGGGGCTGAGAAATTGCTGTGATGTATGACAGTGCCTGCATCGAAAGCAAATTTGTCTGCAACCTCCCAGGCTCACTGAATATTAAGATAAGGCAACTGGGATTGGCACTTATTCCCCTCAGTTTCAGAGCTAGGACATGTGGAAATGATTGTAGGCCTAGACTATCACATTCCTTCTTAAAAAAAAATGTTGGCAAGTCCTCAGAAACTGAGGCCAGTTATTATTATCATTCTCCTGAACATCATTTGGGGGAAAAAGTAAGATCTAATAGAAAAGAAAGAGAATTCTGGCACCTTTGTGAATCCAAAAAAA
This sequence comes from Bos mutus, assembly GCF_027580195.1. NCBI lineage: Eukaryota > Metazoa > Chordata > Mammalia > Artiodactyla > Bovidae > Bos > Bos mutus. The sequence goes on from NC_091619.1 coordinate 59,581,470, forward strand.
AGTATTATTGAAAATACAGCCTTGGCAAAATGATATGGGGGAGAAAAATCAATGGAATTTGATGACCGCCTTTTGGACTTTTAAAAGGAGATTGATCTAAAAGTTAATTTCTGCCTTATTGGCTAAGCTGTGGAACTGAAACCCCACCCCCACCCCCCAAAAAGGGGTTAAATTCAAGGGAATCAATTCAGTTCTCCTTTCCTCCTGGCAGGAAACGATGCAATTTAAATTTACCATATTAAAAGAAAGATACAAGTTCTGACTTCTAAATGCCAACATAATGATGAACAAAAATCCTATTCACTATAACCCAGAAGCTATTCTCAAGTGTACTGGGGTTCTACATAAGAATGGAAATCTCTCTTTGAAAATGAAATGTGATAGTTAAGTTTTAGATGCTAAAGAAGGTCAAGAAATTCTACTGAAAATTTTTAAGGCATGACTATGATTGGCAATGTCAAGAAGAAAGCTTATTTAGAAAAACACTTCTGATAAACTACAACAAAAATAAATGAGTTTTTCTTTGGCCCCAGTACAAAGGAACAATTAGACATAAATACAGTTACCATATGCAAATATATTGGAAATGAGCATGGTATTTAAGGCCTATGGTGTTGAAGTATCAGTCTCAACAATTTTATAGAAAGGTCACTTAACCTTATTGAGCACCAGTTCTCCTATCTGTGAAATAAAGATAATGAAAACCATAACAAGTGGCTAGGTGAAACAATAAATAAGGAGTGTAACAGACTCCATCAGGATTTTTGCAAAGATCTACTCTATTGAAATACCACATTTTTTATACTAAATATTTAGAAAAGTAGAAAACAAAATCAGATACTCTTATAGTCTGAGGTATGGGCTCATTTTTAAAATATTTTCGAGTCAGAACTTATGTTTAAATGATGATTATTGATTATTCTATTTCTAGTGCCTGAAACAATCTTAAATGTGTAAGTAAGAAGTTATTAATTTTATTTTTAAAGTGATGAGTCTAAATCGTGTGTTCTGATCCGATTTGAGTGTTTTTAAGTCAGTGCTAGAAGTTTGCCTTTGTTTCTCCTGCATTAGCAAGTATTTCCTGCTTGAATCCTAGGTGGATTCATAAATCACTTGCTAATACAATAGCATCCTTCCCGTAAGTATGGCGTCCTGTGGCCACTTGGGGTGAATGCCAGATGCTATGTGACATAGCGGTATGCTCTTACAAGCTCCTCTCCTAATATGACATCCTGCAGAAAGAATCAACTTTCTCTGGGAGCATACTTCATGCAATGCTTATGTGACCTCTCAGTTCATTAACGACAGCAGGTAAATCACTGGATATGATCTAACAGATGAATTGATTTAGGGATGCAAAGAAAGTACTCACTGAACAATGTGCTATCCAGCTGGAGCATAATAAACACACTTATAGGCAAGCAAATGGGTCTAAATGCTTAATTAACTTTTTCTCACCTTCCAAAAAATGAGGACACCAAAAGTATAATCAACCAAATTTGTTTAGCATGACTCTAAAGCCAGATTCTCTGTATCCATCAAGGATTAGTCTTGACTAGGTCTAGTTAAATGCCTGAAGATTTGCTTGTTTGTTAATAATCTTTTATTACTACAGGAAATTATATAGAAACCTAGGAAAGGGTTGGCTCACCCAAATGCGCATTCATTCTGCTCAGACTCCATTCAGTAAAAGGATGCTATTCACCTCATTTGCCTATTTCAGACACTAGATTTTAATGCTGAAAAATAGACAAACATATATTTAAAGAGCAAAGTGGGAAATAATCATAGACAAAAATATTTGCACAGAGGCAAAACCTTTTAGTCAGTCTTCTGATCAAGTGAGATTTTTCCAACTGCCCCTGGCCTCAACCCAACTCAAGAATTGTTCCATGTAACAGCACAAAATTGTGGAAATCAAGGCTATCTATATTTGTGTTTATATAGAAGTTAAAAGCCAATTGTAAGCAATGTTTCTCTTACTCTACTCTGCTGTATAAGTTTTCTTAATGTAAATCAAAGACAGTAACCTCCTGACACTGATTAAGAAGATGATGAGCAGAAGAGATGACACCAATACATCCTATCTATTTTATTTTCAGTCAATATGGTATATTGGGTCAATTTGCGTATCCTGGAGCAAGATTTTGTGGGCCCAAACTCAGTGTCCTGTTACCTGCACTACCTTGGCAAGTTATTCAACTGTTCTTTGCCTCAATGTCTTCATTTGTTAAGTGAAAGTGAAATTTGCTCAGTTGTGCCCAACTCTTTTCAACCCCATGGACTGTACAGCCCATGGAATTCTCCAGGCCAGAATACTGGAGAAGATAGCTGTTCCTTTCTCAAAGGGATCTTCCCAACCCAGGGATCGAGCCCAGGTTTCCTGCATTGCAGGTGGATTCTTTACTGCCTGAGCCACCAGGGAAACCCAAGAATACTGGAGTGGGTAGCCTATCCCTTCTTCAGGGGATTTTCCCCACCCAGAAATCAAACCAGAGTCTCCATATAATCATAGTATCTTCTTCATAGAGCTGTCAAGAGAATTAACATTTATAAAGTACTTACAACACTATTTGGGGGCTTCCCTGGTGGCTCAGACCATAAAGCATCTGCCTATAATGCGGGAGACCTGGGTTCAATCCCTGGGAAGGGAAGATCTCCTGGAGAAGGAAATGGCAACCCACTCCAGTATTCTTGCCTGGAAGATCCTGTGGATGGAGGGGCCTAGTAGGCAACAGGCCATGGAGTCGCAAAGAGTTGAACACAACTGAGCTACTTCACTTCAAGTACTATATAAGTATTATCAATCTATCTTTCATTAGCAACATCATCATTATTTATAAATAATATGTTAACTAAAATGACGGAGTGGTATGCTGTGCTAAGTCGCTTAGTCATATTCAATTCTTTTCGACCCTATGGACTGTAGCCCACCAGGCTCCTGGTCACAATTTGTGGGACCTATTAGAAAGCACTCCACGACTTCCAGATGTTTAGTGATTTTTTCTTTTAAATTCGTTTTCTATATTGAAAGCATGTGATGTTTACAATGCTGCAGTACAAATAAAATTATTATTCATGTTTTATAATTATAAAGCTGATTACATCTGCTATCATGTTTAGGACTCCATCATATTTTCAGCATACAATGATCTGTTGGTTACATGGAGGATATAAAGATGACTAACATACAAAGAAGCTTACTATCTGCTGGAGTGCATTCAAACAGGCAGAGAAATAATATTATGATGTGAACAAGGAGTGGAGTATGAAGAACTGTCAGTGGGTGACAGAATTAGACAAATTTTGGTCTCAAAATGAAGAGGATGCTAAAATGAGTAACTCTAATTTTAAATCCTATCACAGCAGTTTGGTTAATTTGAGAGAATGTTTATCTAATTCATAAGATGGGAGAGCAAGTCAGTGATAGGACTGCCACAAAGTTTATAAACTTGTTGGATTAGCACTTCTGGGTTCCAAAGTTTTATCCTAGTGTATTGGCAGACTACTTTGGAATGTAAGGAATTCTCATTTGAGGTATGTAGAAGAGTATGTATTCAGCGCTACCAAAAATTTGTAGGAAAGCCTAGAAATTAAATAACATGGACCTGAGTCATTAATAATAATTTATGACACCATTACTATGAACATATATGAGCACTATAATCATTACCTCTTTCTCTTAAAGTGTCATCAGAGCTTATATTTGATATGCTCCTTTATCGTGCTATAACTTTCTGGACTAATTTTCCATTTCCTCAATGGGGGCAGGTTTTCTTCTCCTAAAATGCTCCAGAGTATGTTACCCTGAGATATCCAGGATGTGTATTAAATTTTCAACCAACTTTACATTTTGATAACTTCAGTGGTACTACAGGTTAAGCAAATTGTAAATAAGTATTGACTCATCAGAAAGTTTAGGAACAGAATCAAGAGTAAGGTAGTTAGGCACATTCAACAGCAACCAAGAATGTTTTAACAACTTGGAGAATTAAATTGAAACACAAATCAGGGTAAACATTGACCATATCGAAGTCTGCATGTGGAAGTATTTCTGTTATGTTTTCTCAAAACATTTATTTTTGCTTCCATTACATGGGCCCTGAAGCTATTAAAGTTGAAGGTTAGCATAGATCTATTATCTATTGCAGCAAAGAAGACATTTTTGAAAGCAGGTCACTTTTATTTTAGAAGGAAAAAAGATCTTGCTACTCAAAGTATCTAATCCTACAACACTGAAATTAAAGAAACAAACTATACCAAGTAAATGTTCAAAGTCAGGCATGACAAGGGTCTAATTTATTTCCCCATTCAGAGTGAAGATACCTATTTGACCTTCACCAAGAGAAAACGTGTTCCAGGTGTTGACAATTTGTGAAAGTTTCTTCATTGTGTACTTTGGCGGAAATAGAGCCAACTAATTCTAGAGTTAAGGGAGAAAAGGAAAAGGAATAAAAAACGTCTCTGTGTGTGTGTTTCTGCTGCATCACAAAATGCTATATCAACATTGAGAGGAATCAGAAGCAGCAGCCCCTAATAAAGTTAATAGTTAATACAGGGGGGTCTTTTTCATCTCATATCTCTATTAACTTAGACATTTATTGGTCCCTTCAACAGAGGTGGTTTTCAGAAAAATCTGACCTGATAGGAAAAAAACTATAAACTCTGTCCCTTAATATAATCTTCTATATAAAATGGTCTGGGTCTACACTAAAAGATCATACCTGAATTGCAAGTATGTTATAAAATAAGGAGTCGATAGCAGTTTTCAATTGCATCCATGTGTAAGTCTTTCTCTGATTTTCATTGCCTATTTTAATATTGATAATCACATCCTTGATGTTAAGAACATCTTCCTGATACTTTGATACTAAGGCATCCTTTCTTTAGAGTTTCTAATCTAAATGTCCTCAGATACATTTGAAAGTTTTGCTTTCTTCTTCTTTCAAATGTATGTACAAGGAGGGCATGCAGGTAATGTTTCATTATTCAAGCTAATGAAAAGGAGAAGAGTAAATGATTTAGAAAAGGAAATAATCCCTCTGATAAATCTGTTAAGGGCAGCACGAATGTCTTTAATTTGGAGAAATAACAAAATGAGTAAGTAGCTGGGAGATAGTCCTAGGGGAGAATATAAGAAACAAGATGAATTCTTAAAAGCATTCCTTTCCCCATGTTAATACTTACATTCTAAAAAGACCTTTTCCATTGATCTATTTATAAGAACTATACCTATCTAGCAGGGGCTTTAGGATTAGAAGAAATTCTTTTTTTTCTTAACTAAAGGAAGATGAAAGTGTCATGGTACTGGGCACTCATTGTGGCTCAGTCAGATCAGATCAGATCTGTTGCTCAGTCGTGTCCGACTCTTTGCGACCCCATGAATCGCAGCACGCCAAGCCTCCCTGTCCATCACCAACTCCCAGAGTTCACTCAGACTCATGTCCGTCGAGTCAGTGATGCCATCCAGCCATCTCATCCTCTGTCGTCCCCTTCTCCTCCTGCTCCCAATCCCTCCCAGCATCAGAGTCTTTTCCAATGAGTCAACTCTTCGCATGAGGTGGCCAAAGGACTGGAGTTTCAGCTTTAGCATCATCCCTTCCAAAGAAATCCCAGGACTGATCTCCTTCAGAATGGACTGGTTGGATCTCCTTGCAGTCCAAGGGACTCTCAAGAGTCTTCTCCAACACCACAGTTCAAAAGCATCAATTCTTCAGTGCTCAGCCTTCTTCACAGTCCAACTCTCACATCCATACATGACTACAGGAAAAACCATAGCCTTGACTAGACGAACCTTTATTGGCAAAGTAATGTCTCTGCTTTTGAATATGCTATCTAGGTTGGTCATAACTTTCCTTCTAAAGAGTAAGCGTCTTTTAATTTCATGTCTGCAGTCACCATCTGCAGTGATTTTGGAGCCCAGAAAAATAAAGTCTGACACTGTTTCCACCGTTTCCCCATCTATTTCCCATGAAGTGATGGGACCGGATGCCATGATCTTCATTTTCCGAATGTTGAGCTTTAAGCCAACTTTTTCACTCTCCACTTTCACTTTCATCAAGAGGCTTTTGAGTTCCTCTTCACTTTCTGCCATAAGGATGGTGTCATCTGCATATCTGAGGTGACTGATATTTCTCCCGGCAATCTTGATTCCAACTTGTGTTTCTTCCAGTCCACCGTTTCTCATGATGTACTCTGCATATAAGTTAAATAAACAGGGTGACAATATAGCGTAAATGCTAACAATTATCAGAGGTTAACTCTTTTACAGTTAGACAGAACTAAGATTGAATTAATGGCTCTGCCACTTGACAACTGTGCATCCTCAAAGCTACTGATGTTCTGGGACTTACTTTCTTTATGTGTAAAAATTAGAAAAGAAACCTCCTTAATTAAACTGTTTTGAGTTAACCCAAATGAGTTAATAAGTTTACAGACAGCAATTTAGCAACTGGTATATGCTGGTTCCATTGTGGGGTATGAAGTTGTACCTATGACTGTTTTTCTTTTGCATTGATTGTTGCCACAGGCACAGTCCACTTAGTTGGTGGCTTAAAGCACTGCCCTGTCAACTCCCACACTCAAGAAACTAAACTGTTTTCTGATACCTTAGCTATGGTCCTTGTATTAGCCACGTATAGCTCTGTAACAAATTATCCCCAAATCCAGCTTCTTAAAATAACAAACATTTAGTATCTCACAGAGTTCCTTTGGGTCAAGAGTTCAGGAATATGCAAATAGTATGGATCTGACTCAGGGTCTTTCATGAAGCTGCAGTCAAGTTGTCAGCTAGGAATGCAGTCATCTGAAGATTTGACTCATCTGCAGGATCTGTTTCCAATCTCACTATGTGACTATTGGTCATTGGCTTCAGTTTCTCATCATGTGGACCTTGCATAAGCCTGCTCATCATGTGGCAGCTTGCTTCCACAAATTAAGTCACTGAAGAGAGTCAGAGGGTGTTTTTATAACCTAATCTCAGATGTGACATATCATCACTTCCATCATATTGCACTGAGCACACAGATTAATCCTGGTGTGATGTGGGAGAGAACTGCTCAAGGGTGTGAACACCAAGGGTCAGAGCTGATCAGAGCCCTTCTCAAGCTGGTCTTCCACCAAATGGACCAAACACCAACCAGCTGATACCACATCATGCCTGACTGCAAGTTAGAACTACTGTGTGGTATTTCTTGCCTAGAATTCTCTAATTTACTTAAAAAAATAACATACCATACCTCTTAAATGTAAGCTATGGTGGGCAATTTTGTTTTGTTCTACTGGCCAGTCCTATACCCAGATAAATTTATCAATTGTGGCTAAGTGAGTTTATCACCCATGGGTCACAATAATAGTATTCAGAATACCAAAAAAAAAAAAAAAACCCTCTACAATCTCTATTTTTAATGTCCCACATACCAGTCCAATATATAAGACTTAGTACAGAGTCAATCACAGAGCGAGCAGACAAGCTCTGCTTTGTGTCACTGCAGAAAGGAAGTGAAGAAACCCTTTAGGAATTACAGAGAAATGGAAAGATCCAGCAGCAGAGACACTAAGAAAGTCACAGACAGACGCAGTCAAATATAGGAGGAGTCTGACAGTGTACAGCTCACCAAATGTTGATTATATAAAACATATTTAATATGCCAACTAACAAATTCTGGTTATAGAAACAATTTCTAGTAGGTTTCATTTTTAGTAGCTTATTGCATTTGTCTCAATATTTAGAAATTTAAATCTGCAAACAAATTTCATTTAGGGCAGCCTTAATTAGGACAAGTCAATAACTCCTCCTTGATCCATACTGTTTTTTTCTGATTTTAGAAACAGAACAAGGAATAAAAAAAGATTCCACAAATCGAGAATCATATATTCATGTAAAAATGTTTTTTGATTAAGGTCACGTATGATATTTTGGAACCATAATAAAACCACACACAGTATTTTCCAATTGTTATTTTGTTTTGTAGTAAGTTCTTTTTTAAACAAAAAGTTAAAAACAAAAATGTGAAGCTCAAATATAATTGAAATCTGTACTCAATTTTGCAATAAATATCACATAATCTGCTATGTAATTACTACTCTGTCATTACATTTTCATAGCTTTTTAAAGTATAGTTGATGGATTTGATTTCTGGATAAAAGCAAGTAAAACATCCTCAAACAGGAGCATTTCATTATTCTATAAGCAGGTGCTTCATTTTATCACCTGGTATAGAAATAGATCAGGTCAACTCTGGTTTTTTGAAGTCACCTGTGGGAGGTTATGTTAAAAAATAGACTAATGGTGGATTAGTAAATTTCTCTCTTTCTCTTCAAAAAGACAATACCTCTTATCTATGGAGAAGATTTTTTGCTAAAAATCTATAAAAGTTAGGACTCCTTACCTTCTCTTGCTTCAGAGTTAATTATGTATGTGCCTTTGATTACTTTGCATGACGTTTTTCCACTTAGGTCAAAGGATGTTACTCAAACAACAGGTTGAACTAGTCTACATTTAAATGACAAGGCCATATTCTCAAAGGATAAGCTAACATCAGTACACAAGGCTCTATTTATCCACTTACGCAAACTCAGGCTTATAACTATAGAGGTGACAGCTGCCACACAATTATAAAAACCAGTTCTCCCTAGCTGATGTTTAAGGAACAGCTGTAAGAAACTCAACTGTAAGCAAAGGACAGACACTGATGGAGGTGAAGAGAAAGTGGCCTCTACTCTGTAGCAAGCGCTCAGCAGGCTCACTGCATCTGGAGAGCAGCGATGGGAGTGAGGGAAGAGCTGGTACAGAGGAGAATTCACATCTGAGTTCATTGTTAATGAGCAAAGCATGCTATTCTGCCCAATAATTGCATTACTATCTGAGTATTATATTTGGAAAATAATTCACAGTTTCTTTTTATAGGTATATGTTATTTGCTCCAAGTTCATACTGAGAAATAGAGATTAACAGGCAATAGGGAAGAGAGCATTATATGGTGTTATCAAAAAAAAAAAAACTTTGTACTAAACCAGAGCATTTGGGAAAGATATGATCATTAGCATTTTTATGAGCTTTTAGTTTCCATTTTTTTCTGACACTGATAAGAGATCTGTCTTCTCTTAAATGTAATGATTTGTATATTTGCCCTCATTTGCAAATTCAGAGTCTGAGGGAAAGACAAATCCAAGTACTGTCTAATACTGAAATTTCCTTCGGCTGCTCTGATAAAAACAAAAAGGCATTCATCCTCAAATTAGTGACTTCATGCAAAAGGGTAGCACAGAGTGGTTGAGCTATTTTTGGCTCAAGAATCTTTGACTCTATAGTAAACCCTCTCTCTGCTGCATATAGACAGGAGGGATGGTTGAGAGGATGGCAGGGAGTACCCACATTACACATGTTGGTCTCTAAGAGAAAAAGCATGTATCTATGCAACATACTTGCCTAAAATACATATTTTTTTTTCCAAAGTGCTTCTAAATACTCTGAACATGGCTCAGTAAGGCATTTACTATTCAGCCACTATGAACATTTTGCCCATCACCACATGAGTTAGGTCCTAAGAACTCTGTATGTCTCATATGTTTCATTTTTTCTGTAATTGGGACGCAGCATCAAGAGGTGCTTCCCTGGTAGCTCAGTGGGTAAAGAATCTGCCTGCAGTGTGGGAGAGAAAGGTTTGATCTCTGGGTCAGATAGATCCCCTGGAGAAAGAAACAGAACCTTCTCCAGTATTCTTGTCTGGAAAATCCTATGGATGGAGGAGCCTGGAGGGCTATAGTCCATGGCATAGAGTCAGACACAATTGCAAGAGTCAGACATGACTTAGCGATTAAACCACCACCACATCAAGAAGGGAGTTCATCTTTCAGTGTCCTATCTTTCTGCCTTTTCATACTGTTCATGGGGTTCTCAAGGCAAGAATACTGAAGTGGTCTGCCATTCCCTTCTCCAATGGACCACATTTTGTCAGAACTCTCCACCATGACCCATCTGTCTTGGGTGGCCCTACATGACATGGCTCATAGTTTCGAGTTAGACAAGGCTGTGGTCCATGTGATCAGATGGGTTAGTTTTCTGTGGTTGTGGTTTTCAGTCTGTCTCCCCTCTGATGGAGAAGGGTAAGAGGCTTATGGAAGCTTCCTAATGGGAGACACTGACTGAGGGGGAAACTGGGTCTTGTTCTGATAGGTGGGACCATGCTCAGTAAATCATTAATCCAATTTTCTGTTGAAGGGCAGGGCTGTGTTCCCTCCCTGTTATTTGACCTGAGGCCAAAATATGGTGGAGAAATATGGAGGCCAAAATATGGTTGGATGGCATCACCAACTCAATGAACAAGAGTTTGAGTAAACTCCGGAAGTTGGTGATGGACAGGGAGGCCTGGTGTGCTGCAGTTCATGGGGTTGCAAAGAGCTGGACATGACTAAGTGACAACTGAACTGAACATCAAAAGGTGCTTAGTAATATGGATTCTGAACACAGACTCTCCCATCTTTTGGATTGTAGCCCTACTCCCTAGCTGCTGTTTGACCTTGGACAACTTGACCATTCTATACCCAATTTCTTAATCCACAAAATAACTAAAAATCATGGGGCTTTGGGAAGATTACATGAGATAATGTATGTAAACAATTAGAAGAGTGCCTGGCATGTAGTTGGCATTGTATTAGTGATTTCATTTATTGTTATTGCTTTACACGTCTCAGGAAAATACTACTTTATAGTTTTAATGTAGAAAAAGTGCAAAACATTAAAATTAGAAGTAGGAGATTTAATAAAATACAGAAAAATATATCAGTGTTTCATGATTTGCCTTTAGATTCCCAGTTGCTTTGTGTCCATTGACCTCTCTTGCATTAGAACAGTGAAAGCCATTTCTAAAGTCCTACTGAGTGTCTGTTGACATGTGCACATTAACATTCTGATAATAAAGAAGAATCCAGTCTTGAAATGTCAAACAATCAAGCCACGATCAGACATTGTGTTTCAGGAACTCAAAAGTTAAACTACGGAGGCCCTGACCCTAAGATTCAGGAGTCTGTCCTATACTACCCCTTACAGAAACTTGCATCCAACTAGACAGCATTAAGAAGCCCACAGTTTTGATTGGAAATAGTTAAAATGAGTAATACATGGTATTTGCTAAATGACCTTGACCCTAATGTCCCTTTAGTTCTCTCTGCAAAAGTAAAACTAAATTTCTATGGTTCTTTGATCAATCAAGGTTATAAAACCGATTAAAGCTAATGTATCTGCAAAAGATATCATAATATCCGTTTCTTGCTTGATGTTCAGAGGGTTGCCAAGTGATTTGTTGCAAAGAAAGCATTGAGGAATCAATTTTAAGGGGAAAATATTTCTTTATTGCCATGTTTACAGATTCTTGTTTTCTTTTCCATATCCTCACAGTCCAAGATGTTCTAATGGAAAAGTTTAAAGAAACAGAATGATGGATGTGTTCCTCTTTTCCAGAGTAAATGTGGATGCATGTTGATACATATTTGGATACTGTTTGTGATTTCACTGAACACATGCAAACATTGATTTACTTTTACACACACCCTTTCTCTTCATGAGTTTATTTTTCTTGCTTTGAGAGGGCCAGGATAAGGAGAAGAGACATGAAGTGAAGTCTCTTTCCCATATCTGTTCCTTGTTCCCCAAGCTTTTGCTAGGGACAAGCTGACACTCAACAGGCCCTGAAGACAAGGCTCTCATGCCATCTCTAATTTGGTGACCCCATGTGGGCAGTCCTCTGGGGGATGACGATCCTGAAAAATAATGGAGGAGGAGTGGAATAGACAGAGAAATAACAATCCTCAGAGGATTTGAGTCAGGAGTCTCTTGTCAAATTCTGGGTGTTCCCTGAATCCAAGATAGCATGTATTTGCCCACCTTTGTTTTCAGCTGTAAGTTTGAGAATCCACTTCCTGAAAAGCAAGAACATTTCTTTACACCATCACATTAAAGTGTTTTTTAAAAAATGTTAATAGTAGTGTCATAGCCAGCATCCAGATTGGGCTACAGTGATCTGTGTATTCTGGCATTAACATTTATGAAAGGAAAGCCCCTCCCATACTGGATGAGACTGACTTATATAACCAGAAAGAGTACAGAAATGATGGAGCGGGATTTTGAAGGCCAGGTCATAAAAGACATTCTGACTTCCGTCCCTGTACCTTTTGATTACTCTGGGGAAAGTCAGCTGACATGCCATGAGGACACTTGAGTAGCCCTGCAGAAAGATACCTACAGGGAGGAACTGAGGCCTCCCACCAATACCTGGTGAGGCATGGAGTTTTCCTGCCAGAAGTTCTGTCACTGGGCCACCTTTAAGGCAGATCCTCCAGTCTCTGCAAAGCTGTCTGGGGATGGTAGTCCTCTCCAGCATCTTGATTGCAACCTTCTGAGAGACTGCTGAGCCGGAGATAAATAAAAGATCCCTGATCCACAGAGATTTCGAGGAAACAAATTTGTATTGTTTAAAGCTACTAGTTTTGAGGTGATTTGTTATGTAGGAATAGATAACTAAACAAGGAGGGAAATCCATGTTAGAACACTAGCTGAAAGAAATATGAAGCAAAATAAAACATACAGTGTAATTTCACCACCATAAATTACTTGCAGATACCAAACATGGGAGAAAAATATTCCCAAATTGTTAACACTTATCATTTGCGGTTGGGACTATCAGGTAAATTGTAATCATTTTTATATTTATAATGTATAAAGTATCACTTACATTGAAAATAACTTTTAAATACTTTTAAAATATTTATCTCATTATAGAAAAGACTGGACCTACTAACATTAACTTGATAATATGGTGGGATAATAATATTCTGTTAACTATTTTAAAATCTGAAATATGAAACTCTGTTTATAGCATCAGGCCAATTTGTATAGTTATTTTTCATGTAACTTTTTGCCTCTAGCTAGATATATTTGCAATGTTCATCTAGTTTCAAATATGAGCTTAATTATAGAAGAAAATGCCTTGCATTCTGATGCTCTCTGTGAGGATTAGGTTGCCGTAACTCTGAGTCATCCGGCCTAGATGCCATAATATATATCTTATTGGAAAGATAATAATTAAAGTAATGTGAGTGCAAATGCAAATTAAAATTCTTGGCCTTTTAAAACGATCCATCTACTGTATTACATAGCAGAGATAGTTAGATATTACATCATAGTTAGATCAAGTCTGGCTCCAAAATGTAATCTTGGATAAGTTTCTTACTTGTTTTGTACTTCTTTATCATCATTTTTTAAATGAAGATGCTATTCACACTACCAGTCACAAAAGATTACTACCGCTGGTACTAAGAACTGGCCCAGGATATAAGAAGTGTGATCGATTATTCCTCATCTAAAATTTTTTGGTGTTCAAAATCAGAAAGCAGGATCTACAAGACTTCAATGTTTCAGACACCATATGATATTACACAACAAATAGAGGGTGTGAAATAAGGGGCTGCATCTAAGTCTTTTGTTTAGGTCTCGCAGTCTCATAGTCCAAGACTCAAATTCCCACTGTACCATGAGCTGTGTGGCATTGGAGAGAGTGCCATAAACTTTGTGAGACTTGTTTCATCAGTAATGAGAGTAATGAACTACCTTATAGGACTGTTTTAAGAATTGATAATAACACAAAGCTGAAATGGGCACTGCTGCTGCTGCTGCTAAGTCGCTTCAGTCATGTCCGACTCTGTGCGACCCCAGAGACGGCAGCCCACCAGGCTCCTCTGTCCCTGGGATTCTCCAGGCAAGAATACTGGAGTGGGTTGCCATTTCCTTCTCCAATGCATGAAAGTGAAAAGTGAAAGGGAAGTCGCTCAGTCATGCCCGACTCTTAGCGACCCCGTGGGCTGCAGCCTACGAGGCTCCTCCGTCCAAGGGATTTTCCAGGCAAGAGTACTGGAGGAAATGGGCACAGTTCCCTGTAAATAACAAGTACAAAATACATGCTAGTTTCCCTCCTTTTCCCTTCTTTTCTTCATTCTCTATGTATTGGGTGAGAGTCAGGGGAACAGAGAAAATTAGCAAGAATGAACATGAGATGATGAATTACTATGAAAAAATTTGTCAGTGCATCAGAGAGTCATTATTCCATGTTGTTAATCCAAAGAGGAACATAATAATAACAATACATTTATTAGACCTTACCCCGTTAATCTCACTATGGCATATTAAACTGCCTGTATATTATGTCACACCTACTATTCAAACACAAATATTACTGCATATAATTTGGATGTATTCTGAAAATTCCCTGCTTCAGCTTGTTAGAAAAAGTTCACAAAACTGCAACAAAGCAGATAATGTTAAGTCATAAGATGTCAAATATATCACTGTCATGAAGAAACAGGAATGTCTTTATAAGGTTAATTCAGGGTCTCTAAAACTCTGTCAAAATAGTGGCATGTGGACATTTCACATCCTTAGGAGCTCAAAAACTGCTGAATAGCTCAGAAATCCCATATTATTGCATAGGCTTCCATGACACAGTTTTAGGTGCCCAATATCAAATTATAAGCAAGCTGAAAATTTCTGATCTTGATGCACAAGATAGTCTGCCTATCAAGTATAGCGATTTCCTGAAAAATTAATGTTTCTTTTTAATTTTACTAATGTTACTGTTGGTTGTTCAGAATATTTAATTAATGATTTTTAAAAATTGCTCATGCCCTGGGGCTTTTGAAACAAAAGAAATAATTTCTAAGAATCCAAACAAAAAATTCATTAATTAAAATAGTTGTTGCAAGTCATTATCCTAACTACCAAATGGGAATATTTTAACACTCAAAGAGTCAACAATAAAACAGTTTCCTGAGCTGTACTAGACCTATGGGACTTCTCAGAGTCACTCTGTCACTTGCCTAAGGCATGCTTTTATAGCATGACTTGCTGCACAGTTTTAACGAAAATTATAGCTATCACTCCCTTTGAAAGAAAAAAAAAAAAAGGAAAGGACAGAAAGAAAAGAGAGAGGAAAGGAGAAATGAAATAGGACATGGAGCTGTAGACAAAATATAGGTTTTACTTTGCCAATTCTGACTTTTTAAAATTTGTGTAATTTCAAGAACATAAAGGAAGAAAGAAAACTCACAGATAAGGAAAAAAAAAACACACTTTGAGATGTGAGCTATCCCTTTTTCTCCTACCACGTCTCCTTAATCCAGCTCCTTCTTTTTAGTGTGTAGTTATTTTAGTTGAAGGAGAAGAAGAACACCTATTTAAAAATATCTTAAGCACTTTTTCTTTCTCAAATCCTTTCACTCAATGTGTATGAGAAGACTGAGCATCGGGCTTTCTTATCCCATGTTACAGCTGAGGAATCTGGGGAAAATGAACCTGGTCTTGCACAGTATTGCTTAGGACTTGAAGTCATTTTGTCTGACTTAAACTCTTGATCTTTTCACTGGGTATGCTAATCAGCCAGCTGCTTGGACCTTGATCATTTAGTCTGCTCCTTTTAACGTTGCCATTAGGGGGTCAGTTTTAGGGTTCTATGCTTTGATTTACAGATTTCCCTGTGTACCCCTGAGCTGATATCATACTGCCTTATTTGCTATTGTAGGTTTACATGTTTCAGATAAATTTGTTTTCTTTTTTAAGGTTAAATTTTAAATGAATGAGTTATTTAATGGTTACAAGTCCACTAAGGTTTTTTTCTTTCTTTTATGTTTTCTTGTTTCAGTTTAGTAATTTAGAATTTTGTAGACATTTTCATGTCACCTGATTCATCAAACAAGTTGCCAAAAGCTGTGCACAGTATTTCTCCCTTTTTGAAATTGCTTCCTTTGTCTTGGTTTGTCCACTTTTCACTTCTAATATTGCTTACTTTTGCTCTCTCTCTCTCTTTAATGTCTTGCAGAGATTTGTACATTTTTCTAGTTGTTCAAAAAACCACATATTGGAATCTGTCTAATGTAATTTTTTTCTATATTATTATTTCCTTTCTTCTATATTCTCTTGACTTGTTTTTTTTTTTTTTTTTCGTTTTTGAATTTGTTTAGTTGAATGGTTTGCTCACTGTTGTTACCCTGTATTCTTTTCTGATAAGCATTTTAGACTGCAAATATCCAACAACTTACTGTGTTAGCTTCACCAGCATGTTTAAATAATCTATTTCTTTTTTTCCCAAACCTTAATCTTTTTTATTTTGTATTGGGGTATAGCCAGTTAATAATGCTGTGGTAGTTTCAGGTGAACAGCAAAGAGACTCAGCCATAAATATACATGTATCCCAAACCCCACTCCCATCTAGGCTGGCACATATCATTGAGCAGAGTTCCACATGCTATACAATAGGTCTTTGTTGGTTATCCATTTTAAATATAGCAGTGTATACATGACCCTCCCAAAGTTTCTATTTCTTACTGTAATCTATGTCTGTTTCTTACAATAGAATCTAAATGAGCCCTTTTCTTTTTCCAGTCTTATACACTTTATTGTTTCCCTTTTGGCTCAGCTGGTAAAGACTCTGTCTGAATGCCAGAGACCTGGGTTCAATCCTTGGGTTGGGAAGATCCTCTGGAGAAGGGAAAGACTACCCACTCCAGTATTCTGCCTGGGAGAATACCATGGACTGTATAGTCCATGGGATCACAAAGAGTCAGACATGACTGGTCAACTTTCACTTCATATACTTTATTCAGCTGAGCTTTTTGAAATCCTAAAAGAAGATGAGGTAAAAGTGCTCTGATCAATATGGCAGCATATTTGGAAAACTCAGCAGTGGCCACAGGATTGGAAAAGGTCAGTTTTCATTCCAATCCTGAAGAAATACAATGCCAAAGAATGTTCAGATTACGTATGATTGTTGTCATTTCACATGCCAGCAAAGTAATGCTCAAAATCCTTCAAGCTAGCCTTCAACAATATGTGAATGGAGAACTTCCAGATATACGAGCTAGATGTGGAAAAGGCAGAGGAACCAGAGTTCAAATTGCCAACATCCATTGGATTATACAAAAAGCAAAGGAATTCCTGGAAAACATCTACTTTTGCTTCATTGACTATGCTAAAGCCTTTGACTATGTGGACTGCAAAATGCTATCGAAAATTCTTAAAGAGATGGGAATACCAGACCACCTTACCTGCCTCATGAGAAACCTGTATGCAGGACAAGCAGCAACAGTTAGAACTGGACATGGAACAACAAACTGGTTCAAAATTGGGAAAGGAGTGCATCAGGGCTATATATTTTCACCCTGCTTATTTAACTTACATATGTAGAGTACATCATTCAGAATGCTGGGCTGGATGAATCACAAGCTGGAATCAAGATTGCCAGGAGAAATACCAGTAACATCAGATATGCAGATGATACCATCCTAATGTCAGAAAGTGAAGAGGAACTAAAGAGCCTCTTGATGAGGGTGAAAGGGGAGAGTGAAAAAGTTGGCTTAAAACTCATATTCAGAAAACGAGGATCATAGCATCCAGTCCCATCACTTCATGGCAAATAGATGGGGAAAAAATGGTTAAAATAGGTTTCTGCTGTACAGCAAAGTGAATCAGTTATACATATAACATATCCCCTCTTTTTTAGATTCCCCTTCCATTTAGGTCACCACAAAGCACTGAGTAGAATTCTGTGTGCTATACAATAGGATCGGATTAGTTATCTATTTTATACAAAGTAGTGTATATATCAGAGAAGGCAATGGCGACCCACTCCAGTACACTTGCCCAGAAAATCCCATGCATGGAGGAGTCCAGTAGGCTGCAGTCCATGGGGTCACAAAGAGTCTGACATGACTGAACGACTTCACTACAACTTTTCACTTTCCTGCATTGGAGATGGAATTGGCAACCCACTCCAGTGTTCTTGCCTGGAGAATCCCAGGGATAGGGGAGCCTGGTGGGCTGCTGTCTATGGGGTTGCACAGAGTTGGACACAACTGAAGCGACTTAGCAGCAGCAGCAGCAGCAGTGTATATATGTCCGTCCCAATCTCCCAACTCATCCCACCTCCGTTTCCCCTCTTGGTAACTGTAAGTTTGTTCTCTACATCTGTGTCTCTATTTTGCCTTTGCAACTAAGTTCATCTGTACCATTTTTCTAGATTCCAGGTATAAGTGGCATTATACGATATTTATTTTTGTTTTGAACGTTTGAGGTCTTCCACTCTAGTCCTGCCCCAAGATTTCTGCCAGTTTGGAGATATCTCTGCCCTGCTGCCCTGTCTCTGGTTTTGGAGGCAGTTATCTTACCTATTTAAGTCCAAAATGCATAGGTAATATTTCCTGTTGATTTCTTACCATGCCTCAGTTTAGGTAGATAAAAATCCAGAGGGACACAGAGTGGTTTCTTTCAGTGCTCCTGCTCACCCCCATCAATTTGTAAGTAGAAGCAGAGATGGCCTCAGATGGATTTCTCTCAGTGCTCCAGTTGTGTATCCTGTCTTATTCAGGTTAAAGTCAATAGCGCCTTTTATAAATCTCTCTGTCTTGTACCATGTCTTCAGAAAATGGCTGCATCATACTTGGACAGTATCTCAAGACTGATCCCTCTCAGTTTTCCTTTCCCACTCTCAGCTTTTATCACAATATCCTCATGCATTTAGGGAAGGCCCATGGAAAAGGGTTGGTAAGTGGGCACAGGCTTGGTCTGTGACTGAGATACTTCAGAATTCTCATCTATTGTGGTAGCCCACATAGATTGGTAAAAGTTCATTTAAAGTTCACCTGGTATCTGGAGCCCAGTTTTTGCTTTTTAAATGCTAATACCTGCTGAAAAGAAGTTGAACTCCTTGGAAAAAATCTCACTTCATGGCTGGAGCTAGGATATTTAAAATAAACATGGAATACATAGGTGTGTCAGAAAATAACCAATTTCTCAAGGAATGACTGAGCTATATCAGTGAATAGGAGTCAACTTGAAGGGGTTCCCAATGACCAGTTATGGCTTGTGATAAGCATCACAATGTTGGCAATTTGATCTCTGGTTCCTCTGCCTTTTTTTAATGTAGCTTGAACAGCTAGAAGTTCTCAGTTGCTCCTTGGAAAAAAAGCTATGACCAACCTAGACAAGCATATTAAAAAGTAGAGACCTTACTTTGCCGACAAAGATCCATCCAGTCAAAGCTATGGTTTTTCCAGTAGTCATGTATGGATGTGAGAGTTGAACTATAAAGAAAGGTAAGTGCTGAAGAATTGATGCTTTTGAACTATAGTGTTGGAGAAGACTCTTAAGAGTCCCTTGGACTACAAGGAGATCCAACCAGTCCGTCCTAAAGGAAATCAGTCCTGAATATTCATTTGAAGGAGTGATGCTGAAGCTGAAACTCCAATACTTTGGCCACCTGATGCAAAGAACTGGCTCGTTGGAAAAGACCCTAAAGCTGGGAAAGATTGAAGGCAGGGGGAGAAGGGGACAACAGAGGATGAGATGGTTGGATGGCATCACTGACTCTATGAACATGAGTTTGAGCAAGCTCTGGGAGTTGGTGATGGACAGGGAAGCCTGGCGTGCTGCAGTCCATGGGGTTGCAAAGAGATGGACAACTGAGTGACTGAACTGAGCTGAAGTATCAAAATAAATAATACTTATAAGTAGTGTGTGTGTATGTGTGTGTGTGTGTACGTTCAGGCATGTCTAACTCTTTGAGACCCCATAGACTGTAACCGACTAGGCTCCTCTGTCCTTGGGATTTTCCAGGCAAGAATACTGGAGTGGGTTACTATTTCCTTCTTCAGAGGATCTTCCTGCCCTAGGTATCAAATCCTTGTCTCTTCCATCTCCTGCCTGCCAGGCGGATTCTTTACCACTGCATCATCTGGGAAGCCCTGATGCATTATAACTCACAGAATAAAATTGGATCAATAAAATCAATAATTAAAGGGGACAAAGGGAGGACAATTCTTCTTTATAGTAAAATGCTATGTAATAAAATATGCAGAAATGCTGGAATTCAAAAAAATTTCTAATTGACAACCATCATATTAATAAATGTTTGAAGCAAAAACATCATAAATGGATATTAACATTAATGGGTGAAACTTAGACAAGATATTCAGATCAGATCAGATCAGTCACTCAGTCATGTCCGACTCTCTGTGACCCCATGAATTGCAGCACGTCAAGCCTCCCTGTCCATCACCAACTTCCGGAGTTCACTCAGACTCACGTCTGAGTGAGTCTGAGTGAACTCAGTGATCAGTCAGTGATGCCATAACTGGAGTTATTGAAAAGCAGAGACATTACTTTGCCAACAAAGGTTCATCTAGTCAAGGCTATGGTTTTTCCTGTGGTCATGTATGGATGTGAGAGTTGGACTGTGAAGAAGGCTGAGCGCTGAAGAATTGATGCTTTTGAACTGTGGTATTGGAGAAGACTCTTGAGAATCCCTTGGACTGCAAGGAGATCCAACCAGTCCATTCTGAAGGAGATCAGCTCTGGGATTTCTTTGGAAGGAATGATGCGAAAGCTGAAAGTCCAGTACTTTGGCCACCTCATGAGAAGAGTTGACTCATTGGAAAAGATTCTGATGCTGGGAGGGATTGGAGGCAGGAAGAGAAGGGGACGACTGAGGATGAGATGGCTGGATGGCATCACTGACTCAATGGACATGAGTCTGAGTGAACTCCAGGAGTTGGTGCTGGACAGGGAGGCCTGGCGTGCTGCGATTCATGGGGTCGCAAAGAGTCGGACACGACTGAGTGACTGATCTGATCTGATGTTATACACCATTTTATCAGAAAATATATTTGAAGACAGATTACAGCATTTTGAACACCATATAGTTTTAGTTGCTGAAATAATGACAATAGACACAGAGAAAAGAGCATAGTTTTAGAGATAGACTACACCTTGGATGTAAACTCTTAACAGCAATACCACCTTAAACTTGGTTCTTAACTTCTGAAAGTACTAATTTCTAAATCTGTAAGTTGAGAATAATCACACATAACTCTTGGATTACTGTGTAAATTGCATATAATGATGTATGAAGAATTCCTGATATTGTGTCCAGAAAAAAAGACATTCTTACTAAATTTTAGTTTCTCTTTCCAAAAGTTTCTCATTTTACAAATAACATAACAGGAATTAAATGGTTAAATGCCTTTCTCAATGTCAAACTGTTAATAGTGTCAGAACTAAATTTCAAAACTCCCTTAGAGTTCTAAAGCTAACTTTTTAACTTCAGCACAGCTACCTCAGAAATAGCAGCAGGAGCTTTTTATAACAGTTTCGCCATTGTTCTATAGCATAAAAACTAAAAAAAGCAAATCCCTGTCTGGGTGCATAGGTATGAAAATTATATTGGACAGGTACTGTCTCATCACTGAACTTCAATGTGAATGTTCTAAATTTGGGTTTTCACTGTCTCATCACTGGTATAAGTAGTAGCTGTTACTACAAAACCAGTCCCTGAAAATAGCTGATTGCCCTAAGATAACATTAAGAAAAGAATAGCTTTCTTTTTCACTTACTGATTCTTATTGTTATTGTTCTGTTGACCAATAAGATCTATTTCATAAACAAAATGACTAAAAATAAAACAAAAGCATATTCTAAAGCCTGTCAACTTTCTATGAAATAGAATTGACCCTTTAAAAGGATGAAGATTTGTCTCATTAATTTATTCTGTTCTATTTCACTTTTTGTTTTCAGGGTGTCATGAGGAATCTTTTCCAAAGTTGTGTCGTTATAGGAATTTCTAAAACCCCAAGATGTTAACTTTTACATTAAATGAGACCTGGTATTATATTTCTGAACTCTGAACATAGATGCTGTAAATCAAATAAAGATAATTACCAATAATTCTGATTTCTAATCTTTTTTGTATCTATACCCTCTATTATTTGAATTATAAAGGCACAGAGAACATATCCAATGCATTATTTCTTCGGATATAGCTTATTCTAATGTCCATGGTCAAACACATGTACAGTTCCTATTTATAAACGGTAATCACCAAATTTATAATTAACATGGCAGTAGACAAGATTCCCAGGTGGCTCTAGTGGGAAAAAGAACCCACCTGCCAATGGAGGTAGATGGTAGATGTAAGAGATGCAGGTTCACTTCCTGGGTTGGGATGATCCCCTGGAGGAGGACATGGCAATCCACTCCAGTATTCTTGCTTGGAGAATCCCATGGACAGAGAAGCCTGACCATAGGGTCGCACAGAGTCAGACACAACTGAAGCGACTTAGGTCACAGGCAGACAAGATATGGATGATATTAAGAAAAACATTAATTAAACAGGTTTAATGATTATTACTAGAAAAAATAGAATTTTAGATAGAAAAATGCTTTGATGAACACTATAACTGATTGATTTTTCACCTTTAAGAAAGTATACCTTCATTTCAAGGATCCATGGACCATTTATAGTAATTGGCCATAGACGAGGCAAGAAGGAAAATTCTACAAGGTGAAAAAATACAGATATATTTTATAACTACTGTTCAATGAAAGCAGAAATTACAACAAATATGTTAAAAAATGAAGCTTAAAAACTTTAAAATAGCATTTAGATTGAAAAATTAAATTAAAATGTAATTACAAGTTATATAGAAAATAATGAGAATAAACCTCTTTGACAATAAAAATTATGGATGCTCTCAAATCTGTGCACAGAGACAGAATACTCTTAATATTTTCCCTATTAAACAATATAATTAAGATTAATATTTAGAATTCAATTTAAACATAAGAAACAATAGCAACAACACGAGAGAATAAATAATAAACATGAAAACAAGTAAATGAACTAAGAAAAGACAAAACACAATTCAGTAAGTTATAAATAAGAAAATAGAGCAACATAGATGAAGCTATTTTTTACATTGTATGTTTTGTTTTTGATAACATACATTAAATTTTTGAATATTTCAATAAACAGACCAATGTTCCAGGAAAAAATGTTTATTCAAGAGAAGCAAACTGCTTAATACCAATTTCTTTGATAATGTGTTCAGCTTCTATATCAAAGAAATATATACAAAAGGATCCCTGGTTTGGACAGATTCAGTGTTCTAAGAAATAGGTATTTCCCATATATTACTATCTATTCCAGGACATCAAATAAGATGAAAAACTACAAATTCACTTCAGAAGCTAGAAAAAATATTGCTGATCCTTGCCAAAGTAAACTTCAACCAAAGAAAGAAAAACCTTAGCAATCTTAAAGTAAAAATGCTTTAGTTGCCAAAATCTTTTAAAAATTTTGTATTATAAATTAAACAATGGCTCAGGGGTAAAGAATCCATCTGTCAATGCAGAAGACACAGATTTGATCCCTGGCTTGGGAAGTTCCCGTGGAGAAGGGAATGGAAACTCACCCCCGAATTCTTGCCTGGGAAATTCCAAGGACAGAGGTGTCTGGTGTCTGACAGTCATAGAAGAATTGGGCACAACTAAGCAACTAAACGGCAACAACAACAACTCTAACAATATGAGGCCAATACCAAGCATGAAAAGCTCTTTTAATTTTAAGGAAATATATTAATGGGCTTCCCTGGTGGCTCAGCTGGTAAAGAATCCGTTGCAATACAGGAGACCTGGGTTCGATCCCTGGGTTGGGAAGATACCCTGAAGAAGGGAAGGGCTACCCACTCCAGTATTCTGGCCTGGAGTATTCCATAGACTGTATAGTTCATGGGATCATCATATAAATAAATAGAATAGAGAAGCTTTAATAGCTTCTCATGTCAGGTCATGGCCAGATCTAAAGATTTGAAAAATAAGAGCACTGACACATGAACAAATGAATTTGGAAATGCACAATGGTAGTACCTAGATAATCTTTTTTATGTGGTTATAGGATGAATTTTGAGTCCTTTGACAACCCTTTCTCCTAGCTTCACCTCACCCTCAACCCAGAAGGCCCTAGTTCTATCTCCCTCTAGACCATTAAGTTTTCACTCTGAAGAACTACATCCACTTAAGTTTCCACTCAATCTCATGTGTACACTTCATACTGCTTGTTTCTTCAGTAGAAAACCAAAGTGACAGAAACCTCTCCATGTCCATGGTATCATCATTGTCAATACTAGGACCTGGAAAAGCCCTTCCCTCATTGGAAAAATGATATTGGATAAAAGCTGTCACTCATTCCTAATAATTTCTTATCACAACACAAAATTTTCTTTACTTCTTTCCCTAACCTCTAGAAGATTGCAAATTACTGGAGAAATTCTATTAAAATCAACAATAAGACCAGGGTTCTTAATGTTTTGCAAATGCAGTAAGTTTGGTAATATGACATGATGATCAGAAATAAAGACAAAAATCATTACTATTTGACATGATGATTAGAAATAAAGACAAAAATCATTACTATGTTTAGATAAATTGAAAACAGTTGGTCCTTTGGGGTGGGGGGATTCTGCATTGGCAAATACCCAAGGCCAATCTACTATGAATACCAGGGAAGACTGTATAGCAGAAGCAACAGATGTATTATTTAGAACTGGTTCCACGCACATATGGACACCTTATCTTTGACAAAGGAGGCAAGAATATACAATGGATTAAAGACAATCTCTTTAACAAGTGGTGCTGGGAAAACTGGTCAACCACTTGTAAAAGAATGAAACTAGACCACTTTCTAACACCATACACAAAAATAAACTCAAAATGGATTAAAGATCTAAACATAAGACCAGAAACTATAAAACTCCTAGAGGAGAATATAGGCAAAACACTCTCTGACATACATCACAGCAGGATCCTCTATGACCCACCTCCCAGAATATCGGAAATAAAAGGCAAAAATAAACAAATGGGACCTAATTAACCTTAAAAGCTTCTGCACATCAAAGGAAACTATCAGCAAGGTGAAAAGACAGCCTTCAGAATGGGAGAAAATAATAGCAAATGAAGCAACAGACAAACAACTAATCTCAAAAATATACAAGCAACTCCTCCAGCTCAACTCCAGAAAAATAAATGACCCAATCAAAAAATGGGCCAAAGAACTAAATAGACATTTCTCCAAAGAAGACATACAGATGGCTAACAAACACATGAAAAGATGCTCAACATCACTCATTATCAGAGAAATGCAAATCAAGACCACTATGAGGTACCATTTCACACCAATCAGAATGGCTGCGATCCAAAAGTCTACAAATAATAAATGTTGGAGAGGGTGTGGAGGAAAGGGAACCCTCTTACACTGTTGGTGGGAATGCAAACTAGTACAGCCACTATGGAGAACAGTGTGGAGATTCCTTAAAAAACTGGAAATAGAACTGCCTTATGATCCAGCAATCCCACTGCTGGGCATACACACTGAGGAAACCAGAAGGGAAAGAGACACGTGTACCCCAATGTTCATCGCAGCACTGTTTATAATAGCCAGGACATGGAAACAACCTAGATGTCCATCAGCAGATGAATGGATAAGAAAGCAGTGGTACATATACACAATGGAGTATTACTCAGCCATTAAAAAGAATACATTTGAATCAGTTCTAACGAGGTGGATGAAACTGGAGCCTATTATACAGAGTGAAGTAAGCCAGAAGGAAAAACACCAATACAGTATACTAACACATATATATGGAATTTAGAAAGATGATAACAATAACCCTGTGTACGAGACAGCAAAAGTGATGCTGATGTATGGAACAGTCTTATGGACTCTGTGGGAGAGGGAGAGGGTGGGAAGATTTGGGAGAATGGCATTGAAACATGTAAAATATCATGTATGAAATGAGATGCCAGTCCAGGTTCAATGCACGATACTGGATGCTTGGGGCTAGTGCACTGGGACGACCCAGAGGGATGGTATGGGGAGGGAGGAGGGAGGAGGGTTCAGGATGGGGAGCACATGTATACCTGTGATGGATTCATTTTGATATTTGGCAAAACTAATACAATTATGTAAAGTTTAAAAATAAAATAAAATTTTAAAAAATAAAAAAACAACTGGTTATAAAACATACTATGAGATGAGATGGCTGGATGGCATTACTGACTCGATGGACGTGAGTCTGAGTGAACTCTGGGAGTTGGTGATGGACAGGGAGGCCTGGTGTGCTGTGATTCATGGGGTCGCAAAGAGTCGGACACGACTGAGCAACTGAACTGAACTGATAAAACATACTGAATTAACTAGAACCAAAACCAATATATCTGAAAACCAATAGTTTTTGTATATAGTTCAAATAATCATTTGAAAAATATAATGGGAAAAATTCAACAAAATTTTGAAATTTTATATGCATAATCTCAGCTTAATATATATACACACACACACTTTTTACATAAGCAATTTTGTTGCACTGGTGGAGGCCAAAGCATGAGTGAAGTGAAATCAAGAGAGAATTGGAAAAGAGTCATCAAAACAGCCATAATAGATATTACCCTAGGAACTCTGAGAGAAAAATGAGAGAGAAAAAAAGAAGACAGAGACAAAGAAAAAAAGAAGAAACAGGTACTAATTTGAAGGATGAGTTGTGTGAAAATTCTGTTCATTTTTTTTTAAGTTGCAAGGTATAACAGTATATTTGTATGATACTAATGAAGTAATGGAGAAGGAAATGGCAACCCACTCCAGTATTCTTGCCTGGAGAATCCTGCGTGCAGGGGAGCCTGGTGCACTGCTGTCCATGGGGTCGCACAGAGTGGGACACAACTGAAGCGACTGAGCACAAGAAAGAAGTGGGCTTCCCAGGTGGCACTAGTGGTAAAGAACCTGTCTGCAAATGCAGGAGATATAAGAGATGCAAATTTGATACCTGGATGGGCAAGATCCCCTGGAGAAGGAAATGGCAACCCACTCCAGTATTCTTGCCTGGGAAATCCCAAGGACAGAAGAGCCTGGCAGGCTACATAGCCCATGGGGTCACAAGTGTCGGACACGACTTAGAAACTAAGCCACGACCAAGAAAGAAATAGTAGAAAGATAAAGAGAATAAATTTATTTATGGTTGCTATTGAGAATATGAGAAATACAGTATCAGGAAAACAGCTAGAGATGATTATCTCATAAGAATACCATTTTCAAATGTTATTCTTTAAATTTATTAACTAGATAATAATGTAATCTTTATACATGGTATTCTTTCAAAATTGTATCAATTTTTTATAGCCTATTAGAACTTTGCAACCTATATTTATAGAATTTGTGCTTAGTAGGTTAAAGCCTGGCAAACCCTGAATTGGTCAACACAGGCATAGTGAGAACAGATAGGAAAAAGTAAAGTGTGATTGCATGTAGGCTGACAAAACAGAAATTTTTAAAGGGAGTAATCGAGTTTATTTTGAGAGGACAATATAAATATTCCATAATAACAAAATAGAAAAAATTAGTCTTTCTGGTACTCTTAAAAATGTCCTTCTGGGAGGGAAAATTCTATCCCTGGCTGTAACTTCTAAAGTAGGATCTCAAAACCTAACATTTTACTTTGTGATCTTTTAAGAGGATAATCAGAGTTGTGGGTAAATAATACTCAAACATATGTTTGTTTTAGGTCAGCTAGAAAATTATTATTGACTTTCTACTATATTCTGTGACATATATGCAAAACTATAAGACACAGTCTCTATCATCAAGACAATTCAGCTAGGGAAATACCTAGTATAATTAATAGAAAAGTTATGATATGGTAAAACTATCAGTTTTATTTAAAGGATTATACTAGGACTGGAATAATTTAAACAACACTATTTAAACACTTGTTTTACATATGTGCATTATGAATAATCTTCAGGTTTATTTTAGTATCTTATGGTCCAAAAGACTTGGCTTTTTCTGCCTAACTGTGTCTAAGTTTTATGAAGGGAGTGGTTTTGGGGACAGGAACTTGTTCTGTCTATTCTTGTTTGTTTGGTTTGGTTTTGGTTTTTTGCTTATTTTTGGTTTTTCTTCTATGTTTTTTGGGGGGTGTTGAGTGCTTCTGGCACACCAAATAATTTGTTTGCACTGAACATATACTGCAGAACAGCTTATTCTCTAGACTGGAAACTGTATGCACTGTTTTCTGGTTTTGTTGTTGTTCATAGTGTCTGCCTACAACCTGGGGAATTTAGGGACTGAGGGGTAATCGGAATTCAGGTGTGCTGAAGCTCACAACTGGGATTTGTGCTTAAAAGCCTTAGAAACTCAGAGAGAATCCCCCTCTGCATCCTTTAAAATGGTCCGAGAGTCTAATCACCAACCTGAGAGAGAGGACATTGCAGCTCCACTGAGTCTAGCAGTTGTAGAGAAGCCCCTAGAACACCCCTCCCAGCTCTAAGCAACTAAAGTTGCTTTCACTGTCATTTGGGTCTGGAACCCACCCAAATGTGACTGAAATTGAAGTGTCATTTGCATGTCCTAAATGTATAATGCTAAACTTCATCCCTGAATACCAATCTACTGTTTATTTACCAGTTAATTTCATTTAGCCACGTTAAACAGGCTATGGTTTTCCCCCATCATTATAATCTAAGGTTAAAGTAACTTAGTAATATTTTAAAGTGGAAAATAAAATGTAATGGGGCACCTCCGTGAAATCTGTGGTTTCAGCCAAAATTGTCTTAGAGTACTCAATTAGGTAGACAAACTATACAAAATCCTGTAGAAACATGCATCTATTGAGAGCTTGATTACTAGATGATCAGGATCAATAAGTCTTAGTCAGTTTTCCTGACATTATAAATGGCCCCCTAGACATTTTCCTAAGAGAAATAGAATAGTCAGTATATTCACCAATAAGCCAGTTAACAACTGGCTCATTTAACTCCCCTGTACCTTTTGTCCTAGTCTCCAAAAAGGACAAAGGGAAACAGTATTTGGCCAAGCCCTGATAAATCAATAACTTAATGCAGTTAGTTACACTTACTTAGTGCAGTTAATATTAAGAGCTTGTAAGAGTTTCCTTGTATTTACTTCTTTATTCCCACATCAGCTGTTACAGAACATTCTCATTTTCCACATGAAAGCCACAGGAGCCATTTCACAGCTCAGACCCAACAGACTGAACACCAAAAGATTAAGTGGCTAAGCTGCCTAGCATTGCTTGTTTAGCTTTGCCCACAGGATTTGAATTTGCAGTACACTGTTGAACATCCTAAAATAATTTAACCACATCCCAAACACTGCATAAAGAAAGTCTGTTCC
This sequence comes from Bos mutus, assembly GCF_027580195.1. Classification (NCBI taxonomy): domain Eukaryota; kingdom Metazoa; phylum Chordata; class Mammalia; order Artiodactyla; family Bovidae; genus Bos; species Bos mutus. The sequence goes on from NC_091619.1 coordinate 59,610,530, forward strand.
ATTTCTCGCCTCTTTAGATTGCACGTCCAGAGCAATTTCTCCCAAATTAAATGCTATTTGGTTTGAGTTAGAATAATCAGGACAACTGCAAACATTAATAAGTCTGCAATAATAGCAAAGTTATTTTCTTTTCCAAATAGCCCTACACATACCTAAGAAAGATTTTTCCTCCCAATTTCCTTTTCCTCTATTTTTTTTTTAAGAGATGCTTCTCTGTGATCTGGTTGAGTGCTATGATTCGCACTCTGGTTTTATGATGAAATGAAACTTAATATAAAGCCAAGTGAAAAGGAAAGAGAAGGAGGCAGCCTGCTGAAACAAGTTCCCCATTTGCAGGTTTGACCAGGGTCATACCAAGCATCTATGCATGCATTCTCTCATTCATTCATATAATTAACAAGCAATTATGGATAGTCCATATTGTGTCAGGGATAGTATTAGAGGCTATACATAACAAGAGAATGAGGGAGAGGCATGTCCCTTTTCATTAAGGAACTCAGGTTAGTGTGTAGAAAACAAGCAATTATTAGATCATTATCAAGGAATACTGGATTAGAGAGATGCTGGGTTTCCCAGGCGGCACAGTGGGTAAAGAACCTGCCTGCCATTGCAGGAGACATGGGAGACATGGGTTCAATCCCTGGGTCAGGAAGTATCCCTGGAATAGGAAATGGCAACCCACTCCAGTATTCTTGCCTGAAAAATCCCATGGACTGAGGAGCCTGGTGTGATACAGTCCATGGGGTCGCAAAGAGTTGGACATGACAGAGCACTCACATGCACACAACGAATGCTGCAAAGTCACACTAAACAGATGCTTCTAAAGACAGTTGTATTCAGGGTGGCAAGCACTACTTCATTTTATTTGAGACTGTGCTGTCTACTTCAGGCTCACTGCAACATTATCTTGGTGACTTGCTTTAATATACAAAGGTGTAGGGACTAATGCACAGAGAGTTATCTTACTTAACCCAGGGCAGGACTAGAAATCTTCCATTAATTTGTGAATCTGATAACTTCTAGAAAATTAGAACTTTCACTAGATATAATGCATTTAAAGAGTTTTGACTATAGCAGTTTTATCAGTAAAAGATGGACATGATATGATAATTCAGTCATATATTCTAACATAGATTGAAGGAAGTCTTAAAAATGGGAAAGGCAGCTACTAATAACACTAACAATTAGCCTCTGAGGGAGAAATCTAGAACAAGATTGTATTTTAAGAAGCTATTCATAGCTTTCTAAGGTAACTTCAAATCCAGAAACAACATTTCTGAGATATCACAAATGTTACAAATCTTCAAAATGAGATTGCATTTTTCAAGAAATAGCACAATCTTGTTAGAATTTCTACATTTTTGTCTTTATGTCTCATACATTTCAACTCTATTTAAAATATATAATGAAAATTGCTAACTTTTCTTTTTACATCTTTGCATTTCCATTCTTCTGTAAAGTCTCCTGCAAGAAGCAAATGCTTTGAAATATTTAACATGGCATCATGATATTTAAATCCACCTCTACCTTTCTAAATAGGTTCCCAGGCAAAAACTAATATCCTTTCCCAGATGCTTATGTGTTAGAGTGCCTTCCAGTGAATTCATCAATCTACTACTTGAACCACATGGATATTGTTCTAACTCACATACCAAGATTTCTTTTCAAAGTTAATGATTGTGATTTCTAACATCACAGCAGTGTTTTTGTTTCTGCGGTGCTGCTTTGATATTGGCAGGAATCAGTTCAAAAGAATGCAATGAAGCCTTCATTATGGGACTATGATACTCATAGACTCTGGGAAGGCAGCCAGGGGAATCAATTGGTGAAACATTCAGTCAAAGGTGTATCACCCTCTTTTACATTCTCACATGCCAAAGCTGACTGCTGAGGCTTCGAACTAAAGATCCTTGTCCTAGTCCTTGTGGTGCTCAACTTCTGTTATTTCCTCAGACCTGAATACCTGTTTTTAATACATTGCTTTCAGCATGATATGTTATGACGTTCTAAGATTTCACTCCAAGGCACTGGGAGGTTTCTTTTACATCTGTGCAGTTCTTAATCATCGAAAAGTACTCAGAAGGAGCTGCAAGCAGGCCATGTGATAAAAATTGTCAGAATACCTTACCTTGCCAGAGGACACTTGGCCTGGAGATGCTCTTTGCCTAAGACTAAGCAGGGCAGAAAGTTCATTCTCTTAGGATGTGAAATGCTGTTTTTTTCCTTGTTATTAGAACATAATAATATTCACGTTAAAAAGAACAAGGACTCTGTGAAAGAAAAACACCAACTCCTCTGGCTCCAGTGTTCCTCTGTCAATTTACTGATCCACATCCAGATTGTGAACAGTTGATGGGGACAAGAGGAAGGAGAAAAGAAGAGGCAGAGTTTCACCCAGACATTGTTTGAATTGGCTAATAAAATCTACTAAGCTTTCAAAAATCCCTATCAAAAATCAGGCAATTAATTTTATATCCATATCTAATCAAGAGCAGCCAACATGAGTTTTTCAGAGAAAAGACAGAGAGAATAATTTGGTAACACTATTTGGTTAATCAGGGCTTCCCTGGTGGCTCAGAGGTTATGATTTGGTTAATCATAATTTAATATTATAAATTTAAAAATCTTTACAAATGTTAGAGAATCATGGATTGCCACATGAAAACTGCAGAGTTAAAAAGTATTTATCAATCTAATATAAAACACTAATGTAAAATACTAGAATTTATAGTTATTTGCTAATATTATATTCCTACATACTACTAATGCCTTATGCATGTTTTAATACACATATTTTTAAGATTTCTCTCAAAAGATTGCTGTTTAATAAAGGATCTGTGGATGCTTGGGGCTAGTGCACTGGGACGACCCAGAGGGATGGTATGGGGAGGGAGGAGGGAGGAGGGTTCAGGATGGGGAACACATGTATACCTGTCGTGGATTCATTTTGATATTTGGCAAAACTAATACAATTTGTAAAGTTTAAATATAAAATAAAATTTAAAAAACAATAAAATAAAAAATTTGTTAAAAAAAAAAAAAAAACTGGGGTAGAATTTAAGGTCATCAGAATTTCAGAGTCATCGAGAGATCTGAAGTAATTTAATACAATAATTTCACTCCAAAAAATGAGAAACTGAGACTAGAAAGAAGAAACATTTTGTTAAAGATCATAAAGCTAACTAGCAGAAACAGGCCCATTCTCATTGCCAGGACTTACAAGACACCAATCTTCTTCCAAAGAACAGTGTAGCTGGCAGGACTTTCCATATGAAATCCAGTTCTTGTGATCTTCCCTCTAAGGTATTGAAAATAACATTACTATTTTAACTGAATGTGTAATTACTGCAAAAAACTAAATTTAATAACTATACACAGTCACTTACAATAAAGCTATTCTATTTTCTCTCTCTTTAGTCGCTGTGCTGTGTTTGACTCTTGCGATACCATGGATTGTAGCCAGGTTCCTCTGTCCATGGAATTCTCCAGGTAAGAATATTAGACTGGGTTGCCATTTCCTTTTCCAGGGGATCTTCCTGACCCAGGGATTGAACCCAAGTTTCCTGCACTGCAGGCAGATTTTTTACCAACTGAGCTATGAGGGAAGCCCAACTATTCTATTGCTATATATCAAATATAATGTTATATATTTAATAAAGTGCTACATCCAATGGGTTAAAGAAAACAGTATAATTACAAAAAAATAGTTGAATTTGTACAAAATATTTAATGATTTCCAGTTTAATACGTTCTTTAAGAAGGTAAGCACACATAATTCATTTGAAGAAGCATGGTATTCCACAGATGAATTAGAATGCATTTGAAATGTTAAAATATTATTTCTGCACTTCTTCCCTTGCCAAAAATATCTTTCCAAATATTCAGTTACAATTCTTTCAACAGTGAGTATAAATAGTAGAGACTCTTTTTTTCAGCTTTTTTTTTTTTTTTTTGTGGTTGACTGAGGACTGCAAGGAGATCCAACCAGTCCATTCTGAAGGAGATAAGCCCTGGGATTTCTTTGGAAGGAATGATGCTAAAGCTGAAAGTCCAGTACTTTGGCCACCTCATGAGAAGAGTTGACTCATTGGAAAAGACTCTGATGCTGGGAGGGATTGGGGGCAGGAGGAAGAGGGGATGATAGAGGATGAGATGGCTGGATGGTATCACCAAATCGATGGACGTGAGTCTGAGTGAACTCCCGGAGATGGTGATGGACAGGGAGGCCTGGCATGCTGCGATTCATGGGGTCGCAAAGAGTGGGACATGACTGAGCGACTGATCTGAACCGAATTGAACACTGGATTGACATGCTCACTGGTCACACAGACATCAATTGAGATAATGACATAACAATAGCAAACATGTTTTCTTAGAAAAACCTTAAAGAGTAAATTTTTAAAAAAATTTTAAAGAGTACATATATACTGAGCTATAAAGTGGGAAAAAAATAAACCTAAAAGCTCTTTAAATATTTTTATAAACATACTGAGTGGTAGACAGAAACATGTAAAACAGAAAATAGAACAAGTTTGTTTTCAGATGGCACTTAAAAAAGATGAAAAAAAAGTGGGAAAATTAATTTGTATTCTCTAAATAGGAGTTAATTTTAAAATAAAACTTTAATTTTAAATATAGAGTTCAAAATGAAGAAGAGATAGTAAATGAGCCAGAAGGACAGAATGAGCCCAATGAAGACTATTTTATGTTTAATTTAGAAGATTGAGTGAAAAATATTTAATATATGAAGGAAAACATTTGCCTTAAAAATGAAATCTATCAGTAAGCAGAGGAAGTGATGGGCAATATAATGAGAGCCCATTTTAATTAAAATTTCAAAATATAAGTTAATCAAAGTCTATATAGGCCAAATTAAAAACCCCAACAAAACAGAAAATGGATGATAAGCCAAGATAAGATGAGGGAAATAAGAAGGAATACTAATTATAGAGAAATACCAGTTCACTGAAATTTTTGTTGACTAATGGCCCAGGACAACACTATAGCTAAAGAATTAGAGTTATCAGATACCTACCAATGCTGAGGTCCTTAATGCTCCATTTCTTAGCAATATTAGAAAAGTCATATAAAGCCATGCACAAAAGGTTTAACAGTGATATGCAGTATAAATAAAAAACCCACAAATTAAATTGTATTTTCTATTGTTTTATTTTTCAAACCATAGGGTATAATAAGGTTCTTACTGCTCCACTCTTACAGTTTAAAACATTTTCCTAAAGAGCAAATAATTCACATAAAACAACTAAAACAAACCAGTGGATTTGACTAATCACTTGTTTAATAAATTTGTAGAAAAGAGAAAAATTCTTTATTAAGCAAGTATGCAATTCTGAAATCTAGTCATACATTCTTCTTGAAAGATCTCTATTGAATGGAACAGTGTCATTAGACAAATACTTTCTGTAGTTTCTTTCATTTCTTTTCAAAGGTAATTTAGGTTTTCTATATTTCTCACTAATGATACTTCTGTAGGATTTTTAGGTTGTTGTATTTAGCTTTTGTAACACTCAGATAAAAATTGAGTATTTACCTCATGACAAAAAACATTTCAAATTTTATATTTGCTATCATCTAGTCAATCAGCTTGACAGCTCCATTCTCACAGTTGGTGTTCTCTCTCTTTCTTTCTTCTTTTTGATTGACTCGGTATAACCGCTGACACAATAGCCACTGACCAAAGGGAATGGTTCTTCTCCAGGGTTATTGTTTTGAATTCTGTTCACAGTTAACTGTGTCTCACTGAACCCTTCCAAAGTAAACAAAATATCTGGATTACTTTCAAAGTAATAATCCCCAAAGGCAAAATTTAATATTAAACTCAACTTTTTTTTGCAACTCAGCAGAAAGACCTACAAAATATTTAATGTTTGGCAGAATGACTAAGATCAATTTTTATTGTTGCATGAGGTCAGCCACTATCTTACCTAGTAAGCAGATTGTCTAGTTTTTGTTATTTTTGTAAAGCACATTCTATGAGAGGCAGATGCAACATCAGCTGTTCATGATCAATTCTTATGTAAATATGAGAAAGACAAATCCCCCCAACCAATTTGGGGAGGAGTTACCTCAAACTCAGTGATTCATCTTCAGCTAACCTTGTGATAATTAAAGAAAATTCTATCATGCAGGATCCATGCTGCTTCAGTCATCAACTAAGCAAATTAATAATAGTCAGCTACTAAATACTTCCCTGAATAACTTAGAATATGTTATAAGAAGATGATTAAAGACTCCAAGTTTTAGACAATTTTTGTCATCCTGTTCATTATCAAGATATAATATCTATCTAAATAAAAAATATTAGTAGGTAAGACATTCTGATTTTAGCTGTCACTGGTCTTTAAAGGAATTTGTATCAGTTGATTCCTTTTAGGAATATTTTCTCCTACAAAATTATTGATGACTTATGCATAGAAAGTAGTCTGGAATTTATCAGCTTCAAATGACTAATTCTTAGGACATATTTCCAGACTCAAAGATGATGGTTAATAGCTCTAGAATATTATTTTTTTTCTAATGCATTACAGCTACAGTTTCTACATTTTGCAATCCGGAAATAAGATGTCTAAAGTTATTTGAACACTGTGTCTACTCTTGGACAAAATAAAGGCAAGTTTCTGGATAATACAAGAAACAAAATTGTGAACTGAATGAAATGAGTCTAACATTCAATATAAATGCAAGAAATAAGATAGAGTCACTGTAATCATGGTCATTGTTTTATTTCTAACTTATTCCTGAAATATTGGCATGGAAGTTTGAACTAGCTCACTGTGTGTGCCTGAGTCATCACAGTGTTTTTGCAGACCAGTGGTAGAGATCACATTTGTATACCCAGCAGATCTTTTCTTCTTACAATTCTGTTACTTTTGCTTATTTTTTTAATGTCTTTGAATTTTCATTTAATAAAATCATAAGCTTTGGCACCAAACAAACCTGAGAGTTGTGACTAGTTTGACCTTGGTCATGTTCACTTTTGTCAGTCTCTTCAACTGCAGATGGTGAAATTGAATGGATCAACAGTGAAATGAGACATACACACATATTTAGCAGAGTGCCCACCATTTTCAGTAAATTAGTTACAAGAAATTTATTAATTTATTATTAAATTTATAAGAAAATTATAAGGGTATAATTAAGTAAATACAGCACTATCACGCATTCATTCATTTACTCTTTCATAAACACCTGTCCTGATACTGTGCTAGCCTTTATGAAACAGGGATCCAGTAAGCTAAGACATTAGATTAAAAAAAAAAAAGCATAAGATCTATCCAGGTGAAATGTATGTGAATAATTCACAATAAGGCAATGTAATAAGTATGATAGTAGAAAAATGACTAAAGGAGCAAGGAAATACTGAGGAGGAAATTATCTATCTCTCCTTTTTGGCATATTCAAAGGAGGTTCTATAGAAGAGATAGCTCTTCAATTTGACCTTGAGAAATGAATAGGAATGCACCATTTCAGGAGGGGAAGGGAAATTTCCAACCAAGAGAATGAACAATGTTTCAAAGATGCTCAAATACACATTGTACCTGGAAGGTTAATTAGGCCTTGCTAGAGGACCCAATGACCTCAGCTTTTCTAAAGAATCAACTTTTCTGATACTATTAATAACAATAGTTATTAATAGAAATGCTATTGTAAGTACACAATTCAGTTAGTTTTGATATCTTTATCCATTAGTTCTATGATCATAAGTGTGTCTACATTTGTTTTTAATAATGGATTTTAAAGTATGCTATTTCTATCCATTTCCTCTACTCATGCATAAGTTAAGATGACTATCTTCTAGGCACTCCAAACTCCATTCATTCCCCTTGTAAAAAATGTCAGCATCTTTAGAGGAGCTCATATCCACACTGTTTTGTTGAATAACAAAATAAATCCAAACATTTTAGTATTTGATTTTAAGAGTTGTTATCAGCCTTTAGAGACCTATTGTCCCTCTCTTCTTTCTCAGTATTCCAATCAACTTCTCACTGGATCAAAGTATTGACTTTATTCAAACACAGTATTAATGGGAGGGTTAAGATTGTGAATTCTGAATCTTGCTTTTCTAGGTCTGTACTTTGTGTTCACTACTCCATAACTATGTGACTTTAGCCTTAGCCTCAGCGTCCTCATCTGTAAAACGGCAATAGCACTAACACATCTCTCCTAAGATTAAATGAGTCAGGAGCAGGTGTGAAAATGCACGCATAGTATTTACACAGTGTCTGGCACATGACCAACATCTGGTAGGTTTTTAGCTAATGTTACAATTTCCTCTTAAAAGTATAAATGTCCTATTTTAGATCATTTCAAATTATTTTTAAATGAACTATGATGATTTTTAATGATGCATGAATACATGCTTTTTCTAAAAGAGGCAAGCAATAGCTAACTATATACATGAAATGTAACTGGAACTCTCCCCTTAGTCCCCACCATTTGTATTCCACAACTCAGAGGTAAATTCTGGTGACAGTTTAACAGATATAATTCTGGTTGTTTATCTCTATGTTTGTTTCTTTGAATATAAACCCCATGAATTATCCTGGAATGTAATTGTTTTTAACTATGATATAGTATAGGTAACTTTCTATAATAATACATATAAAATTCATTTATTTACCAAATATTTTCTAAACACTTACAATGTACCAGGCCTTTTCCTACTTGCTGGAATTACATTCTGAGGGAAAAAAGAAAAAAAAAAAAACCCTGCCCTATTGAAGCTTATATTATCTTTGACATACAACATACTCATTTCTAATAACTACAATATATCATAGAGTATGAATCTCAAAAAGTTCTTGTACCAATCTTCTATTAAAGGAACTATCAATGGTCTTCAGTTTTTGCTATTAAATTACCACTGGCAACATTTATACAGATTGACTGCCTATTTTCTTCTTGAAATTTTATGGCTCCAGGTTATATTTAAGTCTTTAATCCATTTTGAGTTTATATTTGTATATGGTGTGAGAAAGCAGCCCAATTTGATTTTTTTGTGTATAGCTGTGAGATTTCCCCAATACCATTTATTGAAGAGGCTGTCTTTTTATCATTGAATATTCTTGCCTCCTTAATTATAGATTAATTGCTCATACAAATGTGGATTCATTCCTGGGCACTTAACTGTTTTCATTGATCTGTAAGTCTGTTTATGTGCCAAAGTGTTTTGATTACCGTAGCTTTGTAGTATAGTTCAAAATCAGATAGGATGAGACCGCCAGTTTTGTTGTTCTTTCTCAAACTGTTTTGATTCTTCAGGATCCTTGTATTTCCATAAAAATTTTAGTCATTTGTTATAGTTCTGTGAAAAATGCCATTAGTCTTTTGATAGGGATTACATTGAATCTGTAGATTGCCTTGGGTAATTTGGTCATTTAACAATATTAATCTTTACAGTGAACACAATGCATCTTTTATTTCATCAAAGTCTTACAAATTTCCTTGTATAGGTCTTTTACCTCCTTCAGAATACTTATTCCTAGGTGTTTTATTCTTTTTCTTGTGATTCTAAATGGGATTGTTTAAAAAAAAAATTCTCTTTCTCATTGATAGTATACAGAAATGCAACAGATTTCTGTATATTAATTTTACAACCTACAATTTCCTTGAATTTATTGTTGAGTTCTAGTAATTTTTGAAGGTGGTCTTAAGATTTTCTATGTATAGAATCATGTTATCTGAGGCTTCCGATTTGAATATCATTGAAAAGTGAGTTTTAGGAAAAAGAACTAACAAAAGTAAGATAAAAGAAGAGAAGTGGAATAGAAACAAGTTGTATGTGTGATAACACAGACCCAAAGATAAGAGTGAGTTTAAATAAAAATATATTAATACTGTTAAATACTGCTGAGAGATCAATCATGGTGAGAACAGGAAATGCTGTTGATTTTATTGTGTGGTAAGGGGTTCTCTTACTTCCTCAACTGAAGTGACTTATCCTGTGTTCCTTCTCAGGCAACTGTTTCAATTCTCCTAATATCTTATTATCTAATCCTGCCACACTCCCAAATAACTTTCTAAAAATCATTTCTGTTTCCAGGATAAGTGTTTAGCTCTTCCTAGTGCAGCCATTCTAACATTTAATTGACTGTCTATTATGAGTCAACCCATCAGTGTCTGGTTTTGTTTATTTTTCCTAATTCAGTTCGTAATACTGTAACCAATCTCCCACTCACCTCTACTTTCATTATACCCATATAGCAAAATCTCAAACTTGGATTAATGCAAATAACCATTTTTTCCATGCTATTCTGAGTCAGCTGAGCACTTCTGGAGAAAGCCACAGAACAGGGGAGACTGTTTCAACAAAATAGCCTTGACCATCAGTTTCATCTGGGCCCTCAACAATACCTGTCAGTTTTACTATGTTTCTTTGAATAGTCTAATTCCCTACTTTCCACAACAGCTGAGTAAGGACATGCAAAAAGTGAATAAAAGCTTTTCAGTGCTTCTGTATTTTTGTAAAATCATCACTGACTAGTGTTTTTTCATTTTAAAAATATGATTTTGACTTTTACTTCATTTCCATTGGACAAGAGTCACTCTGAAGCTTGCTAATAAGCCTAAAAACCTCTCTGTACCTACAGTCATCTTTCCTCATTCCCTTTAGTTTTCAATATATTGTGTCCTCCAATCTGAGGCCAGGGTCATTGCATAAACTTTGTATTCCATTTATTCTATCCTCCTAAAACTGCATTGTATGATTTTCCTTTTTGTACTTTCAACTTTGACCCCTCTCCTTACCATTTCAAAAGTATTCAATATCAACTATCTTAAACGCTAGGGTAGATGCTGTGACTAATCGCTCTGATTGCTGCCTTTTGAACTTAGGCATTCATTCTGTTAGTTGCCAGAAGTACTTACTGCTGATAGCTCACAGCTGAGTCCCTCCACAGGCATTGCCATAAGCAGTATATAAAAAGAATCTCATCTCCTGTAGATGGATGAGTAGAAAAGCTGAGGATTAGTGCCAGAGCTTAATTATAAGAGTAGTTGAGCTCTAGAGGAGGTTGAATTTTGACTTCAACAAGACTGTTATGCCAAAGTCAGGATCCTGATTAAGAAAGTGTGGAACTTGACATTTTGACAAGGGAACATCTGGATCAATGTACTCAAATATTTTAATCCTCATACTCTGCTGAACCATCTGGGCCTTCAGAAATGACCTATTTCTTCTTCTTAAAGGCTAGCAGTATCAATCAATTGAGGACAAGTCAAAGGCCTCTGTCTTGCAAGACAACTTTCATACCTCTCAGAATTTACTCTCCCCTCATTTTCTAGTCACCAAACTAATAAAGTCAAGGTGCAGTAAACCTCATGCAGATGTGACACAGATATAGAGGAAGGAAAGAAAAGTAGCTATATCCACATAAAGGCTACAGAACCTAGCCAAGGCATACCTGTAGGGCTAGGGAGGTATGTGTGCTTTAGATCAGGTGGGTTCTGGTTCCAGGGAGGAGGCGGTAGAACATAAAGTTGGATGATAGCTGATTAATATGGAAGAACTTTCACTTGACACAGGAATTTATACCTTGGTAAAAGACCTGGGAGATGGTATAAAACCTTGTTGGAATGCTCTTGGAAATTGGGCAAAAAAGATGACCAATACAAACTGAAGTGAAAGTGTAGAAATTAACATGAAAAATATTGGAAGACATAGCCAAAAGGCTCAGAGCAGTCAGTATGGTAAGAGAGCTATATATATATATAAGGCTGGAAATACTACCAGTCAACCAAGTTCCACAGGGATTTCATAGGACACTCCATTTATCAAATTATTAAGGAATTTTCCAGGAATCTCATTGGTAGCTTTCCTCTCTAGATGAGGACTGATGGTAAGACATGCTATTACAGAACAGGGATTCATGATAATAATGGGAATGAGAGGATCCAAACAGTAATAATAGAGGACTGGAGAGAATATTTGCTTCCCCAGTGGCTCAGTGGTAGTGAATCCACTTGAGGTGCAGAAACCACAGGAGGCAAGGGTTTGATCCCTGGGTTAGGAAGATCCCCTGGAGGAGGGCATTTCAACCCACTCCTGTATTCTTGTCTGGAGAATTCCCATGGACAGAGGAGCCTGGCAGGCTACAGTCCATGAGGTTGCACAGAGTCAGACACGACTGAAGACATACGTGGAGACAGTGCTTAACTGACAGAGCAAGATGGGTACATTTATCTTAATGAGCAGCATCTTGGAGCAGCAGTGGTAGGGGACAGTGCTGACTCACAGAGAGCTGTGGAGATGGTGTATGCAAGGATCACAACAAAGGTATTCTCAGTCTAAATAATTAAAAGCAGCCAAGATTGAAGGACCAAGAGCCTGAAAGAACTGCTGTAATACAAATTCATGACCCTTGCTTAGCTTCCAGACTTGCTAGTTTTCAGGTCCATCACCCATTTAATTAAAAGAGGCTGGTTCACAAGGAAGAAGTATCCAGTAGTTACAACCAAGTGTTTATGGTGACTTTAAGCAAATTACAAAATATTTCTTTTTTTTTTCTTTTATAAAATTGGGGCAATAATGCTGTCTTCTCATTGGTAATCTTATCTGGATTAAATGAAGTAATATAGGTAGCCTTTCATAAAGGTCCAAAACATATTGAATATTAATTTGTTATAAAAGTAGTGTATTAAGCAATTATTTGCTTATTTATACAGAACAATTATAAATTTAATATTTGCCATTCATGACATCTAGGAATAGCCTTCATAAAAATGTCAGCTCTCTCTCATACATACTTGGTACAGTAAAATTCAGTGACCACCTCTCTGGTTGTTTCATCTCTTCCTTGGGTTCTTCTGCACAACCCATCTTTTATCTAATTTCTTTCAACTTTTGAACTGTGCTGCTTGATCTTTCAATTCTTGATCTGTAAAGAAGAATATATTTTTAATAATTCACCCTAAGAATCAGATCATGTCTATCACTCAACCTCTTTCTGATGCCACCAACATAAAGCTTCTGGATTTCGTTTTATCATAAATATTTCAATAAATCCATAGGGTAGCTTTGGAGATTTATTTTTGAAAAAAAGAACTTTTTAGATGTTTAAAAAAAGCTCCTACTAAAGGAGCTCTTTTAAAATTTAATAATTGGGTCAAAGTTAATCCTTTATTTTACAAATTGTGACTATTTGTATCCTATACTAGTAATTTTTTCATATTTTTCCTTAAATATAATTATTTTAAAAAGCAGATCAATAATTTATAGAAGTTGTAGCTTTTGAAAGTGAAAGAAAAAAATCAAAAGAATAAAAAAGATAACCCTGTATAACTTGTCTTCTGCAGGTTCTGAGAGTAGTTCTACTTGGCAAGAGAGGAAATAGCAACCAGAGTCTTCTGTCAGAGGCAGAAACTAAAGTCACTCAGCTTTAATTTAAATGATTGATAAGGTTAAAATTTGCAAACTTCTGCTGTCACTTCAGTCATGTCCGAGGTGATCCTAAGGACTGTGTAATCCTAAGGACTGTAACATGCTAGGCTCTTCTGTCCATGGAATTCTCCCAACAAGAATACTGGAGTGAGTCGCCATGCCCTCCTCCAAGGGATCTTCCCCACGCAACATTGTAAGATAAGTATTCTCATTTGATAGCAAGAGGTTCAAAATATTGATAGCCATAAAACAAAACAAACAAAAAAACTTCCCAAGTTCCATGGCCAGTATGTCACAGAGCTGGAATTCAATCCTAAAATTTGCAAACACTAAATTCAGATCTTGTCTTCAGGCCTATTGCTTTCCACAAGTTTCTCCAGTCTCTTGCCCTTCTTAATCTAGTACTGATCCAGCTCAAGGCCAAAGAGGACCACCAGGCTTTCTTGGATGCAAATGAATATCACCAAGCCCAACCTAAATGTGCTCAAAGGAGCTTGGGACAGATAGGCAGGAAGGAAGTAATAGGAAAAATGGGAAATGCAACTCTTGCCAAATGCCAGTCATATAAATTGTTGATGTTGGTGCTTTAGTTGCTAAGTCATGTCCAACTCTTGCGACCCCATGGACTGTAGCTTCCCAGGTTCCTCTGTCCATGGGATTTTCCAGGCAAGAATACTGGAATGGGTTGCCATTCCCTTCTCTTACCTGACTTTGTATTTATCCCTCATTCTGCTGAGCTAACTTACCGTTACCATAGGAAGAAAAGGTCACACCAAGTTTAATTACCACACTAGTAAGTCATTTCACTTTCAAAACAGTTACTGAGCTCAAAATACATGCGCAAAGGAGTCCCTCCACTAAATACAATCAGTCTACAAGTATGAAAATGTTTGATCCTTTCACCCGAAGACATTAGAATCTAAATGGGAAGATTATAAGCATATCCTTAACCCTGATAAAAGGAAAACTCCAGCAATGGACTATCATTCATTGGAGTTGGAAGAAGACCTCGTGGGAGAGTTAGGCATTTGGGCTAAATCTTGACAGGAACACCTTTCCTCTTACAGATGGAAAAAGGAGAAAAGGTTATTAAGTAAGCAAAAAGAAAAACATGCAACTGAGAGGCCTAGGGCATGGAACAGAATGATGAACCATTCAGTGGGGTGAGACATTAGTAATGATAATGTTCAAATGAAAACTAAAACTGGATCAAGTAGAATCCCTTTCCTTAAGTATCTCCATACCATACTTAAGAATTTAAATTTTATTTTGAAAATGGGAGTCACCATCAAATGTGAGTTTTGTTTGGTGTGGCCAGAGGAATGATATAATAATGCAATTACACCTGTGTTTGGAAAAAAAAAAATACTGTAAAGAATCTAAGAACTGGGTACTGACAACCTTCCTTTTAAAGCAAGTTAGTAAGAACTGTGAATCTCTAAACCTTCAAAGCCCTTTGTCTGATAATCAATAAATGTTTGATGAAAGTCTTTGGTTTCAAGAAAATTGCATGCAAAAACATAGCTTTAATGTTCTAGAGGATGAGACTGTTTCTACGTGGTGTCATACGTAGTCCTGGAGCAGAGAAGAGTCTGCTTCAATGAAAATGGAGAAGGAGCTCCATAGGAGAAGGCTGTCTGTCAGGAGTCACTACCTGTTGGTCAAGGGATGCAGCCAGCCCTCACCAAAGCCACTGAGAGGAAGTAGAAGACTTCGCTCTGCTTCTTTGCTCACATTTCTTCTTGAATCTCCTCATTTGCTTAACCAAACAGGAAGCCAGTGGGCAAGGGAGCCCTTTGATATAGGCCAGACCATAAGTCTCACTGAGCACAGAGGTGGGTAAGAGTGTTTTTGAGAGAAAAATAGAAGACATAAAAACAGCATGCAATATTACACATGATTGACGAATATAAGCATTTACAATGAAAGTACTAAAAGTAAACAAGATAACACGTATATACCTGGATTATCATGAGAAAAATTATTCTTCTTCTGTGCTGTATTTTCAAATGCCAACTTACTCTTGAAAATTTCTTTTTCTGTATAGTTGATCAGATAAGTCGCTCAGTCATGTCTGACTCTTTGCGACCCCATGAATCGCAGCACGCCAGGCCTCCCTGTCCATCACCACCTCCCGGAGTTCACTCAGACTCACGTCCATCGAGTCAGTGATGCCATCCAGCCATCTCATCCTCTGTCCTCCCTTCTCCTCCTGCCCCCAATCCCTCCCAGCATCAGAGTCTTTTCCAATGAGTCAACTCTTCTCATGAGGTGGCCAAAGTACTGGAGTTTCAGAAAGCATCATTTCTTCCAAAGAAATCCCAGGGCTGATCTCCTTTAGGATGGACTGGTTGGATCTCCTTGCAGTCCAAGGGACTCTCAAGAGTCTTCTCCAACACCCCAGTTCAAAAGCATCAATTCTTCCGCGCTCAGCCTTCTTCACAGTCCAACTCTCACATCCATACATGACCACAGGAAAAACCATAGCCTTGACTAGACGAACCTTTATTGGCAAAGTAATGTCTCTGCTTTTGAATATGCTATCTAGGTTGGTCATAACTTTCCTTCCAAGGAGTAAGCATCTTTTAATTTCATGGCTGCAGTCACCATCTGTAGTGATTTTGGAGCCTAGAAAAATAGTCTGAAACTGTTTCCACTGTTTCCCCATCTATTTTCCATGAAGTGGTGGGACCGGATGCCATGATCTTAGTTTTCTGAATGTTGAGCTATAAGCCCACTTTTTCATTCTCCACTTTCACATTTATCAAGAGGCTTTTTAGTTCCTCTTCACTTTCTGCCATAAGGGTGGTGTCATCTACATATCTGAGGTTATTGATATTTCTCCTGGCAATCTTGATTCCAGCTTGTGTTTCTTCCAGCCCAGCATTTCTCACGATGTACTCTGCATATAAGTTAAATAAACAGGGTGACAATATACAGCCTTGACGAACTCCTTTTCCTATTTGGAACCAGTCTGTTGTTCCATGTCCAGTTCTAACTTTTGCTTCCTGACCTGCATACAAATTTCTCAAGAGGCAGATCAGGTGGTCTGGTATTCCTATCTCTTTCAGAATTTTCCACAGTTTATTTTGATCCACACAGTCAAAGGCTTTGGCATAGTCAATAAAGCAGAAATAGATGTTTTTCTGGAACTGTCTTGCTTTTTCCATGATCCAGCGGATGTTGGCAATTTGATCTCTGGTTCCTGTGCCTTTTCTAAAACCAGCTTGAACATCAGGAAGTTCACGGTTCACATATTGCTGAAGCCTGGCTTGGAGATACTCATACCCAAATATAACCAACTTAAAAATTATATGTAGATATAATTTTAAAATGTAGTTTATATATTACATGTGCATTTTCTTGATTAAAAGTCACTCAAATAGTGACTAGATTTTTTATTTGCAATGTGGATTGACAACAAATGTGCCAAAATTTGTAATGAACTTTAAAACATAGGTAAAACAAAGGGTAAAAACTTTTACCCTTACTGTCACACCTCACAGAAGATCATATTTCACTAAAATGCAGTATGGCAACATCTTTTTTCAAATACTGAGACAAATGATACACTACTATTCATTCAAAACATGAAATACTTGAATCATCTTCCACCACATGAGATTTCATAAGATATATTTTATAATTATTAAATTATGAAAACTACAATTCTAAAAATGTCTGCAAATAGGGAAAAAATATCTTGAACACTCACTCATGTTTAAGCTACAATCTAAGAACAACAAAGATTATTGGATAGAAATATCCAATTTTCATTTGAAATCTAGACTATATGCCTTATGCATAAATTACACTTTACAGTTTTGAGTATAAAAGTAGATGTCTGAAGAAAATGTGACTCTTGGGGCCACACAGGCTACAGAGCAGAGATTGAGGCTGGCTAAGACCAGTGAGTCTGTCAGCCTACAGAATTAGGCACTGTTACTACCCAATATTCTGCAATGGCCTATCTGGGAAAATATACCTAAATGAATAGATTATTTTATATATATACATATATATATATGTATATATAAACCTCTTTGCTCTACATTGAAATTAACACAATATTGTGAATTATATGCACTAAAAAAAAATATCCAAATCAAAGAAACATAAATAAGCACTAATTTATAGCTTCTTGATTTTTCCCTTAAAAGTCTAAAAGACCTTTGAAAGGTCACATGGTAAATGAATACAGTTAATCCAAAGTACAATGAAAATTTAAAAAATATATATTAATTTATTCTGAGGTAAAAAACCAAAAGGGAAGATTGTTTTTAACCCATATTAACATCCTATACACTATAAGCAAAGCATTAAAAACTCAATTTCCATCTCAAAATCCCTGTTTTATTCTCATTGTTCATAGTTGCTTTGATGTTTCTGCACTCTGACAGATCATGGTTTCATTTGGGGAAAGGAATCAATTTCTCAATGTAAATTGTGATTTACATACTTCCCTTTGCCACCTATTTTGAATTGATTTGATTCTAGAGGCACTGAGACATGTGAAAAACACTGTTTTGCTTGATTTAATAAATGTTTAGAAAATGGCTTGTTGGATAAGCCCTAGACCAAGAACTAGCAATCCTGAAGGAATGAATTTTCCTTTTCTTTGTCAGTGCCTTTCTTAGTGTGCCTTGCTCTACTCTTTAATTAAGGTACAAAGGAATCCTCAGGTCAAAAGAAAGCCAACATCTCTGCATAGAGAATCCGTCTACCTTATAATAACCTGTTCTCAGGAAACAATTTTGGCTCTGAAGTATGGTTTATTAAAGTTGTATGATAGTGTTAAAATTGATGGAACTTAGGACCTAGCCTTTTCCAAAGGCCTAAAGAGAAGAGTAAAACAATGAGGCAGTTTATTCTTACAGATATATCAATGGGCCAGTCAAAACAATCATACGTCTTAATAGAGAAAACACCTCACAAACTTCCCTAAAAGGTAAATAGTTAATCATTTAAGTGATTTATTCAAAGAATAAGCAGAAGGTATCAGGGTAAAATCTTGATCACAGCTTTGTGATAGATATTTTGTTAAGTACTTCATTTATATCATATCTATACTCCAAAGCAATCAGGATGTTCATTTCAAGACAAGAAATATGGAACTTTATGGCAAACAGTCTCTATTTTCTTGAGTATTTTTCTGCTTATCAAGCTTAGAACATAGCCAAATCTCTCAGATAACCATCTGGTAATCATTCATTGAAAACCCTGTTTTCTGTCTTGGCAGAAGTAGATGTGTGAGTAATTCTCAATCACTGTATCTCTTGGACACATTCCCTGTCAATTTAGATAACCCCACATGTAGCAGCAGATCTTCACTAGATGAAGAAAGTTAAATCCTCACCAGAAATTTAGCCATATTAGTAATCTTTTTTTACAGGCAATATTCTGGAATTCAAAGGAAATCAGGTCAATAGCTGTTGGTGTTAAATAACGCCAAGCTTAAGAAAAAGCCAAAAGGTGTCTGAGTATACCAACTTCTGTAGTTCAGCCATTGCAGAAATCAAGCCAGGTTGCAGGGCCCGGGGAAGGGGGCAGAGGGGAACATTTTTTTTTTCTGATATAAATTCGCACTAAAGTTTCAGCATGTTTTGTTGGCAAATATGGCCTAAAGAACTAACTTGGGAGCTGGATTCTGAAACAATTCTTAGGTCAGAATATGCAATGGAATTGTTACAGGTTAGGATACCAGAAAAAAATATTGTAGATATGTACTGAAGATGATGCAATCACTTGGTCACATGTGCTAACAACTATGACATGTATTAAGCAGACTTTCTATTTTTTAACCATTATAAGATGATTTTTTTCCTCTATGGAAAAACGTTGATGGTATGGCTGTGTGTACATGCAGGCTCTTTTTCTTCTCTGCTTTCCTCATTAGAGCTTCAAAGTTAAGTAATTATGATATAAGAGATGATGGTTAAGAGCACTTATATATGGGAACAGAAAGACAAAGGTTTGCATCCCTGTTCCTTGGTGGCTCAAATGGTAAAGAATCTGCCTGCCAATGCAGGAGACCCAGGTTTCATCCCTGGGTTGGGAAGATACCCTAGAGAAGGGAATGGCTAACAACTCCAGTGTTCTTGCCTGGAGAATTCCGTGGACAGAAGAGTCTGATGAGCTACATACAGTTCATGGGATCACAAAGAGTAAGACACAAATGAGCAACTAATATTTTCACACTTTCACTTTTTTCCATCTCTTAATGGCTCTGTGACTTTATCAAATTGTTTCATATTTCTAACTTAATTTACCTTATTTATAAAATGGAGATGAGTATGTTATTATAAGGATTACAAGCAGTGTTAATCATTCATGTAAATTTCTTTAAAAGTTCATGAAACATGGCAAGGGCGAAATAATGTTGGCTAAGACAATAATTGCTATCATTATGTTAATTTTCATCAGAAATACAACTATCATAAATTACTAATTGAAAATATGGGAAGGTCTCCAAAATCTTTTAATTAAGTAGCAAAATTTTGAACCTCATTACCAAGGAAGTTTATTCATTCCACTCATGATTTTGGTATGAAATGAGAAAATATTTCATAGACAGTCACTAGGCATGATGAAGCCTTTCTCTAATTATCCAGAACAAACTTCTAGAAAGATGCATTGCTGGGTAACTGCCATCAGGTTAACCTGGCAGTAACTCTGAATAAATGATCCAGAGGCCTGACAAGACTGCAGAGAACCAGCTGTAGTGAGCCACGATGAAGATCAAAGGAGCCTGGCATAATCCGAAGAGGATTTTCCATTACAGAGTCAGAAGGTAAAACAAATATTTTAAAATAAACATTTTTAGTTTAAATAAAAAGAAAAAAAAAACATAGAGATGTTTGAATGCCATATGTAGTCTTATATCACCAGACCTTTACATTTGTAATTTTATCCACCTGAAATGCCCAATCTCATCTGGCTATCCTCTATATGCCCTTCGAGAATCATCTCAAGCATACCTTAGAATTTATCAGGGTTGGCATGCAAAGTGGATGCTATTTGCCACTCCAGATTTATAACCTCGCTTCAGGTTATAAATGTAAAGAGTATGAGTTTGAATCAAAGGCCAGATTTGAGGTTCTGGGTTGAGTACTTATACAATTTCTGTAACTTTGGTGAATTTTCTCCAATCGAGCTTCTCTAAGCCTGGATCTCCTCAACTGAAAATTGATATCTTTAATACCTTCTCTGCCTATCTCATAGAAGTATTACAGAGATCAAATGATAGAATTCAGGAAAGAAATTTGTGAACATTGAGCCCCTACATAAACATAAAACAAATTATTTCATTATTAATACATTTAGTCACCTCAAATTTAAAATTCTTTCAAATAACAGAGACAATAATATGAAATATTACTTTTTCTTAATTTTAAAAGTATAATCATATTTGAGTTCCCTTTTTCTGGTGACTTGAAAACCTCTCTCCCCGTGGTAGAATTGACATATATTCTGAGAGAGAATTCACTCTGTATTGTAAACTTTTTTTTTCAAATTAGGAAAGATTAAACTCTATTCTGAAAAATGGTTTTAACAAATATCATTCATCAATGTGTCCCAATAGCATTTAATAGTCACACTAAATACTGAAACTTATTTAAGAATATCCTTATATAAACTAGTTAACATTTTTTCTTACATCAAGCATGACTCTCTCGTATTTGCTGTATAGGATATGAAGCCAACCAGTTATGCATTAGTACCACTGGGGCTCTGGCAGGAAAGAGGAAGGAGATGAGAAGCTCAGAATTGGTTGTTTATTAGCAAAAATAACGATTTCACCAATCCTTTTATAATAGGAAGTGGTAGAAAGTGAAGCAAGAAATGCAGTGGGGCCCGAACAATAACAGAAAAGCACGCAGCAATCACTTCTGGATGACGCTGATGTGTTTTATCACACTATGTAAAAAATATGCCTGTGAATTTCTTACTATAAAGAGAGAATAAGGGATGTTAGGGAGAAGGAAATGGCAACCCACTCCAGTGTTCTTGCCTGGAGAATCTCAGGGACCAGGGAGCCTGGTGGGCTACCATCTATGAGGTCGCACAGAGTCGGACACGACTGAAGCAGCTTAGTAGCAGCAGCAGCAGGAAGGTGAGTACATGGTCAAATGACAGGATTCTTAACATAATAAATTTTATTTTTAAATGATGTTGAAAGACATTCTAGATACATTTCAGTTCAATTGCTCACTTGTGTCTGACTCTGTGACCCCACGGACTGCAGCATGCCAAAATACCCTACCCATCACCAACACATGGACCTTGCTCAAACTCATGTCCATTGAGTCAGTGATGCTATCCAACTATCTCAACCACTGTCATCCACTTCTCCTCCTACCTTCAATCTTTCCCAGCATCAGGGGCTTTTCTAATGAGTTGGCTCTTCACAAAAGGTGGCCAAAGTATTGGAGCTTCAGTTTCAGCATCAGTCCTTCCAGTGAATATTCAGGACTGATTTCCTTTAGAAGTGAATGATTTGATCTCCTTGCAGTCTGAGGGACTCTTAAGAGTCTTCTCCAACACTACAGTTCAAAAGCATCAATTCTTCAGTGCTCAGCCTTCTTTATAGTTCAACTCTCAGTTCCATACATGACTACTGGAAAAACCATACCTTTGTCTAGACAGACCTTTGTCAGCAAAGTAATGGCACTGATTTTTAATATCCTGTCTAGGTTTGTCGTACCTTTTCTTTCAAGGAGCAAGCATCTTTTCATTTCATGCCTGCAGTCACTATCTGCAGTGATTTTGGAGACCAAGGAAATGAAGTCTGTCACTGTTTCCATTGTTTCCCCATCTTTTTGCCATGAAATGATATGACCAGATGCCATGATCTTAGTTTTTTGAATGTTGACTTTTAAGCCAGCTTTTTCACGCTTCTGTTCCACCTTCATTGAGAGGCTCTTGAGTCACTCTAAGCTTTCTGGCATAAGGATGGTGTCATTTGCATATCTGAGGTTATTGATATTTCTCTTGGCAATCTTGGTTCCAGCTTGTGCTTCATCCAGCCAAGCATTTTTCATGATGTAATCTGCATATAGTTTAAATAAGCAGAGTGATAATATACAGCCTTGACATGCTTTTTTCCCAATTTGGAATCAATCTGTTGTTCCATGTCCAGTTCTAACTGTTGCTTCCTGACTTGCATATAGGTTTCTCAGGAGGCAGGTAAGGTGGTAGGGAATTTTCATCTCTTTAAGAATTTTCCAGTTTGTTTTTAATCCACACAGTCAAAGGCTTTAGCATAGTCAATGATGCAGAAGAAGATATTCTCCCAGAATTCTCTTGCTTTTTCTATGATCCAGCAGATGTTGGCAATTTGATCTCTGGTTTCTCTGCCTTTTCTGAATCCAATTTGAACATCTGGAAGTTCTCAGTTCACATAATGCTGCCACCTAGCTTGGAGAATTTTGAGCATTTCTTTGCTAGTCTGTGAAATGATGGCAATTGTGCAGTTGTTTGAACATTCTTTGGCATTGTCCTTCTTAGAGACTGGAATGAAAACTGACCTTTTCCAATCCTGTGGCCACTACTGAATTTTCCAAATTTGCTGGTATATTGAGTGTAGCACTTTCACAGCATCATATTTTAGGATTTGATATAGCTCAGCTGGAATTCCATCACCTACACATGGTTTGTTCATAGTGAGGCTTCCTTAGGCCCACTTGACTCTGCAATCCAAGATGTCTGTCTCTAGGTGAGTGATCACACCATCGTGGTTATCAGAATCATTAAGATCTTTTTTTGTATAGTACTTCTATGTATTCTTGCCACCTCTTCTTAATATTTTCTGTTTCTGTTAGGTCCATGCCATTTCTGCCCTTTATTATGCCCATCTTTGCATGAAATGTTCCCTTGGAATCTCTAATTTTCTTTAACAGAGCTCTTGTCTTTCCCACTCCATTGTTTTCCTCTATTTCTTTGCATTGTTCACTTTTAAAGGTTTTCATATCTTTCCTTGTTATTCTTTGGAACTCTCCATTCATATGGATATATCTTTCCTTTTCTCCTTTGCCTTTCCCTTCTCTTCTTTGCTCAGCCATTTTGCCTTTTTGCATTTCTTTTTCTTGGGGATGGTTTTGATCACAGCCTCCTGCACAATGTTACGAACCTCTGTCCATAGTTCTTCAGGCATTCTGTCTATCAGATCTAATCCCTTGAACCTATTTGTACTTTCACTATATAATCATAAGGGATTTGGCTTAGGTCATACCTGAATGGTCTAGTGGTTTTCCCAACGTTCTTCAATTTAAGTCTGAATTTTGCAATAATGTTTTCATATTCTGAGTGACAGTCAGCTCCCATTCTTGTTTTTGCTGATTGTATAGAGTTCCTCCATCTTTGGCTGAAAAGAATATAATCTATTTGATTGCAGTATTGACCACCTGGTGATGTCCATGAGTAGAGTTGTCTCTTATTTTGTTGGAAGAAAGTGTTTGCTATGACACCAAGAAGCATTCTCTTGGGAAAACTCTGTAGACTCTGCCTGGCTTCATTTCGTACTCCAAGGCCAAATTTGCCAGTTACTCCAGATATCTCTTGAATTCCTATTTTTGCATTCCAGTCTTCTATGATGAAAAGGACATCTTTTTTATGGTGTTAGTTCTAGAAGGTCTTATAGATCCTCGTAGAACTATTCAATGTCAGCTTCTTCAGTATTAGGGGTTGGGACATAGACTTGGATTACTGTGGTATTGAATGATTTGCCTTGGAAATGAACAGAGATCACTCTTTGGTTTTTGAGACTGTACCAAAGTACTGCATTTTAGACTCTTTTGTGGACTATGAGGGCCACTCCATTTCTTCTAAGGGATTTTAGCCCACAGTAGTAGATATAATGGTCATCTGAATTACATTTGCCCATTCCCATCCTTATTAGTTCATTGATACCTATTGTTGACGTTCACTCTTGTCATCTCCTGTTTGACAACTTCCAATTGACCTTGTTTAATGGACCTAACATTCCAGATTCCAATGAAATACTGTTGTTTACAGCATCAGGCTTACTTTCAACACCAGTCATATCCACAACGGGGTGTTGGTTTTGCTTTCAGTTCAGTTCAGTTCAGTTCAGTCACTCAGTCGTGTCCAAACCTTTGCAACGTCATGGATTGCAGAGCGCCAGGCTTCTCTGTCCATCACCAACTCCCGAAATTTGCTAAAACTCATGTCCATTGAATCGGTGATGCCATCCAACCACCTCATCCTCTATCATCCCCTTCTCCTCTCACCTTCAATCTTTCCCAGCATTGGGGTCTTTTCCAATGAGTCAGCTCTTCACATCAGGTGGCCAAAGTACTGAGGTTTCAGCTTCAACATCAGTCCTTCCAATGAATGTTCAGGACTTATTTCCTTCAATATGGACTGGTTGGATCTCCTTGCAGTCGAAGGGACTCTCAAGGGTCTTCTCCCATACCACAGTTCAAAAGCATCAGTTCTTTGCTGCTCACTTTTCCTTATAGTCCAACACTCACTTCCATACATGACTACTGGAAAAATATAGCCTTGACTAGACGGAACTTTGTTGGCAAATTAATGCCTCTGCTTTTTAATATGCTGTCTAGATTGGTCATAACTTTTCTACCAAGGAGCAAGCATCTTTTAATTTCATGGCTGCAGTCACCATCTGCAGTGATTTTGAAGCCCCCCAAAATAGCCAGTTTCCACTGTTTTCCCATCTATTTGCCATGAAGTGATGAAATCAGATTCCATGATCTTAGTTTTTCTGAATGTTGAACTGTAAGCCAGCTTTTTCACTCTCCTCTTTCACTTTCATCAAGAGGCTCTTCAGTTCTTCACTTTCTGCAATAAGGGTGATGTCATCTGCATATCTGAGGTTATTGATATTTCTTCCAGCAATCTTGTTTCTAGCTTGTGCTTCATCCAGCCCTCGTTTCTCAAGATGTACTCTGCATGTTGTCACCCTGCTTATTTAACTTATATGCAGAGTACATCATGAGAAATGCTGGGCTGGAGGAACCACAAGCTGTAATCAAGATTGCTGGGAGAAATATCAATAACTTCAGATATGCAGATGACACCACCCTTATGGCAGAAAGTGAAGAGGAACTAAAAAGCCTCTTGATGAAAGTGAAAGAGGAGAGTGAAAAAGTTGGCTTAAAGCTCAACATTCAGAAAACTAAGATCATGACATCCGGGCCCATCAATTCATGGCAAATAGATGGGAAAACAGTGGAAACAGTAGCTGACTTTATTTTTCTAGGCTCCAGAATTACTGCAGATGGTGATTGAAGCCATGAAATTAAAAGAGGCTTACTCTTTGGAAGAAAAGTTATGACTAACCTAGACAGCATATTAAAAAGCAGAGACATTACTTTGTCAACAAAGGTCCTTCTTTGTGGTCATGGCTATGGTTTTTCCAGTAGTCATGTATGGATGTGAGAGTTGGACTATAAAGAAAGCTGAGCACCAAAGAATTGATGCTTTTGAACTGTAGTGTTGGAGAAGACTCTTGAGAGACCCTTGGACTGCAAGGAGATCCAACCAGTCCATCCTAAAGGAGATCAGTCCTGGGTGTTCATTGGTAAGACTGATGTTGAAGCTGAAACTCCAATACTTTGGCCACCTGATGCAAAGAGCTGACTCATTGGAAAAGACCCTGATGCTGGGAAAGATTGAGGTCAGGAGGAGAAGGGGATGACAGAGGATGAGATGGTTGGATGGCATCACTGACTCAATGGACATAGGTTTGGGTGGACTCCAGAGTTGGTCATGGACAGGGAGGCCTAGCATACTGCAGTTCATAGGGTCGCAAGGAGTCAGACATGATTGAGCAACTGAACTGAACTCTGCATATAAGTTAAATAAGCAGGGTGACAATATACAATCTTGACACACTCCTTTTCCTGTTTGCAACCAATGTGTTGGTCCATGTCCAGTTCTAACTGTCGCTTCCTGACCTGCATATAGGTTTCTCAAGAGCCAGATAAGTTGGTGTGGTATTCCCATCTCTTTCAGGATTTTCCACAGTTTATTGTGATCCACACAGTCAAAGGCTTTGGCATAGTCAATAAAGCAGAAATAGGTGTTTTTCTGGAACTTTCTTGCTTTTTCGATGATCCAGTGGATGCTGGCAATTTGATCTCTGGTTCCTCTACCTTTTCTAAAACCAGCTTGAACATCTGGAAGTTGTCGGTTCATGCATTGTTGAAACATGGCTTGGAGAATTTTGAGCATTACTTTACTAGCATGTGAGATGAGTGCAATTGTGTGGTAGTTTGAGCATTCTTTGGCATTGCCCTTTTTTGGGAGTTTTTACTTTCGTTCCATCCAGTCATTCTTTCTGGAGTTATTTCTCCACTCTTTTGCAGTAGCGTATTGGGCACCTATCGTCCTGGGGAGTTAATCTTTCAGTGTAATATTGTTTTGCCTTTTCATACTGTTCATTGGGTTCTTGAGGCAAGAATGCTGAGGTGGTTTGTCATTCCCTTCTCCAATGGACCATGTTTTGTCAGAACTCTCCACCGTGACCCGTCCATCTTGGGTGGCCCTTTATGGCTTCGTTCACAGTTTCACTGAGTTAGACAAGCGTGTGATCCATGAGATCAGTTTTGTCAGTTTTCTGTGACTGAGGTTTTTGTTCAATCTATGCTTTACCAATAGATATGGAGCATTACAAATAAAAATCTTTATTTAAGTTATTAAGAGGATTTACTTGGTTTGGGTTTTGTTGTTGTTGTTGTTGTTTTCAAGGAGTATTCAAGACTAGATAAGAATAAAGAGGGATCTATGGGTTCCCCAGAATAGGAGACATGTTAAGTAGTTGAAATAAGGTTCATCAGGAAGTGAATTATGTCTGAGGATCCTAGACTTGACAAAGAGCCCTCTGTCAGAAATATCACAGCAGAGCAGCAAAGATGAAAGGACACTGTTGAATGGACAATGGGTGCTTTAGTGGTAACAAAAGTAGACAGAATGATGGACAATAAATAATCTTTCCTACTCCATTTCTGGTGTTAGGGGGCACCCTGGAATCTTCACATCATGGCACAATTCAGAAGTGGAGACAATTCCCATGGCTGAATGAAGCTAAATTTTATACTATTCAGGAGGCTGGAGGCTTAGAGTTTAAAATGTTTATTTCAGCAAACTCAAAAATATTTTTTTAAAACTTGAATTGTAGATGGAAATTTGACAACACTATGATAGTAATAAGTAAAAATTACTAAGTTTTTGCTACATCCTGGAAATTTTAATAACGTGTTTATACTGAGGAGCTCATTTAAGTTTGATACAACTCTATTATGTCGGTACTGCTATAAACTCCATTTGACAAAGAAAATCCTGAAGCATGGAATAGTTAAGGAACATGTCCAATATTCACTCAGTGAATAGATGGACACAGGTTAGAAGGTCAATCGGTCTAACTCTAAAACCACATGGGAGGCTAATACTCAATATCATATTAAGGAACTTATCACTTTATATACTGGAATATTGACTTTATAGTAAATATTAAGATATATATTAAATTATAATAAATTAATTATATTTAACATAATTGAATGTAAAGCCTCTAATATAATTTTTAATAAAACAGTGTTAATTAAGAAGAACTCTGGAAGGAAGTATACAATAGATTCTTTGGATTTAAGGGGAAAAAAAAGTCCCAGGTGGCTCAGATGGTAAAGATGGAGACCTGGGTTCGATCCCTTGGTTGGGACGATCCCCTAGAGGAGAGCATGGCAACCCACTCCAGTATTCTTGCTTGGAGAATTCCCATGGACAGAGTATCCTGATGGGCTATAGTCTATGGATTTGCAAAGAGTTGGACATGACTGAGTGACTAATCACATATAAATAATATGGAACAAAGGACTGGTTCAAAATTGGGAAAGGAATATGACAAGGCTATATATTATCACCCAGATTATTTAACTTATATGTACAATACATCATGCAATATTTGAGGCTGGATAAAACACAAGTTGAAATCAAGATTGCCAGGAGAAATATCAGTAACCTCAGATATGCAGATGACAACACCCTGTGGCAGAAAGTGAAGAGGAACTAAAGAGCCTCTTAATGAAAATAATGAGAAGAGTTAAAGAACTGACTCAACATTCAAAAAATGAAGGTCATGGAATCCAGTCCCATCACTTCACTGCAAAAAGATGGGAAAACAATGGAAACAGTGTCAGACTTTATTTCCTTGGGCTCCAAAATCACTGCAGATGGTGACTGCAGCCATTAAATTAAAAGACACTTGCTCCTTGGAAGAAAAGTTATGACCAAAAAACATATGACTATATGCTTTTTAAGCATATTAAAAAGCAGAGATATTACTTTGCTGACAAAGGTCCGTCTACTTGAAGCTATAGTAGTCATGTGTGGATGTAAGAATTGGACCATAAAGAAGGCTGAGCACTGAAGAATTGATGCTTTTGAACTATGGAGTTGGATAAGATTCTTGAGATTCCCTTGGACTGTAAGGAGATCAAACTAATCAATCTTAAAAGAAATCAGTCCTGAATATTCACTGGAGGGACTGATGCTGAAGCTGAAGCTCCAATACTTTGGCCACATGATGTGAAGAACTGATTCATTGGAAAAGACCCTGATGCTGGGAAAGATAGAAGGCAGGAGGATAAGGGGACAACAGAAGATGAGATGGTTGGATGGCATTAGAGAGTCAATGGACATGAGTTTGAGCAAGCTCTGTGAGATGGTGATGGACAGGGAAACCTGGCATGCTGCAGTCCATGGGGTCACAAAGAGTCAGAAATGATTGAGTGACTGAACAACACAATGGCTAAGGCAAAAACAAGATAAGATACCGGGATGCCTGTAAGATATTTGGAAAACAAAAATCCTACATATCTTCAAATTAATCAGCCTGTGTAGCAACATGGAATAAAATTTGTTGACTTCTATTTAAATGAAAAGAAATTTTAATAAGTCTGGTTTAAGCCCATTATTATCCTATAGGAGAAACCTAGAAAAAAAAAAAATCTAGTAATCCATTGTTTTAATTTGAATAGCTGTGCACATGCAAAGCTTTCCAGCAGTGGCTTGCTTAGTCAAACAATTGCTCTCACGAAACTTTCATGGGCATTTCAGTAAATGATTTTTAAGTCTTGAGCACTCCCCTTTAACAAAGTATAATAGTTGAAATTTGGTTTGTTTAATCTGCACCCTTCTTTGTCTGAACCAAATAGTTATCTGCATGACTGCTTTTTGGGATCAGCTGCACAAACTCTTCAGATTATTTTTGAATAACTTCTATTAAATCCCTTTCATCACTGACTAACTTTACTCACCAAGGAAAACTGGAAGCCCCTTTTTCATGGAAAATGATTAGATTTTTTGCTCTTGGCCATATACTCTTGTAAACTTAACAGAAAACATCTATTTTCTGAAAATATCACTTCCAACTCTGGAAACTGAATCAGTCAAAACTGATTATCATTAGCCTAAAATAGTGACTTTCAATAACTTAGCAAAAATGAATACTCAGCATCAAACTGTGTTAAACGGTATATCTTTCCAACTAAATTTATTCTATCTGAATTACTTTTTCCTTACACACAGGGCATTTTGCATCTTAGGCCCTCCCTGCTTCCTGTAACCAATACAACCAGGATTCATAAGGTGGAATGCTACTTTTTTCCTTATCCTAGAATCCCACCTCAATTGATTAAGAAAAGTTTTTTTTATAAGTTAATTAGAATGATATGGTCTACAGGTCTGGACATGAGAAATATTGTCTTACTTCATGTAATGACAATTCAAGTGATAATTTTTCAATACAATGGCTCTCCAAACATTAAACTCTTTTTCAAACTAATTGTTTTGGCAATTACTATGAATTAAACACAAATTAACACATAAAAAATAAACATGCCATAAGAAATGAAAGTTTGACATTTTGAGTTTTGACAAAGACCCATATACCTGAAGCAAGTGTATACTAAAGAAATAAATAAATTTAAATAACATACTATCTTTGGAAGAATCCAAATTCTACTGCTTAGTGAACTGTATGGTTATTTTAGTTATGTGTGAGCAATTTCAGGGCTTAAAAGCCTTTTCATACATAGTTTTTAGTTTTATCTAAAAATGTTTTTGTGCTACAATTTTATTTTGAAATGCATAGTTATGAGTTTTCCAAAAGTTAAAATAGTCGTAGCGAGATTTGTGGAGAAAGGAAAAAAAGAACAAGTAGAATCATCTTTCACTATGTTTCATGTGAAGACTGGGTTTACTTCCAAAGCTTTATTTATTATTTGCTTTTATTGTTCAATCAATGTATATTTATATCTGTGAAAATTATTTTGGAACTTTGTGAAGATGGAATGCATCATTACTCTCCCATTAAAATTAATAATCTTTCTTTTCCATTTACTAGCTTTATACTGAGTTCTAGAGCTTTTGAGAATTGAAAGTTGTTAAGTTAGAGAAAAATATACATTAATACACATGGATAAGTAGATGAGAGTGTTTATAGTTCATAACAATAATAGAAACCCTCCTGAACATTATTTCTTTTATGATTTTTGGAATAAAACTTTATATTTAAAGGGTTAGTCAAAAAGTTTGTCCAGTTTTTTTCTGTAAGATGCTTTGGGAAAACCCAAATAAACTTTCTGGCCAACCAATATATGAATGATTTATCATAATAATATATACACATATATGTATACATACACACATACATGCTATATAAAATGCATTTGCATTATATTTGCACACTTGCAAAAACTTTTAGTGACTTTAGCAAAGCTATAGCTTATATACTGGTTGAAGGTTCAGGATCTTGAATTTCAGTATCCTTTCTCTGTTATCCAACAAGTTTGATTATTTTTATTAACAATTTAGGGAAAACTATCTGATCTGGCTTCTTTAACTATAAAACTAAGATGACAAGGCTACTCAGCCTGTAATTCATGACAATGTTAAAAAAAATAATAAGATAATATAAAATATTTCCATTTTCTTGGAGATAGTATATTGCATAAATCAAAGGTACTATAGGCAAATAGGCAAGACAATGTGAACTTTATGGTTAATTTAAATGGTTGGCATTACTGGTCTAATTCATTTTAAAAAATTGTTTTCAAAAGTAAAGAAATTCTAAAGTTAATCACTGCTCATACTCAAAAGTCACCCTTAAGGTAGGTCTCCTTAATGCCATGGCTCTTTTAGAAAGGCATTTATACAGTATTGCATGAGATACATATAGATATATATATCCAATTAATTCAATGAATTATTATGCAGTCTAAGAGTTTTACCAAACTCTCTAATAAATCCATACTCCAATATAGATAAGAAGCATTTAGTTATGTATATTATATTATACATCAAGAACAAGTGAAATGGTTAAAATTAAGGTTGGTCAAGTCACAAAGTTTTTAATTTATTATGCCAGCAAATACTACAGGAAAATCACTTAAAATAATGCTAAGAAATCCATAGACATAATTATATATTTTAACTGATGCTATTTTCTCATTAGCCAGAACCAGCACTGTTTTCAAAATGTAATGACTAAAATGAGAACGAGTTTAAGAAATTCTTAAATAGCTATATGAAGTAACTAGCTTCAGAAAGGCAAATTCAAATAAGAAAAAAGAAAGGGAGCAAAAATATTCTAAAGTAAAATAAGAATAATAAGATGTTATAATGGTTGTTGATCATCCCCATATAGGTTTGAACATTTGAAACAATGAAAATAATAGCCATTACAAATGATCAGTTCCTTTACAATATTAAAGAAAATTAAGTTCAAATAATGGCAACCCACTCCAGTGTTCCTGCCTGGAGAATCCCAGGGACGGGGGAGCCTGGTGGGCTGCCTTCTATGGGGTCGCACAGAGTCGGACACAACTAAAGTGACTTAGCAGCAAGTTCAAATAAAGATGCAGTTTTCACTAAAACTGAGTTAATTATCAGTATCAGTAATTCATAAATGGGCAATATTTAAATCTGTTAAATATTCAGTCTAATAATATCTTATTATTGAAATTAAACTAGTTGTCTTTGAAAAGAAAGAAGTGATTTGCAAGAGCTCTTTGAAATAAACACAGAGTAGCAAACAAATAATGTGAACACCATCATAAAAGTTATCTGGTCAAATAAGTAAATAAGAAGATCAAGTCACAGTTGTAGCAACAGAAGTTACAAGAAGTAGCCAAATACCAGTGTTGCCTCAGGACAGACAGACCAAGGGTGCCTTGTGGATAGTGCTTAGTGAGGTCACTAGTCCAGGGCCTCATCCGCAATCTTTCAGGTTTAGATATCCTCAGAAATTTTCTTTTTATGCACACTAGGAAAGAATTGACCTCGGAAGGACAGATTCACATTAACCCAGCTCATAAGATTGACAATAAAATAAGAATTATATTTTCATGCTTTTACAGTGACAAATACAACTCTTAAAGGACCTGGCACTCTCATTCTATAACCATTTCTACTTTGCGCCTTGTAATCACTCTAGAAGGGTACTTACAAAGTTCACCAGAAGAGCAATCTCAGGCTCTGCAGTAGTGCATGTCAGAGTGAACTGTGGTGGCATCAGGAGTGAACCTACTTCTCATGAAGTCTGATGGCAAAATCACCAGCACTTGTTGGTGGGTTTGGTTATAAATGGTGAGGAGAAGAGAAGAACTGAGAAAGCATTACAGATGATGCATTGTGGAAATTTGATTGTCAAAAGGAATAGAGACATAAAGCTAGCAGGAGGATGCCAGAGAATCACATAAGTTTGCTTTGCTTGGCAGTATAGATTGTTATATGTATCAGAGGTAATGCCTGAGGAACTACAGTTGAGGACTTAGTAGTACCTACAGTGGCAACTACCAATGGTCTTTGGCTAACTCTTCAACAATGTAATAGCTAGAATTCTGGTCTGCCTACCCTGTCTCAAGCAGGCAGTCCATATTGCTACTGTTAATACTGTTGACAACTGCACCCCATACAGGTGATCATTTGGACCCTTCCCATTACTCTGGTTTTCTCCAGTGTTTCAGCGGTAAAGACTCCTGCAATGCAGGAGACTCAGGTGCCATCCCTGGATCAAGAAGATCCCCTGGAGGAGGGCACGGAAACCCATTTCAGTATTCTTGCCTGGAGAATTCCATGGACAGAGAAGCCTGGAGGGCTACATAGTGTTTCAAAGAGTCGGACAGGACAAGCTAATAAGCACTCACCACTACCATAGACATAATGCTCTAGTTTTGAGTCTATACTAGAACAGCCATACTGGGAAAATTCCTTTCCCATGCCTCGAGGATAAACCAGTTCTTTCCCTTTTTTGAGAATTCTGGTGAGGACTTTGAGAGACACTTTTCTTTTTTCCTAGTGTGTAAGGTCTATTTGCTTAGAATTGACTTATAAGTTTCACCTTTAAACAATTATATATCCAGAGAGCCACAGGGCTTCCCTTCTGGCTCACATGATAAAGAATGGGTAATGCAGGAGACCCAGATTTGATCCCTGGGTCGGGAAGATTCCCTGGAGAAAGGAATGTCAACCCATTCCAGTATTCTTAACTGGAAAATCCCATGGACAGAGGAACCTGGCAGGCTACAGTCCATGGGGCAGCAAAGAGTCAGAGAAGACTGAGCAACTAACACACACACACACACATGCAGCCCAGATTTAAAGCAGAATCACAATCATAGACATTGAACTTTAGAAATCTGTTGTTTTCAATGTATTTTAATTGCATTTCAATATACAACAAAGGGGAAATACAATATACAAATATTTTTAAAATATCATTTCCTTTCATCCATATTCCTAACACGTATAGAGGATCCATCACTTTTCTAAATATCCCTTAGAAATAAAAATAAAAAAATAAATAACCAAGAGTATATAAAACTTTTATCCATTCTTAATCTTTCAACACTCACTTCAGAATTCTGTTGATTTTTAAAAAATGTTTTATTTTTAAATTCTTAGCATCTTGGATCTGGTAAATGTGGGAGCTCCTTTAGAAGTCAAGGGAAAGGCTAAAAATACCCACTTACTAATTTTGGACCTAACATATATTCACAGCCAGAGACAGTGTGACTTCTCCCTGGTTTCTCTCCTTTCACCCAACCTCTTACTGCATGGCTCTGAGAAAAATTCCTTAATCTTACTATTATCTGTATTTAAGTATTTTGCCAAAGAAAAGTAATAATTTCCTCTCAAATTACAGAGGAAATCTGGGGAAACAAAATGTGAGAACAGATGTAAACGTACTCAAATATTATTTGAGGGAGTAAAAGTGAGAAAGAACTGTTATTTATATTATTTGCATTACTATTGTGACAATGCTACCACAATAAATGATAAAGGAGGGAAATCTGACATGCTTTATAGATTTATCACTTCAGCATCTGTGTGCATGACCCTGACACAAGTTCCTAAAGAATAGAAGAATGAGATAAAAGAAAATACTAACAAGGAATTTCTAAAATGAAGCAGATGAAAAACAAGTGCTTATAATTAAAGCAAGGGAAAGATTTCCTTGGGAAAAAAATTTAAATTATTTTGTAGAAAATAAGTAGAAAATAAAAGATGAGACTGGCTGCTAAGGGATCTGAAAACTATCAAGGATCTGGGAGGAAATTTACAGATCATAAACAAAAAATAAACTCCTTTTTATAGCTGCAACTCAGAAAACAAGAGTCCCCAAGGACTTAAATTTGCTTCTTGCATCCTAGTATAAAATGATTCTATGATCAGAAGAAAGGAAAATGTCCCAGTAAGAACTAGAGAATAGCAACTACAGACTAACAACAGTCTCTGAACATTTTACAAAAGTATCTTAATGCCAAGAGGAGAAAGTTCTTGTCATGATATGCATTAGCTGAAATGGACAAATGGAGTATAAGTATATCACTAATTTATTGTTTCAAATAGATTGCTTCAAGATCATAATTCCTTAAATATTTTAAATTACTAAAATTAACACTTTAGTGTGAGAAAAATCTCACACTAATGCTATAGACTTAAATAGGCAGAGAACAAAGTTTTCTGTGGGTTCCAATTGTCTAGAACAGAGACCCTCCATTATGGAGAGATTTAAAAAAAATAAACCAAAAAACCCAGAAACTAAAGATTTCAGGGAACTAGTCTCAGAAATCCTGATTCATAAAGTATGAGGTGGAGAATGAGAGTCTTGTTTTTAAGAAGCTACCATTAAGTAATATGCAGAAACCCCATGAGCCACATTTTGAGACACTAGACCAGAGAATCAAGTCTGAATTTTTCAGTGTACATCTATAGTTTTGACAATCTAAGTATGAAATATCATTATTCATCCTACCTCTAACCCCAACTTTCCACACTCTTCCTCTCCAGACATACAGCTTATTTGGTATTACAGCTTATTTGGTATTATAATGATATTATATACCATTATATTACATGCTTATTGTTTCCACTGTTTCCCCATCTATTTGCCATGAAGTGATGGGACCAGATGCCATGATCTTAGCTTTTCGAATGTTGAGTTTTAAGCAAGCTTTTTCACCCTCCTCTTTCATCTTCATCAAGAGACTCTTCAGTGGCCTCTTCACTTCCTATCGTAAGAATGGTGTCATCCACATATTTGAGACTTCATTTTCTTGGGCTCCAAAATCACTGCAGATGACTGCAGCCATGAAATTAAAAGACACTTGCTTCTTGGAAGAAAAGATATGACAAAACCAGAGAGTTTATTTAAAAGTAGAGACATTACTTTGCCAACAAAGGTCTGTATAGTCAAAGCTATGGTTTTTCCAGTAGCCATGTATGGATGTGAGAGTTGGATCATAAAGGAGGCTTAGTGCTGAAGAATTTATGCTTTTGAACTATGGAGTTGGAGTAGATTCCTGAAGTCCCTTGGACTGCAAGGAGATCCAACCAGTCCATCCTAAAGTAAATCAATCCTGAAGAGATTGGAGAGACTGATGCAGATGCTGAAGCTCCAATACTTTGGCTACCTGATGTGAAGAGCTGACTCATTGGAAAAGACTCTGATGCTGGGAAAGATTGAAATCAGGAGAAGGGGATGACAGGGGATGAAATGGTTGGATGGCATCACCGACTCAATGGACATGAATTTGAGCGAGCTCTGGGAGATAGTGAAGAACAGGGAAGCCTGACGTGTTGCATCCCTTGGGGTCACAAAGAGTCGAACACAGCTAAGCAACTGAACAGTAACAACAACTATGCTTATTAAGGCCAGCTTTCCCATTTGACTCAAATTGGGAATCTTCCTCCCATTCCAGTGCATCAAAATTTTACTTCAAGAGTATTATCTACATTTCAACATCTCCTCTCCTTAATTACACTGTCTTTCATTTTAAAATGTTTTATATTTTAAAATACTTTGTTGTTTGCTCCTAGTTAATTTATCTTGTATTACAGATTATAGTGAGTTGATTTTATATCTGCTTTTTCCAGCAGGATTTAAGCTCTGAAAATGAACTTATTCAATATTCCAGGAAAAATATTTTCTTACTTGAAATAATAACACACATTGGTTCATATCTGATAGATCAAGGTTTTCATATGATGCCAAGAACTCCATTTATAGCA
Organism: Bos mutus; assembly: GCF_027580195.1. Classification (NCBI taxonomy): domain Eukaryota; kingdom Metazoa; phylum Chordata; class Mammalia; order Artiodactyla; family Bovidae; genus Bos; species Bos mutus. The sequence continues at coordinate 59,647,485 of NC_091619.1, forward strand.
AGGAAATGAAAAGACTGATTAAGTAGTCAGTTAATACACATAGAATTTTAATGTCTCAGCTAAAGTTGTCCAGAAGTTCTTCAAATGAGAATTTAGATGCCTACTCCTCAGAGTAGAATCTGTATTGTATTGTTCAGATCCTGAAGGACTTCTTAATAGGAATTGAGTGCTGGTAAAGGATAGTGAGAGATTCATGGAGAATTATCTCTACACATCCAGCTGCTGGGAGCGCACGTGGTGCACCAGCTCATCTGTCAGCCCTTCTAGGGCACTGCTTAGACCAGTGGTTCCCAACCTTTTGGTACCGGGGACCGATCTGTGGAAGACAATTTTTCCATGGATGGAGAGCAGGGGTGGTTTCAGGATGATTCAAGTACATTACATATATCGTGTACTTTGTTTCTATTATTACATCAGCTCTACCTCACCTCATCAGACATTAGATCCCTGAGGTTGGGGACCTCTGGCTTAGACTGAGGAGAGCTTTGTTCATCAGGGACACATCCCTTCCTGAGACAGCCCACATCAAATAACTGATCCACTTGGCTAGATCAAGGTCTAGATAGCTTGCTCCAATGCACAATAGCTCTGAGGAGCATTGCATCTTTAGAGCTCTGTGCAAGGTCAGCTGAAGCTATCATCAAGGCTTTGCTGCATTCAACTTTTCCCTCTGCCCAAACTGGCTTCCTTCTCTTCTCTACAGGCATTGATCTTAAGAATAGTCACTAATTTCTTTCCCCTATTTTCTGGAGAACCCAACTTGCCAAACTCCTCATATTTGCTATCCTTAATTGTAAAACCTATCACCCTTACACAGAGAGCATGAATATTATCAGAAATTGTCTAACAGATGCTTATTCAGTGTCAGCTGAACAGCCAGTACTGTAGTACAGTCTTTTTTTTTTTTTTAAACTTTACAAATTGTAAAAGTTTTGCCAAATATCAAAATGAATCCGCCACAGGTATACATGTGTTCCCCATCCTGAACCCTCCTCCTTCCTCCCTCCCCATACCACCCCTCTGGGTCGTCCCAGTGCACTAGCCCCAAGTGTTCAGTATCGTGCATCGAACCTGGACTGGCATGTTTCATACGTGATATTATACATGTTTCAATGCCATTCCCTCTAAAGTCAGGAACAAGACAAGGGTGCCCACTTTCACCATTACTATTCAACATAGTTTTGGAAGTTTTGGCCACAGCAATCAGAGCAGAAAAAGAAATAAAAGGAATCCAAATTGGAAAAGAAGAAGTAAAACTCTCACTATTTGCAGATGACATGATCCTCTACATAGAAAACCCTAAAGACTCCACCAGAAAATTACTAGAACTAATCAATGATTATAGTAAAGTTGCAGGATATAAAATCAACACACAGAAATCCCTTACATTCCTATACACTAATAATGAGAAAACAGAAAGAAAGAGAAATTAAGGAAACAATTCCATTCACCATTGCAACGGAAAGAATAAAATACTTAGGAATATATCTACCTAGAGAAACTAAAGACCTATACATAGAAAACTATAAAACACTGGTGAAAGAAATCAAAGAGGACACTAATAGATGGAGAAATATACCATGTTCATGGATTGGAAGAATCAATATAGTGAAAATGAGTATACTACCCAAAGCAATTTATAGATTCAATGCAATCCCTATCAAGCTACCTATTAAGCTATGGTATTCTTCACAGAACTAGAATAAATAATTTCACAATTTGTATGGAAATACAAAAAACCTTGAATAGCCAAAGCGATGTTGAGAAAGAAGAATGGAACTGGAGGAATCAACCTACCTGACTTCAGGCTCTACTACAAAGCCACAGTTATCCAGACAGTATGGTACTGGCACAAAGACAGAAATATAGATCAATGGAACAAAATAGAAAGCCCAGAGATAAATCCACACACATATGGACAACTTATCTTTGACAAAGGAGGCAAGAATATACAATGGGTTAAATACAGTCTTTACATTAATCCTCCAAACATCCCAAATTTGTATGTGCTCTTGGCACAGTCATGTCTTCAGATCTCAATTCAAATATCTCTGCCTTGAGGGCCTCTCCCTGGCAGCTCTATCAGAAACAGCTATCTGCTCCACTGCCCCCACCAGCTCTCCTTTATCCTGCTTTTATTTTAATTCTGGTAATTATATTATGTATTTTATCTATTTATAGATTTCTGGTTTGTCTCCCTAGTAGATTTCAAGCTATATAAGGGCAAGGGGCTTTGTTTTCTTCACTGCTTTAGTTCCAGCATCCAGAATGCTTACTAAATCTTCAAAACTTAATTGTTGAATGAATGCACACACTTTAACCTTTTCCAGTGAATGAAATATTTTTATAAGTAGATCACTGTTGTTTAATCTAAATGCTTAGAATCTTTCACCCCAGGAAATCACTTATTTCTTAATATGAAATCATTGAAAGAGGCTGGTAACTATATTGGTATGAAGGAAGGGCTATATTTGAGTCATCTAGGAAAGTTCTGTGAATGGAAATTTGATAAATTCTCTGAAAAGGAGAGAATGTGAGAGAACTCATTCTAATAAATGAAATGATCTCTGGCCAAATTAGCAACCCTGCAACAAATGGTGACCATGGAGTATGATGGATAACAATATACTGTGATGCATAATATGACATTAAGTTCTGGGGTGGGAGCTTTTTGAAAAATCAGTGTGAAGACTCCCACTGTTGAGGCTGCAGCTGTTCTGTGGAGTGGCAGAGAGATGTTCATGAGAATTTTGAACTCTGTCTAACAAGCCCCTCCAAGCTTGTGAACTCCCTGCCGCTTGCCTGTTAGCCTCCTGTCTGGCAAAAAGACTGCAGCTGCTGTGCTGACATTCATCACTGAGAGTACTGGCCCAGTGCTGCCACTCCCAGGCCGACAGGCTCACTCAAAATCAGTATATCAGAGCACTAGACAGAAGTTATCTCTGGGGTGATGAGCACTCATGGAGAGGAGGCCAAGACATGAGGAAAGAAGACTCTTTCTCCCTAATATGATGCCATTTTAGCTTAAAACTACAGAAAACATTTCAAAGTGCTCTACAAAATAACCCCTGGAAAAGAATCAATTTGAAATTCTCCATTTAATAGAAAAAGAAGAGAAACATATTTGGGGCTGGTGCTACAGAATGAGATATTTCTCTGAGAAAAAGTAGAGAACCCAGAAATAATCATTTCCAGGATACATAGATAGCCACTGCAAAACTGCTCCTAACTTCAGATTGAGCATAGTAATACACCAGGCAGCTGAAATACAAAAGCATGAGCAGATATATTTAAAAATAATTTCTTAAGCTGGGAAAAAATTAAAGTGGATGGAAGATAGGTCACAGAAAACAAAGCAATAAAAGTCTCCATAGGTGATAAGATGAGTTACAGCTAACATGAACATGGTGAGAAATAGTCAACAAGTGTTTCTTCAGTATTCACTGCATCCACTGCTAGGCATACATCTCCTTCCCTAGGTCATTTCTATTACCTTACTCTACAAATGTAAAAGTTGAGGATAAAAGGAGCAAGCTGAATCTGGTTAGATTAGAAACGTCCAGAATGATCAGGCCATACCAGCCCTTATAGTCTCACTTTTCACCAGCTTTCCCTCCAAGCACATTATACTTCAATGCTCAGCCTTCTCTCTGCCCGTGGAAGGCAACATGTGCTTCTGGACTTTTATAGCATTTTCCAATCTGATACTCCATATATTTGGAATATTCTTCTCACTCCGTTGTTTCTGTTCAATTTCCAGTTATCCCTTAGGCTTTATCTAAATGTTTCCTAAAAAAAGTTTCTTTGCTGACTCTTCTTATAAGTATGTAAGTATAAAGACCAGTAAATTTAGGGAGATATATATATATATTATATATAATGTAATATATATAATATATATTATTAGGATAAGAGTCTCTTGTGTAATGTTTAGGACATACTTATAAAAATAATTATTTACTATTATCTGAAATTCAAATTTAACTGGATGTTCTGTATTCTGGCAATCTTTCCTTTACCTCCTGAATTTCTAACTTTTGAACTGTGGTGTTGGAGAAGACTCTTGAGAGTCCCTTGGACTGCAAGGAGATCCAACCAGTCCATTCTGAAGGAGATCAGCCCTGGGATTTCTTTGGAGGGAATGATGCTAAAGCTGAAACTCCAGTACTTTGGCCACCTCATGCGAAGAGTTGACTCATTGGAAAAGACTCTGATACTGGGAGGGATTGGGGGCAGGAGGAGAAGGGGACGATAGAGGATGAGATGGCTGGATGGCATCACTGACTCGATGGACGTGAGTCTGGGTGAACTCCAGGAGTTGGTGACGGACAGGGAGGCCTGGAGTGCTGCGATTCATGGGGTCGCAGAGTCGGACACGACTGAGCGACTGAACTGAACTGAACTGAAAGGTATTCTATTTATAGTGCCTATACTTATACTTCGAATCATCTCTCACATTTTAGTTATAAAATTATTTGTGGGATTACTTTGTTTAAAGTGTATTTCCCTAACAAAACAGTGCCTCTGTTCTCACTGTTGTAAATTCGGTAACTGAAAAAGTGCCTGACTTATGCTAACGTCGGAGAAGGCAATGGCAACCCACTCCAGTACTCTTGCCTGGAAAATCCCATGGATGGAGGAGCCTGGTAGGCTGCGGTTCATGGGGTCGCTAAGAGTCAGACACGACTGAGCAACTTCACTTTCTCTTTTCACTTTCATGCATTGGAGAAGGAAATGGCAACCCACTCCAGTGTTCTTGCCTGGAGAATCCCAGGGACAGGGGAGCCTGGTGGGCTGCAGTCTCTGAGGTCACACAGGTCGGCCATGACTGAAGCGATTGAGCAGCAGCAGCAGCAGTATGCTAAAGTCAACAAATCTGACCTGAACAAACCATGGCATAGAGACATGATTAAAATCCCATTTATGTGTGATTCCAAAGTCCATTGTTTTTTTCACCCCAGATGATTATACATGAAAGATAGTTGTTTGTCACAACATGTTTCTTATTTATTTACAAATATTGAAAAGCCAGTTCTAGTTATCACACTGATAATAGAAAACACTGTCAGATCAGAATCTCTTTTCTGAATTTTGATAATGCTAATTGCTCACTTTCTATCCTAGTTATTTTATCAGTAAAATTGTTGGAACTCTCGACATTGCATTTTATTTGATAGAAACGTCAGTGGAACTCCCTGAACAATGTAGACTTGGTTGTTTCCTTTAATGAAACAGTCTCAATGCTAAAAATATGGCATACAGTGTTGTTATTGGTTCTGTTCAAGAGCAAGAATTTCTAAACCATGCAAGGATGATGTAGTGATTCTATATCTTGCCAAAGGTTTAATGTTTCCAAATAGGCTTTTGCACAATGAAGTGTAACGTTCATGGGCTGCTGTTGCCATGAGCTTTACATAAGCAACCTCTAGGAACTGATTTAATAGCCAACTCTAAAGTTTTGGATGGCCAGCACCCACAGTGCTGCTGTCAACTTAGGTTAAACTGGTTATATTAATTTTGTACAGAGAAGCAGAGAGTATTCAGGATTAATGTGTGTTATTTTCTTTTTTTAAAAAAAATTCTACAATATTTCTATAGCTAAACAAAAAGAACTTCTTTTATGGTGATATTATTAATTGAAGACATGGAGAAATTTCATAAGCAAAAATCCAGTTCAGCAGTTGTCACCAAAAACATTCCCAGGCCTTTCTCATCTATGGGTATGAATGAGGGAATGCAAACATTAGTGACCTTTGATGACTACTGGATGACTCTCAGGTCTCTCTTATTTCTGAAATTCCTAACAGTCTAATGCTCTTCAACACCTACTTATAGTCTTCTCTAAACTGTTTTTTACCAGTTCTATGAAAAATTAGACTCAAAAGCGATTGGTTTCAGCTGAAATTAATGCTGAGGACCCAAATGCTGGTAAGCAGAATTTCTATTCTCTGATTTGTTGAGGGCAGTTATCACATGCACCACACTGCCTTCTCCCCATTTTATAAACAGGAAAATTAATACTTGCTCTGTTTACTTCTCCTGTCTTTTTGAGAAAATGAAAGGAGTTAATAAGTGTGAAAGCATATCAAGAAAGTTCAAAGTGCTAGACAGCTATATGAGATTTGTAATTCTCTCTGAACATGATGCTAACTTGTATTATGAGACCTCTATTTAGAGAGATAATGCCAAATATAAATCTACACATTCCAATACAAGCAAAAAACAGGACTTTAAAAAGTAACTCATTTTTTAAAAAAGATAAACCTATTTGGAAATTACGTATTATTTTGTTTGTTTTCAGATCTAAAACAGTCACCCATAATGTTGCCTCTGGCCATAATTAGTATTAGAAACATAAGTCATGTATCAAATACATGCTAGCAAATTATCAAGAGTATTTCAGAAGAAATTATGTCTAAAGCTTGTATACTCAATGAACAAAGATAAAATAAAATATTGGGCCTATGAAATACAGAGTAAATTCAGTTTTTATTCAGATTTATGGGTAAAGTTTCTTCTTAGAATTTGCTATTTCTTTATTACTACTACTATTTTTAAAAACTTAATACAACAATAGATTTAAAAGGACCCTTACAGTTAATTGCCTTACATGTGCAGGTAGGAAGACTAAAGACCGAGGATGTGAAACATCCATCCTAGTAGATCAGAGACCACAGTATGTCTGATTCCTGCTAATCTTGTATTGATGCCTCTGTACTCTTGGGTGCTGGCTTAGCTTCAGAGTTCAATAATGACTATTTATAGTAAGTATTTATGCACTGCTCCAGATACGGGGAATTAACCAAATTAGATGGATAAATTTGCTTATATCATCTTAATAAGCAAAATAATGGTTGGGAATTAAATTAATAAAATGTATTTTTGTGTATTCTGGGGTGGGAGTAGGGAATTTGGTTAGAGAGGTAAAAAGGGAAAGTGTCTTTTTTGTGGTATTTTTAAAACTGAGTGTTACAAGTCAAAAAGCAAACATTCGTTGAAATCCTACTGTAGTACTAGGGTATATTATGTATACATGTATATATATGTATATATATGTGTGTGTGTATATATGTATATATATATATATATATAGGGCTTCCCTGGTGGCTCAGCTGGTAAAGAATCTGCCTGCAATGTGGGAGACCTGGGTTCGATCCCTGGGTTGGAAAGAAAGAAAAAAAAGTCACTTAGTCGTGTCCAACTCTTTGTGACCCCCATGAACTGTAGCCCTCCAGGCTCCTCTGTCCATGGGATTCTCCAGGCAAGAATACTGGAGCAGGTTGCCATTTCCTTCTCTAGAGGATCTTCCCCACCCAGGGATCGAACCGAAGTCTTCCGCATTGTGGGCAGACTCTTTACCTACTGAGCCACCAGGGAAGTCAATATTTTGGCCACTCCAGTATTTTGGCCTGGAGAATTCCATAGACTGTATTGCCACAGGGTCGCAAAGAGTTGGACACAAATGAGCGACTTTCACTTTCACATATATCTAGATGTGTGTGTGTGTGTGTGTGTGTGTGTAGGCTTCCCAGGTGGTGTTAGTGGTAAAGAATCCATCTGCCAATGCAGGAGACATAAGAGATGTGGGTTCGATCCCTGAGTCAGGAAAATCCCCTGGAGGAAGGCATGGCAACCCACTTCAGTATTCTTACCCACCAGGCTCATCTTTCCATGGGATTCTCCAACCAAGAATACTAGAGTGGGTTGCATCCAAGGGGTCTGCCTGACCCAGGGACCAAACCCACATATCTTACATTTCTTGTATTAGCTGACAAATACTGAGTACCTATTATGTATAAACTAGGTACTTGGTATGCCTTAGGGCTTATGTAAATGACAAATGCTTACATCATTTCTCAAGCATTTCTCAGCTGAATGATTCCAGTACACATCAACCAACATGAAGGTACAATTTCTGAGTAGTACTTTGAAAATTATTTAGGCTTTTGCATAACATTGTACTGGAAGAACAACCTCAGATTGTTTACAAATCAAAATATTAGTGTGAAATACACATACTAATCTACATTAAAAAACATTAATTTAAATAAAGAGAACTTAATGTCTTCTCTGGAAAAGATGTATAGAAGGGAATTGTGAGAAAAAAAAATCACTTCTATTGAATCTTATGAAACCACAACTAATGTTGAGATTTCTTACTTCCTTTTAAAATGTTAGTACTGGTACTTTTTCATGAGTCAAATATAATGTACAATGAAATAAAAACCAATATGAAGTAAAAATAAGTTGATGGAAAATGAAAAATTTCAGAAGAAATATATATCATCTATAAAATGTCACCATTTCATCTTGTTTTAAGAAATTTAGTTATACTATCTAAAGCCGTGCCCTCTTAAATTTTTTTTTTTAAATATAAACCTAACAACCTTTTCACTGTTTTGTGTTTTTTTTGAGTAAAATCTTAGATTAAATTCCTCTTTTGAAAGACTGGGCAGATTCAACTCATAAAATCATGCCTGTGTACTAGTGATGCCAATTTTATTACTACAAAATTTTTAACACAAAAATGCTTAAAAAGTTGTAGCTTGGTTTCAAATAATATTTGAATGAGGCAGTTATGCTTGTCTGTTAAGTAATCAACTGAGTAAATATAGGACTTACCTCCCATTGAAAATGATTTACCAATAAAAGTCAAAAAGTATGCTCTTTTTAACAAGACGGGGCAAAAATCATAAAAAATCTTTTCTTATATCTCTTCTACAGAAAGACATCTTCTCTTAACAAACCCATGACTTTTACTTGGCAATTTGTGTTTGAGAGAAAGTAAATACCCACCACTTTGTTGAAAAATTTTTGAAGGCTATAGACAACACATTATTTATTCTAATTTATTTCTCTCTTCATTCCATTAACTTTATCTTTGGACTCTCATAATGACCATAGTTTTATTGAAACTTTTCTTCTGAATGTTTTTTTAAAAAGCCATCAGCTTTTATCTAGTATTTGTTATTTTCCCCTTTCCTCTTTATAGCCTTTAATGGTGCACATTCTTTATAACTTTCAAACATAAATATAAATCCCTAACCAACACTTTTTTCCTCAGCGTTCTGGCTTTCATGTCTATACTAATAAGCAGCAACTCTGATTGCCACTTCTATTTCCTATACTCATTTCTAGGTTCATATTTCAAATGCCTTCAAGATATTTAATGCCATATCAAAGTTATTATCCTCCATCCAAACCAACACTAGTTCCATTCACATTCTGCACCTTGAGCCTTTTTTGATTTATATTTCCTTTATGAAAGAATGTTTTATTTTCAGAACTCCTGTATTCAATTTTTATTCAATAAATATGACACAGTTCAATAAAATAGCCAAATGTAAAGAAAAAATAGTGATCAATTAGCTAAGACAAGAACAATTTCCAATTTAAGTGCTTAAAAGTGCTCTGCTGTGTACTCTGATAGAACTGAAGATTATCTTCCTTGCCTTGAGGTTTTATTTAGAAACAGAAATTATGCACATCAAAGGAAATAGAATATGTTTAAATTTTTCATTTAAATAAATATCCTTTACTAAACTAAGGAAAAAAATGAACATGCAGACATAAAAATTTTAGTTTTTTTCCCTATCTTTTTAGATATTTAATCATTTCTAATCCTTTCAGACTCCCACTAAATATATACCTTACATGTCAGAGCATTGGATATTTTAAGGGACAGCATGTCTATTATGTCATTTGTATGGAATAATGAAATATTATCCAGACTTCCAACATAACTACAGATAAGGGGGTGTTATGTGTAAAAATATGTATAGTGAACAAACATCAAGTGGAAATTGAACCAGCTAGATTCCAGGAAAGTAGAATGTTACAGATGGTAGTAACATAAGGTTTATAAAAACACAAAAATGCAGTATTTCTAACAAACATGCTTGTTTCCAATTTTTTTTAAATAAATAAGTTTTGTATAGTTTAATGTTTCCCCACCAAAGTTTCTTTCAGCACACAAACAGCTTTTTTCTCTTTGGGCATCTCCCAAACCTAGAATTAAGTATCTAAACTATACACAATAGAATCACCAAGATTTCTGTAATTGTTACAACTTCTAGAATAACTCTGATATATAACCTTTCTTAAGATTTTTTTTTTTTTAAGTTCTTATTAGTCCTTTACCAGTTCTGTTTTTTCCCTTAACAGCTCATTTGGTGGAAGAGGGGGATGTTGTTCAATAGTATCACAGCTGGCTTTCTCTAGTTGGTAACTACCTGCATATTACATTTATTACACTTTTATTGCAAGTACAACAAATAGCCTTAAGTCACTTTGCTGTTTCAAGGATTTTAAAAGTTCTCCCTCATCAAGTATTGACTTTTTTAACTTTGGCCACCAGGTGCAAATTGTATTTCAATGGCATGCTGATCTCCAGGAGAGGTTTGTTTATACAGCTATTCTCCAGGGACATCAGATGTACGGTGCTTTTTGTTCAAGAGTAGCTGATGTTTTGTAGAGCTTTTTGGAGACTTGTAATTCAATGACTGACTCTAGGGACTCACACAAATCATACAATTCTCCATGAAAAAGAGTACTGATTTGTATCAAACTCAACGGGGGTACTGAAGCTATGCAATAGAAAAGAAGACACACCCAGGACTGATCTCTTTTGGGATGGTCTGCTTGGATCTCCTTGCAGTACAAGGGACCCGCAAGAGTCTTCTCCAACACCACAGTTAAAAAGCATCAATTCTTTGGTGCTCAGCTTTCTTCACAGTCTAACACTCACATCCATACATGACCAATGGGAAAAACCATAGCCTTGACTAGATGGACCATTGTTGGCAAAGTAATATCTCTGCTTTTGAATATGCTATCTAGGTTGGTCATAACCTTTCTTCCAAGGAGTAAGCGTCTTTTAATTTCATGGTTGCAATCACCATCTGCAGTGATTTTGGAGTTCAAAAAAAATAAAGTCAGCCACTGTTTCCACTATTTCCCCATCTATTTCCCATGAAGTGATGGGACCGGGTGCCATGACCTTCATTTTCTGAATGTTGAGCTGTAAGCCAACTTTTTCACTCTCCTCTTTCACTTTCATCAAGAGGCTCTTTAGTTTGTCTTTGATTTCTGCCGTAAGGCTGGTGTCATCTGCATATCTGAGGTTATTGATATTTCTCCCAGCAATCTTGATTCCAGCTTGAGCTTCTTCCAGCCCAGCGTTTCTCATGATGTACTCTGCATGTAAGTTAAATAAGCAGGGCGACAATATACAGCCTTGTCATACTCCCTTCAGCGTTTCTCATGATGTACTCTGCATGTAAGTTAAATAAGCAGGGCGACAATATACAGCCTTGTCATACTCCTTTTTCTATTTGGAACAAGTCTGTTGTTCCATGTCCGGTTCTAACTACTCTTCCTGACCTGCATGTAGGTTTCTCAAAAGGAAGGTCAGATGGTCTGGTATTCCCATCTCTTTCAGAATTTTCCACAGTTTATTGTGATCCACACAGTCAAAGGCTTTGGCATAGTCAATAAAGCAGAAATAGATGTTTTTTCTGGAACTCTCTTGCTTTTTCGATGATCCAGCGGATGTTGGCAATTTGATTTCTGGTTCCTCTGACTTTTCTAAAACCCGCTTGAACATCTGGAAGTTCACAGTTCACGTAATGCTGAAGCCTGGCTTGGAGAATTTTAAGCATTACTTTACTAGTGTGTGAGATGAGTGCAATTGTGTGGTAGTTTGAGCATTCTTTGGCATTGCCTTTCTCTGGGATTGGAATGAAAACTGACCTTTTCCAGTCCTGTGGCTATTGCTGAATATTCCAAATTTGCTGGCATATTGAGTGCAGCACTTTCACAGCATCATCTTTCAGGATTTGAAATAGCTCAACTGGAATTCCATCCCCACCACTAGCTTTGTTTATAGTGATGCTTTCTAAGGCCCACTTGACTTCACATTCCAGGATGTCTGGCTCTAGGTCAGTGATCACACCATCATGATTATCTGGGTCATGAAAATCTTTTTTGTACAGTTCTTCTTTGCCATCTCTTCTTAATATCTTCTGCTTCTGTTTGGTCCATACCATTTCTGTCCTTTATCGAGCCCATCTTTGCATGAAATGTTCCCTTGGTATCTCTAATTTTCTTGAAGAGATCTAGTCTTTCCCATTCTGTTGTTTTCCTCTGTTTCTTTGCATTGATCGCTGAAGAAGGCTTTCTTATCTCTCCTTGCTATTCTTTGGAACTCTGCTTTCAGATGCTTATATATTTCATTTTCTCCTTTGCTTTTCACTTCTCTTCTTTTCACAGCTATTTGTAAGGCCTTCTCAGACAGCCATTTTGGTTTTTTGTTTTGCATTTCTTTTCCATGAGGATGGTCTTGATCCCTGTCTTCTGTACAATGTCACAAACCTCCCTCCATAGTTCATCAGGTACTCTGTCTATCAGATCTAGTCCCTTAAATCTATTTCTCACTTCCACTGTATAATCATAAAGGTCATACCTGAATGATCTAGTGGTTTTCCCTACTTTCTTCAATTTAAGTCTGAATTTGGCAATAAGGAGTTCATGGTCTGAGCCACAGTCAGCTCCTGGTCTTGTTTTTTGCTGACTGTATAGAGCTTCTCCATCTTTGGCTGCAAAGAATATAATCAATCTGATTTTTGGTGTTGGCCATCTGGTGATGTCCATGTGTAGAATCTTCTGTGTTGTTGGAAGAGGGTGTTTGCTATGACCAGTGCTTTCTCTTGGCAAAACTCTATTAGCCTTGCCCTGATTCATTCCGTATTCCAAGGCCAAATTTGTCTGTTACTCCAGGTGTTTCTTGATTTCCTACTTTTGCATTCCTGTCCCCTATAATGAAAAGGACCTCTTTTTGGGGTGTTAGCTGTAAAAGGTCTTGTAGGTCTTCATAGAACCGTTCAACTTCAGCTTTTTCTGCGTTACTGGTTGGGACATGGGCTTGGATCACCATGATAGTGAATGGTTTGCCTTGGAAATGAACAGAGATCATTCTGTCAATTTTGAGATTGCATCCAAGTACTGCATTTCAGACTCCTGTTGACCATGATGACTACTCCATTTCTTCTAAGGCATTCCTGCCCACAGTAGTAGATATAATAGTCATCTGAGTCAAATTAACTCAGTTAACTTCTGAGTTAAATTCACCCATCTGGTGGCTGGGACAGACCAAGCAGGAAGCGCGGCCGAGAGGAGCTACCCCACGCCCAAAGTCAGGGGCAGCAACCGAGTGCGCCATGCTGCAATGGCACAGGAGTGGCCGAGAGTAGCTACTCCACTTCAGAGGTCAGGGGTGGTGGCAGAGAAGAGTAACCCCATGTTCAAGGAGCAGCGGCTGCATGGGTGCAGGAGGGCCAAGAGGAGCTACTACATGTTCAGGGTCAGGAGGGGCATTTCGTCCAAGGTAAGGAGCAGTGGCTGTGCTTTGCTGTAGCAGCCATAGAGAGATACCCCACGTCCAAGGTAAGAGAAACCCAAGTAAGACGGTAGGTGTTGTGAGAGGGCATCAGAGGGCAGACACACTGAAACCATAATCACAGAAAACTAGCCAATCTGATCACACAGACTACAGCCTTGTCTAACTCAGTGAAACTAAGCCATGCTCTGTGGGGCCATCCAAGACAGATGGGTCATGGTGGAGAGGTCTGACAGAATGTGGAACACTGGAGAAGGGAATGGAAAACCACTTCAGTATTCTTGCCTTGAGAACCCCATGAACAGTATGAAAGGGCAAAATGATAGGATCCTGCAAAAGGAACTCCCCAGGTCGGTAAGTACCCAATATGCTACTGGAGATCAGTGGAGAAATAACTTCAGAAAAAATGAAGGGATGGAACCAAAGCAAAAACAATACCCAGTTGTGGATGTGACTGGTGATAGAAGCAAGGTCTGATGCCATAAAGAGCAATATTGCATAGGCACCTGGAATGCTAGGTCCATGAATCAAGGCAAATTGGAAGTGGTCAAACAGGAGATGGCAAGAGTGAACATCGACATTCTAAGAATCAGCAAACTAAAATGGACTGGAATGGGGGAATTTAACTCAGATGACCATTATATCTACTACTGCAGGCAGGAATCCCTTAGAAGAAATGGAATATTACTTCCATAAAAAGGAATGAAATTGTGTATTTGCAGAGACATAGATTACAGGGAGGTATTAAAATAGCCTAGAAAAAGGGAAGTGAAATGCAAAGGAGAAAAGGAAATATATAGCCATATGAATGCACAGTTCCAAAGAATAAAAAGGAGAGATTAGAAAGCCTTCTTAAGTGAACAATGTAAAGAAATAGAGGAAAACAATAGAATGAGAAAGACTAGAGATCTCATCAAAAAAGTTAGAGATACCAAGGGAACATTTCATGCAAAGATGGGCACAATAAAGGACAGAAATGGTATAGACCTAACAGAAGCAGAAGATACTAAGAACAGGTGGCAAGAATACACAGAACTATACAGAAAAGATCTTAATGACCCAGATAACCATGATGGTATGATCACTCACCTAGAACCAGATATCCTGGAGTCTGAAGTTAAATGGGGCTTAGGAAGCATCACTATGAACAAAGATAGTGTAGGTGATGGAATTCCAGTTGAGTTATTTCAATCCTAAAAGATGATTCTGTTAAAATGGTACACTCAATATGCCAGCAGGTTTGGAAGACTTAGCAGTGGCCACAAGACTGGAAAAGGTCAGTTTTCATTCTAATCTCAAAGAAGGGCAATACCAAAGAATGTTCAGACAATCTCACAATTGCACTATTTTACATGCTAGCAAAGAGAGGCTCAAAATTCTCTAAGCAAGGCTTCAGCAGCACATGAATTGAGAACTGCCAGATGTTCAAGCTGGATTTAAAAAAGATGAGGAACCAGAGATCAAATTGCCAACATCCACTGGATCACAGAAAAAGCAAGAGAATTCCAGAAGAACATCTACTTCTGCTTTTGACTATGCTAAAGTCTTTGACTGTGTGGATCACACAAGCTTTGGAGAATACTTCAAGAGATGTGAATACCAGACCACCTCACCTGCCTCCTGAGAAACCTGTATCCAGGTCAAGAAGCAACAGTTAGAACATGACATGGAACAACAGACTGGTTCCAAATTAGGAAAAAGGTAAGTCAAGGCTATACATTGTCACCCTGCTTATTTAATGTATGGAGAGTACATCATGTGGAATGCTGGATTGGATGAAGCACAAACTGGAACCAAGATTGCCAGGAGCAATAGCAATAACCTCAGATATGTAGATGACAGCACCCTTATGGCAGAAAGCTAAGAGGAACTAAAGAGCCTCTTGATGAAGGTGAAAGAGAAGAGTGAAAAAGCTGGCTTATATAACTCAATTTTCAAAAACTAAGATCATGGCATCCAGTCTCATCACTTCATGGCAAGTAGATGAGGAAACAATAGAAATAGTAGCAGACTTTATTTTCTCAGGCTCTAAAATCACTGAAGATGCTGACTAAAGCCATGAACCTGAAAGACAATTGCTTCCTGGAAGAAAAGCTATGACTAACCTAGTCAGCATATTAAAAATCAGAGACATTACTTTGCCAACAAAGGTCCATCTAGTTAAAGCTATGGTTTTTCCAGTAGTCATGTATGGATGTGAGAGTTGGACCATAAATATGACTGAGTGCCAAAGAATTGATGCTTTTGAACTGTGGTGTTGGAGAAGATTCTTGAGAGTCTCTTGAACTGCAAGGAGAGCAAACTAGTCAATCCTAAAGGAAATCAATCCTGAATATTCATTGGAAGGACTGATGCTCAAGCTGAAGCTCCAGTACTTTGGCCACCTGATGCAAAGAATTGGCTCATTGGAAAGGACCCCAGTGCTGGGAAAGATTGAAGGCAGGAGAAGCAGGAAATGATATAAGACAAAATGTTTGGATGGTATCACTGACTCAGTGGACATGAGTTTGAGCAAACTCCAGGAGATGGTGAAAGACAGGGAAGCCTGGTGTGCTGTAGTCCTTGGGATTGTAGAGTCGGACATGACTGAGCAACTGAACAACAGCAACTTGGCCATAAAAAGGAATGAAATTGTGTCATTTGCAGAGACGTGGATGGAACTAGAGAGCATTATACAGAGTCAAGTTAAGTCAGAAGAGGAAAACAAATACCATATTAATGCATATGTGTGGAATTTAGAAAAATGGTAAAAGTGATCTTATCTGCAAAGCAGAAATAGAGACACAGACATAAAGAACAAACATATGGATACCAAGGGGGAAAAGGAGGAGTCGGATGAATTGGGATATTGGGATTGATGTATATACAGTACTATGTATAAAACATATAAATAATGAGAACCTACTGCATAGCACCCCAGTGCTCTGTTTGACCTAAATGTGAAGGGGGAAAAAAAAAGGGTGGGGGGTGGAGACGTATATGGTTAATTCACTTTGCTATAAAGTGCAGGCAGCTGCGACCAGCGCGCTAAAGCGCAGGCGATTGCGACCAGCGTGCTAAGCACGGCCCAGAGGAGCTACCCCACATCTGAGGTCAGGGGCAGAAGCTGGGAGGACCCCATGGCTGAAGGGCGGCGGCCAAGAGGAGTTACCCCACGTCCGTGGTCAGGGGCAGCGGCCAAGAGTGCCAGACTGTGACAGCGCAGAAATGGCCAAGAGGAGCTACCCTGCATCCGAGGTCAGGGGGGGTGGCCAAGAGGAGATACCCCACACCCCTAGCCTGAGGCCAGGGGCACAATCGGGAGGATCAACCCCACGCCCAAGGCCAGGGGCAGTGGCCGGGAGGACCCACCCCAAGCCGTGGCTGCGAGGGCACAGGAGGGCCTAGAGGAGCTAGCCCATATTGAAGGTCAGGAAGGCTGGCAGTGAGGAGATACCCCTTGTCCAAGGTAAGGAGTATTGGCTGTGCTTTGCTGGAGCAGCCGTGAAGAGATATCCCAAGCCCAAGGTAAGAGAAACCCAAGTAAGACGGTAGGTGTTGCAAGAGGGCATCAGAGGGCAGACACACTGAAACCATACTCACAGAAAACTAGTCAATCTAATCACACTAGAACCACAGCCTTGTCTAACTCAGTGAAACTAAGCCATGCCCGTGGGGCAACCCAAGATGGGAGGGTCATGGTGGAGAGATCTGACAGAATGTGGAACACTGGAGAAGGGAATGGAAAACCACTTCAGTATTCTTGCCTTGAGAACCCCATGAACAGTATGAAAAGGCAAAATGATAGGATACTGAAAGAGAAACTCCCCAGGTCAGTAGGTACCCAATATACTACTGGAGAAATAACTCCAATTATATATAACAGTAGAGAAATAACTTCAGAAAGAATAAAGGGATGGAGCCAAAGCAAAAAGAATACACAACTGTGGATGTGACTGGTGATAGAAGCCAAGTCCGATGCTGCAAAGAGCAATATTGCATAGGAACCTGGAATGTCAGTTCTCTGAATCAAGGCAAATTGGAAGTGGTCAAACAAGAGATGGCAAGAGGGAATGTCGACATTCTAGGAATCAGAGAACTGAAATGGACTGGAATGGGTGAATTTAACTCAGATGACCATTATATCTACTACTACGGGCAGGAATCCCTCAGAAGAAATGGAGTAGCCATCATGGTCAACAAAAGAGTCCGAAATGCAGTACTTGGATGGAATCTCAAAAATGATAGAATGATCTCTGTTCATTTCCAAGGCAAACCATTTAGTATCACAGTAATCCAAGTCTATGCCCCAACCAGTAACGCTGAAGAAGCTGAAGTTGAACGGTTCTATGCAGACCTACAAGACCTTTTAACTAACACCCAAAAAAGATGTCCTTTTCATTATAGAGGACTGGAATGCAAAAGTAGGAAGTCAAGAAACACCTGGAGTAACAGGCAAATTTGGCCTTGGAATACGGAATGAAGCATGGCAAAGACTAATAGAGATTTGCCAAGAAAATGCACTGGTCATAACAAACACCCTCTTCCAACAACACAAGAGAAGACTCTATACATGGACATCACCAGATGGTTAACACCAAAATTAGATTGATTATATTCTTTGCAGCAATAAACTGTGGAAAATTCTGAAATAGATGGGAATACCAGACCACCTGATCTGCCTCTTGACAAACCTGTATGCAGGTCAGGAGGCAACAGTTAGAACTGGACATGGGATAACAGACTGGTTCCAAATAGGAAAAGGAGTACGTCAAGGCTGTATATTGTCACCCTGCTTATTTAACTTATATGCAGAATACATCATGAGAAACGCTGGGCTGGAAGAAGCACAAGCTGGAATCAAGATTGCTGGGAGAAATATCAATAACCTCTGAAATGCAGATGACACCACCCTTATGGCAGAAAGTGAAGAGGAACTCAAAAGCCTCTTGATGAAAGTGAAAGTAGAGAGTGAAAAAGTTGGCTTACAGCTCAACATTCAGAAAACGAAGATCATGGCATCCGGTCCCACCACTTTATGGGACATAGATGGGAAAACAGTGGAAACAGTTTCAGACTTTATTTTTCTGGGCTCCAAAATCACTGCAGATGGTGACTGCAGCCATGAAATTAAAAGACGCTTACTCCTTGGAAGGAAAGTTATGACTAACCTAGATAGCATATTCAAAAGCAGAGACATTACTTTGCCAACAAAGGTTCGTCTAGTCAGGGCTATGGTTTTTCCTGTGGTCATGTATGGATGTGAGAGTTGGACTGTGAAGAAGGCTGAGCGCCGAAGAATTGATGCTTTTGAACTGTGGTGTTGGAGAAGACTCTTGAGAGTCCCTTGGACTGCAAGGAGATCCAACCAGTCCATTCTGAAGGAGATCAGCCCTGGGATTTCTTTGGAAGGAATGATGCTAAAGCTGAAACTCCAGTACTTAGGTCACCTCATGCGAAGAGTTGACTTATTGGAAAAGACTCTGATGCTGGGAGGGATTGGGGGCAAGAGGATGAGATGGCTGAATGGCATTACTGACACAATGGACGTGAGTCTGAGTGAACTCTGGGAGTTGGTGATGGACAGGGAGGCCTGGCATGCTGCGATTCATGGGGTCGCAAAGAGTCGGACACGACTGAGCGACTGATCTGATCTGATCTAATACAGCAGAAACTGACACAGCCATATAAAGCAACTGTACCCAAATAAAATACAATATATAACCAACAAGAAACCACTGTATAGCACAAGGATGTCTGCTCAATACTATGTAATAACATAAATGAGAAAAGAATTTGAAAAAGAATAGATACATGTATATTTATAACTGAATCACTTCACTCTACACCTGCTCTTCTACTTAAAATGTGGATCAGAAGTTGAGCTACTAAGAGGAGAACACTCAGGAAGTAAGATCAGGTTTAAATGATCACAGGATAAATTCATCTCCTGCTGTCATAGTTTCCCATATTAATATCTTTCTGTATCTCCTTCTCGCTCACTCAAACTTTCCTAAATATTTGTAGGAATTCGAAAGAAATCTATCAAGTTTCACCCTGACAGTATTTTTTGAGTGACTTTTTTTCTGAGTGTAAAAGCATTTTGAAATTGTCATTTTTATTGTCTACTGGCTCAGGAGTTACTTTCCAAGGTAAATATTCAGGAATTCTCATTGTGGCTGTGTTGTTTAGGAAGTAAAGCTGAAAGAAATAAACCCAAACTGTATTTTAGTGAAGTGATCTAAAGAATGGTTTGTCTTTTGACTCTGTTTCCTATATATCAAGTAGATAACTCACAGAAGAATTTGAAATAACTGAGATATTGACACTTAAAAAATTACCTGCAAACCTCTGCACTGTATTTAATATAGACACAATAGGAAAATCTGAATCTAACCAGGACTTTAGAATGATAACTATTTCATCTCTTTTGTTAAAGACCTTCAGGAGAACTAATAATTGAAATGTTATTTGTAACAGCCTGTGCTTTGAATCAAAATCTCACAAACTTTGTATTATTACCATTGACCATTAATTTGCACTGCATCAATTGAATTTCTAGCAGCTAGCAATAGAATTAAACTACCCCCAGGCAGGACTTACAAACAGGCAATTATGCACCCTTCATGAACATAATTGATGCTCTGTATATGATAACAAAATATTATATTATCAATATAAGCCTAACATATTCATTATAAATTATTGTCTCTGATTAATAAAAACTTGCTTTATGTTTACCTTCTTGATTTATTATAATCTCTGAATACTGGGTGCTATCAGTATAAAACAATTTTCAAAGTAAGTGTGAGAAAGTACAGCACTGCTGAAACTCCAGTACTTTGGCCACCTCATGCGAAGAGTTGACTCATTGGAAAAGACTGATGCTGGGAGGGATTGGGGGCAGGAGGAGAAGGGGACGACAGAGGATGAGATGGCTGGATGGCATCACTGACTTGATGGACGTGAGTCTGAGTGAACTCCGGGAGTTGGTGATGGACAGGGAGGCCTGGCGTGCTGCGATTCATGGGGTCGCAAAAAGTTGGACACGACTGAGCGACTGAACTGAACCGAACTGAACTGAGATGCCATTATGTCCAAGACATCTTCAGAGGAAATGGAATGGTTGAGGTAAGAAAATTTCACCCTCTTTGAACAATGTAAGCCAACTTCACTAGTATTAAATTACTTTTAGAAAGGTGAGAAGAATTTCAACTTCCCGGCAGTAGTCAAAAGTATAAATTATAATGGAAGTAGTAAGCAAGTGTCTGAATGTTTTGGGCCCCATCCAATGTAAGAAGCACAAAAATTTTTCAAACAGCTACTATTCTTTGGACATTGTTTTGGATCAAGATAGTGTTCCTAACAGCACGGATCTTCATAACATATTAATAGTATGGCTGACAATAAGCAAATAGTTACCTATAAGTTATAGTGATAAATTATGTATAGAGTATAAATCATGAGAAAGGTCATGAGTGCCTAGGGTTGTGTGTTTTATATAGTATGTTCAGGAATACCTTCTCTGTGCAGGTGACAGTTGAGCTCATCGACTAGTGAAAATGGGTCAGAAATGCAAAGCTCTGGGGAAGAGGATTTCAGGGTAGAGAACAGCAATTATCAAAGCCCTGGATTGGGAATAGACTTGAACTCTAGAGATAAGGAAGAAAGGCAATGCATCTGAAGTTTTGAGAGCAGAGAGAATGGATGGGGATAATGATGACCAAGAGGTTGGAAGTCATACACTGAGTACGGCTGTTAGATTTGAATGAGGTTGCATTCAAAAGTTCTAACATTCAATCCAACAGCGCTTTCCTCCTCTTTCTTAAATACATATCCACAATCTGACCACTTCTCAAAGCGTATATCACTATAGTACCATTCAAACCTCTATAACTTTCCATTTGGAATTTTATCAGATCAGATCAGATCAGTCACTCAGTCATGTCTGACTCTTTGTGACTCCATGAGTCGCAGCATGCCAGGCCTCCCTGTCCATCACCAACTCCCGGAGTTCACTCAGACTCATGTCCATCGAGTCAGTGATGCCATCCAGCCATCTCATCCTCTGTCGTCCCCTTCTCCTCCTGCCCTCAATCCCTCCCAGCATCAGAGTCTTTTCCATTGAGTCAACTCTTCGCATGAGGTGGCCAAAGGACTGGAGTTTCAGCTTTAGCATCATTCCTTCCAAAGAACACCCAGAGCTGATCTCCTTCAGAATGGACTGGTTGGATCTCCTTGCAGTCCAAGGGACTCTCAAGAGTCTTCTGCAACACCACAGTTCAAAAGCATCAATTCTTCAGCACTCAGCCTTCTTCACAGCCCAACTCTCACATCCATACATGACCACAGGAAAAACCATAGCCCTGACTAGACGAACCTTTGTTGGCAAAGTAATGTCTCTGCTTTTGAATATGCTATCTATGTTGGTCATAACTTTCCTTCCAAGGAGTAAGCGTCTTTTAATTTCATGGCTGCAGTCACCATCTGCAGTGATTTTGGAGCCCAGAAAAATAAAGTCTGACACTGTTTCCACTGTTTCCCCATCTATTTCCCATGAAGTGATGGGACCGGATGCCATGATCTTTGTTTTCTGAATGTTGAGCTGTAAGCCAACTTTTTCACTCTCCACTATCACTTTCATCAAGAGGCTTTTGAGTTCCTCTTCACTTTCTGTCATAAGGGTGGTATCATCTGCATATCTGAGGTTATTGATATTTCTCCCGGCAATCTTCATTCCAGCTTGTGTTTCTTCCAGTCTGGCGTTTCTCATGATGTACTCTGCATATAGGTTAAATAAACAGAGTGACAATATACAGCCTTGACATAATCCTTTTCCTATTTGGAACCAGTCTGTTGTTTCATGTCCAGTTCTAACTGTTGCTACCTGACCTGCATACAAATTTCTCAAGAGGGAGATCAGGTGGTCTGGTATTCCCATCTTTTTCAGAATTTTCCACAGTTTATTGTGATCCACACAGTCAAAGGCTTTGTCATAGTCAATAAAGCAGAAATAGATGTTTTTTCTGGAACTCTCTTGCTTTTTCCATGATCCAGTGGATGTTGGCAATTTGATCTCTGGTTCCTCTGCCTTTTCTAAAAACAGCTTGAACTACAGGAAGTTCACGGTTCACATATTGCTGAAGCCTGGTTTGGAGAATTATGAGCATTACTTTACTAGCGTGTGAGATGAGTGCAATTGTGCGGTAGTTTGGGCATTCTTTGGCATTGCCTTTCTTTGGGATTGGAATGAAAACTGACCTTTTCCAGTCCTGTGGCCACTGCTGAGTTTTTCAAATTTGCTGGCATATTGAGTGCAGCACTTTCACAGCATCATCTTTCAGGATTTGGAATAGCTCAACTGGGATTCCATCATCTCCACTAGCTTTGTTCGTAGTGATGCTTTCTAAGGCCCACTTGACTTCACATTCCAGGATGTCTGGCCCTAGGTCAGTGATCACACCATCATGATTATCTGGGTCATGAAGATCTTTTTTGTACAGTTCTTCTGTGTATTCTTGCCATCTCTTCTTAATGTCTTCTGCTTCTGTTTGGCCCATACCATTTCTGTCCTTTATCAAGCCCATCTTTGCATGAAATGTTCCCTTGGTATCTCTAATTTTCTTGAAGAGATCTCTAGTCTTTCCCATTCTGTTGTTTTCCTCTATTTCTTTGCATTGATCGCTGAAGAAGGCTTTCTTATCTCTTCTTGCTATTCTTTGGAACTCTGCATTCAGATGTTTATATCTTTCCTTTTCTCCTTTGCTTTTTGCTTCTCTCTTTGCACAGCTATTTGTAAGGCCTCCCCAGACAGCCATTTTGCTTTTTTGCATTTCTTTTCCATGGGGATTTTTTTGTCTTGATCCCTGTCTCCTGTACAATGACCTCATAATTTAACATCCTTGCTTTTCATACTTGCACTAACTTCTTAACAGATCATTCACTGATCTTTCATCCTTCTAAAACAGGGCTATCCTGGTGGCCCATGAACTGCGCTTTTGAGTAAATTAAAAAAAAAGATATTCACCACTGGCAGATATATTTATAAAAGGAGCACCATCTGGGCAGAAAAATTAGACAAATTATACCACTAGGAGTTCAGTTGCTCTTGTCCTCTCTGCCAAGTTTCGATGCAGTGCACAAAGCACACAACTGCAGAACATGACTTCCTAGACCATTCCTATGGCCTTTTTTTGCTTTATACTTCTCCATGGTACTTATCTTCTGAAATATTATTTGGCTGATGGTTATCGTCTTCCTCCACTCTCTACCCCCATTAGTATGTCAGTTTTATGAGGGCAGATAATTTGATAGCTTTGCTCACTGCTTCAGCCTCAACTCAGAAGAGTCCTAGAATATTGTAGATGCTCAATAAATACAGATAAATAATGGATATCACTGTAGCATTTTAAGCACCCTGGCTGCTATTGGAGAGTGGCTGTTACAGCATTAAATATGGTAGTAGGGAAACCCCTTTGGAGAAATTTCAAGAATCTGAGCCATGGTCCCTTGTATTAATATTAGACTGATGGCAGGAGAAATTGAGAGAAGTAGCTGAATTCAAAGTCTATTTTGATTGGTAAAACAAACAATACTTAGAAACATATTGAATATGGAAAAATAGAGACAAGGAAAGAATCAAGGGATGTGGACATCTAAGGGTTTGATTTGAATAATTAGGTAGATGGAAATGCAATTTACTGAAATGAGAAACAGGGTGAAGATGAATGTATATGGGTGGACTGGGGCAGATGTTTCTTAATTGATTTTCTTTTATTTCTCTTTATTTAAATTTTCTCTTTATTTCTCTCTTCTTTCTCTTCTTCTATTTCCTTCTTCTTCTTCTTCTTTGATGAACCAAATATAACAATAGTTTCCTTTCTTTTTAATATTTTTGAATTTATGCTCCAAAAAATCTCCTCACTCTGAGGGAATTTTGTATATGTTTAGTTGTTTAAATATTTCATTTTTTTGTATTTAAATTGTTGCTTTACTAGGAATTTATTTATTTATATAGCTTAGAGTTCTGATTTGTTTTTTTCCCCAAAATTTAATCAACTACCTCAGAAACTTTTGTTCATCTGTTGAATAGCTCTTTTTATATATTTTAAATATAACTTTTCATATATCAATTTTATATATACTTGAATATGCTTCTGAGATTTCTTTCTCTTCTGGTTAATGTTAATGCTGAATAACGTATTTTTTTCAATCAATGTCATTAGTTCCCTTACTTTTCTTATTTTGAAAGTTGCACTGTTGTTCTTAACCATTTATTCCCTAGTGGCTCAGACAGTAAAGAATCTGCAATGCAAGGGACCCGGGTTTGATCCCTGAGTCTGGAAGATCCCCTGGAGAAGGGAAGGGCTACCCATTCCAGTTTTGTGCCTGAAGCTTTCCATGGAAGAGGAGCCTGGCAGGCTACAGTCCATGTGGTCACAAAGAGTCTGACACAACCTAGTGACTAAATGTTTTCACTTTCATTTTACTTCAATTATTTCTCCATCCTAATAAATCACGTTAGTATTCTAATCCATTCTTTATACTTCAGCCCAATTAAATTATTTAAATAATTTAGTCTGTACTTTTCTTCCAAGCCTTCCCTTTCCCCACTGAAGTTCTCTCTATGATTCAACCATAAAGGGCTACTTAGATTTCATATTTCTGTCTTATCCTCTCTATATATTTCTTTAGGACATTTTTTTCTCTGCCTAGGAAAGTTTGTACTCTCCTTTATAGACTGAAATCAAAAGCCAACATGTCTATCAAAGTTAGTTTAGTGGCTCTGTTACTGGTGTTTTTATGTAAGTATATCCATCTGCTCTTTATACTTATTTCACAATATTGTAATTTATTAGACTTTTGTCTTTGTTCTTCACTGAACTGTTAACATCTCCAGGTGTTATACCTGTTTGTAGATCCAGAAATGTTCATATCATTTAGTGTTAAATACATATTTGATTAATGAATAAATAAATATGTAAAAATTATTATTTTGTATGAGACATGACATCACAAAACTCCGAGGACATATAGAAAACATTTTCTGATGTAAATTGTACCAATGTTTTTAGGTCAAAAAATAAAAAAGCAGAAGAAATAAATGAAAAAAATAAATATTTAGGACCTAATCAATTTTAAAACCTTTTTCATAGTCAAAAAACCATAAACAAATGAAAAGGCATGCTATATAATGGAAGAAAATATTTTCAAACAATGTGACTTACAAAGAGTTAATTTCCAAAATATACAAACAACTCATACAACTCAATATCACAAAAACAAACAAGCCAATCAAAACATGGTACAAGACGTAAATAGACATTTCTCCAAGGAAGACACACAGATAGTTAATAGGCACATGAAAAGATTCTCAACACTGTTAATTATTAGAGAAATGCAAATCAAATCTATAATAAGGTATCACCTCACACCAGTCAGAATAGTTATTAAAATGCATATAAATAATAAATGCTGGAGAGTGTGTGGCGAAAAGGGAATCCTCCTACACTGCTGATGGGAATGTAAATTTGTGTAGCCACTATGAAAAGGAGAGAAACATGTTCTTATAAACTAAAAATAGAGCAGCCATATATTCTGGCAATCCCACTCCTAAGCATATGTCTGGAAAAGACAAAAACTAATTTGAAAAGGTATATATACCCCAATATTCATAGCAGTCCTATTTACAATAGTCAAGACATGGAAGTAACCTAAGTGTTACTTATCCAGATGAATGGATAAAGAGGGTGTGGCAGAATACTACTCAGCCATAAAAAAGAAGAAAATAATGTCATTTGCAGCAATTGACATTATTGCAGCAATTGACAATCTCTAGGGTGGACCTAGAGATTATCATACTAAGTGAAATAAATCAGGCAGAGAAAGACAAATATTATATATCACTTATATGGGGAATGTAAAAACATTAAAAATGAATTTATTTTCAAAACAGAATCAGACTAACAGACATAGAAAACAAACTTACTATTATCAAAGATGAAAGGGAGGAGAGTATACATTAAGAACATAGGATTAAGAGCTACACACTATTATACACAAAATATAAAAGCAGCAAGGATTTACTATATAACACAGGAAGTTATAGTCAATATTATAAAAAACTATAATGGAAAAGAAACTGAAAAAGCTTTTATATAATACTTTACAACTTAAGAAACATCAATTTGTAACTATTTCTCAATTGTAACCTACTAAATGCTAAAATCTAATCTAAGCAAAATCTAACATGCAGCTTCCTATATTTGCGGTTGTTTCTGTTTAGTCACTAAGTCGTGTTCTACTCTTTTGCTACCCCATAGACTGTAGCCAACCAGTCTCCTCTGTCTATGGGATTTCCCAGGCAGGAATACTGGAGTCAGTTGCCATTTCCTTCTCTAAGAAATCTTACCAACTCAGGGATAGAACCTGAGTCTCCTGAATTGGTAGGTGGATTCTTTACCACTGAGACACCTTTGAAGCCTCTTCCTATATTATCTAACCACAGAAAAAGCAGAATTGATCTTTATTTTCTTGCTGTAGGCATTATGCTTCTGTTAATCAAAACTTTAAAATGTCTTAGGTTTTAAAATATAGATATCATATTACTTTATGAGTTTCTATAAAGTTGGTAACCAACTTAACCCCAAGACTTTTTCATTGACTTAGTCTTTCTCCCCACGCATCCACTGTTACTTCATTTTGGTTCAGTTCAGTCGCTCAGTTGTGTCCGACTCTTTGGTACCCCATGAATTGCAGCATACCAGGCCTCTCTGTCCATCACCAACTTCTGGAGTTCACCCAGACTCATGTCCATCGAGTAAGTGATGCCATCCAGCCATCTCATCCTCTGTCGCCCCCTTCTCCTCCTGCCCCCAATCCCTCCCAGCATCAGAGTCTTTTCCAATGAGTCAACTCTTCGCATGAGGTGGCCAAAGTACTGGAGTTTCAGCTTTAGCAGCATTCCTTCCAAAGAAATCCCAGGGCTGATCTTCAGAATAGACTGGTTTGACCTCCTTGCAGTCCAAGGGACTCTCAAGAGTCTTCTCCTTTGTTATTTAAACAACTTTTAATGTGAAAATATTCATATGTGTAAATTTATCTTTTTTATTCATTCTAGACTACAGAGATCATGTAAAATTATGATTTACTCATCAAACATATTATCTACTGCTCTCAAATTTAGAGATTCACTAAGCCTACTTTCTATTTCTTCTCTCCAGTTGATTGTATGAATGCTGAACATCCAGTACCTTGTGACATGGCATTGGAGACTGGCATTTAATTGATTATTCATTCAAACCGTATGTTTCCAAAGGAATTTTAAGTTTTGTGAGAGGCTTTGCCAAAAGTTTTTCTGCATCTACAACATCTTCATTTATCTTCTTAGTAATCCTGTTAAAAAAATTTTTTTTAACTTGGTTTAATAGAGGATAGAAATAAAAAATCCTACATTCAAATGATATTTGTAATACATGTTATCACTGTAGAAACCATAGTTAGAAGAGGCTTTGGTACTATTTTTGTGTAATTCTCTCACTTCTGCCCTCTGTAATGTGCCAGCTGCATCTGCAGGATCACTTCTTTCATGATAGCAAAATGGCTGGAGCAGTTCAGGCTTCTGTAACCATATCCTTCAGAAAGAGTGCCCCAGTGCTAACATGCAAGGAGAAAGTCTTGGGTTTTGAACCATCCCTTTAGCCTCCATTTCTCCCTGGAACCATGGAAAGTCATGCAGTGATTGCTTAGGCCTGAGTTACCTAACCAGTCCATTCTAAGGGAAATCAGTCTTGAATAATCATTGGAAGGACTGATGATGAAGCTGAAATTCCAGTACTTTGGCCACCTGATGTGAAGAACTGACTCATTTGAAAAGACCCTAATGCTGGGAAAGATCGAAGGCAGGAGGAGAAGCAGATGACAGAGAATGAGATGGTTGGATGGCATCACTGACTCAAAGGACATGAGTTTGAGTAAAATCCAGGAGTTGGTGATAGACAGGGAACCCTGGCATGCTTCAGTCCATGCACGGGGTCACAAAGAGTCAGACATAACTGAGCAACTGAACTGAACTGAATTGAGTTACCAGAATAAATCGGTGTCCATGGGTAGGAGGCTGCATTGGAGCAGAGTCAATCCTTCTCAAAACCCATTGCTACTATGCAGGGTAAAAGAAGTTGAGGAAAAAATCAGCAATGTCTTCAGAAGACACAAACATGGGTAAAGACAAACACATAGGTAGTATATGGTCAGTTTTGAGATAGTTGCAACATTTCTGACTGGAGTGATTAATAAAGCATTGTATTTACACATGATCATATGTGAATGAAATTTACAAGGTTGAGAATATGTTCTTGTATGAGATGATAGAAAGGACATTTCAGGAAGAAGGAAGAATATTGGATCATTTTCTAATTTTATTGGCTAGTATCTAACATCTTTGTTTCAGCCTTCCTGATGCATCCAATTTTAAAATTTGTGGGAGAAATTTATTGAGAAATTGTAGGTCTGTGACCATGTTTTCTTTTCTTTTACCATAAAAACCCTCAGGGGCTATGTGTTTGTCTGAGCAAGCTGTCAGCCAATTAGAGTTTACTGCTGGAGAAGAAGCTGAGAAAGTTAATCCTGCTCCTTCAAGGCATAGTTAGAAAGAAAATATGAATCTTAAGTAGTACACATTATTTCATCCACTGAGAACCGAGAGAAACTAGTTAGGCAGGAAGAAGAGAGGACCATTTTAATGGGCTCATTTATACAGGAAAACCACAGCATACCCAGAAGTCATTTCTTTCCCATGGCCTAGAATTGGGAAGGGGGAAAGCATTAATGAGTTGATAATGACATTTAAAACCCCCTTCTTCAGTATTTCACATATTAGAATTGCAATAATTTAAAGATAATTGTACTAGAAGTCAGGGGCTATGTATCCTTTTCCGATGTTAATGACCTTATACAAGTCCTTTACCGTTTCTGGTCTTCTGCATCCTCCTGTGTAAAAGAAAGGTAGTAATGACTACCATGCATTCCTTAAAGTGGTAATGACATACCTACTGAGAAATAAAATATCCTTGTATTTAGCCAGCATATAGTCTATTTAATCTTTTTCACTTCCAGGTCACGGCCTTTAGGATCAGAATGCCAAAACAAATCATTGTGTCATGTTATATCACACACAATCCAGTGGACACACTATATCTACAGCATCCAAGAAAGTCTTATAAAAATATGTTTATTGAGTCCTTACTTATGGAATCTTCAGATTCAGTTGATCTAGGGTAGGAGTAGAGAATTTGTATTTTTTTAATCTAGATGATTCTGATTTTCAGGGTTAGTGATTACTGAGGTCATCCAACCATATTATTCAGAAGATAAAACTGGCCTCAATTGAAGGAACTGAGTAAAGTCTAGCCAACAAGTCAATTGTTTAGAAACACTCATTTGTAGAACATTTTAAGACAGTATATGGGTGATAAAATATTTAAATATTAAAAATGAGAGTAATTATATGAAAATATTTTTGGAAGGAAACGTTTTGGTAATAAATTTTTTGGAGTATTTAGGAGTGGGGAAAGAAAAAACTAAAAACCACCAAGTATCATTAGTAACTACATTGGACCTCCTCTGCCCTGGAGAAAAGTCTCTTTATTGCAAAAAAAAAAAAAAAAGAAAGAAAGAATTATGAGTTTGTAAGTTGAGCCAGGCTACCAGCGATTTTCTTTCTTTCTTTCTCTGTACCCTGTACAGAACTTAGTTCCTCCTCTAAATAAATGGAAAACAAAGACTTCCAGAGAATTCGTTTCAATGGACATTTAGCATGCCCTCACATCTCTATCCAGTCCTGCAAAGTGACTTCCTTAAAGCTGTACAATTAATCTGGTGCAAATTTGAGACTACACTCAGTGCCTTTATTTCCAAGTCCAGACTCAGCTGAGCACCTCACACCATTTCACACACACCTATCTTTAAAAATACTTTTGCAAAGTTAATTTTAACTAATGAATAGCCAGTGGTTCACAGTAACAGATGCTAACTCTTCTTCTATTAACTTTTAATAAAGATGGCAGCATGAGTTTGCATTTGCAAGGAAATATATGTACAGTTATAGCCCTGTATTCAGGCTGTATGTCAGCCACTGGGAACTGGAGATTAGACATAGGAAAGTCAACAAAGAAGGAAAAGCAATCATAATGCCATATTCTGGGGGAAAATATCAACAGGCTATATCCTAAAATGTATATATGTCTCTATATATTCATGTATGTATATTTCTAGTCACATGTTTATGACTACATAACTACTATGCATGCTTTTCATTCTGTTCATGGGGTTCTCAAGGCAAGAATGCTGAAGTGGTTTGCCATTCCCCTCTCCAGTGGATAATGTTTTGTCAGAACTGTCCACTATAACCTGTCCATCTTGGGTGGATATGGCATGCCCTATATGGCATGGCTCATAGTTTCATTGAGTTAAACAAGGCTGTGGTCCATGTGATGTTTGGCTAGTTTTCTGTGATTGTGGTTTCATTCTGTCTTCCCTCTGATGGATGAGAATAAGAGGCTTGTGAAAGTTTCCTGATGGGAGGGATCGGCTGTGGGGTAAACTGGGTCTTGCTTTGGTGGGCAGGACCATTTTCAGTAAATCTTTAATCCAATTTTCTGCTGATGGGTGGGGATATGTTCCCTCCCTGTAGTTTGGCTTGGAGGTCAAACTGTGGTAGGGGTAATGGCAGTAATGATGACCTCCTTCAAAAAGACTTATGCCAGCAGAGACATCACTTTGCCAACAATGTTCATATAGTCAAAGCTATGTTTTTTCCAGCAGTCATGTATGGATGTGAGAGCTGGACCATAAAGAAGGTTGAGCAGTGAAGAATTGATGCTTTTGAACTCTATCTAGTCCTGGAGAAGACTCTTGAGAGTCCCTTGGACTGCAAAGAAGTCAAACCAGTCAATCCTAAAGAAAATCAGTCCTGAATATTCATTGGAAGGACTGATGCTCAAGCTGAAGCTCCAATACTTTGGCCACCTGGTGCGAAGAGCTGACTCATTAGAAAAGGCCCTGATGCTGGGAAAGATTGAGGGCAGGAGAAGAAGGGGAACAACAGAGGACAAGATGGTTGTATGGTATCACCAACTCAATGGACATAACTTTGAGAACACTCCAGGAGCTGGTGAAGGACAGGGAAGCCTGGTGTGCTGCAATCCATGGGGTCCCAAAGAGTCAGACACGACTGAGCGACTGAATAGCACATGTGTGCTTAGTCACTCAGTCATGTCCGACTCTTTGAGATCCCATGAACTGTAGCCCACCAGGCTCCTCTGTCCATGGGATTCTCCAGGCAAGAATACAGGAGTGGGTTGCTGTGCCCTCCTCCAGGGGATCTTCCTGACCTAGAGATTGAACCTGCATCTCTTATGTCTCCTGCATTGGCAGGTAGGTTCTTTACCACTAGTGCCACCTGGGAAGCCCCTAACTACTATACTTCCTATTAATACTAATTGCCTGACTTTTATAAAGTGAGTTGATGTTCTGGTGGATGGGGCTGGATTTCTCTCTGGAATGCAATAGAGGAAAACATAGGCAAAACACTCTTTGACACAAACCACAGCAGGATCCTCTATGACCCAACTCCCAGAATATTGGAAATAGCAAAAATAAACAAATGGGGCCTTAATTAGAAAGCTTCTGCACAACAAAGGAAACTATAAGCAAGGTGAAAAGACAGCCTTCAGAATGGGAGAAAATAATAGCAAACAAAGCAACGGACAAAGAATTATCTCAAAAATATACAAGCAACTCCTGCAGCTCAATTTCAGAAAGATAAATGACCCAATCAAAAAGTGGACCAAAGAACTAAACAGACATTTCTCCAAAGAAGACATAAAGATGGCTAACAAACATATGATAAGATGCTCAACATCACTTACTATCAGAGAAATGCAAATCAAAACCACAATGAGGTACCATTTCACGCCAGTCAGAATGCCTGCTATCCAAAAGTCTACAAGCAATAAATGCTGGAGAGGGTGTGGAGAAAAGGGAACCCTCTTACACTGTTGGTGGGAATGCAAACTAGTACAGCCACTATGGAGAACAGTGTGGAGATTCCTTAAAAAACTGGAAATAAAACTGCCATATGACCCAGCAATCCCACTGCTGGGCATACACACTGAGGAAACCAGAATTGAAGGAGACACGTGTACCCCAATGTTCATCGCAGCACTGTTTATAATAGCCAGGACATGGAAGCAACCTAGATGTCCATCAGCAGACGAATGAATAAGAAAGCTGTGGTATATATACACAATGGAGTGTTACTCAACCATTAAAAAGAATACATTTGAATCAGTTCTAATGAGGTGGATGAAACTGGAACCTATTATATAGAGTGAAGTAAGCCAGAAAGAAAAACACCAATACAGTATACTAACGCATATATATGGAATTTAGAAAGATGGTAACGATAACACTGTATGCGAGACAGCAAAAGAGACACAGATATATAGAACAGTCTTTTGGACTCTGTGGGAAATGCCGAGGGTGGGATGATATGGGAGAATGCTATTGAAACATGTAAATTATCACATGTGAAACGAATCACCAGTCCAGGTTTGATGCATGATACAGGGTGCTCGGGGCTGGTGTACTGGGATGACCCAGAGGGATGGGATGAGGAGGGAGATAGGAGGGGGGTTCAGGATGGGGAACACATATACATCCATGGCAGATTCATGTCAATGTATGACAAAACCACTACAATATTGTAAAGTAAAACAATAAAAAAAAAACTGAGATTAAAAGTAAATAAAGTGAGTTAATCAGAAGACAGGTGACATGATCATTTAAACTCTTAAAATTAATGCAGACATATACTAATTTAAGAAATTTAATAAACAAAATTTAGGTTTACAAATCATAGGTCAAAGGATAATTATTTATATTTAGAAAAGGATTTTAGTAAGTAAAACTTCTTTTTAAATATGAATTATTTTATTATATTTAACATCTATATTTTGCTGAAAAATTATCTAATAATTAGTCTAGAGGACACTAACCTAAAGCTAAAATATTTGAAGACATTATGAATAGAAGATCTACTCAAATTTGAAATGATGAAATCATGTGGTCATGTTGATGTCAGTCACTAAGTTGTGTCCAACTCTTTGCAACCCCATGGACTGCAGTATGCCAGGCTTCCCTGTCCTTCACTATCTCCCAGAATTTGTTCAAACTCACATCCATTGAGTTGATAATGTTATCTAACCATCCTATCTTCTGCCTCCCTCTTTTCCTTTTGCCTTCAGTCTTTCCCAGCATCAGGGTGGTGACATGTGGTCATAGTTTCCAAAAAATTTTTCTGTATATGGGGGTACTTAATCTTCAGAGACCTTATATGTGGGGAAAAATGTGTCCTGGGAAATAAGTTCAGAAAATATTCCATACTTTTGAAGTATTGTACAACATTTACCATGATTAAGTCTCTGAAAATTCCTGCTGCAAATAACCTGTTTAATTTGTCTCTACTAGTTTTCCCCAAGCTTATGTGACCACAGAACAATTTAACACAAGATTTATTAAACATCCCCTGATATTTCTATTCAGAAAATTGTAGATCCAAATAAAATAGAAAACAGATTTTACACATTTTATGACAGTAACATATGACTTTTAAATTAGATTTGTGAGCTTCTTAAGGGCTGGGTCTATAAACTATATATATATATATATATATATATATATATATATATATATATATATAAAATTTTCTGCAAGACCTAAAGCAGTATGAGAACTATAATAGGCATCTAATGACTAATTTCTAAATAAACCATTGGCAATCAGTCTTTCTCATATACTTGATATGGGGGAGAGAAAGAAATGATTTTTTTTTTTTTTTTGTCCTTTTAGAAACAAAGTTATTTTTGTCTTCAGTTCAGTTTCAGTTGAGTCGCTCAGTTGTGTCCGACTCTTTGTGACCCTATGAATCGTAGCACGCCAGGCTTCCCTGTCCATCACCAACTCCCGGAGTTCACTCAAACTCATGTCCATTGAGTCGGTGATGCCATCCAGCCATCTCATCCTCTGTCGTCCCCTTCTCCTCCTGCCCCCAATCCCTCCCAGCATGAGTCTTTTCCAATGAGTCAACTCTTCGCATGAGGTGGCCAAAGGACTGGAGTTTCAGCTTTAGCATCATTCTTCCAAAGAACACCAGGACTGATTTCCTTTAGAATGGACTGGTTTGACCTCCTTGCAGTCCAAGGGACTCTCAAGAGTCTTCAACACCACAGTTCAAAGGCATCAATTCTTCGGTGCTCAGCCTTCTTCACAGTCCAACTCTCACATTCATACATGACCACAGGAAAAACCATAGCCTTGACTAGATGGACCTTTGTTGGCAAAGTAATGTCTCTGCTTTTGAATATGCTGTCTAGCTTGGTCATAATTTTCCTTCCAAGGAGTAAGAGTCTTTTAATTTCATGGCTGCAATCACCATCTGCAGTGATTTTGGAGCCCCAAAAAATAAAGTCTGAAACTGTTTCCACTCTTTCCCCTTCTATTTGCCATGAAGTGATGGGACTGGATGCCATGATCTTAGTTTTCTGAATGTTGAGCTTTAAGCCAACTTTTCCACTCTTCTCTTTTACTTTCATCAACAGGCTTTTTAGTTCCTCTTCACTTCCTGCCCTAAGGGTGGTGTCATCTGCATATCTGAGGTTATTGATATTTCTCCCGGCAATCTTGATTCCAGCTTGTGCTTCTTCCAGCCCAGCGTTTCTCATGATGTACTCTGCATATAAGTTAAATAAGCAGGGTGACAATATACAGCCTTGATGTACTCCTTTTTCTATTTGGAACTACTCTGTTGTTCCATGTGCAGTTCTAACTGTTGCTTCCTGACCTGCATACAAATTTCTCAAGAGGGAGATCAGGTGGTCTGGTATTCCCATCTCTTTCAGAATTTTCCACAGTTTATTGTGATCCATACAGTCAAAGGCTTTGGTCTTAAGAAATATTAAAATCAGCCTTAATGCTCACTGCTATTTTCATTTGTAGCCTGCTTCTCTAGTAGTTCAGCTGGTAAAGAACCTGCCAGCAATGCAGGCGACCAGTTTGATTCCTGGGTCAGGAAGATCCCTTGGAGAAGGCAATGGCAGCCCATTCCAGTATTCATGGACTTCCCTGGGGGCTCAAATGGTAAAGAATCTGCCTGTAATGCGGTGGGGGGGGGTGGGAGTGGGGGTCCTAGGTTCAATCCCTGGGCCAATGGAAGTTGGGAGAGGGTATTCACTGCTTTTCTTTCCTTCTTTTTGGGTAACTGTGGTTTGACTGGGGCCTTTAATGCCACTTGACCTATCTGGTGGCACACTCTTGGGTTGCAGAAACTGTTCTCTCCCTTTTGTCCTTTCAGGTCCCAAACTAATATCAGCCGCAGTAAACAGTACCATTTCTTGTTACTTTTCCTATACCTTGCCTCCAGCTTTGTAAACAGACCTCTATTATATTCTCTCCAGTTACCCAGTTTGTGTGTATACCATCTCTATCTTGCCAGGGGCCTAATTGATAAATTGAGTATGTGGTGACTTTGTACAATTAATGAATTTCTTCTGAACACTGTTTCTTTATCTTTGAAGTGGGGATAATAACGTCTATACTTTCTACCTCATACACCTTTGGAAAATTTTAATGAGTCAATGTTATTTTTTATTTCCTTTCCCATCTTTTTAATTGTAAGTAACCAGGATATAGGGCTTCCCAGGTGGCTCATTGGTAAAGAATCTGCCTGCCAAACAGGAGACCTGGGTTCAATCCCTGGGTTGGGAAGATCCCCTGGAGAAGGGACTGGCTACCCACTCCAGTATTCTGGCCTGGAGAACTCCATGGACTGTATAGTCCACAGGGTCACAATGAGTCAGACATGACTGAGAGACTTTCACTTTCAACTAGGATGCACTGTGTTCAAGTTTATGTCTTAATCTTGCTTCAGATAAGATATATTCTCCTGTGAAACAGACTTCCCAAACATACCCAGAGGTCTGTGCTGATCAAAAGCTAAGCAATGTTCCTCTAACAGTCACATTCTATGCATATGTAGAGAGCTTGTTGGACTAACTTTGAAGACCAGGGAGATCTAGACAAAAGCAGTGCCTAGACTAGAGGCTTCTCCCTGAGTAACAGTGATATGGAAAACCTGAAGACCTTTCTTTTTTAACTAACTTACAAGGCCCATCCTTTAAGGTATTTGGGAGTGAAACTCCTGGAATAAGATAACAATGTACTATTGCAGTTGGCCATTACTACTTCTCTAAGTATACTGTGTGGGTCATGAGCTGCCTGATCAGAACCTGATGGCTAAAAGTTGATTTGAAATAATAGTAAAGACAACCATTAACAGTCAATAAAGAGTTGTTGAATTTTTCATATATCAGCCTGGTGCTAGACAGGTCTAACTATAATATTTGCTTATTTGGGATTCCTAGGTGGTTCAGTGGTAAAGAATTGGCCTGCCAATGCAGTCTCATACAGGAGATGTGTATTTGATCTTGGCTTGGGAAGATCCCCTGGAGGAGGAAATAGTAACCCAATCCAATATTCTTGCTTGGAAAATTCTATGGACAGAGGAGCCAGGCCTTGCCAGTCTAGTATTTTTGCCTGTCTCAGTCCCTGGGGTCACAAAGAGACACGACTAAGCTACTGAGCATGACATAAAGCTCAAAATCAGGAGATAACTATTAGACAGAAAGTTCTGATACACTTGTCTATGTTTTTCATTTCTTTGCATCAAAGCAAGCAATCAAATGAAAAGAGCTTTCATATACTTTCCTTAGAATAATAGAGATAGCATTTGTGATTTAATTTCCAAAACCCTTCTTTCTGGAAGCAACATTCTCACATTGTAATATTAAATCAAAGATTAGAAAAAGAGTGAAGTAAGCCAGAAGGAAAAACATAAATACAGTATACTAACGCATATATATGGAATTTAGAAAGATGGTAACAATAACCCGGTGTACGAGACAGCAAAAGAGACACTGATGTATAGAACAGTCTTATGGACTCTGTGGGAGAGGGAGAGGGTGGGAAGATTTGGGAGAATGGCAATGAAACATGTAAAATATCATGTAGGAAACGAGTTGCCAGTCCAGGTTCGATGCACGATGCTGGATGCTTGGGGCTGGTGCACTGGGATGGCCCAGAGGGATGGTATGGGGAGGGAGGAGGGAGGAGGGTTCGGGATGGGGAACACATGTATACCTGTGGCGGATTCATTTTGATATTTGGCAAAACTAATACAATTATGTAAAGTTTAAAAATAAAGTCAAATAAATAACCTAACTCTACACCTAAAGCAACTAGAAAAGGAAGAAATGAAGAACCCCAGGGTTAGTAGAAGGAAAGAAATCTTAAAAATTAGAGCAGAAATAAATGCAAAAGAAACAAAAGAGACCATAGCAAAAATCAACAAAGCCAAAAGCTGGTTCTTTGAAAGGATAAATAAAATTGACAAACCATTAGCCAGACTCATCAAGAAACAAAGGGAGAAAAATCAAATCAATAAAATTAGAAACGAAAATGGAGAGATCACAACAGACAACACAGAAATACAAAGGATCATAAGAGACTATTATCAACAATTATATGCCAATAAAATGGACAACGAGGAAGAAATGGACAAATTCTTAGAAAAGTACAACTTTCCAAAACTGGACCAGGAAGAAATAGAAAACCTTAACAGACCCATCACAAGCACGGAAATTGAAACTGTAATCAAAAATCTTCCAGCAAACAAAAGCCCAGGTCCAGACGGCTTCACAGCTGAATTCTACCAAAAATTTAGAGAAGAGCTAACACCTATCCTGCTCAAACTCTTCCAGAAAATTGCAGAGGAAGGTAAACTTCCAAACTCATTCTATGAGGCCACCATCACCCTAATACCAAAACCTGACAAAGATCCCACAAAAAAAGAAAACTACAGGCCAATATCACTGATGAACATAGATGCAAAAATCCTAAACAAAATTCTAGCAATTAGAATCCAACAACACATTAAAAAGGTCATACACCATGACCAAGTGGGCTTTATCCCAGGGATGCAAGGATTCTTCAACATCCGCAAATCAATCAATGTAATACACCACATTAACAAATTGAAAAACAAAAACCATATGATTATCTCAATAGATGCAGAGAAAGCCTTTGACAAAATTCAATACCCATTTATGATAAAAACTCTCCAGAAAGCAGGAATAGAAGGAACATACCTCAACATAATAAAAGCTATATATGACAAACCCACAGCAAACATTATCCTCAATGGTGAAAAATTGAAAGCATTCCCTCTAAAGTCAGGAACAAGACAAGGGTGCCCACTTTCACCATTACTATTCAACATAGTTTTGGAAGTTTTGGCCACAGCAATCAGAGCAGAAAAAGAAATAAAAGGAATCCAAATTGGAAAAGAAGAAGTAAAACTCTCACTATTTGCAGATGACATGATCCTCTACATAGAAAACCCTAAAGACTCCACCAGAAAATTACTAGAACTAATCAATGATTATAGTAAAGTTGCAGGATATAAAATCAACACACAGAAATCCCTTGCATTCCTATACACTAATAATGAGAAAACAGAAAGAGAAATTAAGGAAACAATTCCATTCACCATTGCAACGAAAAGAATAAAATACTTAGGAATATATCTACCTAAAGAAACTAAAGACCTATATATAGAAAACTATAAAACACTGGTGAAAGAAATCAAAGAGGACACTAATAGATGGAGAAATATACCATGTTCATGGATTGGAAGAATCAATATAGTGAAAATGAGTATACTACCCAAAGCAATTTATAGATTCAATGCAATCCCTATCAAGCTACCAACAGTATTCTTCACAGAGCTAGAACAAATAATTTCACAATTTGTATGGAAATACAAAAAAAACCTCGAATAGCCAAAGCGATCTTGAGAAAGAAGAATGGAACTGGAGGAATCAACCTACCTGACTTCAGGCTCTACTACAAAGCCACAGTTATCCAGACAGTATGGTACTGGCACAAAGACAGAAATATAGATCAATGGAACAAAATAGAAAGCCCAGAGATAAATCCATGCACATATGGACACCTTATCTTTGACAAAGGAGGCAAGAATATACAATGGATTAAAGACAATCTCTTTAACAAGTGGTGCCGGGAAATCTGGTCAACCACTTGTAAAAGAATGAAACTAGAACACTTTCTAACACCATATACAAAAATAAACTCAAAATGGATTAAAGATCTCAACGTAAGACCAGAAACTATAAAACTCCTAGAGGACAACATAGGCAAAACACTCTCTGACATACATCACAGCAGGATCCTCTACGACCCACCTCCCAGAATATTGGAAATAAAAGCAAAAATAAACAAATGGGACCTAATTAAACTTAAAAGCTTCTGCACATCAAAGGAAACTATTAGCAAGGTGAAAAGACAGCCTTCAGAATGGGAGAAAATAATAGCAAAAGAAGCAACCGAGAAACAACTAATCTCAAAAATATACAAGCAACTCCTACAGCTCAACTCCAGAAAAATAAATGACCCAATCAAAAAATGGGCCAAAGATCTAAATAGACATTTCTCCAAAGAAGACATACAGATGGCTAACAAACACATGAAAAGATGCTCAACATCACTCATTATCAGAGAAATGCAAATCAAAACTACTATGAGATACCATTTCACACCAGTCAGAATGGCTGCGATCCAAAAGTCTACAAATAATAAATGCTGGAGAGGGTGTGGAGAAAAGGGAACCCTCTTACACTGTTGGTGGGAATGCAAACTAGTACAGCCACTATGGAGAACAGTGTGAGATTCCTTAAAAAACTGGAAATAGAACTGCCTTATGATCCAGCAATCCCACTGCTGGGCATACACACTGAGGAAACCAGAAGGGAAAGAGACACGTGTACCCCAATGTTCATCGCAGCACTGTTTATAATAGCCAGGACATGGAAGCAACCTAGATGCCCATCAGCAGATGAATGGATAAGAAAGCAGTGGTACATATACACAATGGAGTATTACTCAGCCATTAAAAAGAATACATTTGAATCAGTTCTAATGAGGTGGATGAAACTGGAGCCTATTATACAGAGTGAAGTAAGCCAGAAGGAAAAAAACACCAATACAGTATACTAACGCATATATATGGAATTTAGAAAGATGGTAACGATAACCCTGTATACGAGACAGCAAAAGAGACACTGATGTATAGAACAGGCTTATGGAAAAAATAAAAAATAAAAAAATAAAAAGAGAGGAAAAAAGATCCTAAGATAAAAATAAAATAATAAAAAAAAAATAAATAAAATAAAATTAGAAAAAAAAAAAAGATTAGAAAAAGGCCGATTGATTTCATCTTCTTCTACTTGCCATGCAGTTTTATATGTCCTTCTCTTAGTCTTATACATAGTCAAAGAAGATGTTAATTATACAGAGAGACGTATCCTTGGTTGAAGGTAGATCAGTAACAGTAGTCTTTGACAGAACCATTAAACAAGACTCCTTCAAGCTTTTGTTTAATTGATTTCAATAAGACCAAATATTAATCAGATCAGTAACTAAGAGAAACCCTCGGAGGTAAATAATTAACAATACATGAGATCTATCTATATATAACAAGATTGAACTGCTATGAGTCAGATAGAATAAGCACCATACATCATACACACACATACAAACCAATAAGCCAGTATAAAATATAGTGACTCTGTTTAGCTATTTTGTTTAAGATTGTAAGAATTTGCTCAGTTTTTTACTATTATTCTTCCAAGTTTATTTCATCATTCGTTTCCATGTTTTATTAAGTGGACCAGGAAAGCCATAAATAACCCATTATTATTTATGGCAGATCTGTTGTGTGTGGCTCAATAAACTGGACCAAAATTTCCTAGGCAGGACCCTAAACTCAGTGACATTAGATGATTTATTGAGATCCTCAAACACAAACTTGAAATAGTATATAAAAAGTCTGTGGTCAATAGCCATATTAATCATAAAAGTGTTGACTTGCTGCAAGTATTAAATAAATTTAACTTTTATAGGGTGTCTCACACCGTAATATCTTTCAGGGATAAAGCACATTCCCTGTTGCCTTACCTTTGACTTGAGCCAAGAAACATGGCATAGACCAACATGAACTCAAAACTCAACTAAAATTAAACAACTTCCTGTGCATCTAACTAAATGTTATGTAATATGCATGCTGAGGAGACAGGGTGCTGGTGTTTTAAGGACTTTCATCTGCAGAATTGTAAGCACTGAATTTCCCTCTCATAGAAAAGAGTTGCCTTGGTTTCTTTAACAAGGTTTAGATTTTTCTAAGCACATTGTGAACAAGATTTCTGAATGATCTTTCATCCCTTCTGCATGCACAGAAGAAAATGCAAAATTTAAAATTTCCAGCCATGACTACATAAACTCCTATACATTTTCTCCTATTCTCTAGCAGAGACATGTATTTTGCTTTTTTATCCTGAACTTTCTCAATTGTCTCTTATCACTGATAAAGTAGAAAGGTGGTAGAAATGTATAGAATGTACTTTGCGGC
Source organism: Bos mutus (assembly GCF_027580195.1). NCBI lineage: Eukaryota > Metazoa > Chordata > Mammalia > Artiodactyla > Bovidae > Bos > Bos mutus. Next base: position 59,689,457 of record NC_091619.1, read on the forward strand.
TTATCAGAAGAACTATCTGTACAAACTAAAATAATCGTAGTTAATAAAATCAACCATAAACACTGTTGTATCACATATGAGACATTCTTTTTCTCCTCACAAAATCCAGTAACCCCTATATATATATATATATATATATATATATATATATATATGTATGTATATATGTATATAGATAGATAGATATAGATATATATAAGAGGTGATTAGAAAGAAACAAGAGGAATGAGAACTTTACTGTTGTCAATGGCTGTGGCAAAATTTCCTAAGTATGAGATCAAGTGTTTCTTAATCCTTGAGATGGGCATGTTAGTATTTGCCTTGTCCACCTCACAATGTTGTAGTAAAACTCTAAAGAGATTGTTTTTGTGATAAAAGTGTTCTGAATGCTGTGGAGTGCTTTAAAAAAATGTCTCTTGCTTTTCATCTCAAATGTCCAAAGTGACAGCTGGAGAGCAGGTAATGACCACAAATGGATAAAAGATAGAGATTAAGTAGAAGCATGCTAGAAGGATGCCCCTTTGGTCACCCACTCTACACTTGCATTCTTATCTTGCTTAAAGAAGGTTAAAAATAAACTGATCAGTCTGATTCCAGAACATGCATAGCCATAGTTCATCATGAGACAGTTCATAATTCATTGAAATGCCACACAAAAATATGGTATGCTTTTCTGTCTCCTCACTTTGTAAAGTCTAAAGCATAAGACAGTAGTCCTGGCCATCCTATTCCTTTCTCCTCTTGCATCTTAAATATTGATTCTTTCTTCTTTTTCATCCCCTGATATTCTAATACAACCTGAATACAAAAATACTATAGAATTTAGGTTAGAATTCAATAAAGGGTCCTAAGGATTAGAGGGTAAAACTTCTCATTGAGGTTTGGACACAAGCCTAGATGACAGTAATGTGATTGTGTTTTTTTGTGACATTATTACTTTCATAAATTATATTCTTGAGTGCATTGTGAGAAGAAATGGTTATGGTCTGGGGTGGGATTCAGGTAGTATTCTTTCCCTAGACATATTATCAAAACCTTGCTTTGATTTATGGCACATACCATCAAAATTCCCTGTACCAGTTTTTCATTCACTCAGTCAAAAAAAGAAAAAAAAGTATTGTTCTAGACATAGGAGATACAGATGTTTACAAGGCATACGAGGATTTTGCTTTTATGAAATATGTATTCTATGGGAGAGAAGTGCCATCAGTTCAGTTGCTCAGTCGTGTCAGACTCTTTGCGACTCCATGAATTGCAGCATGCCGGGCCTCCCTGTTCATCACCAACCCTGGAGTTCACTCAAACTCACGTCCATCGAGTCAGTGAGGCCATCCAGCCATCTCATCCTCTGTCGTCCCCTTCTCCTCTTGCTCCCAATCCCTCCCAGCATCAGAGTCTTTTCCAATGAGTCAACTCTTTGCATGAGGTAGCCAAAGTACTGGAGTTTCAGCTTTAGCATCATTCCTTCCAAAGAAATCCCAGGGCTGATCTCCTTCAGAATGGAATGGTTGGATCTCCTTGTAGTCCAAGGGACTCTCAAGAGTCTTCTCCAACACCACAGTTCAAAGGCATCAATTCTTCAGTGCTCAGCTTTCTTCACAGTCCAACTCTCACATCCATACATGACCACAGGAAAAACCATAGCCTTGACTAGATGGACCTTTGTTGGCAAAGTAATGTCTCTGCTTTTGAATATGCTATCTAGGTTGGTCATAACTTTCCTTCCAAGGAGTAAGTGTCTCTTTTAAGAGAAGTGCCATAGTATGTTATATATATATATATGCCTCTTCAGAGAGGGAGTGGGGAGAGGAAGAGATGGAGAGAAAAGAAGAGAAAGAGACTATGTGATTACTTCATATTGGTTGAGTGGTGGTGGTGGTGGTTTGGTTACTAAGTTGTATCCGACTCTTGTGATCCCATGGACTGTAGTCTGTCAGGCTCCTCTGTCCATGGGATTCTCCAGGCAAGAATACTGGAGTGGGTTGCCATTTCTAACTCTTTCTAAGGAAGTGACATAAAGGTCAAGGAAGGGATATAGAAAAAGAGAAGGCAAAATAAATAAATAAATAAATAAGAGAAGGCCCAGGAGGCCAGTCAGTGGAGCCAGTAAAGATGGCTAAGAAGGATCAGTTGGTGAGGTGGAGAAAAACCACAAAGATGGCACCCCTGTGCTTCAGAGCCCTTCTACTTAGGTAAATGAAGATTTATTCTTGTCATTAAACAATGTCAGCAGTTGATTAGTATTAAGAGAAAGAGTTTCAGAAGTTTTATGTCATGCCAAAACTATTTGTGAAAGAATCTTATTTCATAGCTTTTGTGTCTTTGTTATGCTAGTAAAGTAACATATAATCTTGAGAAGTTGTGACTGTTCATGTTATAAGAATCAATGCAAAATTTCATGCAGAATTGGAGGATTTTGAACTTGAATTCTTTACTCACATTCCCCAACAGGAAGTGCATCTCACCTGGGACTATCAGTATGGCTTAAAATGCTGCGAATTGAAGTGTTTAATGATCAGGTTAATAATGGCTTTAAACATCATATTGTGGTATCTCAATCTATACCACTTCTAATAAATGTAATGGACATTTCAAAAGCAAGCTCAGATTTATTTTTGATGCAGCAGAATGTCTGCAGGCCATAATGTGGTTCTATGAAAGAACACAAATTTATGCAGGAAATTTTGGAGTGATGAGACATGAGGCTAAGGAGTATTGATTTGGAATTTCTGTATCATTTAGAGGTCAAATGGAAACCAGATGGCCAAAAGAATTGTAAAACATTTGCTTTACAGTTTGGCAGCAGTGAGGGAAATAGTGTGTGTGTATAACCAACATCTCAGCCATCTTCATCTAGGGTATATATCCCAGAGGATTTCTTATGCTGATCCCTAAGGGACCATGTGTGAGATTGTTCATCATGGCAGTTTTTACAGAAGAGAAGACTTTGAGGCAGCCAAGAAAATGAGACTGGATATAGGGATGGATAACCAAACTATGATAGATACATACTGTATGATGTCACAGTTGACAATATGTACATAAATGTTCATATAGCAGAGTACACAGAACTTACAAATATAGTATGAAGTAAAAAAAAAGAAGAAATATAATGAAATTCATAGCACATTTGTATTTAAACATACCCTAATACCACTACAAGTTTTATAAGGATATAATCATATCAAAAGGTTGAATCCAGTACCTCAGTGCAGGTGCCTATAGGAAAGGAGCAAGATGAATGTAGGAAAAGGCGATAAGGGAGAAAAACAGAAAAAGTAAAATTGAATTTTAAAAAATGGCTTATGTTGATAACATGAAGCAGAGTGTAACTCATGCCTCTACTACTGAGGACAAAAAAAAAATTGTAAAAACAATGAAATACTCCTTTTACCCACTTATCCAAATTTCTCTCAAAAGCAAGCAAACCCAAATCCTATTGAGCAAAATGATGGGAAATAATCTCTTATTCATCTTCGGATAATGCAGCAAGATATAGACCAGAGTGTGTTCCCTCCCTAATATTCCAACCACATGAGACCAAAACAGTCATGAACTTGGCGGGGGCTGGATATTTGGTAAAAGCAGCAAGGAAATAGTGCTGAAGGAGTGAGTAGGTGAGTGGTAACATTTGGTTAGTGACCCTCAATTTAGACAGAGTAACTCATATCCACACATTAGCAGTCTTGAGTTGAGAATATTATAAGGAAAATGGGAGGATATCAAAACCATGCCACATGCAACATAAAGCAAAGAAAATATGTGCTTGTCCTCTTCCCCTCCCTGTTAGCTCTTAGAATCCCCACAGATGTTTTTCTTCTGACTCTCATCTTTGCTTCCTTCTGTGACCCTTCCCCTCATACTGATTTTGTTTTTAACTTTCCTTGACTCTCAGTCCTGGCCTCCTGACTTCCTTGTAACTAACACCACATCCCTGTCGGCCTGGCATTCACTTGAAGATTATTGCTTTGCACGGGCATCTGAGAACTTCCTCCTCTCCTGACCCTGACAGCCACCACTCAGTGTTGTATATTTGGAAAAGAAGGAAGGGCAGAGGCCCCCACACAGAAACATCTGTGTCAGGACCCATTTTCTCAGATCTCGGGCTATTTTTCTTCATACTATGCTGGCTATTAGAGGGGGTCTAATGTTGCTTTTTAATGAAAGCCACCTTTAGATTTAGGGAAAATCACATTCATATTTATATAAAGCCTTCTTATGTGAGATCTTAATGTTTATGCCCAGCTTTCCAAGAAGTCATAGGCCAAGGAGAAGACAAAAACCTACACAGATTGGTACTTAAGGCAGTAAGCTAATATGGATCCTTTTATAATTTAGCACTGAAGAGCCCTCCTTATATAACCAAGGGGGAAATTTTCTTAGGATTGAATATCTGTTTCCTGTTCTGATAATTGGCACCTGCTCCAAATTTGGATGAGAATGCCACGTGCAGGACCAGCATCTGGTGTCCCAAGCCAAAGTGACCTTAGAAGACTCCATATGTGATCAGAAATGGAGAAACTTTCTGGCTGAAGTTTTCATTAGGCAAATGAAAGCTTTAGGGTTTCATTTCACTTCAAAGACAAGATCCTCTGAGCAGTATATCCTGTTGCACTGGTAATGATGATATTATATTAATAGCTATGAGGTACCAAAGCTGAAGAGTGGAATATTAGGCATCTACTTCCTAGCCATAAAGCATGAGTAGTTAGGCAGTGCCAGTGGTTTTTTGTGAAATTGAAGAGATGATTAAAATTTCCTCAAGTCCTCGGAAAGTTTACTCTCAAATATATTTGCCACTTTGTGATGGGATGACTCTTGCAAATATTTCAATAACCAAAAGCTATCTCAGCTATGTTGTATAAGCAGGAGTTACAGTCAACTCAACTGTTATGAACAGTTACTGTAAAATAACTCTGGCTTTTCATTTTACTTGAACTTTCAACTAATTGCTGCCATGTCTATTTGTTAAAACAGATCGCTATAACAAAGGAACCTCACATTTATTAAGTATTTACTCTGTGCCAGATATGTTAGATAATTAGCAAGCCTGTGATTTTCCATTTGTCTATTTGCTCTCAGATCCTTTCTCTGCCTTTCTGCTGCTGTGTTCTGTTTCACATGGAATGACATTTACAAGGCTTTCTTTTCCCCTGGTTTCCATGTAGGTTTGGTCAATGGGGCTTCCCTGGTAGCTCAGATGGTAAAAAATTCTGTCTGTGATGCAGGAAACCTGGGTTCCATACCTGGGTTGGGAAGATCCCCTGGAGGAGGGCATGGCAACCCACTCCAGTATTCTTGCCAGGAGAATTCCATGGACTGAGGAGCCTGGTGGGCTACAGTCCATGGGGTTACAAAGAGTTGGACATGACTGAGTAAGTAACACTTTCACTTCCACTTGGTCAGTAGGAGTCATCACTAAAAGCCTGGTTTCCTTTTCTTGGCTTCTCTGTGTCTGAGCCTCTGGTGCTATTACAGTTTCATGAGACAGCCTCTCTCTCAGAGTCCTCCTTGGTTTCACCTTTTACTAAGTTATCCCTGACCCTAAGCTCCAGCAAAGCCACTTGGTCCTTTTATTCTCTCAAGAATAACAGTAGTTGTGGCTGCCTCCTAAGTCTAAATTCTAAATTGCATCACCATTTCTTTATTAGCCTCTCACCTATAGCAGCATCCGTGTATCCAATTTCCTGTTTCAATTTCTGTTTGAAATATTCCAGGTGGCTTCTGTTTTCCTGATTGGATGTCAGCTGATAAAATAAACTTGTACTATTTTGATTATCCCAATACAAAATTGTCAGGAGAGTCTCATAATCCCACAGAACAATAACACTGGTTTGTAAAGACTTTATAAAGTAAACAATGTGAGTGAGTGTGTGTATGCCTGTGTGTACATGTTCTTGCATATGTGTGTGGCTTGTAGTCAAAACCATAATCAAGGACTGAAATGGGAGCAGGTTTGATCCTAGTCTTCCACCAACATTTTTTATTTTGAAGTACTTTCACCATGCATTAGCAAATTGTTATTTCCTTTTTCTTTGTTACTATTGTTATTTTACCTCAACTGTACCAAGACCCACAAAGAGTAGTTAGAAAGAGGGCTTTCAATATGATATGGCCCAAGTGGAAACATTTCATCATACAATTGCCTGCCCCTCCACAAAGAAAAACAATTAAAGAGGATGTATTGAATTCAATTACCTTTGGTTTTCCTTTTTTGGCCTGTATTTGTTGAACTAAAAAAAAAAATTTAAATAAACCTAAAAACAGATTTTTGATAAATCTTATAGGATATATATTTATATAGGTATGTACACTTATATATTTATTTTGTGCATTTCTTTACACATATATGAAGCAAGTCTTTGTTTGTTTTAATTATGAGATAACTTTCCCAGAGATTTTTCTGTTGTTACATAAAATTAATTTTTAAAGAACCAAATTCAGAAATGAATAACACCTCAAAAGAGATCTGGCAGAAAAGGAAGTTATATGGTCAGGACAGGAGCAAACAGAGGGAAAAAGGTTTCTAGGCCCTCCCTCTGCTCCTGGGAGACGCAGATAAAGGAGGAGTAGTCTATGATCCAGTGGGATGGACACTGAGTCAGATTCTTTAGGTGATTAAATGACACAAAGTACAAAAAAGTAAGATATTGGCTGAGAATCAAGATAGAATATAAAAGACTGTGCATAGAAAAGGAGAGCCTGCTAGCAAAGATGCTGGACTTTTTTTTCCCCACTCTTCTCTTGAAAATGAGCCATAGAAAAATGGGAATAGAAGTACTTTTATCTAAAAAGAAAGAAATGAATTCATGTAATTTCTGGGTCATCACAATTGCTCAGTGACCAGTCCCAACTCCACCCTCAGAGAGGAGAAAAAAAAAAAAAAGGGCTAATGGTTTTGTATGTGTCTTTTTATCTGGTGGAGACTGAAATACCCTCAGCTGGGACTGGGAGAGACAAGGGGATACCCACCACCCCCTCTGCCAGTGCAGCTTCAACTTGGGAGTGGTCTGGAAGCATGGAGGGGTTTGCTCTCCCCTTCAGTAGTCCTGTGCCGTAGGACTGCAAGATGTTATCACAAGTTCTGAAGGTACAGGAGAAAGTCAGCCAACCTCCTGGGGCCTGGTTTTCCTCACCTGTAATACAAATTAAGGAAGCCCTCGCTTACACTACAGATCTCAAAGACTCTTCCAGCTGTTCTAGCATATCGGAAACATCTTTTATAAATCCCAAAGGCCTAAGTTTAAAATAGTAATTCTGACCCCAAATTCCTTTCTGTCGGTGTCAAACTCAGCACTTTTATGAACAACTCCAGAAAATCTCCTCAGTAGGCTGAATGCCATGTGGCCAAGAGGTTAAATGGGAAACAGAGTGTGAATTACTTAGAGAGCTATTTTATAAACAAACACCAACTAGGATTGAACTCTGTACTGATTTGGAGGTGACTTAAGTCTAATTTCCTGCTCCTTCCCATTCTTTCCTTTCAGGACCAAAAGCATTAAGTGCTGCAAAGAGAGCCCCTGTGGAGCGCCCCCTCCTCTCCTTCTCAAGATCCTGACAGGAAGAGGCTGCCTTTTGTCACAGTTTGACTGACTGGTGTGAGTGACACTGAAATGCTCCATCCTGCTCAGCCTGAAACACAGTGGCACTAATCCTAAAGGACAAACAAAACAAAGTGTTTTTTTTTTTTTTTTTAAAGTAAATGGCTTGGAGAGAAACTGGCCAAAGCCTCCTCCAAAGAAGGAATGAAGAGCATCTTCTTTCTGAATGGCAGCTAGGAAGGGGCCTATCAATCAATCTGGCGGTCTCCACACACCTGCATACTATTCCTACCAATGAGACTCTACAAACCTATTATGATGCAAAGTTGTGACTCAGAATCATGTGTCCATAAAGCTTTTCTGCTCCTCAGAAGCCCAGGTCAATTGAGGGCAAGCAAGTGCACAAACCGGCAGGCTTTAAGGAGAACCTTAAGGCTCAGCGAAAGAGCTTTCCTTTTCCTGCTTTTATGTAGCAGATTGCCTTCTGCAGCCTTGGCTGTGATCTCAGCTCCTCTCACTCTCCATCTTGGCTATCTGCCTGGTCTCCTGCTGTCCTCATCTGTAGGAGCTACACAGCTCAGCAAGAGACCGTTCTTAGTGTACCCATCACAGCACTGGAAGAAAAAGAATACTGAGATACTTGCCTGTGAAGCAAAAGAACCTCCCATTGGAATGAGGAATTCATTCTTTTAAGAACTGATTTACAAAAGGAAACCTCCCCAAACTAAAAGCCTAGATGAAAAAGCACCATGTCTTAAAAGGAACAGTTTTTTTTTTTTTTAAACTAAAGTGAAACACATGTGAGAAGAATGAAAGAAATGCCCTCTCACCAGCTGCTGATTGGTTTTTCAGTTTGGTTCAGTGTTTAGAAATTCAGAGTAATTCTTTGCTAGATATTATATACTAATGTCTTCCAACTAAGATGAAAATATTTAACTATGCAGTACTCTGTGTGATTGCTATTACTTATTCTGGAATTACTGTTTTATTTGATAATTATATAACAGGATAAGATATATGAAGACAGAGGTCCTGATGTGTAAATAGGCAGATCCTTCTGGTAATTATACTGTTTATCAGAGACCTGCTGTTTTATTGATGTTTATTCTTTGTAATAGGGTCAATATTTCTTGTTCTGTGTTCAGAAATAAGAGCATCAAAATGCCACTCACCTGTGACACTATTTTGACACAGTTTATGTTTACTGCTAATTGAATTATGAAACTTGAACATTTTTGGAAAAACACATGCTCTACAATACATAATATGAGTCTTAAGTATTAAGGAGAAGATTAAAGCCTTGGTCACTTTCAATAAATGCCTTATCAATTATACCTTTAATTATTGTTATATATCAAAATATGCTATTTAAGTGAGTGTTAATGGAGGGGTGAGTGTTTTAATGAAAAGTAGATTCTTCAAGTTTATACAATGCTAACACTGTGATGATTGCTTCTTGAGCATATACATTAAATGTCTTGTATAAATACACAAAAATTGGAGTTCAAATCTTAATAGAATAGGTTTGTTTTCATCCTCTGGGAAATAAGGAAGGATAGATATTGCTGAGTTCATAGTAGGTGTTTAATAAATATCTGTTGATTGGTTAAGTATTGACAGAAGAAAGCAAGGAAATAATTTAAACTTTGTTATGTCGTAACTGTGACTTGAATAATAATCCTTGGATTGAGTACTATAGTCACCTATTGCACGGTTTAAAGTCCAGATAATATAAGGCAATTTTTACCTGTCTTTGGTAAGTTTCTCCTTGAAACTGATTTTCCTTAGCTTTAATTTTTTAGGGAAAAAAATAAAGTATAATTTACCTCTAGGGAGCAGAGAGACTTCCATTATCTCATGACAACAAGACGGTCAATAGTACTGTAAGTTCTTAGTGCATAAATCCTACTCTGAAGGCACTTCAGAAATACAGAAGGCAGTTCAGCCAGTCTCCAGGGCTTTCATTTCTGTGATTGGAATCAGAAGCAGAGACAAAAAAAGAAATATTTCCAAAAGTTCTTTTGAATTAAAAATATTGCTTGAATTCTAGTCTCTTTTAAAACTTAAGGATAATTATAGTCACCTCTTATGAAACTTGACAGTTTTTAAGCACAAATGTGTGAAATACTACTATTGCTATATAGTACCGTTTTTATACTCTCAAGTGTTTGGTTAAAAGTTAAAGTCAACACAGTACAGCAAGACCTCCATTTTAGTTTCAACTCTGCCCCAACTATGCATCCTGAGCAAATTATTTACTCTGTCTTCACTTGTGAAATTAAATCAGATTAGACGATCTCCAGTGAATCTCTTGTTCAATATTTCAGAGGTTGTGTGATGCTCCCCTTAATAATAATTCATGTATTTTTTGTACATTGAGAGCTCCTTATGTGCCAGTAACCATGCTAAGTGTTTTACCTTCATTTTCTTATTAAATTCATGATTACTAATGCCATTCTCTGTGTCAAGATGAGGTTTAGAGATGCTAAGTGACCCACTCAGTGTCTCACAGCTAGTCAGCTCATGTACTCTGATTTCAGTATCTCACCAAAATTGTCTGAGACTGAAGACCCTATAATGTTGTAAAACCATTAAAACTCACAGGATGTTGCAGGTTGAGTTCCCTGGAAGTCATTGTTCAAGATGGAGATTAACAAGCAGAAGGCCTATTAGGGACTGCCTTGCAGAAGGAAAGGAAGGAGAGCAAGACTGAAAAGAAGGAGAAAGTAAACTACAATGCAGTCTCAACACTTGTCTCTATCCTTCTGGAAGTTCCAAAGATGTGATGGTCATTCAGTGCTGTCTGAGGTTCATGCAAGAGGGTGGGGTCTTTTCATAGACAAATCAGTCAATCAATCACTGGATACAAGAAACTCAGGGAGGGGGTTGTAACCTTGGTCAATGCAGATCCCTGCAGCCTAAACAGTCCCTGTAACAGATTGTCATCTGAGGGCTTTCATTGGCAGCCCTCTCAGTAGCTGAGGGAATAAGTCTTTATTCCTGAGAGGGAACTATGTGACTCATCACAGCATCCAAGAGGAAAGGAAGTGAAAATATAAGAAAACTGGGTTGAAGTGAAGTGAAGGTGAAGTGAAAGTCACTCAGTTGTGTCCAACTCTTTGCGACCACATGGACTATACAGTCCATGGAATTCTCCAGGCCAGAATACTGGTGTGGGTAAACTTTCCCTTCTCCAGGGGAACTTCCCAACCCAGGGATCAACCCAGGTCTCCCACATTGCAGGGTGGATTCTTTTTTTTTTTTTTTTAAGTTATATTTTTATTGAAGGATAATTGCTCTACAGAATTTTGTTTTCTGTCAAACCTCAACATGAATCAGCAGTAGGTATACATATATCCCCTCCCTTTTGAACCTCCCTCCCATCTCCCTCCACATCTCACCCCTTTGGTTTGATACAGAGCCCCTTTTTGAGTTTCTGAGCCATATAGCAAATTCTGTTGGCTATCTATTTTACATATGGTAATGTAAGTTTCCATGTTACTCTTTCCATACATCTCACTCTCTCCAACTCTGTCCTCATGTCCATAAGTCTATTCGCCAAGTCTGTTTGTCCATTGCTGCCCTATAAATTAATTCTTCAGTACCATTTTTCTAGATTCTATCTATGTGCATTAGACACAATGCACAATATTTATCTTTCTCTTTCTGACCCACTTCACTCTGTATAATAAGTTCTAGGTTCATCCATCTCATAAGAACTGACTCAAATGTGTTCCTTTTTATGGTTGAGTAATATTCCATTGTGTATATGTACCACAACTTCTCTATCCATTCATCTGTTGATGGACATCTAGGTTGCTTCTATGTTTTAGCTATTGTAAATAGTGCTTCAGTAAACAATGGGATACAGATGTCTCTTTCAATTTTGGTTTGCTCAGGGTATATGCATAGGAGCGGAATTGCTGCACCATATGCTGCATCATATGGTGGTCCTAGCTTTTTAAGTAATCTCCATACCATCTTCCATAGTGGCTGTATCAATTTACATTCCCACAAACAGTGCAAGAGTGTTCTCTTTTCTCCACACCCTCTCCAGCATTTATTGTTTGTAGACTTTTTGATGATGGACATTCTGACCAGTATGAGATGATATCTCGTTGTGGTTTTGATTTGCATATCTCTAATAATGAGAATTTATGCTTTTGATCTCTGGTGTTGGAGAAGACTCTTAAGAGTCCCTTGAACTGCAAGGAGATTCAACTAGGACTAAAAGAAATCAGTCCTGAATATTCACTGGAAGGACCGATGCTAAGGCTGAATCACCAATACTTGGGCCATGTGATGTGAAGAACTGACTCATGTGAAAAGACCCTGATGCTGGGAAAGATTGAAGGTGGGAAGAGAAGGTGATGACAGAGGATGAGACAGTTGGATGGCATCACCGACTCAATGAACATGAGTTTGAGTGAACTCCAGGAGTTGGTGATGGACAAGAAGGCCTGGCATACTGCAGTCCATGGGGTCACAAAGAGTCAGACACGACTGAGTGAGTGAACTGAACTGAACTGAATAATGAGTGATGTTGAGCGTCTTTTTATGTCTTTGTTAGCCAACTGTATGTCTTCTTTGGAGAAATGTTTGTTTAGGTCTTTCTTCTACTTTTTGATTGGGTTGTTTGTTTTTCTGGCATTGAGTTGTATGAGCTACTTATATGTTTTGGAAATTAATCCTTTCATTTGCTATTATTTTCTTCCATTCTAAGGGTCGTCTTTTCAGCTTGCTTATAGTTTTGTTTGCTGTGCAAAAGTTTTAAGTTTAATCAGGTCCTACTTGTTTAGTTTTTATTTCCATTACTCTAGGAGGTGGGTCATAGAGGATCTTGCTTTGATTTATGTCATCGAGTGTTCTACCTATGTTTTCCTCTAAGAATTTTAAAGTTTCTAGTCTTACATTTATGTCTTTAATCCATTTTGAGTTTATCTTTGTGTACGGTGTTAGGAAATATTCTAATTTCATTCTTTTTTTTTTATTTTATTTTATTTTTAAACTTTACAATATTGTATTAGTTTTGCCAAATATCGAAATGAATCTGCCACAGGTATACCTGTGTTCCCCATCCTGAACCCTCCTCCCTCCTCCCTCCCCATACCCTCCCTCTGGGTCGTCCCAGTGCACCAGCCCCAAGCATCCAGTATCGTGCATCAAACCTGGACTGGCGACTTGTTTCATACATGATATTATACATGTTTCAATACCATTCTCCCAAATCTCCCCACCCTCTCCCTCTCCCACAGAGTCCATAAGACTGATCTATACATCAGTGTCTCTTTTGCTGTCTTGTACACAGGGTTATTGTTACCATCTTTCTAAATTCCATATATATGCGTTAGTATACTGTATTGGTGTTTTTCCTTCTGGCTTACTTCACTCTGTATAATAGGTTCCAGTTTCATCCATCTCATTAGAACTGATTCAAATGAATTCTTTTTAATGGCTGAGTAATACTCCATTGTGTATATGTACCAAAGCTTTCTTATCCATTCATCTGCTGATGGGCATCTAGGTTGCTTCCATATCCTAGCTATTAATAGAAAGCCCAGAGATAAATCCACGCACATATGGACACCTTATCTTTGACAAAGAAGGCAAGAATATACAATGGATTAAAGACAATCTCTTTAACAAGTGGTTCTGGGAAAACTGGTCAACCACTTGTGAAAGAAGGAAACTAGAACACTTTCTAACACCATACACAAAAATAAACTCAAAATGGATTAAAGATCTCAACATAAGACCAGAAACTATATAACTCCTAGAGGAGAACATAGGCAAAACACTCTCCGACATAAATCACAGCAGGATCCTCTATGACCCACCTCCCAGAATATTGGAAATAAAAGCAAAAATAAACAAATGGGACCTAATTAAACTTAAAAGCTTCTGCACAACAAAGGAAACTATTAGCAAGGTGAAAAGGCAGCCTTCAGAATGGGAGAAAATAATAGCAAGTGAAGCAACTGACAAACAACTAATCTCAAAAATATACAAGCAACTCCTACAGCTCAACTCCAGAAAAATAAATGACCCAATCAAAAAGTGGGCCAAAGAACTAAAAGACATTTCTCCAAAGAAGACATACAGATGGCTAACAAACACATAAAAAGATGCTCAACATCACTCATTATCAGAGAAATGCAAATCAAAACCACTATGAGGTACCATTTCACGCCAGTCAGAATGGCTGCGATCCAAAAGTCTACAAGCAATAAATGCTGGAGAGGGTGTGGAGAAAAGGGAACTCTCTTACACTGTTGGTGGGAATGCAAACTAGTACAGCCACTATGGAGAACAGTGTGGAGATTCCTTAAAAAACTGGAAATAGAACTGCCTTATGATCCAGCAATCCCACTGCTGGGCATACACACTGAGGAAACCAGAAGGGAAAGAGACACATGTACCCCAATGTTCATCACAGCACTGTTTATAATTTCATTCTTTTACACATAGCTGTCCAGTTTTCCCAGCACCATTCATTGAAGAGGCTGTCTTTGCGCCATTGTATATTCTTCCCTCCTTTGTCAAAAATAAGCTACCCATACACGCATGGGTTTATTTCTGGACTTTCTATCTTGTTCCATTGGTCTATATTTCTGTTTTTGTGCCAGTACCATACTGTCTTGATGACTCTAGCTTTGTAGTATAATCTGAAGTCAGGAAGGTTGATTCCTCCAGCTCCATTGTTCTTTCTTAAGACTGCTTTTGTTATTTGGGGTCTTTGGTGTTTCCATATGATTTGTGAAATTTTTTGTTCTGGTTCTGTGAAAAACGCCTTTGGTAATTTGATATGGATCACATTGAATCTGTAGATTGCATTTGGTAGTATATTCATTTTCACAGTATAGATTCTTCCTACCCAGAAACATGGAACATCTCTCCATCTGTTTACGTCATCTTTGATTTCTTTCACTAGTGTCTTATAATTTTCTGTGTACAGTTCTTTTGTCTCTTAGGTAAGTTGATTTCTAGATATTTGATTCTTTTTGTTGCGATGGTGAGTGGGATTGATTCCTTAATTTCTCTTTCTGATATTTCACTGTTAGTATAGAGAAATGTAAGTGATTTCTGTGTATTGATTTTGTATCCTGCAACTTTGCTAAATTCACTGATTAGCTCTAGGAATTTTCTGATACTGTCTCAGGATTTTCATTATACAGTATCATGTCATCTGGAAACAATGAGAACTTTACTTCTTCTTTTCTGATCTCGATTACTTTTATTTATTTTTCTTCTCTGATTGCTATATCTAGGACTTCCAGAACTATGTTAAATAATAGTGGTGAAAGAAAATACCCTTGTCTTGCTCCTGATTGTAGAGGAAATGCTTTCAGTTTTTCACCATTGATAATAATGTTTGCTTTAGGCTTATCATACATGGCCTTTACAATGTTGAGGTAGGTATTTCTATGCTCATTTTTTGAAAAATTTTAATCATAAATGGGTTTTGATTTTTCTCAAAGGTTTTTTTCTGCATCTATTGAGATTATCATATGGTTTTTCTCTTTTAGTTTGTTAATGTGGTGTGTCACATTGATTGATTTGAGTATATTGAAGAATCTGCATTCCTGAAATAAACCCAACTTGATCATGCTGTATGAGCTTTTTTATGTGTTGCTGAATTCTGTTTGCTAAAATTTTGTTGAGGATTTTTGCATCTATGTTCATCAGTGATATTGGCCTTCAGTTTTCTTTCTTTCTTTCTTTTTTTTTTTTTACATTGTCTGTGTCTGGCTTTTGGTATCAGGGTGATGGTGGCCTCATAGAATGAGTTTCAAACTGTTACTTCCTCTGCAATTTTTTGAAAGAGTTTTAGAAGGATAGACATTAGCTCTTCTCTAAACGTTTGATAGAATTCTCCTGTGAAGCAGTCTGGTCCTGGGCTTTTGTTTTTGGGGAGATTTTTGATCACAGCTCAATTTCAGTGATTGTAACTGGGTTGTTCATAATTTCTATTTCTTCCTAGTTCAGTCTTGGGAGATTGAACTTTTCTAAGACTCTGTCCATTTCTTTCAGGTTATCCATTTTATTGCCATATAGTTGTTTATAATAGTCTCATAATCCTTTGTATTTGTGCATTGTCTGTTGTAACCTCTCCTTTTCATTTCTAATTTTGTTGATTTGATTCTTCTCTCTTTTTTTCTTGATGAGTCTGGCTAAAGGTTTGTCAATTTTGTTTATCTTCTCAAAGAACCAGCTTTTAGTTTTTATTAATCTTTACTATTGTTTCTTTCATTTATTTATTTATTTCTGCTTGGATCTTTATGCTATCTTTCCTTCTACTAATTTTGTTTTTTTGTTGTTGTTGTTGTTGTTTTTGTTGTTGTTCTTCTTCTTCTTTTTCCAGTAGCTTTAGGTATAAAGTTAGGTTGTCTATTCAATGTTTTTCTTGTTTCTAGAGGTAGGATTGTATTGCTATAAACTTGCTTCTTAGAACTGCTTTTGCTGCATCCCATAGGTTCTGAGTTGTTGTGTTTTCATTGTCATTTGTTTCTAGAAATGTTTTGATTTCCCTTTTTATTTCTTCAGTATCCTGTTTGTTATTTAGAAACATGTTGTTTAATCTCCACGTGTTTGTGTTTCTTACAGGTTTTTGTTTTTGTTTTCTTGTACTTGATATCTATCGCATAACCTTGTGGTCAGAGATGTGTGATACAATTTCAACTTTCTTAAATTTACTGAAGTTTGATTTGTGACCCAGGATGTGGTATATCCTGGAGAATGTCCCATGTGCACTTGAAAAGAAGGTGTATTCTTCTGCATTTGGGTGGAATGTCCTGAAGATATCATGAGATCCATTTCAACTCATGTATCATTTAAGACTTGTATTTCCTTATTAATTATCTGCTTTGATGATCTGTCCATTGGTGTGAGTGGGGTGTTAAAGTCTCCTACTATTGTGTTACTGTCAGTTTCTCCTTTTATGTCTGTTAGTGTTTGTCTTATGTATTGAGACAAAAGACGACTGAACCCAACATTGTTCTTATGTTGGGTGCATAGATATTTACAATTGTTATGTCTTCCTCTTGAACTGATCCCTTGATCATTATGTAGTGTCCTTCCTTGTCTCTTGTAATCTTCTTTATTTAAGGTCTATTTGGTCTGATATGAGGATTGATACCCCAGCTTTCTTTTGCTTCCCATTTCCATGGAATATATTTTTCCATCCTCTCTTCAGTTTATATGTGTCTTGAGGTATGAAGTGGGTTTCTTGTAGACAGCGTATATGTGGGTCTTGTTTTTGTATACATTCAGCCAGTGTGTGTCTTTTGGTTTGAGCATTTAATCCATTTACATTTAAAGTAATTATTGATATATATGTTCTTATTGACATTTTCTTGTTTGGGGTTGATTTTATAAATCTTTTTTCTCTTGTATTTCTTGATTATATAAGTCCCTTTAACATTTGTTGTAAAGCTGATTTGGTGCTACTGAATTCTCTTAACTTTTGATTGTTGAAAAACTTTTTATTTCTCCATCAATTTTGAATGATATCCTTGCTGGTACAGTAATCTTGTTTACAGATTTTCCTCTTTCATTACTTTAAATATATCCTGCCATTCCCTTCTGGCCTGTAGAGTTTCTGCTGAAAGATCAGCTGTTAAACATATGGGGTTTCCCTTCTATGTTACTTGTTGCTTCTCCATTGCTCTTTTAATATTCTCTCTTTGTGTTTAGTCTTTGTTGGTTTGATTAGTACATGTCTTGGTGTTTTTCTCCTTGGGTTTATCCTGTATGGGACTTTTTGTGCCTCTTGGACTTGATTGACTATTTCCTTTTCCATGTTGGGGACATTTTCAACTATAATATCTTCAAAAGTTTTCTCAAACCCTTTCTTTTTCTCTTCTTCATCTGGGACCCCTATAATTCAATGTTGGTGCATTTGATGTTGTCCCAGAAGTCTCTGAGAGTATCCTCAGTTCTTTTCCTTCTTTTTACTTTATTCTGCTCTTCAGACGTTATTTCCACCATTTTATCTTCCAGCTCACTGATTTGTTCTTCTGCTTAAGATATTCTGCTATTGATTCCTTCTACAGTATTTTTAATTTCAGTAATTGCGTTTGTCTCTGTATGTTTATTCTTTAATTCTTCTAGGTCTTTGATAAATGATTCTTACATTTTCTCCATTTTTTTCAAGGCTTTAAATCATCTTTACTATCATTATTCTGAATTCTTTTTCAGGTAGTTTGCCTATTTCCTCCTCATTTATTTGGACTTCTGTGTTTGTAGTTTGTTCCTTCATTTGTGTCATATTTCTCTGCCTTTTCATTTTTATTTTTTTAACTTATCTTGTTTGAAGTTTCCTTTTCCCAGGCTTCAAGGTTGAATTCTTTCTTCCTTTTGGTTTCTGCCCTCTAAGTTTGGTCCAGTGGTTTGTATAAGCTTCTTATAGGGGGAGGTTTGTTCTGGGTTTTTGTTTGTTTGGTTCTCCTCTGATGAGAAAGGCTGAGTGAGGTGGCAATCTGGTCCGCTGATGATTAGGTTTGTATTTTTGCTTTGTTTGTTGTTTAGATGAGGTATCTTGCACAGGATGCTACTGCTGGTTTGGTGAGGCCAGGTCGTGTATTCAAGTGGTTTCCTTTGTGTGAATTCTCACTCTTTGATACTCCTTAGGGTTAGTTTTCTGGTAATCTAAGATCTTGGTGCCAGTGTTCCTACTCCAAAGGCTCAGGGCTTGATCTCTGGTTTGGTGCTCTCTCCTTGAAACCTGAGTTCAGCAGCAGCAGTAGCAGCAGCAGGAAGTGTCAGCTCAGGCCTGAGGTCCTCTAGGCTGCAAACCCTGTCCTGAAGCAGGGTATTGAGGTGGCCATGAGGCCCCTGATATGGCCTCTCCAGGCAGATTCTTTACCAACTGAGCCACAAGGGAAGCCTTAGAATGCTGGAGTTGGTAACCTATACCTTCTCCAGTGGATCTTCCTGACCCAGGAATTGAACTAGTGTCTCCTGCATTGCAAGTGGATTCTTTACCAATTGAGCTATCAGGGAAGCCCAAAACTGAGTTATTTCTGTATAAGTTATCCTAACGTTCATTATTATTTATGCTGAATACTTTACAATGGACATTTCACATTTCTTTTACTTTTTTGAAATGTCCATTGTAAAGTATTTAGCATAAATAATAATGAAGGTTAGAATTTTGAGGAGTAGGAGGTTAACACTTTACAGATGATGAGACGGATGGATGACATCGACTCAATGAGCATGAGTTTGATAAACTCCAGGAAATAGTGAAGGACAGGGAAGCCTGGTGTGCTATAGTCCATGGGGTTGCAAAGAGTTGGCTACAACTGTGCAACTGAACAACAGTACCAACATTGTCCTAATTTGTAAAATGTGGGCTAAATTAACTGATTAGATGAATAAGTCTAATCATATAGAACAACTTGGTGTGAAAATATAAACCTCTTATTAGACATCTGGAATATATTAATTGCATAGAAAATGTTTTTTCCATTAAAACTTTCACTCACCTATATTTATCTAGTCACCCTTTTTTTGTGTGCCAAACTCTGAGGATCTAAATATATGATATAACATGACTAAAACTAGCACATATGTTACTATGAAAAATAATTTCTTTAACAATTTCTCCACAGTTGAATTCCTATTTCCTATTACTGAAATTGAAGAAATTATATACCATAATAACTAACAGTGAAGTCTTCAGTACTAGACAAACCTGTGTTTGAAATCTTACACTGGCATTTACTGTGCCTACAGGAGATTAGAAAACTTATTTAACCTTTCTTAGGTCTGAACTACAAAGTAGGGTAGTAACATAGCTACCTCAAGAGCTGCTCTATGGTTAAAAAGCATAAACTATGTAAATTGCCAAGAACCTGATAACTATCTGAAAGTATTGGCTATGAAAATTCCTATTATAGTTAGTGAATGTCTTATCTTTTAAAATGAAAGCGAAAATAAATACCAAAAAATTACAGAGAGAATTATTGCAGGGGGACAGGGGAGGGTTGGCAAGCAGTGAATAAACTGAATAATTAGTCCCCAGCCACTAGTTTCACTATATTTACAAATTTCCTGGTGCCAATTTTAAAAGACTAATCCTCAAGAAATACCTAGGTAGTAACAGAGGAGATAGTGGAAATGGAAATGCAACTAAACTTTCCCAAATGTTTCACACTCCTTTGGCCTTCTCCATTATCTTAAATAGCCCTTCCTGTTGTGATCATTAAATGAAGGTACCAGGATACTGAGACTTTCAAAAAAATACTGCCAAGTACAGTACAGAATTTGAACTCTTCTAGGGAAAAGGTGGTACTGGCATTCAAAATCACTTGTGATCCCTGAAAGAAACCACATGTTTTATTGAAAGTAGCAGAGGTCTTTGGCTAATTGTTACCGGGGTGCAATACAAGAGTAACCCATGTCTGCTCACATTGTATCAAACTGAGAAGTGGAGCAAATTCACAAAAGCAGTGGCACAAAAGCATTTTTAGGCTTAGCTCTTGTCAACAGCGTTGTGCAGACCTCAAATTCCAGCTCAGCCTTAAATTCCATCTAACTAATTTACGAATTCCCCTGAGACTATGTCATGTTTACTGCTGGATACAGTGTTCTTATTTAATACATAGCAGACTTCTACTTCCCACTCCTGGCACTATAACTGAACTATCAGATCACCTAAAAGTTCTGGCTCTGTGCTATGCATATACAGTGTTGATATGATATTGGAGCTGTTGATATCGATATTGGGACTAAGAAGGGAAGCTATTGTCCTCCTCCTTTGGCTGGACTTATAAGTTCTGATTTCTTGGTTGTCACACCAGGATAAAATGGTTTGGATTAGACCACTGTGGCTGTGTCCAATTGCTTGCTGCTGTTGCAAATAATTCAGTTCTAGGATGCTAATGTCACCTCCTTGAACAAAGGGAAATGTCCTGCACCCAAATTTGTGTTAAATTTTCCTCTTTTCCATAGCATGCAAGGCATTTATTTGTGCTTCTTTATTTTCTCAATACACTAATGAGATTTTAGGGATATGACTAAGTAATAAACTGAACAAAAAATTAAAAATCCCAGCAGAACCCTGTGATTGTTTAAAAGAAATATGTTGATAAGTTTTCACTGAATGGTCTAGTGGTTTTCCTTACTTTCTTCAATATAAGTCTGAATTTGGCAATAAAGCATTCATGATCTGAGCCACAGTCAGTTCCCAGTCTGTTTTTGCTGACTGTATAGAGCTTCTCCAGTTTGGCTGCAAAGAATATAATCAATTTGATTTCGGTGTTGAGCATCTGGTGATGTCCATGTGTAGAGTCTTCTCTTGTGTTGTTGGAAGAGGGTGTTTGCTATGACCAGTGCATTCTCTTGGAAAAACTCTATTAGCCATTGCCCTGCTTCATTCTGTATTCCAAGGCCAAATTTGCCTGTTATTCTAGGTGTTTTTTGACTTCCTACTTCTGCATTCCAGTCCCCTATAATGAAAAGGACATCTTTTTTGGGTGTTAGTTCTAAAGGGTCTTGTAGGTCTTCATAGAACCGTTCAAATTCAGCTTCTTCAGTGTTACTGGTTGGGGCATAGACTTGGATTACAGTGATATTGAATGGTTTGCCTTGGAAACGAACAGACATCATTCTGTGGTTTTTGAGATTGCACCCAAGTACTGCATTTCGGACTCTTTTGTTGACCATGATGGCAACTCCATTTCTTCTAAGGGATTCCTGCCCACAGTAGTAGATATAATGGTCATCTGAGTTAAATTCCCCCATTCCAGTACATTTTAGTTTGCTGATTCCTAGAATGTTGACGTTCACTCTTGCCATCTCCTGTTTGACCACTTCCAATTTGCCTTGATTCATGGACCTAACATTCCAGGTTCCTATGCAATATTGCTCTTTACAGCATTGGACCTTGCTTCTATCACCAGTCATATCCACAACTGGGTATTGTTTTTGCTTTGGCTCCATCCCTTCATTCTTTCTGGAGTTATTTCTCCACTGATCTCCAGTAGCATATTGGGCACCTACTGACCTGGGGAGTTCCTCTTTCAGGATCCTATCATTTTGCCCTTTCATACTGCTCATGGGGTTCTCAAGGCAAGAATACTGAAGTGGTTTGCCATTCCCTTCTCCAGTGGACCACATTCTAACAGACCTCTCCACCATGACCCACCTGTTTTGGGTGGCCCCACAGGGCATGGCTTAGTTTCATTTAGTTAGACCAGTCTGTGGTCCATGTGATTAGATTGACTAGTTTTCTATGATTATGGTTTCAGTGTGTCTACTCTCTGATGAGTTTGAATTTTTAAAGTAAAACTATCTAGATCTCCAGGGAAAAGGAATTGTCACAGATAATAAGAATTAAAAGATATTATTGTTACCTCTTCTTGCCAAGATTAGTAAGGTAGCCTGGAATAGGGGCTAGATAAGGTTTTATCCAAAGAACACACTTCACAACAAAGGAAATCCCTCTCCTTAACTTACCAACGATTATCCTTGAGGCAAACTAATGCTTTCTGACTTTTTCCTCCTTTATGCTGAGTCCTTACCATGACAAGTAAACTCTAAATGTGAAATCAGGTTGTCCTGCTGGTGTTCTCTCTGTTTATTTCATTTTTCCTGCCTGCATTCCCCTCAGGATTGAGGACTATCAAAGAAAAGGGGGACTGAAACCAAGTAAGATTCTGCAGGGCCCTCCTGGGTAAAAGCCCCTCAATGTCTCCCATTTTTGTTTCTAGAAAGTTTCCATCTTCTAGGCTTTCTGACAGTTCCAACGAGCAGATTCAATTAATTAATTATTAGAGAAGTGGAAAATGCAGAAACAAATGCATAAGATTCCTACTTTCTCCTGAAGGAATATAGATAACAACCTGAATCATATTTTTGAGTTGTTCTGCAGAAACTAAGATCCCCACCAGGTAGATAATGGTGAATACATGCTGAACACAAGAAAATAGACCCCAGACTGGTTAGAACCAGGAGGTTGATGATTAAGAGTCCAGAAACATCGATATATTACCTCACAATCAACCAATCAGAAGAATGACAACAAGCTGGTCAAGTACCCTGCAACCCTCATTCCTAATACTGCCTTTAAAAACCTTTGCCTGAAAGCCATTGGTGACTTTAGGTCTTCAGGCATTATCTATCCATTCTCTTTGATTGGAGACCTGAAATAAATGTTATACTTTCCTTCATCAAAACCTGGTGTCAGTGGATTGGCTTTGCAGTGAATCAGGCAGTCAGGCATGAGTTGTTATTGTTCGGTATCTCAGTCATGTCAGACTCTTTGTGACTCCATGGACTGCAGCATGCCAGGATTCCCTGTCATTTACCATCTCCCGGAGTTTGGTCAAACTCATGTCCATCGAGTCAGTGATGCCTTCCAACCAACTCGTCCTCTGTCGTCTTCTTCTCCCCCTGCCTTCTATCTTTTCCAGCATCAGAGTCTTCTCCAATGAATGAGCTCTTCACATCAGGTGGCCAAAGTATTGAAGTTTCATTTTTCAACGTCAGTCCTTCCAGTAAATATTTCGGATTTATTTCCTTTAGGATTGACTGGTTGGATCTCCTTGCAGTTTAAGGGACTCTCAAGAGTCTTCTCAAACATCACAGCTAAAAAGCATCAATTCTTTGGTGCTCAGCCTTCTTTATGGTCCAACTCTCACATCCATACATGACTACTGGAAAATTAATAGCTTTGGCTATACAGATTTGTCAGAAAGTAATGTCTCTGCTTTTTAATATGCTGTCTAGATGTGTCAGTTTTTCTTTCAAGGGCCAAGCATCTTTTGATTTCATGAATTTCATGGGTGCAGCCATTGTCCACAGAAATTTTGGAGCCCAAGAAAATAAAGTCTTTCACTGTTTCCATTCTTTCCCCCTCTATATTCCATGAAGAGAAGGGACCAGATGCCATGATCTTCATTTTTTGAATCTTGATTTTTAAGCCAGCTTTTTCACTCTACTCTTTCACCTTCATCAAGAACCGCTTTAGTTGTTCTTCACTTTCTGCCGTAAGGGTGGTGTCATCTCTGTATCTGAGGTTATTGATATTGCTCCTGGAAATCTTGATTCCAGCTTGTGATACATACAGCTTGGCGTTTTGCATGACGTACTCTCAGATGAATTAATAAACTGGGTGACAATATATAGCCTTGACATACTCCTTTCCCAATTTTGAACAAGTCTGCTGATCCATGTTTAGTTCTAACTGTTGCTCTTGACCTGCATACAGGTTTTTCAGGAGGTAGGTAAGGTGGTCTGGTTTTCCCATCACTTGAAGAATTTTCCACAGCTTGTGATCCACACAGTCAAAGGCTTTAGCATGGTCAATGAAGCAGAAGTAGATGTTTTCCTGGAATTCCCTTGCTTTTTCTATGATTCAGTGGATGTTGACAATTTTTTCCTCTGGTTCCTCTGCCTTTTCCAAATCCACCTTGGACACCTGGAAGTTCTCAGTTCACATTATGTTGAAGCCTAGCTTGGAGGACTTTGAGAATGACCTTGCTAGCATGTGAAATGAGTGCAATTATATGGCAGTTTGAACATTCTTTGGCATTGTCTTTCTTTGGGATTGAGATGAAGACTGATCTTTTCCAGTCCCGTGGCCACTGCTGAGTTTTCAAAATTTGCTGTCATATTGAGTGTAGCACTTTAACAGCATCATCATTTAGGATTTGAAATAGCTCAGCTGGAATTCCATCACCTCCATTAGCTTTTTTTTCATAGTGATGCTTCCTAAGGCCCATTTGAATTCACAGTCCTGGATGTCTGGCTCTAGGTGAATGATCACACCATCATGGTTATCTGGGTCATTAAGATCTTTGTTTGCATAGTTCTTCTGTGTATTCTTGCCACCTGTTCTTAATATCTTCTGCATTTGTTAGGTCCATACCACTTCTATCCTTTATTGAGCCCATCTTTGCATGAAATGTTCCCTTGGTATCTCTCATTTTCTTGAAGAAATCTCTAGTCTTTCTTATTCTATTTTTTCCCTCTGTTTCTTTGCATTATTCACTTAGAATGCTTTCTTATCTCTCCTTGCTATTTTTTGGAACTCTGTATTCAGATGAGTATATCATTCCTATTCTCCATTGGCTTTCACTTCTCATCTTTTCTCAGCTATTTCTAAGGCCTCCTCAGACAAACGTTTTGCCTTTTTGCATTTCTTTTTATTTGGGATGGTTTTGATCACTGCTTCCTGTACAATGTTACAAACTTCCATCTGTAGTTCTTCGAGCACTCTGTCAGATCTAATTCCTTGATTCTATTTGTCACTCCCACTGTATAATCATAAGGGATTTGATTTAGGTCATACCTGAATTATCTAGTGGTTTTCCTTATGTTCTTCAATTTAAGTCTAAATTTTACAGTAAGGAGTTCATGATCTGAGCCGCAGTCAGCTCTCGGTCTTGTTTTTGCTAACTGTATAGAGCTTCTCCATGTTCAGCTGCAAAGAATATAACCAATCTGATTTTGCTGTTGACCATCTGGTGATGTCCATGTGTAGAGTCGTCTCTTCTCTTGTTAGAAGAGGGTGTTTACTATGACAAGAGTGTTCTCTTGGCAAAATCTGTTAGCTTTTGCCCTGCTTCATTTCGTACTCCAAGGCCAAACTTGCCGTTTACTCCAGATATCTCTTGACCTCCTACTTTTGCATTCAAGTACATTATGATGATGAAGGGACATCTTTTTTGGGTGTTAGTTCTAGAAGATCTTGTAGGTCTTTATAGAATTGTTCAACTTCATCTTATTCAGCATTATAGTTGGGGCATAGACTTGGATTACTGTGATTTTGAATGGTTTGCCTTGGTAATAAATCAAGGTGATTCCTTCATTTTTGAGATTGCACTGAAGTACTGCATTTTGGACTTTTTTTTTTTTTTTTTTTACTATGAGAGCTACTCCATTTCTTCTCAGGGATTCTTGCCCACAGTAGTAGATATA
Source organism: Bos mutus (assembly GCF_027580195.1). Classification (NCBI taxonomy): domain Eukaryota; kingdom Metazoa; phylum Chordata; class Mammalia; order Artiodactyla; family Bovidae; genus Bos; species Bos mutus. Next base: position 59,714,923 of record NC_091619.1, read on the forward strand.
ATGGTCATCTGAATTAAATTTGCCCATTCCCATCCACTGATTCCTAAAATGTCGATGTTCACTCTTGTCATCTCCTTTCTGGCCAAGTCCAATTTACCTTGATTTATGTACCTAATATTCCAGCTTCCTATGCAATATTGTTCTTTACAACATCAGACTTTACTTTCACCACCAGACACATCCACAACTCTGTGTTGTTTCCTTTTTGGCTTATCCTTGTCATTCCTTCTTGAGGTATTTCTCTTTTTTTTTTTTTTTTTTTTCCAGCAGTATATTGGGCAACTACTGACCTGGGGAGTTCATCTTTCAGTGTCATATCTTTTTGCCTTCTTATACTGTTCATGTGGTTCTCAAGGCAAGAATGCTGAAGTAGTTTGCCATTTTCTTCTCCAGGTCTGAGTATGCTTCAGTAATAAATGAAAGGGGGTTTATAGTTTATAGAACATGAGCATGGGAAATATTACTCTTTGGTCAAATTTCAAAACTGTGTATGATTCATTTGGATGAAAATTGACCTTCACTGAGGAAAAGTAGTCTCCAAAAATTAAATAATCCATAAAATTCTTTGTAAAATAGTAATTCTCGATGGACGTGAGCCTGAGTGAATTCCGGGAGTTGGTGATGGACAGGGAGGACTGGCGTGCTGAGATTCATGGGGTCGCAAAGAGTCGGACACGACTGAGCGACTGAACTGAACTGAATTCAAATAGTTTGGGATTTATCTCTCGTTTAATTATCATTTGTAAAGTGAATAGGAGAGTTAATATTATCTTCATTATACAAATAAAAAATGAAGTTCAAGGTCTTTAATTATGACATGCTCTCATTTATTTTGAAATCTAATAAAATACTTCAGTGGTAAATATATTGGTGTCAACATCAGAAAACTTGGTTGGGTTCTAGTCCTTACTCTTCATTTATTAGCTTTTGGGTTGGAGATAAATTTTTTGTTTTCCTAAGTTACAAATGATCTTTATTATCAGAAATAATATTATTTACATTTCTAATACTATAAGGCTATTTTATGGATTAAATGAGATAATGTATTCCAAAAAAAAACAAAAACAAAAAACACTTTTTAGTTGGGAATGTCTTCATAAGTGTAATATTTAAAACTTTTTATCTAAAATTATTTCTCATAAACAAATCTTAGCACCCTCAAGAATAAAGAATATTAATATGCTCACATGTACAGTTGGCAAAATACACACATTCTTGATCTCATTTAGATCCTAACTACATTTGAACAGCAGTAGGGGTTATATCAGTTTCTTGAATTCAAGGATTTTTCTACAAAATGTAGTCAATTGAATTAATTCCTCTAAAGGATATTAATGTGTGAAGTACTACTCTATAAAAGAATTTCTCTTTGATCCAATTCCTTTGAAGCTATTACAAAAGTACCAGATCTTAGCAGCTGTTAGACAATATCAGGTTAATCCATGGCCTTTTCCATCAGGTATGTAAACATTATTAAACATTAACTGGTCTTTGAGGTTAACATGGTATCCTATGACAACTTCATTGTCTCAATTTATTTTTCATAATAAGTTATATATAAAATTTGATTGGAACAGGCCAGGCATTTATAATCTCTCTGTTTTCTTTCAGTTCTAGGGAGATAAAGAGCAAAACTATTAAATGCTTGGTCACTCTCAATAAGTGCTACTTTCAGTAATATTCAGCAATGATTATTACTTGTCAAAGTGAGCTTTGAAAATATAAAGTCTTTATTCTCTAAACATACCTGTGCATATAAAATGGATGAAAAAAGTTTACTGAAAAGTGGTATCAGATTTTAAAATATTTATGGTTCAGCTATCTTAAACCATATATTTTAAAATACTGAATGCAAGATTAGTTTCCAAAAGAGGTTTCATTCTTTTTAAAAAAAAAACAATAATTGAGTATTTCCACTTAGACACACTAAACAACATTCATGTGGTGCTTCCATGGAGGCTCAGTAGTAAAGAATCCACCTGCCAATGCAGAAGATATAGATTTGATCTCTGATCCAAGAAGATTCCACATGCTGGAGAGCAACTAAGCCTGTATGCCACAGCTATTGAGCCTGTGCTCGAGAGCCCTGGAGCTGCACCTAGTGAGCCCACCTGCCACAACAACTGAAGCCTGCAAGCCCTGGAGTCCATGCTCCACAACTAGAGAGTAACCCCACTTTCATAAATAAATAAATAATTAAAGAGAGAAAACCTTCATGTTGTCACAGACTCCACTTATTTAAAACAACACTCAGTAATCTCCCCTCAGATAAATTACAGCTCTGAAATGCAATGTTTTTGTGAATGTCACTATGTTGAGAATGGTCTACAAAGTCTAAACTCATCTATGATCAACGACTGTATTTTGCAACACCTAGTTAATGCCAATTTTTTAAATTCCTAATCAGTCTGCTTCTCATATGTATCATCTGTCTTTCTGTGACTACTGTTACCACCCCATGACTAACTTTCCACAATCCTACCTACATTGCTAATTTGACTTGTTTTCAACAATATCAGTTCAGTTCAGTTGTTCACTCATGTCTGACTCTTTGCAGCCCCATGGACTGCAGCATGCCAGGCTTCCTGTCCATTACCAACTCCCAGAGCCTGCTCAAACTCATGTCCATCGAGTCAGTGATGCCATCCAACCATATCATCCTCTGTCGTCTCCTTCTCCTCCTGCCTTCAATCTTTCACAATATCAGGGTCTTTTCCAATGAGTCAGTTATTCACATCAGCTGGCCAAAGTATTGGAGCTTCAGCTTCAACATCAGTCCTTCCAATGAATATTCATTATTGAACTCTATTAGGATGAACTGGTTGGATCTCCTTGCTGTCCAAGGGACTCTCAAGAGTCTTCTCCAACACCACAGTTCAAAAGCATCAATTCTTTGGTACTCAGTTTTCTTTATAGTCCAACTGGCACATCCATGCATGACTACTGGAAAAACCATAGGCTTGACTAGACAAACCTTTGTTGGCAAAGTAATGGCTCCTCTTTTTAATATGCTGTCTAGGTTGGTCATAGCTTTTCTTCCAAGGGGCAAGTGTCTTTTTATTTCATGGCTGCAATCACCATCTGCAGTGATTTTAGAGTCCCAAAAAATAAAGTCTGTCACTGTTTCCGTTATTTCCCCATCTATTTGCCATGAAGTGATGGGACTGGATGCCATGATCTTCGTTTTCTGAATGTTGAGTTTTAAGCCAACTTTTTCACTCTCCTCTTTACTTTCATCAAGAGGCTTTTTAGTTCTCTTTGTTTTCTACCATAAGGCTGGTGTCATCTGCGTATCAAAGGTTATTGATATTTCTCCTGGCAATCTTGATTCCAGTTTGTGCTTCATCCAGTCCAGCATTTCTCATGATGTATTCTGCATATTAGTTAAAGAAGCAGTGACAATATAGAGCCTTGACATACTCCTTTTCCAATTTGAAACCAATCTTTTGTTCCACGTTCTTTTCTAACTGTCGTTTTTTGACCTGCATACAGATTTCTCAGGAGGCAAGAAAGGTGGTCTAGTATTCCCATCTCTTGAGGAATATTTCATAGTTTTTTGTGATCTACATCGTCAAAGGCTTTGGCATAATCAATAAAGCAGAAGTAGATGTTTTTATGGAATTCTCTTTCTTTTTCTATGATCCAATGGATGTTGGCAATTTGATCTCTGGTTCCTCTGTCTTTTCTAAATCCAGCTTGAATATCGGGACTTTCAGTTTATGTACTGTTGAAGCCTGACTTGGAAAATTTTGAGCATTACTTTTCTAGAATGTGAGATGAGTGCAATTGTATGACAGTTTGAACATTCTTTGTCATTGCCCTTCTTTGGGATTGGAATGAAAACTGACCTTTTCCAATCCTGTGGCCACTGCTGAGTTTTCCAGATTTGCTGGCATATCAACAATATCAGTAATGCCAATAGCAGGCATTACATGAGTATAAATGTAAAAGTATCAAGTCTTACACATTGTTACATCATCAGTTCCCAGCACTAACTTTGCTTTAAGTATTCAACTGTTTGGTCACCATATAGCTTGCAAAAGTATAATAGAGTCTATTTAAACAGACACTTGAATTATCAGTAATGAATGGGATCAATAATTGTATTTAGTAATTGACTATGTTTTGAATCATTATTATCTCTCTCCTGGATTATGATTTTAAAAATGAAGCAAAACAAAACAACCCCTCACTGGTTTTCCTGCGTCTAAGGTCAACTGGCAACCCATAATCAAGGGTGACCTTGTTAAAACATGAGTGATATACATATGTATTTGCTTGCTCTGTTAGCTGAAAGGACTCAGTACAATGAAATCTCCATGACCACACCCAAAGATCAGATCTTGGTTTCTCCAATAAAAGAACTAGTGTTCTTTAGAAGTAGCTGACTCTAAAGTTAGAACAAGGAACATGCAAGATGAGCTTAGAGCATCTTGAAGTACTATATTATAAGAAAGTATTCATACACATGCACATTTACAAAATGATGGGGTTATGTCAGCAGGACACAGGAATCAACTCAGAGTTCTTAATGTCAAAGCTGGAATAATTTGAACAACAAAAGAAACAATGTAGTATTGGATTATAACCCAAAGAATAGAAAGAAAGAAATAACTAATATCTTGTGCATGATATTTCCAAATGAGTTATATAGTTAATCTCCCCTCAAGGAGCACAGCACTCTAACGTTTAAGTTTCACCTGCAGATAGCGTCTTCCTTTCAAGAAAAGAGGGATAAAAATGAAAGAATAACTTAATGGTGATGAAACCTGACAAATGCATCTTTAGTCAGATGATCAAATCAACATCATTGGGTGATAAATAAGGTTGACAGTATGTATCTCTGATATTATATAATACAATATGATATATGATGAAAATTGTACTTACTTCTGTGGCCTTTCATCAAAAATCTTACAAGCTCTGCCTAACAATGGGATTAACACAACACAAATCCAAATGGAAAGACAATCTGTATGATAACTGATCATTACACCCCCAAACAGAGTTATCAAAAAAAAAAAAAAGGAAAGTCTAAGAAGCATTCCCAGTCTAGATGGCCACAGCAAATGTAATGGTTAAGTGTGTTGCATCAAAAAGACAACTGAGAAGATGCAAGAAAGGTTTAACAAGGACCTAGGAGAAATAAAGAAGAGTCAATATATAATGAATAATGCAATAAATGAGATAAAAAAAACACTCTGGAGGCAACAAATAGTAGAATAACAGAGGCAGAAGATAGGATTAGTGAAGTCAAAGATAGAATGATGGAAATAAATGAATCAGAGAGGAAAAAAGAAAAACGAATTAAAAGAAATGAGGACAATCTCAGAGACATCCAGGACAATGTTAAATGCCCCAACTTTCGAATCATAGGAGTCCCAGAAGAAGAAGACAAAAAGAAAGACCACAAGAAAATACTTGAGGAGATAATAGTTGAAAATTTTCCTAAAATGGGGAAGGAAATAATCACCAAGTCTAAGCAACCCAGAGAGTCCCAAACAGGATAAACCCAAGGTGAAACACCTCAAGACACATATTAATCAAATTAACAAAGATCAAGCAAAAAACACAAATATTAAAAACAGCAAGGGAAAAACAACAAATAACGCACAAGGGGATTCCCATAAGGATAACAGCTGATCTTTCAATAGAAACTCTTCAGGCCAGGAGGGAATGGCAGGACATACTTAAGTGATGAAAGGAAATAATCTACAGCCCAGATTACTGTACCCAGCAAGGATCTCACTCAAAGATGAAGGAGAAATCAAAAGCTTTACATACAAGCAAAAGCTAAGAGAATTCAGCATCACCAAACCAGCTCTCCAACAAATGCTAGAGGATTTTCTCTAGACAGGAAACACAAAAAGGGTGTATAAACTCGAACCCAAAACAATAAAGTGAATGGCAACGGATCATACTTATCAATAATTACCTTAAACGTAAATGGGTTGAATGCCCCAACCAAAAGACAAAGACTGACTGAATGGATACAAAAACAAGACCCCTATACATGTTGTCTACAAGAAACCCACCTAAAAACAAGGGACACATACAGACTGAAAGTGAAGGGCTGGAAAAAGATATTCCACACAAACAGAGACCAAAAGAAAGCAGGGGTAGCAATACTCATATCAGATAAAATAGACTTTAAAACAAAGGCTGTGAAAAAAGACAAAGAAGGACACTACATAATGATCAAAGGATCAATCCAAGAAGAAGATATAACAATTATGTATGCACCCAACATGGGAGCACCACAATATGTAAGACAAATGCTAACTAATATGAAAGGGGAAATTAACAGTAACACAATAATAGTGGGAGACTTTAATACCCCACTCACACCTATGGATAGATCAACTAAACAGAAAATTAACAAGAAACTACAAACTTTAAACGATACAATAGACCAGTTAGACCTAATTGATATCTATAGGACTTGTCAATCCAAAACAAAGAATTTCACCTTTTTCTCAAGTGCACATGGAACCTTCTCCAGGATAGATCACATCTTGGGCCATAAATCTAGCCTTGGTAAATTCAAAAAAATTGAAACCATTCCAAGCATCTTTTCTGACCACAATGCAGCAAGATTAGATCTCAATTACAGGAGAAAAACTATTTTAAAAATCCAACATATGGAGGCTGAACAACACACTGCTGAATAACCAACAAATCACAGAAGAAATCAAAATATGCATAGAAACAAATGAAAATGAAAACACAACAACCCAAAACCTGTGGGACACTGTAAAAGTAGTGCGAAGGGGAAAGGTCATAGCAGTACAGACATACCTCAAGAAACAAGAAAAGAGTCAAATAAATAACCTAACTCGACACCTAAAGCAACTAGAAAAGGAAGAAATGAAGAACCCCAGGGGTAGTAGAAGGAAAGAAATCTTAAAAATTAGGGCAGGAATAAATGCAAAAGAAACAAAAGAGACAATAGCAAAAATCAACAAAACCAAAAGCTGGTTCTTTGAAAGGATAAATAAAATAGACAAACAATTAGCCAGACTCATCAAGAAACAAAGGGAGAAAAATCAAATCAATAAAATTAGAAATGAAAATGGAGAGATCACAACAGACAACACAGAAATACAAAGGATCATGAGAGACTACTATCAGCAACTATATGCCAATAAAATGTACAACTTGGAAGAAATGGACAAATTCTTAGAAAAGTACGAGTTTCCAAAACTGAACCAGGAAGAAATGGAAAATCTTTTTTGTTGTTGTTGTTGTTGTTGCAATGAGAGAATTTCTATTTTATTATTGTTAAAAGAGGCAATAGAGAAAGGGAAAGGACCAGAGTTGTCAAGTCAAAAGCATATGCATATAATGTGCCCAGAACAGTGCTAGTCTGGTTACATCAAAATATAAAATATTGTCTCTACAATCATAAAGGTAAAATATTCTTGATGTAACATCTAGCAAATAGTTCAAAACAATAGAGTTGTCAAGATCATCTGCACTATGGGAATTCAGAGAAGAGAAATAGTCTCTGAACCCTTTCCTTGTTTATGATCATATAGAATTAATAGCAAAATATTTGTGCCTTGGTAAGTGTTGAACCTGTTTTATTTTTTATTTTTTTAATTTTATTTTATTTTTAAACTTTACATAATTGTATTAGCTTTAAATGGAAAATCTTAACAGACCCGTTGCAAGCACAGAAATTGGAACTGTAATCAGAAATCTTCCAGCAAACAAAACCCCAGGTCCAGATGGCTTCACAGCTGAATTCTACCAAAAATTTAGAGAAGAGCTAACACCTATCCTATTCAAACTTTTCCAGAAAATTGCAGAGGAAGGTAAACTTCCAAACTCATTCTGTGAGGCCACCATCACCCTAATACCAAAACCTGACAAAGATGCCACAAAAAAGAAAACTACAGGCCAATATCACTGATGAACATAGATGCAAAAATCCTTAACAAAATTCTAGCAATCAGAATCCAACAACACATTAAAAAGGTCATACACCATGACCAAGTGGGCTTTATCCCAGGGATGCAAGGATTCTTCAATATCCACAAATATCCACAAATCAATCAATGTAATACACCAATATCCACAAATCAATATCTACAAATCAATCAATGTAATACACCACATTAACAAATTGAAAAATTAAAGCCATGTGATTATCTCAATTGATGCAGAGAAAGCCTTTCACAAAACTCATCATCCATTTATGATAAAAACTCTCCAGAAAGCAGGAATTGAAGGAACATACCTCAACATAATAAAAGCTATATATGACAAACCCACAGCAAACATTATGCTCAATGGTGAAAAATTGAAAGCGTTTCCCCTAAAGTCAGGAACAAGACAAGGGTGCCCACTTTCACAACTACTATTCAACATAGTTTTGGAAGTTTTGGCCACAGCAATCAGAGCAGAAAAAGAAATAAAAGGAATCCAAATTGGAAAAGAAGAAGTAAAACTCTCACTATTTGCAGATGACATGATCCTCTACATAGAAAACCCTAAAGACTCCACCAGAAAAGTACTAGAGCTAATCAATGGTTATTCCAGTGGTCATGTATGGATGTGAGAGTTGGACTGTGAAGAAAGCTGAGCACCGAAGAATTGATGCTTTTGAACTGTGGTGCTGGAGAAGACTCTTGAGAGTCCCTTGGACTGCAAGGAGATCCAACCAGTCCATTCTGAAGATCAGCCCTAGTATTTCTTTGGAAGGAATGATACTAAAGCTGAAAGTCCAGTACTTTGGCCACCTCATGCAAAGAGTTGACTCATTGGAAAAGACTCTGATGCTGGGAGGGATTGGGGGCAGGAGGAAAAGGGGACGACAGAGGATGAGATGGCTGGATGGCATCACTGACTGGATGGACGTGAGTCTGAGTGAACTCCGGGAGTTGGTGATGGACAGAGAGGCCTGGCGTGCTGCAATTCATGGGGTTGCAAAAAGTCAGACACGACTGAGCGACTGAACTGAACTGAATCAATGACTATAGTAAAGTTGCAGCATGTAAAATCAACACAAAGAAATCCCTTGCATTCCTATACACTAATAATGAGAAAATAGAGATATTAAGGAAACAAATACATTCACCATTGCAACGAAAAGAATAAAATACTTAGGAATATATCTACCTAAAGAAACAAAGACCTATATATAGAAAACTATAAAACACTGGTGAAAGAAATCAAAGAGGACACTAATAGATGGAGAAATATACCATGTTCATGGATCGGAAGAATTAATATAGTGAAAATGAGTATACTACCCAAAGCAATCTATAAATTCATTGTAATCCCTATCAAGCTACCAATGGTAGCTTTTCACAGAGCTAGAACAAATAATTTCACAATTTGTATGGAAATACAAAAAACCTTGAATAGCCAAAGCAATCTTGAGAAACAAGAATGGAACTGGAGGAATCAACCTGCCTGACTTCAGACTCTACTACAAAGCCACAGTCATCAAGACAGTATGGTACTGGCACAAAGACAGAAATATAGATAAATGGAGCAAAATAGAAAGCCCAGAGATAAATCCACACACCTATGGACACCTTATCTTTGACAAAGGAGGCAAGAATATACAATGGAGAAAAGACAATCTCTTTAACAAGTGGTGCTGGGGAAACTGGTCAACCACTTGTAAAAGAAGGAACTAGAACACTTTCTAACACCATACACAAAAATAAACTCAAAATGGATTAAAGATCTAAATGTAAGACCAGAAACTATAAAACTCTTAGAGGAGAACATAGGCAAAACACTCTCCAACATAAATCACAGCAGGACCCTCTATGACCTACATCCCAGGATATTGGAAATAAAAGCAAAAATAAACAAATGGGACCTAATTAAAATTAAAAGCTTCTGCACAACAAAGGAAACTATAAGCAAGGTGAAAAGACAGCCTTCAGAATGGGACAAAATAATAGCAAATGAAGCAACTGACAAACAACTAATCTCAAAAATATACAAGCAACCCCTGCAGCTCAATTCCAGAAAAGTAAACAACCCAATCCAAAAATGGGCCAAAGAACTAAACAGACATTTCTCCAAAGAAGACATACAGATGGCTGACAAACACGTGAAAAGATGCTCAACATCACTCATTATCAGAGAAATGCAAATCAGCCAGTCAGAATGGCTGCCATCCAAAAGTCTAAAAGCAATAAATGCTGGAGAGGGTGTGGAGAAAAGGGAACCCTCTTACACTGTTGGTGGGAATGCAAACTAGTTTGGCCACTATGGAGAACAGTGTGGAGATTCCTTAAAAACCTGGAAATAGAACTGTCTTATGACACAGCAATCCCACTGCTGGGCATACACACCGAGGAAACCAGAATTGAAGGAGACACGTGTACCCCAATGTTCATTGCAGCACTGTTTATAATAGCCAGGACATGGAAGCAACTTAGATGTCCATCAGCAGATGGACATATACGCAATGGAGTATTACTCAGCCATTAAAAAGAATACATTTGAATCAGTTCTAATGAGGTGGATGAAACTGGAGCCTATTATACAGAGTGAAGTAAGCCAGAAAGAAAAACACCAATACAGTATACTAACGCATATACATGGAATTTAGAAAGATGGTAACGATAACCCTGTATACGAAACAGCAAAAGAGACACAGATATATAGAACAGTATTTTGGACTCTGTGAGAGAGGGAGAGGGTGGGATGATTTGGGAGAATGGCATTTGAAGGTGTATAATATCATATAAGAACGAATCGCCAGTCCAGGTTCAATGTAGGATACAGGATGCTTGGGGCTGGTGCACTGGGATGATCCAGAGGGATGGTACGGGGAGGGAGGTGGGAGGGGGGTTCAGGATGGGGAACACGTGTACACCCGTGGCGAATTCCTGTTGATGTACGGCAAAACCAATACAATATTGTAAAGTAATTAGCCTCCAATTAAAATGAATACATTTAAAGAAAAAGACAAAAGATAGCAAATGCCAACATGAATATGGAAGAAAAGGAACACTTGTACACTGTTGGTAGCATTGTAGATTGGTACAGACACTGTGGAAAACTGCATGGAGAATCCTTAACAAATTAAAAATAGAACTAGCATATGATCCAGCAATTATATTTTTGGGAATATATGCAAAGGAAACAAAAACACTAACTCAAAAAGATAGCCATACTTCCCTGTTCATAGCCACGTTATTTACAAGAGTCAAGGAGGAAGACAACCTAAGTGTCACCGATGTATAAATGAACAAAGAACTTGTGGCACACACACACACACAGTGGTATATTGCTTGGAAGAAGATACACAAGAGGTACAAAGTTCCAGTTATAAGATAAGTATTAGGGATATATTATACATGATACTATAGCTAATCCTGTAGTACAATATACAGGAAAGCTGTTAAGAAAATAAGTCATAAGAGTTCTCATCCGAAGCAGATTTTTTTGTCGTTTTTCTTTCTTTCTTTCTTTCTTTTTTTAGTTTTATCCATATGATTAGATGGTTGTTATTTGAACATACTGTGGTAATCATTTTACATATCTGTAAATCAAACCATCAGGATGTACACCTAAATTGTACACAGTGATGAATGTCAATTATTTATTAATTAAACTGAGGAAAAATCAGCTTAGAGGTGAAGGAAACCTCAGGAGATCATTTTGTATCATTTTCTTGTTGGTGGGACTTAGTTTGGCATTATTAGTACCTCCTTTGGAACTAAAGAGTAAGAGAGCACGAGAAGAAAATTAAAAAAAAAACTTATATTTTGGTTTTGTTATACAGCTTTACTATTATGTGATTTCAGAATACCTGTTATAAGTCTTTCAATGCAGAAATAAAAAAGAAAAAGATTTTTTATTAATGTCATCCTTTACCTATAAGAAAATAATGTTAAATATAACATGATACTCTAGATAGAATCTTAGAAGAGGAAAAATACATTAGGAAAAGCCTGAAAAAATAAATAAAATACAGACTTTGTTTGATAATTATGAATCAATACTAATTCATTAGTTGTAACAAAATGTAAGATTTTGACAGTAGATAAAACCAGATGTGAGATGTGTGCACTTTCTCTGTAGTCACAGTATTTGTGTAGATCTAAAGCTATTTTAAAATTAAAATTTTATTCAAAAATAAGTGAGATAATGTAAGCACAAGATAAAACGTTGCTGAAGACATTCTCATTGTTTCATAACCTAAAATTTCATTCATTCTTCCTGTTCTCTCATATTGTGAGTAAGAAATCTGATTTCAGTGGTTTTGACACCAACTAAGGTATGTGAAAACTGTCATAGTACAAACACAGAAAGATACAGATTTCAATAGACAAAGAAAGATAGACATAAGTCTAAAAATTTTAATTATTTTGGTGACACACACGTTCTTAAAACTAGAAAATGGGTCAACCTCACTGACTCATGTTGATCAATGACTGTATTGCTGTCATTAGTCTATATATATATATTTATTGAGCACTCCTTGTGATCAAGCCCTCATGCTAAATGCTGAGGCACACTAGACACAGGCATCATTAAGAAGTTTGATACTACACTCCAATACAAATTGAAACAAAAGAAGCTTGCTGCTCTAGAAAAATCTAAAACACTTTTTGTAAGCCTGCCTTGACACATAAGGCTTTAGAAGGTCTAGAAAGTCATGAGGTATATATCGAAAAAGTTTTACTCTGCTTGGAGGTTTAGTCACCTTGGGCAATAAGTGATGTCTTCCTTAACCATTTGTTTCAGACTCACTCTTACTTTCAACATAAACAATGAAATTAGATAAATGAGATACAATGTCCCAATGTATTTTCATGGCATGGTCAAAATTCTGATTCAGCTTATCAGAGTTACTCCTCTAGTCCAAAAAAAAATGTATGTTCTGAAGAGCATAGAATGGCAATAAAGAAAGTCATAAAGAATGATTTTATGTAGACAATTTCACGGTAGCGTGTGTGAGTGCTAACTTGCTTTAATCATGATCAACTTTTTGCAACCTCTGGAAGATTAAGGTCACGCAAAATTTCCCAACTAGAAGCCTGTAGGGTATTTTCTTTTGAAGAAAACAAAAATTTTTGTTCCTCTGCTTAATATACTATGTTGCCAAGATTGTTGTCATAATCACTGTCATCAATAATAGTGACTGACCACATTTTATATTCTACACACAGAACAGCAGAACTAGACATAATGGGTAGGTAGGTAGCAGGAGCAAAAAAAAACACCTCTCTATCCCTTTGGTGTCTTTTCATAATTGATACTATAACATATATAATTTTTAAAATTAAGATAATGTTTAAAAATGTTGCATTCAATGGGAGGATGTTAGAATTTTCCACTCAGATATTTTCATTCTCTTTAAGTAGAGAAAATAACTCCTTATGAAGTTAGAACTGATGTGTACAAATTGTCCCACAAAAGGCTTCCTTATAGCTGACTGTAATCCAATGATAACTATAGCTTACTGACAATTTTCAGTGTGTTAGGTATCATCCTAAGCACTTTACATACATGTACTATAAAATTTAAAAATCCTTGCAAGTGTAAACAATCTGAATATGAGGAAACTGAAGCACAAAAATATTAAGTTACTTTCCTGAATTAGCTTGGAGGCGATGGGTGAGCACATGAACCTAAACATTTCGGTTGCAGAGCCCATACTCTTAAACATTTGGTATATTATGGTTCAGTTCAGTTCAGTTCAGTCGCTCAGTCATGTCCAACTCTTTGCGACCCCATGGACTGCAGCACGCCAGGCCTCCCTGTCCAGCACCAACTCCTGGAGTTACTCAAACTCATGTCCATTGAGTCAGTGTTGCCATCCAAGCATCTCATCCTCTGTCGTCCCCTTCTCCTCTCACATTTAATCTTTCCCAGCATCACGGTCTTTTCAAATGAGTCTTCTCTTAGCATCAGGTGGCCAAAGTATTAGAGTTTCAGCTTCAACATCAGTCTTTCCAATGAATATTCAGGACTGATTTCCTTTGGGATGGACTGGTTGGATCTCCTTGCAGTCCAAGTGACTCCCAAGAGTCTTCTCCAATACCAGAGTTTAAAAGCATAAATTCTTCACTGCTAAGCTTTCTTTATAGTCCCAACTGTCACACCCACACATGACTACTGGAAAAACCATAGCCTTGAATAGACAGACCTTTGATGGAAAAGTAATGTCTCTGCTTTTTAATATGCTGTCTAGGTTGGTCATAACTTTCCTTCAAAGGAGTGTCTTTTAATTTCATGGCTTCACTCACCATCTGCAGTAATTTTGGAGCCCCCCCAAAATAGTCTGCCACTGTTTCCACTGCTTCTACATCTATTTGCCATGAAGTGATGGGACTGGATGCCATGATCTTAGTTTTCTGAATGTTGAGCTTTAAGCCAACTTTTTCACTTTCTTCTTTTACTTTCATCAAGAGGCTTTTTAGTTCTTCACTTTCTGCAATAAGAATGGTGTCATCTGCATATCTGAGGTTATTAATATTTCTCCCAGCAATCTTGATTCCAGCTCATGCTTAATCCAGCCCGGTTTTGCATGATGTATTCTGCATATAAGTTAAATAAGCAGGGTGATAATATGCAGCCTTGATGTACTCCTTTTCCTATTTGGAACCAGTCGGTTGCTGTTCCATGTCCAGTTGGAACTGTTGCTTCCTGACCTGCATATAGGTCTCTCATGAGGCAGGTCAGCTGGTCTGGCATTCCCATCTCATTCAAAATTTTCCACAGTTTACTGTGATATACAAAGTCAAAGGCTTTGGTATTGTCAATAAAGCAGAAATAGATGTTTTCTGGAACTCTTTTGCTTTTATGACGACCCAGCAGATGTTGGCAATTTGATATCTGGTTCCTCTGCCTTTTCTAAAACCAGCTTGAACATCTGGAAGTTCATGGTTCATGTATTATTGAAGTCTGGCTTGGAGAATTTTGAGCATTACTTTACTAGCATGTGAGGTGAGTACAATTGTGTGGTAGTTTGAGCATTCTTTGGCACTGCCTTTCTTTGGGATTGGAATGAAAACTGACCTTTTCCAGTCCTGTGGCCACTGCTGAGTTTTCCAAATTTGCTGGCATATTGAGTGCAGCACTTTCATAGCATCATCTTTTAGGACTTGAAATAGCTCAACAGAAATTCCATCACCTCCACTAGCTTTGTTCGTAGTGATGCTTCCTAAGGCCCATTTGACTTTGCATTCCAGGATGTCTGGCTCTAGGTGAGTGATCACACCATCGTGATTATCTGGGTGGTGAAGATCTTTTTTGCATAGTTCTTCTGTGTGTTCTTGCCACCTCTTCTTAATATTTTATCCTTCTGTTAAGTCCATAACATATCTGTCCTTTATTGAGCCCATCTTTGCATGAATGTTTCCTTGGTATCTCTACATTTCTTGAAGCGATCTCTAGTCTTTCCCTTTCTATTGTTTTCTTCTATTTCTTTGCACTGATCACTGAGGAAGACTTTCTTATCTCTCCTTGCTATTCTTGGACCTCTGCATTCAAATGGGTATAGCTTTCCTTTTCTCCTTTGCTTTTTGCTTCTCTTCTTTTCTCAGCTATTTGTAAGGCCTCCTCAGACAACCATTTTGCTTTTCTGAATTTCTTTTTCTTGGGGATGGTCTTGTTCCCTGTCTCATGTACAATGTCATGAACTTCCATCCATAGTTCATCAGGCACTCTGTCTTTCAGATCTAGTCCCTTAAATCTATTTCTCACTTTACTGTATAATCGTTAGGGATTTGATTTAAGTCATACCTGAATGGTCTGGTGGTTTTCCCTACTTTCTTCAATTTAAGTCTGAAATTGGCAATAAGGAGTTCAGGATCTGAGTCACAGTTAACTCCTGGTCTTGTTTTTGCTGACTGTGTAGAGTTTCTCCATCTTTGGCTGCAAAGAATATAATCAATCTGATTTTGGTGTTGACCATCTGGTGATGTCCATGTATAGAGTTTTCTCTTGTGTTGTTGGATGAGGGTGTTTGCTATGACCAGTGCATTCCCCTGGGAGAACTCTATTAGCCTTGCCCTGCTTCAGTCTGTACTCCAGGGCCAAATGTGCTTGTTACTCCAGGTGTTTCTTAACTTCCTACTTTTGCATTCCGGTCCCCTATAATGAAAAGCACATCCTTTTGGGGTGTTAATTCTAGAATTTCTTGTAGGTTTTCACAGAACCATTCAAATTCAGCTTCTTCAGCATTACTGGTTGGGTCATAGACTTGGATACTGTGATATTGGATGGTTTGCCTTGGAAATGAACAGAGATCATTCTGTCGTTTCTGAGACTGCATCATCCAAGTACCTCATTTCAGACTCTTTTGTTGACTATTATGGCTACTCCATTTCTTCTAAGGGGTTCTTGCCCACAGTAGTACATATAATGGTCATCTGACCTATATTCACCCATTCCAGTCCATTTTTTTTTGCTGCTTCCTAAAATGTCAATGTTCACCCTTGCCATCTCCTGTTTGATCACTTTCAATTTGCCTTGATTCATGAACCTAACATACCAGGTTCCTATACAATATTGCTCTTTACAGCATTGGAACTTGCTTCCATTACCAGCCACATCCACAAGTGGGTGTTGCTTTTGCTTTGGTTCCATCTCTTCTGTCTTTCTGGAGTTATTTCTCCACTGATCTCCAGTAGCATATTGGGCACCTACCGACCTGGGGAGTTCATCTTTCAGTGTATTTGCAATAGTTCGATTAGATAAAGGAAGGAAGAACCTTCTTTGATATTCTTTCTGGTGTCCATAGTGCACATTACCAGTGGATTATGCATTGTTCAAAGTGAACCTTGATTTTCATCTTCTTTGACATGGCATAGCACAGGGAAATGAACTTGGGCTTTGGACTCAAAAAGATCAGGATTAAATCCTGGCTTTTCTACCCACTAGCTGAATTACCTGTATACAGAACATAAACTTTCTAAGGCTCATTTGAAAAACAAATATACTATCTATTTATCAGAATTTTTATAACCTTAAATAAATAGTGTACATCATAGAACATTGAAAACTGAAAAGCAGAATACAAATGTTATAATTTTCATCATCTTCAGGGCTCTCTACCTTTGGCTTCAAATTCAGCATGTATCTTAGTATTCCCCTTGATAACCTAGACTTGCAGCCATACATGCATAGTTTTACACTTCATGGAAGATTTTGTTTATGGTCTTGATTTCTTCAAAAATAGAGAAGCTCTGACACTAGGGACCCACTCTGCACATGTCCACATCCACTTCTCACACTTCTCAGGCAACATAATCTGATCATGTGAATTTATCCACACTACAGAGTTTGAGGGGCTTCCCTGGTGGCTCAGACAGTAAAGAATCTGTCTGCAATGCAAGAGACTGGGGTTCTATCCCTGGCTCAGGAAGATCCCCTGCAGAAGGGAATGGCAACCCACTCCAGTATTCTTGCCTGAATAACTCCATGGAAAGAGGAGCCTGGTAGACTACAATCCATGGGGTTGCAAAGAGTTGGACATGACTGAGCAACTAACAGTTTCACAGAGTTGTATTCTGAAAGAGCCTTACATATCATCCAGGGAGTTCACAGGAGTCTCAAACACAATCAACTTTTACTATTTGTATGAAAATAGCAGGCAAGAATTGAGAATAAATAATGAGAGAAACAAAGTAAATCAATTGGCTAACCAAGAAGTAAATAAAACCAAAAATATTTATGGCTAGTATAATTGAAAATTGTTGTTTTATAACAGAAACTGAGACTATGTTCTCAATAAAATAGCAAAAACAAAACCTCTCTGCAAAAAAAAAGAAGGAAAGAAAGATAATTATAAGATAACACAATGAAAGGATAAATGAGAAGGAAATTAGCTGAATGAAAGAACTGATACAAGGAAAGTAACCATTCCATGGTGATATTACATATCAGATAAGACCAGATCAGTCACTCAGTCGTGTCCGACTCTTTGCGACCCCATGAATTGTAGCACGCCAGGCCTCCCTGTCTATCACCAACACCCTGAGTTCACTGAGACTCACGTCCATCGAGTCAGTGATGCCATCCAGCCATCTCATCCTCTGTCGTCCCCTTCTCCTCTTGCCCCCAATCCCTCCCAGCATCAGAGTCTTTTCCAATGAGTCAACTCTTCGCATGAGGTGGCCAAAGTACTGGAGTTCCAGCTTTAGCATCATTCCTTCCAAAGAAATCCCAGGGCTGATCTCCTTCAGAATGGACTGGTTGGATCTCCTTGCAGTCCAAGGGACTCCCAAGAGTCTTCTCCAACACCAGTTCAAAAGCATCAATTCTTTGGCGCTCAGCCTTCTTCACAGTCCAACTCTCACATTCATACATGACCACAGGAAAAACCATAGCCTTGACTAGACGAACCTTTGTTGGCAAAGTAATGTCTCTGCGTTTTAACATGCTATCTAGGTTGGTCATAACTTTCCTTCCAAGGAGTAAGCGTCTTTTAATTTCATGGCTGCAGTCACCATCTGCAGTGATTTTGGAGCTCAGAAAAATAAAGTCTGACACTGTTTCCACTGTTTCCGCATCTATTTCCCATGAAGTGATGGGACCGGATGCCATGATCTTTGTTTTCTGAATGTTGAGCTGTAAGCCAACTTTTTCACTCTCCACTTTCACTTTCAGCAAGAGGCTTTTGAGTTCCTCTTCACTGTCTGCCATAAGGGTGGTGTCATCTGCATATCTGAGGTTATTGATATTTCTCCCGGCAATCTTGATTCCAGCTTGTGTTTCTTCCAGTCCGGCGTTTCTCATGATGTACTCTGCATATAAGTTAAATAAACAGGGTGACAATATACAGCCTTGACATACTCCTTTTCCTATTTGGAACCAGTCTGTTGTTCCATGTCCAGTTCTAACTGTTGCTTCCTGACCTACATACAAATTTCTCAAGAGGGAGATCAGGTGGTCTGGTATTCCCATCTCTTTCAGAATTTTCCACAGTTTATTGTGATCCACACAGTCAAAGGCTTTGGCATAGTCAATAAAGCAGAAATAGATGTTTTTCTGGAACTCTCTTGCTTTTTTTTTATCTCTGGTTCCTCTGCCTTTTCTAAAACTAGTTTGAACATCAGGAAGTTCACGGTTCACATATTGCTGAAGCCTGGCTTGGAGAATTTTGAGCATTACTTTACTAGCATGTGAGGTGAGCACAATTGTGTGGTAGTTTGAGCATTCTTTGGCATTGCCTTTCTTTGGGATTGGAATGAAAACTGACCTTTTCCAGTCCTGTGGCCGCTGCTGGATTTTCCGAATTTGCAGGCATATTGAGTGCAGCACTTTCACAGCATCATCTTTCAGGATTTGGAATAGCTCAACTGGAATTCTATCATCTCCACTAGCTTTGTTCGTAGTGATGCTTTCTAAGGCCCACTTGACTTCACATTCCAGGATGTCTGGCTCTAGGTCAGTGATCACACCATCGTGATTATCTGGGTCGTGAAGATCTTTTTTGTACAGTTCTGTGTATTCTTGCCATCTCTTCTTAATGTCTTCTGCTTCTGTTAGGTCCATACCATTTCTGTCCTTTATCGGGCCCATCTTTGCATGAAATGTTCCTTTGATATCTCTGATTTTCTTGAGGAGATCTCTAGTCTTTCCCATTCTGTTGTTTTCCTTATTTCTTTGCATTGATCACTGAAGAAGGCTTTCTTATCTCTTCTTGCTATTCTTTGGAACTCTGCATTCAGATGTTTATATCTTTCCTTTTCTCCTTTGTGTTTTGCTTCTCTTCTTTTCACAGCTATTTGTAAGGCCTCCCCAGACAGCCATTTTGCTTTTTTGCATTTCTTTTCCATGGGGATGGTCTTGATTCCTGTCTCCTGTACAATGTCATGAACCTCATTCCATAGTTCATCAGGCACTCTATCTATCAGATCTAGGCCCTTAAATCTATTTCTCGCTTCCAATGTATAATCATAAGGGATTTGATTTAGGTCATACCTGCATGGTCTAGTGGTTTTCCCTACTTTCTTCAATTTAAGTCTGAATTTGGCAATAAGGAGTTCATGATCTGAGCCACAGTCAGCTCCTGGTCTTGTTTTTGCTGACTGTGTAGAGCTTCTCCATCTTTGGCTGCAAAGAATATAATCAATCTGATTTTGGTGTTGACCATCTGGTGATGTCCATGTATGTAGTCTTCTCTCGTGTTGTTGGAAGAGGGTGTTTGTTATGACCAGTGCATTTTCTTGGCAAAACTCCATTAGTCTTTGCCCTGCTTCATTCCGTATTCCAAGGCCAAATTTGCCTGTTATTCCAGGTGTTTCTTGACTTCCTACTTTTGCATTCCAGTCCCCTATAATGAAAAGGACATCTTTTTTGGGTATTAGTTCTAAAAGGTCTTGTAGGTCTGCATAGAACCGTTCAACATCAGCTTCTTCAGCGTTACTGGTTGGGGCATAGACTTGGATTACTGTGATATTGAATGATTTGCCTTGGAAACGAACAGAGATCATTCTGTCATTTTTGAGACTACATCCAAGTACTGCATTTTGGACTCTTTTGTTGACCATGATGGCTACTCCATTTCTTCTGAGGGATTCCTGCCCACAGTAGTAGTTAAATTCACCCATTCCAGTCCATTTCAGTTTGCTGATTCCTAGAATGTCAACACTCACTCTTGTCCTTTCTTGTTTGACCACTTCCAACTTGCCTTTATTCATGGGCCTGACATTCCAGGTTCCTATGCAATATTGCTCTTTACAGCATCAGACCTTGTTTCTATCACCAGTCGCATCCACAATTGGGTTTTTTTTTTTTTTTGCTTTGGCTCCATCCCTTCATTCTTTCTGGAGTTATTATTCCACCTATCTCCAGTAGCATATTGGGCACCTACTGACCTGGGGAGTTTCTCTTTCAGTATCCTATCATTTTGCCTTTTCATACTGTTCATGGGGTTCTCAAGGCAAGGATACTGAAGTGGTTTGCCATTCCCTTCTCCAGTGGACCACATTCTGTCAGATTTCTCCACCATGACCAGCCCATCTTGGGTTGCTCCACGGGCATGGCTTAGTTTCATTGAGTTAGACAAGGCTGTTGTCCTAGTGTGATTAGATTGACTAGTTTTCTGTGAGTATGGTTTCAGTGTGTTTGCCCTCTGATGCCCTCTTGCAACACCTACCATCTTACTTGGGTTTCTCTTACCTTGGGTGTGGCATATCTCTTCACAGCTGCTCCAGCAAAGCGCAGCCATTGCTCCTTGCCTTGGACGAGGGGTATCTCCTCACCGCCACCCTTCCTGATCTTCAACGTGGGATAGCTCCTGTAGGCCCTCCTGTGCCCGCACAGCCATGGCTCCTTGAACGTGGGGTTGGTCCTCCCAGCCGCCGCCCCTGGCCTCTGGCTTAGGGGAGTGGTGTAGCTCCTCCCGGCCACCGCCCCTGACCTCGGATGCTGGGTATCTCCTCTCAGCCGCCCCCCCTGACCTTGGACACTGGGTAGCTCCTCTCAGCCGTTCCTGCACCATTGCAGTCTGGTACTTTCGGCTGCTGCCCCTGACCTCGGACGTGGGGTAACTTCTCTTGGCCACCGCCCTTCGGGCATGGGCTCCTCCCGGCTTCTGCCCCTGACCATATAGTACACTACAAAAAACAAATGCAATTCTAACATTCCTGAAGAAATGCAAAATTAGTCTGGTCTTTCTGCTTGGCAATATTGCCACACAGATTGAAATTGTGACTATCTGTTAACACATTGATTCAACTTCTGATCTTTTATCAGAATATGATACTATTTAGAGATATGTAAAAAAATTTATTAACATGTTCATTTAAAATGCTAGAATTTTTTTTTCTTTTTGCAAAAAATGAATCCATACCTAATACTCTGCAGCCTATTTTGTTTTTGCTGCAGAAAATATGAATAAATGTAACTGTGCTTTGTTGTTTTTGTTTAGTCACTAAGTTATGTCTGACTCCTTTGAGACCCCATGGGCTGTAGCCCACCAGGCTTTTCTATCCTTAGGACTTCCTAGCAAGAATACTGGACTGGGTTGCCTTTTACTTTTCCAGGGGATATTCCTGACCCAGGGATTGAACCCATGTCTTCAGCTTGCCAAGTGGATTCTTTACCACTTACCCACCAGTGAAGCACGTAACTATGCTTATATGCATTCTAAATGAGCATTAAACAACGTGTAGAATGGTATACATCAAATACTGATCATAGAACCCTTGGAAACTATAAGGAGGATAATTTGGTAGGAGAAAAGGGAGGAACAGGGGAATTGTCTGCATGTTTCTTAGCACGTATCTGTTGCCAGACATTTTTCAAAAATGATGTATTGCTTTTGTAGCTTGAAAGGAGAAAAAAAATCAATGAAGTATTTTCAAAAATTTTATTTAAGAGAACAAAAATTTGGAAACTATCTGTAGTAGTTAATGTACAAGTAGCTGCCTAACATATGAACTCCCAAATTGTAGTGAATTATAACAAGTTATTTCTTATCCAGGTTCACTGAGGATGTTTGCTGGGCATGCTTCCATGTGGTGAAACAGACCCTGCTCTTTCCATCATGTGTCACTGTCATACTTTATGTCTTGGAATCCTTTGTTCTCCATAGGCAGAAAATGAAGAAAGACAGAGTAGAAAGAAGGGAAAGGGAAGGAGTTCATTAAAGAGTAGCTCTGTAAATTTTTATGTCATTTCTGTCCAATTCTGCTTTAACACAAAAGAATCACATGCCCTCACCAAGATGCAGAGGAATGCTGGGAAATGCAACCACTTCCTGGCAACTACTCAACATCAGAGGAGGGGAGTGCAGCCTTTGTAGACAGCTTCTCTGCCAGTCTGTTTAGATGCCTAAAGCATGCTCTTGGCTAAAAATATTTATAATAAATATATTAATGTTGGGTCATAGAAAATGTGTAGTCACATGAGAAGATATTTATTATTCCATTAAATTTATAACATGATACTATAATCCCATTTTAGTTAAAAAAAAATGAATCCATACTTGCAAAGAGACAGATTTTATACACACACACACACACACACACATGGTATTCATTCCTGATTTCTCCTTTTGGAAATCTTTTTAAAAATGGAATTAAAAGGTAAAAATATATTTTTGTCATATTGTACTACATTGTCTTTTTCTTATAATAAACACAATTCACTGAATGGTAAATGTTTGAAAAATACAACATAGCATGAAGAAGAAGAGAAATTATCCACACTCCCAACCAGAAAATATATACCAAAATATTAATGGTTATTAACTTTGAGTGTAGATATTATGAGTGATTTATATTTTATTCCATGTGCTTTTAAATATATTTTAAAATTTCTGCAGTGGCTTATGTTACTGTTATTATCAGGAAAATTGAATACTAACTAAAAAAATTCCGTCTGGTCTTTCAGTAATTTTTCAGAAGTTGCTCTCTCCAGGAGATGTTAACCGAAAAATTCAGTTGAAATTAAAGTTCTTTTCTCTTATTGAAGCTAAATAAAGAGCCTCAGGATATAGATATCAAGTCAATTCCACACTGGAGTGGTTTTCTTTGGGTGGCCGCACTGCACAGGGATCCAGTGTATGGATAATGGGAGATCCAAGACCCTGGCTCAAACCAAGACACCCAGGACTTCTTCCTAAGGGATTGCTCTGACACTTAATAGTTGTTCTAAATTTGAGAAAATTGTTTAACCTCTCTATGCCTGTTTCTTTATCTCAGGCAAAATAAAAATTATAATGGTATAAATTTCATCAATCTATAGGTAGAATTAAATGAGTTAATACATGCTAAGCATGTAGAAAAGGATAGGCAGGTAGTTAACAAGCACTATATATTAGCTAGCTGTTATTGTTTTTACTGTTATATCAAATACTTAAATAAATTTTATTGAATTTTATTTTCCAGTTATATTTCTATAACTATAATTTATATAGTTTAAAAAATATTTTTTACTCTTAGTTTATTATACATTCTTCAAAGTAGAAATCATGGCTTATGCCCATTTATAGCTTTTATAGTATTTTGTACACAATTTTACACAAGGCTTATCAAGTAAGCCTTCAACAAAGTATTAACTGAATTTATCAGTAAATGTATGAATAAGATAGAAATACCACAGTTTCAGGGGTATTACAGGAAAAAACTTAAATATAGATATTTATTTCAGAAATCTGCTGTAGGAAGTACTATTGAAGGGACTTTATTAGTGAAAGTCAGAAAAGAAAGGAGAAACTCAAATAGAGAGTATGGGAAAGAAGGAAAAGGAGCAGGCACACTGCTTTAAGTATTATAGTTCTTGGAAGGGGGACAAGGACATTCAGAGTCACAAAAAGGGAAAGTATAGGGGACTTCTCTGATATGGTGTCTATGAGTAACATGGAAACATCAATTTGTATAATTATTAACAGCATCCTTTTCTTTTTTTCTCCCATTAATAAGAATAGCATTGAATGCTTTCAGATTTAGAGAAGTTAAAAAATTGCCCAGGCCCACACAACAAGAAAGCTGCCAAATAGGTTCAACCCAAGTCCATCTAACTCCATGTCTGTGTCTTATTTCATAAATAACTGGTAATAGCAAGTTTACCCTAAGGTAGGTTATAAGCACACTAATCTGTTAGTAGTGAATCTGTTTTTTGTTTATTTATTATTCTGTTCAACAATTTTTTGTTTATTTTATTTAATTATGCTTTGCAAAGTGGATTAAATGCTTTGAATCTGAATAAGTCTCTTTCCCAGATATAAACAATACTGCTTTGTTATTTCCCAGGGATTTCCCTGGGTCAGGTCCAAAGGCCCAAAGTTTGCAAAAGTGTGTCACTTTTCTCACTGAGCTACTTCACAACTCATGTCTGATGTCCACAAAGGGGAAGGACCTGGTTCAGAGTGCTTGAAAAGTCACAACCACTAAACAGAGAGGAGGCACAGTGCCAAAACCTTCTTATTTGTTTAGCTTTAACAAATAGTATCCTGAACCAATCTACACTTGAATCCTTCAGCTTGTCACTGAATAATTCATGGTTATTTAATTTTGGCCCCTATCAAAAGATTTACAATGCATAATCTTTTAAATACAGAGATTGTAAGAATGTCACATGTCTTATTTAAAGCTTCACAGTTCTGTTTAGTTCATTTAACTTTGCCAATGAAAAGATCCACAAAAATTGATGTATTCTTATCCAACTTGAGATTAGATAATACATGTAAATAAAGAATGACATGTGATATATCACCAAATGTCTTGCTTACTATGCTTGGTATTTGGAAGCCAGAAATGTCTAAACAAATTTTATGAAATCAGTTTCAGAGGGGGGAAGAAAGAAAGCTTTGCTTTTCTACTTTAGACTCCTGAATACTAAACCTTGAGCTAGTGGAATGTTTATTCTAGACATCAATGTAGCAATATTATTGTCCTACAAAGTGAAGTGAAGTTGCTCAGTCATGTCCGCTCTTTGCAACCCCATGGACTGTAGCCTATCAGGCTCCTCCATCCATGGGATATTCCAGGCAAGAGTAGTGGAGTGGGTTGCCATTTCCTTCTCCAGGGATATTTCCACCCAGGGATTGAACCCAGGTCTCCTGCATTGTAGGCAGATGCTCTTACCATCTGAGCCACCAGGTAACCCAACAAAGATGTATATTTATATGAATTGACAGTACTTTGTGATATATGAGAAAAGCAAATCTCTCAGGATTTAGACAACCCTAAAATCAGCTGTAACTGAACAAAAGTAGAGTGAGCAGTTCCTAAAGCCCTCATCTGTTCCACACACACAGATTGTCAAAGGCAGAGACAATAGTACTTAAGTTATCATTTGGTCTTACAGAGGAGATTCCTCCATCTTGTATGTGTTCTTTTAGTAGACAAGTGATATCTTTGACAGAGATGGCAGTATAAATGGTAAAGTTTTCTCTCTAAAATTCAAAATTTTTATATGAAGAAAAAAGAGCAAGAGCTATGACTTCTTCCTGTTGAATAAAATGCATATATATATATATATAATTCAGATAAAACTAAAATTGAGAAGTATTTTCTCTGCTTAATGAGAAAATATGGTGCTCAATGAAATGAATATTGAAAAGTTCTTATCCTGTAGCAATAAGCAGACCATTATCAATTTTTCTTAAATCTTAAAGCAAGATTTTTGTCGTGACTTCTTGACTTAAGAAAGAGAGAGATGGGAATACCAGACCACCATACTTGCCTCTTGAGAAACCTGTATGCAGGTCAAGAAGCAACAGTTAGAACTGGACATAGGACAACAGACTGGTTCCAAATTGGGAAAGGAGTATGGCAAAGCCTGTATATTGTCACCCTGCTTATTTAACTTATATGCAGAATACATCATGAGAAATGCTGGACTGGATGAAGCACAAGCTGGAATCAAGATTGCTGGGAGAAATATCAATAATTTCAGATATGCAGATGACACCACCCTTATGGCAGAAAGTGAAGAAGAACTAAAGAGCCTCTTGATGAAAGTGAAAAAGGAGAGTGAAAAAGTTGGCTTAAAGCTCAACATTCAGAAAACGAAGATCATGGCATCCGGTCCCATCACTTCGTGGCAAATAGATAGGGAAACAATGGAAACAGTGACAGATTTTATTTTGGGGGTGCTCCAAAATCACTGCAGGTGGTGACCTCATCCATGAAATTAAAAGATGCTTGCTCCTTGGAAGAAAAGTTATCACCAACCTAGACAGCATATTAAAAAACAGAGATATTACTTTGCCAACAAAGGTCCTCCTAGTCAAAGCCATAGTTTTTCCAGTAGCCATGTATGAATGTGACAGTTGGACTATAAAGAAAGTTAAATACCAAAGAATTGATACTTTTGAACTGTGGTGTTGGAGAAGACTCTTCAGAGTCCCTTAGACTGCAAGGAGATCCAACCAATTCATCCTAAAGGAAATCAGTCCTGAATATTCATTGGAAGTACTGATGCTGAAGCTGAAACTCCAATACTTTGGCCACCTGATGTGAAGAACTGACTCATTTGAAAAGACCCTGATGCTGGGAAAGGTTGAAGGCAGGGGGAGAAGGGGACGACAGAGGATGAGATGGTTGGATGGCATCACTGACTCGATGGTCATGAGTTTGAGCAGGCTCTGGGAGTTGGTAATGGACAGGGAAGCCTGGCGTGCTGTAGCCCATGGGGTAGCAAAGAGTTGGACATGACTGATAGACTGAACTGAAATGAACTCCTTAAGGAAAAAGAGAATCTAAATCATCTCAGCTTTTGGAGCATGTTGTACAAAATATTAGAGTGCTTTGTCTAAAGACAGCAGGAGTCTACCTTCCCTGCCAGCACATTTGTAAACACATATTTCTAATCCATATAGGTTCTAGTGTGTCTTTTTTTTAAGTAAAGATTGGTCAAACAAGCCAACAAAAATGCATTTTCTTCCTGAAGAATATGAACAAATACCAAAAAAGCAAGCCCTTAAGTTACAACAGCCCCCAGGCAAATGTAACTTCATGCTGGGTTTATGCTACTATCATAAACACCACACCACAGGAAATCACTAACACTAGCCATGACCAAGCCAGTTGTGTCTTTCCAGAATTTAAGGCATAAATGCCTTGATGAATTCACACAGTACCTGAAAATTTCCCAATGTACAGTCATTCACTAAACCAAATTGTGTTTCATATACAGATTTTCTTGTGTTTGATCAGAGAATTATAAATTATTTTGTAATTTTAAGGGCTTTGAGCATCAGGTAAATGATGGTAACTGGACAGCTATCAAGACAGAAGAGTGCAGCATTAATTTTTTTTTTTTTCATTTTGGAGGAGTGGAAAAATGTAATTGCTACAGTTGGGCAGCATCAGATGCAATCTCAAATGTTAAGGATGTTGCCTTATGTACTCAAATGTAGGCATGAAAATAGACAATAGAGATGAGGAAAGATCAAGTAAGCAATCCAGTCCATATATCCACCCCAACAGGGGAAAACTGCTTCCCAAAATAAACCTTCTAATATTTTAGTACTGTTGGCTTTTGTATGTCCCTGGTGACTAAGCTTCTATCACTCACTTTTTCTGCAAGACTATTCTTGTAACCTGAAATGTTCCTATGTCAGGAAGTGCCTTAAATTTCCCTTTCTCAGTTTCAACCTACAATCCCAGTACTCCATGGGATATTAGGAGAATAATTAAGCAGTTGTAAATCATTCTAAATATTTCAAATGTATGCTGTCCACAGTTCTAGAAACAAAAATTAACCTCTTCTTTATAATTTAAAAGTGTTTTGTATTTTCCCTCATTACACAATATACTAGGGGAATTTAGTAAGGCAATGAAATCTTATAAAGAAGGGACTATGACTAGTGTAATTGCAATTAATGTGTCATATATTTTTAATTTGGGATAGCATATCGATCCTTTTTTTCCTTGATTGTTTTGTTATTCTGCTCTGTATGGTTTTCATTTTAGCCACTCAGCTGGAACAAGACATCTCATATATGCTACATTTCAAAAAGTTTTAGGAAATTATTTTCACTTACCTTACTTTATATTCAGTGGAAAGCAACTCTATCATTGAGACTTTGAGGCTTCTTTCTTTGACTTTTATTTTTTGGTCATTATATTTGGTCTCATCGTATAAGTTAAAGGACATTCTAAAAGAAGGAAATGTTCAGGTGTGTTGAGATCCTCAATTTACTTAGAAGTTCATGTCTTTCTCAACCACTCAGTCTCCCTCACTATTCATCTCCTTCATCATCTCTCATGTAGAATTCTCTTAATTTTGTCCCTTGAAAAAGAAATATTTTTCTATACATAAATTAGAAAACCTCTCAGTAGTGTACATCATCACTTGTGTTCCAAATTATAAATGAATATGTGCCTTATAGTGGGATTTTGTGTTTTTTCAAGAATATGTGCTCCAACATGGGCAAAAATAGCATTTGATATTTTGCTAGCTTCTTACGCAAGTAGTGTTTTCATATTAGGTTTGGGTTTACTTTTTTTCCTAGATCAGTATTAATTTATTCAGTCCCTTTATGGATACATTAAGGAGAACTTGAACAAATCTTTACAACCTGTCTGATTTCTTTGTGTCCTCTATGATTCTACAGGAAAGCTATTTCATTTCACTTTTGACTTCAATATAATGCAAATAATATTAAAAATATATGCCAAAATATAATTTGAAATAAAATTAAATTTTGTTTATGTTAAACAATTAAGTTGTAAAATAAATGTGTCATATTAAAGATGACAATTTATAAGGGCAGAGAATAGTACTAGAATATAATTTTGGGCTTTGGTAACGATATGTTGTATATTTTGTGCCTGAGTGCTAAGTCAGTTCAGTCATGTCTAATTCTTTGCGACCCTATTGACTGTAGCCCACCAGGGTCCTCAGTCCATAGCAATTCTCCAGGCAAGATACTGGCGTGAGTTGCTGTGCCCTCCTCCAGGGAATCTTCCTGACCCAGGCTTTGAGCCAGAGTCTAAGTATCTTGCATTAGCAGGCATGTTCTTGACCACTAGAGTCACCTGGGAAGCCCCATTGTACGTTTTATACTTTTATACTATAACAATTTCATCAGTTGAATTAAAAGAACAATTGAAAATTCAGACTATGTCTTTATAACTTAAGTCATTTTGGTAGTGATTAATCAAGATTTTGTGAATAAGCATTATAGAGGACAGTTGAAAATCTACCATTCTACCTCACGTCTTTTTTTTTTTTTTTTTTCAAAAGCCATAAGGTTAATATAAGTCATGGGTTCCTGTCAAAATGACCACTGAAGGTTTTATTACTATATAAATGGCCAGCCTTTATTTAGGCAACAGATGATACAGGTTTTACTTGAATGTGAAGTAAATCATAATATTATGTATAGTAATGGAACGTGTGTGGCTACTTTTCCTTCTCTCATACGTGTGCACTCAGTTGCTTCAGTCATGTCCAGTTCTTTGCAACCCTATAGACTATAGTCTGCCGGGATCCTCTGTCCTCGGATTTTCCAGGCAAGATTACTAGTGTGGGTTGTTATGCCCTCCTCCAGGAGATCTTTCCAACCCAGGGATCGAACCCATGTCTTCTACGTCTCCTGCATTGCAGGCAGATACTTTATCACTGAGCCGCCGGGAGCCAGGGAAGAATAATATTAAACACAAATCCAGCATTTACTCTCTTCATAACAGATTAATAAATAGACTGACTTTAAAGTATGCATCTTATATCTATACATATAAAATATTTTTGATATACACATTTAAAAACACTTTAAAAAATTAAGGCTAACAATTTCTTATGTTATTTTTATTCCTAATTTGTAAATTAATTATATCGTTTGTTTTGAGTTAGTAAACATTAAATTAAGAGAAAAATAAATATTATTGATTTTAAAATTACATTTGCTTTTTTGTCTGCTTTTTTGTTAAGTTAAGATTAAACAAAATGCTTAAGAGATTAATGAAAAAGTTAAAGAAGCAGCTAGTTTAGAAATAAAACCATCTTAGTGCATGGCTACATTTGAAAATGTATTGTTGAATAGATGTTAGTCATGAACTTGTACTTGGGGAGCTTTGACCTATTGTTCTCAGCAAAGTTGGCAAAATTGGGCCATAATACATCAGCTAAGAAAATATTTAGGTTCTAGTCTTTATTCTTGCTCATTCTGGGGATATTCATTGGAATGAAGCAGAAATTCCTTTTTATTTCTTTTTTGAAATTTTCTTACTCTTCTCTTTTTCCTGGCTCATACTGGGAGAAATCAAAATGGAAAGAGCTTTTCGTTGTTTTTTTTGTTTTTGTTTTTTTTTTTCTGGTTAACAAAAGAGTACATACTCACTGTGAAAAAAAATTATACAACATAAAAAATAAAGGGAAAAAATCACTAAAAGTCCCACTACCCAAATATGATTTCTGCTAGCATTTAATAAACATCATCCCAGGCAGCTGAGTTTCTTTTCTTAAAAGACACGAAATTTTATACAAATGAAATATTTGTTTTGACCATATTTTGAGGTTCAAATGTATAGAACCACAGCTTCATTTTTAACAGCTATTTGATATTCTGTTATAGAGATTGGAGTTGTTCTTTTGTTGTTTAGTTGCTAAGTTGTTTCTGACTCTCTGTAGACTGTATTGTAGATGATTTTATTATCTTAACATTTGAATTTTTAAAAATTATAAGAAAGATATACTTCCAAAATTTTTTTTTCTTGAAATTGCAAAAGAGTGTAAAATTCTCATTTATTTTATCTTTTCTCCAGTTAATACCATCTCCCACGGTGGTCCTAAAATATGATCTCCTCCAGAAATATTTATGAGAATATGTGTAGCTTTAATGTGCACATTATTCTTTAGTTGGAATCATTTTATGTTCTATAATTTGTTTTTAAAAAATTTCATAATACACTGTGTACATTTTCCACATATATGTTACATTTATATAGATAAACTTTATCTAATTCTTTTTTAACATTGGTATATGCAGTATGGATATACCATAGTTAATTACACTTATATCCATAGATACATATTTAAATTATTTTAAATTTTAGGTATGCTGTAGTGCTGTAGTGAACAATCTTGCATATTCATATTTATAATGTCTAGTTTTTGTATATTTTATTTTTTTAATTTAAATTTATTTATTTTAATTGGAGGCTAATTACTTTACAATATTGTATTGGTTTTGCCATACATCAACAGGACTCCGCCAAGGGTGTACACGTGTTCCCCATCCTGAACCCCCCTCCCACCTCCCTCCCCATACTATCCCTCTGGGTCATCCCAGTGCACCAGCCCCAAGCATCCTGTATCCTGCATCGAACCTGGACTGACAATTAGTTCTTATATGATATTATACATGTTTCAATGCCATTCTCCCAAATCATCCCACCCTCTCCCTCTCCCACAAAGTCCAAAAGACTGTTCTATACATCTGTGTCTCTTTTGCTGTCTCGCATACAGGGTTATCATTACCATCTTTCAAAATTCCATGTATATGCATTAGTATACTGTATTGGTGTTTTTCCTTCTGGCTTACTTCACTCTGTATAATAGGCTCCAGTTTCATCTACCTCATTAGAACTGATTCAAATGTATTCTTTTTAATGGCTGAGTAATACTCCATTGCATATATGCCCATCTGCTGATGGACATCTAGGTTGCTTCCATGTCCTGGTTATTATAAATAGTGCTGTGATGAACATTGGGGTACACGTGTCTCCTTCAATTCTGGTTTCCTTGGTGTGTATGCCCAGCAGTGGGATTGCTGGGTCATAAGACAGTTCTATTTCCAGTTTTTTAAGGAATCTCCACACTGTTGTCCAACAGTGTAAGAGGGTTCCCTTTTCTCCACACCCTCTCCAGCATTTATTGCTTGTAGACTTTTGGATCACAGCCATTCTGACTGGTTGATTTGCATTTCTCTGATAATGAGTGATGTTGAGCATCTTTTCATGTGTTTGTTAGCCATTTGTATGTCTTCTTAGGAGAAATGTCTGTTTAGTTCTTTGGCCCATTTTTGGATTGGGTCTTTTACTTTTCTGGAATTGAGCTGCAGGGGTTGCTTGTATATTTTTGAGATTAGTTGTTTGTCAGTTGCTTCATTTGTTATTATTTTGTCCCATTCTGAAGGCTGTCTTTTCACCTTGCTTAGAGTTTCCTTTGTTGTGCAGAAGCTTTTAATTTTATTTAGGTCCCATTTGTTTATTTTTGTTTTTATTTCCAATATCCTGGGAGGTGGGTCATAGAGGATCCTGCTGTGATTTATGTCGGAGAGTGTTTTGCCTATGTTCTCCTCTAAGAGTTTTATAGTTTCTGGTCTTACATTTAGATCTTTAATCCATTTTGAGTTTATTTTTGTGTATGGTGTTAGAAAGTGTTCTGGTTTCCTTCTTTTACAAGTGGTTGACCAGTTTTCCCAGCACCACTTGTTAAAGAGATTGTCTTTAATCCATTGTATATTCTTGCCTCCTTTGTCAAAGATAAGGTGTCCATAGGTGCGTGGATTTATCTCTGGGCTTTCTATTTTGTTCCACTGATCTATATTTCTGTCTTTGTGCCAGTACCATACTGTCTTGATGACTGTGGCTTTGTAGTAGAGCCTGAAGTCAGGCATGTTGATTCCTCCAGTTCCATTCTTCTTTCTCAAGATTGCTTTGGCTATTCAAGGTTTTTTGTATATCCATACAAATTGTTAAATTATTTGTTCTAGCTCTGTGAAAAATACCATTGGGAGCTGGATAGGGATTGCAATGAATCTATAGATTGCTTTGGGTAGTATACTCATTTTCACTATATTGATTCTTCCAATCCATGAACATGGTATATTTCTCCATCTATTAGTATCCTCTTTGATTTCTTTCACCAGTGTTTTATAGTTTTCTATATATAGGTCTTTAGTTTCTTTAGGTAGATATATTCCTAACTATTTTATTCTTTTTGTTGCAATGGTGAATGGAATTGTTTCCTTAATTTCTCTTTTTATTTTCTCATTATTAGTGTATAGGAATGCAAGGGATTTCTGTGTGTTGATTTTATATCCTGCAACT
The DNA here is from genome assembly GCF_027580195.1 of Bos mutus. Lineage (NCBI taxonomy): Eukaryota > Metazoa > Chordata > Mammalia > Artiodactyla > Bovidae > Bos > Bos mutus. The sequence goes on from NC_091619.1 coordinate 59,748,366, forward strand.
TTACTATATTCATTGATTAGTTCTAGTAATTTTCTGGTGGAGTCTTTAGGGTTTTATATGTAGAGGATCATGTCATCTGCAATAAGTGAGAGTTTTACTTCTTCTTTTCCAATTTGGATTCCTTTTATTTCTTTTTCTGCTCTGATTGCTGTGGCCAAAACTTCCAAAACTATGTTGAATAGTAGTGGTGAAAGTGGGCACCCTTGTCTTGTTCCTGACTTTAGGGGAAATGCTTTCAATTTTTCACCATTGAGGATAATATTTGCTGTGGGTTTGTGATATATAGCTTTTATTATGTTGAGGTATGTTCCTTCAATTCCTGCTTTCTGGAGAGTTTTTACCATAAATGTATGTTGAGATTTGTCAAAGGCTTTCTCTGCATCTATTGAGATAATCATATGGCTTTTATTTTTCAATGTGTTGATGTGATGTATTACATTTATGGATTTGTGGATATTGAAGAATCCTTGCATCCCTGGGATAAAGCCCACTTGGTCATGGTGTATGACCTTTTTAATGTGTTGTTGGATTGTGATTGCTAGAATTTTGTTAAGGATTTCTGCATCTATGTTCATCAGTGGTATTGGCCTGTGGTTTTCTTTTTTTGGGGGGGGAGCATCTTTGTCAGGTTTTGGTATTAGGGTGATGGTGGCCTCATAGAATGAGTTTGGAAGTTTACCTTCTTCTGCAATTTTCTGGAAGAGTTTGAGTAGGATAGGTGTTAGCTCTTCTCTAAATTTTTGGTAGAATTCAACTGTGAAGCCATCTGGACCTGGGCTTTTGTTTCCTGGAAGATTTCTGATTACAGTTTCAATTTCCGTGCTTGTGATGGGTCTGTTAAGATTCTCTATTTCTTCCTGGTTCAGTTTTGGAAAGACATAATTTTCTAAGAGTTTGTCCATTTCTTCCAAGTTGTCCATTTTATTGGCATATAGTTGTTATAGTAATCTCTTATGATCCTTTGTATTTCTGTGTTGTCTGTTGTGATCTCTCCATTTTTGTTTCTAATTTTATTGTTTGATTTTTCTCCCTTTGTTTCTTGATGAGTCTGGCTAATGGTTTGTCAATTTTATTTGTCCTTTCAAAGAACCAGCTTTTGGCTTTGTTGATTTTTACTATGGTCTCTTTTGTTTCTTTTGCATTTATTTCTGCCCTAATTTTTAAGATTTCTTTCCTTCTACTAACCCTCAGGTTCTTCATTTCTTCATTTTCTAGTTGCTTTAGGTGTAGAGTTAGGTTGTTTATTTGACTTCTTTCTTGTTTCTTGAGGCATGCCTGTATTGCTATGAATCTTCCCCTTAGCACTGCTTTTACAATGTCCCACAGGTTTCTGGTTGTTGTGTTTTTATTTTCATTCATTTCTATGCATATTTTGATTTATTTTTTGATTTCTTCTGTGATTTGTTGGTTATTCAGCAGCGTGTTGTTCAGCCTCCATATGTTGGAATTTTTAATAGTTTTTCTCCTGTAATTGAGATCTAATCTTACTGCATTGTGGTCAGAAAAGATGCTTGGAATGATTTTTATTTTTTTGAATTTACCAAGGCTAGATTGATGGCCCAGGATGTGGTCTATCCTGGAGAAGGTTCCATGTGCGCTTGAGAAAAAGGTGAAATTCTTTGTTTGGGAGTGATATGTCCTATAGATATCAATTAGGTCTAACTGGTCTATTGTATCATTTACAGTTTGTGTTTCCTTGTTAATTTTCTGTTTAGTTGATCTATCCATAGGTGTGAGTGGGGTATTAAAGTCTCCCACTATTATTGTGTTACTGTTAATTTCCCCTTTCATATTAGTTAGCATTTGTCTTACATATTGTGGTGCTCCTATGTTGGGTGCATATATAATTGTTATATCTTCTTCTTGGATTGATCCTTTGATCATTATGTCGTGTCCTTCTTTGTCTTTTTTCACAGCCTTTGTTTTAAAGTCTATTTTATCTGATATGAGTATTGCTACTCCTGCTTTCTTTTGGTCTCTATTTGCATGGAATAACTTTTTCCAGCCCTTCAATTTCAGTCTGTATGTGTCCTTTGTTTTTAGGTGAGTGTCTTGTAGACAACATATATGGGGTCTTGTTTTTGTATCCATTCAGTCAGTCTTTGTCTTTTGGTTGGGGCATTCAACCCATTTACGTTTAAGGTAATTATTGATAAGTATGATCCTGTTGCCATTTACTTTATTGTTTTGGGTTCGAGTTTATACACCCTTTTTGTGTTTCCTGTCTAGAGAAAATCCTCTAGCATTTGTTGGAGTGGTGGTTTGGTGGTGCTGAATTCTCTCAGCTTTTGCTTGTCTGTAAAGCTTTTGATTTCTCCTTCATCTTTGAGTGAGATCCTTGCTGGGTACAGTAATCTGGGCTGTAGGTAATTTCCTTTCATCACTTTAAGTATGTCCTGCCATTCCCTCCTGGCCTGAAGAGTTTCTATTGAAAGATCAGCTGTTATCCTTATGGGAATCCCCTTGTGTGTTATTTGTTGTTTTCCCCTTGCTGCTTTTAATATTTGTTATTTGTGTTTGATCTTTGTTAATTGGATTAATATGTGTCTTGAGGTGTTTCACCTTGGGTTTATCCTGTTTGGGACTCTCTGGGTTGCTTGGACTTGGGTGGTTATTTCCTTTCCCATTTTAGGAAAGTTTTCAACTATTATCGCCTCAAGTATTTTCTTGTGATCTTTATTTTTGTCTTTTTCTTCTGGGACTCCTATGATTCGAAAGTTGGGGCATTTAACATTGTCCTGGATGTCTCTGAGATTGTCCTCATTTCTTTTAATTCGTTTTTCTTTTATCCTCTCTGATTCATTTATTTCTACCATTCTATCTTTGACTTCACTAATCCTATCTTCTGCCTCTGTTATTCTACTATTTGTTGCCTCCAGAGTGTTTTTGATCTCATTTATTGCATTATTCATTATATATTGACTGTTTTTTATTTCTTCTAGGTCCTTGTTAAACCTTTCTTGCATCTTCTCAATTTTTGTCTCCAGGCTATTTATCTGTGATTCCATTTTAATTTCAAGATTTTGGATCATTTTCACTATCATTATTCGGAATTCTTTATCAGGTAGATTCCCTATCTATTCCTCCTTTGTTTGGTTTGGTGGACATTTATCCTGTTTCTTTACCTGCTGGGTATTTCTCTGTCTCTTCATCTTGTTTATATTGCTGTGTTTGGGGTGGCCTTTCTGTATTCTGGCAGTTTGTGGAGTTCTCTTTATTGGGGTGTTTCCTCACTGTGGGTGGGGTTCTATGGGTGGCTTGTTAAGGTTTCCTGGTTAGGGAAGCTTGTGTCAGTGCTCTGGTGGGTAAAGCTGGATTTCTTCTCTTTGGAGTGCAATGAAGTGTTCAGTAATGAGTTATGAGATGTCAATGGGTTTGGAGTAACTTTGGGTAGCCTGTATATTGAAGTTCAGGGCTGTGTTCCTGTGTTGCTGGAGAATTTGTGTGGTATGTCTTGCTCTGGAACTTGTTGGCCCTTAGGTGGTGCTTGGTTTCAGTGTAGGCATGGAGGCATTTGATGAGCTCCTGTCAATTAATGTTCCCTGGAGTCGGTATTTCTCTGATGTTCTCAGGATTTGGACTTAAGCCTCCTCCTTCTGGTTTTCTGTCTTATTTTTACAGTAGTCTCAAGACTTCTCCATCTATACAGCACCGTTGATAAAACATCTGGGTTAAAGATGAAAAGTTTCTCCACAGTGAGGGATACCCAGAGAGTTTCACAGAGTTACATGGAGAAGAGAAGAGGGAGGAGGGAGTTAGAGGTGACCCGAATGAGATGAGGTGGAATCAAAAGAGGAGAGAGCAAGCTAGCCAGTAATCACTTCCTTATGTGCACTCCAGTCTGCACCGCTCAGAGATGTTCATGGAGTTATACAGAGAAGAGAAGAGGGAGGAAGGAGACAGAGGTGGCCAGGAGGATAAAGAGGGGAATCAAAAGGAGAGAGACAGATCCAGCCAGTTATCAGTTCCTTAAGTGTTCTCCACTGTTTGGAACACACAAAGATTCACAGAATTGGGTAGAGAAGAGAAGGGGGAGGGAGGAGATAGAGGTGACCTGGTGGAGAAAAAGGAGAATCCAAAGGGGGAGAGAGCAGTCAAGCCAGTAATCTCGCTCCCAAGTAAAAATGGGTACTGAAGATTGGGTTCTTAAAGGTACAAAATTGATAACAAATACCAAAAAGCAAAGATTAAAAATCTAGAGTAGAGGTTGAATTTTCAAAAATACAATATTAAAGAAAAGGGGAAAAAAAAGCCACAAAATTATTTAAAAAAAATATATATATATATATGAAGTTTGCTTTAAAAAATAGGGTCTCTCTCTCTCTCTCTCTCTCTTTTTTTTTTTTTTTTTTTTTTTGCAAAGTAACAGTAGGTTATAAAAATGAAAATTAAAGGAGTAATAGAGGACCTAAAATTTTTTAAAAAAAAGAATGATAGTAAAAATAGTAAAAATATATCTAGGACTTTTCTGGTGTTGTTGTGAGTAATGTGGGGTCAGTTCATTTTCGGATAGTTCCTTGGTCCAGCTTATATTTCTCAAGATCTATAGGCCCCTTCCTATGTAGTCGGTACTAACTACAGGGTTTTAATGTATTGCCCCTGTCGCTTCCAAGGTTGTTCCCTCTCTTTTAGCTTCTTCTGTTTGCTGGTCTTTTCAGTGTCTGATTTCCACCCTGACACAAGGGGGTGGTGGTGGACACTTTTTTAGTCTCATTTGTTCAGTCACGCTGTGGGGAGGGAGGGACACTGCAAACAAATAACACTGGCACGTGCTTGCAGTGTCTAAGCCACACAGGGCCTCCCCCCGCTTACAGCACGTGTGCCCTCCCTGCCCACACTGCTCAGGCACTAGGTTGCACCGCTGGGAACTGTCTGAGGCCGGCCCTGGGGTGCATGCACCTCCCAGGTCTAAGCTGCTCAGGTTCAGGCACTCAGATAGTCCTCAGAGGCGCAGACTAGGTTGGGCCTGTGTTTTGTGCCCTTCCCAGGTCCAAGCAGCTCAGGTGATGAGGTGTTTGATGAGCACAGTCGCTGTGACTTATCACCTTCCCCATCCCTGCCGCTCGATTTTCTGGGTGTACAACCAGCACACCTTCTCAGGCAGATGTTGACCGTCCAGAAACCCAAGAAGTCTTAGTTAGCAAAGAAGCCTGTTTCCAGTTTAGTAGATAATGCCTCTCTGGGGCTGCAATTGCCCCCTTTCAGCTCTGGCTGCCTATCACCGGAGGGGGATAGTCTGCAGTCAGCTAGTCTGTTCAGTCCTTTGTTCTGTGAGCGGGCCTGGTGATGTCTTAGGTTTAGGGATTTTCGCGTGTAGCTATCCCACGGTCTGGTTTGCTAGCCCAAGTTAGTTCCCTCAGATTGCCCTTGGGGCATTCAGGCCTGGTCCTTACTCTAAGCAATGCAGCCTGCGCCTCCCTGCTCAGCCCCTGCTTGCTAGTGGCGGGTGCAGGCGTCTGCCCTGCTTCTCTGCTGGGGGAGTTACCGTTGGGCATGTAATCTGTGGGTTTTAATTATTTATTTATTTTTCCTCCCAGTTATGTTGCCCTCTGTGATTCCAAGGCTTGCCACAGACTCAGCAGTGAGAGTGTTTCCTGGTGTTTGGAAACTTCTCTCTTTTTAAGACTCCCTTCCCAGGACAGAGCTCTGTCCCTAGCTCTTTTGTCTCTTTTTTTGCCTTTTATATTTTTTCCTACCTCCTTTCGAAGACAACGGGCTGCTTTTTCTGGGTGCCTGATGTCCTCTGCCAGCATTCAGAAGTTGTTTTGTGGAATTTACTCAGCGTTTAAATGTTCTTTTGATGAATTTGTGGGAGAAAAAGTGGTCTCCCCATCCTATTCCTCTGCCATCTTAGGACCACCCTCTAAAATTACATTTTCTTATTCATCAATTGAAATATATTAACAGGAGAGTTGCTTGATATATTTATTTTTCATTGAAAGAAATAATCTCATGAAAATGCTGAAAAGTAAATAAAATCTTTCTTAGATTTTTTGGTTATATTTTAATTAAATTAAGCAGTTCTTGTATTTTGAGTAAGAATTTCTATATAATATTTACTGATTGGAATCAATTGCAAAAATTAGAACTAGTACATAGAGCTAAATTTTAATTTTCAAAAGAAAAAATTGTAACTCATAAAAATATAAAATGAATGTATGTCAAAGATTTTATTAAACTAGTTAATGAGGAAATCAATTAGGTATTATAATTGGTTCAAAAGGGAATTTGTAGAAGACCTACACACTTTTTATAAGTATATACATCTTATATGTATGCATTATACATTGTATTGGGCTTCCCTGGTGGCTCAGACAGGGCTCAGACAATGAAGAATCAGCCTGCAGTGCAGGAGATGTAGGTTCAATCCTTGGGTTAGGAAGATCCCCTGGAGAAAGGCATGTCAACCCACTCCAGTACTCTTGCCTGGAGAATCCGCATGGACAGAGGAGCCTGACAGGCTACAGTCCAAAGAGTTGGAAAGAGTCAGACATGACTGAGTCACTAAGCACACACATTTATTATATTACATTACATTATATTATATATCAGAAATGATTAATTTTTTATGAAATATAGAGTTCAATAAACTTTTCAATAAAGTCCTAAATAACAAATATATTATGCTTTGTAGGTACATTTAGTTTTGATCACACATTCTTATTCATTTCTCTCTATGTGTATGTGTGTGTGTGTGTGTGTTTTAACAACTCATTAAAATTTTAAATGAAAAAAATTCTTATCTCACAGGACATTTTAAAAGCATGCCATAACCTGGAGTTGGCTAGCAGGCCATGGCAATAGTAGATGAGCACTAATATAAAGCAATGAAATGTAATATTTGAATGGTTCCTTCTTATAAAGCAGAAATCATTTGTCTCTATGTCACATATTATTTATTTGTATTTCTATGGACAAAAATAATTTGCTCTATTAGGTCTTTTCTATAATTTAACATCTACCCCTACAGAGTATTAGGTAGTCTAACTAGTCAAGAGAAATACCATAGGTACACACCTCTATAGAACCAGAAAAACCCCAAGGGGTCAGCAGACAATACCAAGCATGCCACTGAAAGGATGTCCTGGAATATCTTCTGCCCATTTCAAAGCTTTTGATTGTATTTTTCTAAATCACGGCCATTAGATCATAGCTAAGTGTAAGAGCTTACATAAACCTGGGTTCAAATCTCTGAAATTCTTTTTCTATGGTATTTGATTCTATAGAAGCAATTTACTTTCTCTCTGAATCCTGGTATATTTATCTAACTGTATAATGTTACTGACATTCTGTTGGTAGTTTTAATGTTAAGTGAGGCAATATATAAAATAATCTTTTACCCTCTATATAAAATAAATGTTTTGTCTTCTTTCTCCCTGCCACCATCTTTATATTTCTTTCCTGAAGGCTGAACATCTCAAAGCCAACAATAGAGAGTTTTTGTATTATAATCCAAAGCTGGAATCTTTTAAGCATCCTCGATCATTATTTCTCTCATTATATAAGAGAAGGTATATAAACTTTATCTTTTATAAATTTAGTCTAGTTATTCATCTCTGTGTGTCTCTGTGAGGTGAAAAACTGCTTATGAAAAACAGCTTTGCCACTAGTTCCCAACACAGAGCTCCTAAAACTCTTGTGATTTCCTAAGTGATAGGAACACTAGGAGTAACTCCTGTTGTGATATTTGTATTTGACCCGGTCATCGACACAAGGATCCTAAACATTTGCAGATTTCTGAGTCACAAGAGCACCTTGTATTCTAATGAGGTGACTCTGAGTGAGTGAGCTACTGGACGACTCCTGGACAGAGACTGATCACCAGAAAGACCCGGGTATAATTAGAAACTTGAAATTTTCAGCCCTGTTCTCCCTCTCACTTCTCCAGAGACGGGAGAGGAATTGAAATGGAGTCAGTAATTTATAATCCCTACATGTAATCCCAATAGTAGGGGATTTGGAGAGCTTCTGGGTTGATGGGCTTATAGAGGAACAGGCAGAGTGGCATGCCCAGAGAGAGCATGGAAGCCCTGTCTCCACCTACCTCAGCCTCTGCATCTCTTCTACCTGATGTTCATCTGTATTCTTTATTATATTGTTTAATAAACTGCTAAATGGAAGTTTTCCATGAGCCACCCTAGCAAATAAATTAAACCTGAAGAGCCAGTGGTGGGAAGCTCCAATTTGTACCAAGTTGGATGGAAGTTGTGGGTAACCTGGATTTTCAACTGAGATCTAAAGTAGCTAAGACATAGAATGGTACAGTCTTGTGGAACTGATCCTTTAACCTATAGATCCGAAACTATCTCTAGTTAGATAGTAATAAAATTGAGTTAAATTATAGGACACTCAGCTGGTATCACAGAGAATTACCTGTTATAGGGGGGAAATCTCCACATATTTAATGACAGATATCAGGAGTAAAGTGTTCTATGGGAGAAGTAAAGGAGACTCATAGGGAAGAAGCACAGTTGAGAAGAAATGAGTTTTCCCTTACAAGAGAAGGAAAAGTCTGAGTTTTTTTCTTTTACAGTCTCAATTTCTCTATCTGTTAAATGGTAATAATTTATGATTAAATAGTAATAAATGGTAATATTTATGGTTAAATGGTAATTATTATCAATTTCATAATGAATAAACAGTTTTATAAGTAATAAATACTTGACAGATGCAAAAAAACATTCCTTAACAAAGCAAAAGAAAGCTTGTCTTTTTCTCTAGCTTAGCTTAGAAATCTCTTCTCCATGAATTTAGTATCACATTGTTTGGGTCCATGATGGGGATAGAAAGAGGTGAATAGGGAAGGAGTAGTGGGAAAAGCAGTGTTTGGGAGAAGAAAAAGAATCACACACACATACATAAAATGCCAAATATCACATAGTAAGCATTCAGTATTTGACATTCCTTGACACATTGTCTTTGACACCCATTGGAAGACTTAAATATTTACAAATATTTATTAAAATAAAATGGTCTTCATTGCCCAATTTTAACCAAGACAAGTTATTTTCATCAGCAATTATAGCCAGTAAATGGCCCAATCAAATGGGAAGTCCTATATATTGAATCACACTAGTGCCTGGGTTTTAGCTTTCACTCTAGATGCATCCTTAATAACTATATTCCATTGCTAAAACCATTAACGATACGAAATTTTATATTTGAATTATAAAGGCTCATAGAAAATTTAACTGGCTTACCTCATAAGGTAATTGCCAGTGGCATGTAGCAGATATTTCAAGGTTAAATGTATATTCTGAGATCCTGACATGGAGGAAAAGATTAAGAACATTTAGACAGGAGAAATGATATGCTTGGTAGAAAACTATTTTTTCTCTGCTTACTGGAATGAGTTTTAAATCATTTTATATGTGGCTATCAACTCATCTTTTTAAAAGAAAGAACTTCCCATTGAGTTCCTTAATTCTTTTTCTCAAACATCATATCAATAATTATAATTAATGGTTACTCAGGAAATTTAATTGATAATTTAAGCCTGGATTGATTCAAATATTCAAAGAATAAAAGTATTATTTGGTTAATCTAGCCAAACAATCAAGTCAAGGTAAAATTAAAAAAATAAATAAATAAATCTTTAAATTTAGTCCAAAATAGTATTTGATGTTTGATTTTAAAGATATATGTAATTAATTCATTGGCTAAGTTTGCTGGGTTTGGAGAGAGATTTGCTTTTTCTCAGTTCAGTTCAGTTGCTCAGTCATGTCCCACTCTTTGTGACCCCATGAACCGCAGCACACCAGGCCTCCCTGTCCATCACCAACTCCTGGAGTCTACCCAAACTCATGTCCACTGAGTCGGTGATGCCATCTAACCATCTCATCCTCTGTCGTCCCCTTTTACTCCTGCCTTCAATCTTTCCCAACATCAGGGTCTTTTCAAACGAGTCAGCTCTTCGCATCAGGTGGCCAAAATATTGGAGTTTCAGCTTCAACATCAGTCCTTCCAATGAACACTCAGGACTGCTTTTTCTACTTAACACAAAATTCTATTTTGCTATTTATTTGAACCACTTTGCTTTTATTCTGAAACAGCTACAAAATTCATCCTTAATCTTTATATTATAGTTTCCTGAACTTTAAAGAAATTATGGTAGTACTCAGACTTTTCTGATTCAGGTATATAAAAGTCAAATCTTTTTATTTATTTTAAGAAGGCATTTGATTCTAATGCTTGAAACAAGCTTATTCTTATTTGTAAATGTTTAACTTTCCTATTTTTTTTTTTACTACAAACTGCCAGAACAAGAGTAAATGGGTCAAATCTTAAATTTAGTATTAATACCATAAACTAATCAACATGAAATTATCTTATTATAAGATCATTATTAATTCAGTCTCCTTCATCATCCAAAAAACCAGAGAGAGAGAGAGAGCAAGTGGTGTTGTATGTGCCACTTCTTCAAGGTTGCTTGTGACTGGCTTCTTATTTCCTATACTTGAAAAAATGACTACATCACAGATACCATAATTAACCTTAGTGTAATATAATGTATGCTAAAACCAAAGGTAAAAGTAACATTGTACTAAGAGTTAAGTGTAAATAAAATTGGTTGTAAAAACGTGTTAAAAATTATAAATATCCCTTTAATTGCTTATTTATTTAAGGATTCCACATTTGTTTTAGTTATTCCTTGGACTGAGAAATTTTCCTGGTGAGACTTACCTCACTAGGTTCTGAATACAGTCTAAAATTTTACAAATGAATTTCCTATCCTTTGATGTATAACTTCCAATCTTTGTGCCAACTTTGTGTACAACTATTTTCTAAAACCTTTAACATGGATTTAATACAGCCTATGAAAACATTTATTAAGCATTTGCTTTATACAAAGCATAGAGTGCTAGATCCAAATGAAAGCTAAAAATCCAGTACACTAACATATGATGGTCTACGGATCACTCTTAGTTTCCAACACTTGCAGCACATATCAGTGACAGTTGTTTCCAGGGTTTTGAAATTCCTGCCAACTACTAAGGATTGATCTTTTCTGAAACTGTTTAGTTTGGGGGTATCCTGAAAGGCCCCGAGAGTATGAGAGGCCACCGTGTGCATGTGAAGTTGGCTGTGAGTAAAGGCCCTGCTGGTTTGCATTTAGGACATAGTAATAGAGACAAATTAAGGCAGATGAGCTAAATAATCATAAGGTTGAAAACAAATGCTCCCTAAGAAAATTAGCTTACTTGCAGATTTTACTTGATAGTTGCTTCAATTACCTATAAATTACTTATCACTTTTTTTAATCATCTCTATTACTAAACCACTTCTAAGACTACCTTGAATTTTCATAGGTAAAGTCTACAAGCATTCTGCAGTGATAAAGATTTATTCATATCAATTAGAAAACTCTTTGAAAGCTAGATAAAAAAAAAAACTAGCAAGTGAGTGTATGGCTTTATAACTGTTAGCATTGCAATGGCATGGTTTTCTTACTAAAAGTATACTACAGTGATTAAAATATTTAAATTCTCTACTGTCAATTCTTAAAAGTATATGCTTACTGATGTAGATTCTTTTTAAAAGCTCTCAACAAATATAAAACAGTGGCCAAGCCACAGTAAAGAAGAATTTTGCAATTTCCCCACAGGAAAAACACAGTGTTCAACCTTCTTCACATCTGTTTTCTGAGGGATACAACCTCTTAATTATGTGAAAAGAAATCAGGGACCTCTGTGAGGATTTGCATACCTACTCACTGGACATGCAGCCAGCCATGCACATTAAATTTACTTTCTTTTCCCTGGACATCATTATCATAAAGACAAAAGACATATAGTCACTACTTTCTACAATCATCATTTGTTGAATTCACCCCTTAAAAACAGAAAACTGTTGTACATACTTCCCTAGAGAGATATAATACAATCAGAAATTGAGAAATGCTTAATGACATAGCCTAACATGGTCTGAATGCTGTAGATACAGACCTCTTAGATTCCTGCTTTTAAAACATTTCCTTTTGTATACTGAAAGCATCAAAAAGTAAGAGGTACATTTCATTGTACTGTTGTGCAAATCTTCAAGCATTCATCTTTGATTACAGAAGTTGATGTGTGGGTGGTTAGGGGAAACTAGGTTCTGAGAAATGAGAGCTCTCGTCCTTCATAGAGTGTGTAGCTCCCCATGGACATTTCGGTGCATTATTTAGATTTTCCAGTCTGTCTCTGCAGGTGTTAGTGCTGAGGTTTAAGCAGCGCAGATAAGGCTAGCAAGTGGAGGGAAATCAGGTTTCACAGACTGACCACTTCTCTGAAGGAACCAGGTCATGCCATCCACGGAAACACCAAAACAACTACTGAACCATTTCTATTTGGTATTTTAAAATTGGACTTTTACTACTTGGATGAATCTGAAGAAAATTTATTTTTCTGGTCAGACAAAATCTTTGGGGGATATTTCAATCTTGGTGCATTGAAAACTAAGCTTTACAATGTCAAACAGATGTTTTTTATGCCACCAAGTATACTTACTTAAGTCAATACATCTTAAATTCAGTTCTAGAAATATCTTTCATAAATGTTTCCTGAGTCAGATTTTCTCTATATACCAACTCTCGTCGAATGGCACAATTAATTAATTAGCCAAAAAGTAGCTATTTACCACCTGCTAAAATCTATACCTCATGATTCCTGCTCTCAGAGAATTTCAGTTCTTGGTAAAGGCAAGATGATGACTATGTGATGATTTTTATAGAACCAACTTGGAAAAATAATCTTGTATAAATCTATTTTATTTTTCTTAAATAGTATGATAGATGACCACAGTTTTAATTAACACTCAAGGCCTTTCAGACTTATCAAGAAATGATATGTAACTTAACTGTGTATATTAGTCAAGATTCTCTAGCAAATGAAACCAAAGGGCTGTATGTATGATGAACTTCTAGTTTGAAAATGAAACTCAGAAGCTAAGAATGAGAGCCCATGGAGTAAGTTGCAGTCTGAGTGTCAGCATACTGGGGACCCAAAGTGGGCCATGTTTCAGTTTGAGTCCAAAAGAAGGAAAAGACCAATGTCCCAGAGCAAGGCAGTTGGGCGAGAGGAATTAATTGCCTCTTACACATGAGAGGATGAGACTTAGGCTCTCTTCAGACCTTTAACTGATTATATCAGGACCACCTACAGAAGGAAGAGCAAACTGCTTTATTCAGTCTATGATTTACATGAATCTCATTCTAAAACTAACCTTCAAAAGTCCACCTCTTTTGTCAACTTGGCATCCATACATATCTCCTTAAACCACACTCAATCTTCAAATAAAGCCAGTGACAAAGATAGAATCCCACCTAATTTGATAAACCTACTATGTGTAGAACCAAAAAATGCACTAACAACATCACCAGGAGGTAAAGTCCTTGAGTGATGCTTACTCTTCTCTTTGATATCTAATAACTTAAATATTATTATGTTTTAAGTTAATAATAGTTAATGCCATAATATAAACTTTCTGCATCTTATGATACATAATAAAGGAATAAGACAGGAAAGAAAACAAAGTTATTTGCTAATCACATGCACGAACATACTTATAACAAAATAAGCAGAAAATACCCATGACAATTACAGCTGTCATTCTGTATCACAGTCGCATGATTATAATTGGTTTTTACCAGTAACTTCTTCTACTACCCATTGTACATTCCCTTTGCTTTCAGCGAACACATCAGCTAGTTATGTTCCTTTACCAGACATGGTGACCCAAACTTTATTTCTGAAGGATCTAGGCCATTAGCGGTCCTCCCTGTATTGGATTGTTATAGTTTTCTATTGACCTTAATCAGAGCGCAAGGTAATATTCTAAGACACACTAAGGGATATTTTGTATTCCAGATATATGCTTCCTTACCTATACTGTGTAGCAGTAGCCCAATTTCCCCTTGGTAGTCTGAGTGAATCACCCAGCCATCACAGTAATTCTCTTCTTTTTGGCTATCCATTCAGAATCATGAGGAGTCCCAAAGTGGCATAAAATGATGTTGTATTTCATCAAATGCTCTTTCTACAACTACTGAATTAATTATATGATTTTATCTTTAATTTAATAACGGAAGGTGTTGTATTTATTCATTCGTGTATGTTGAACCATTCTTGTATACCAAGAATAAATCCCACTTTTTTGGTCATAGTGTACGACCTTTTAAAGTGCTATTGAATTTATTTTACTAATATTTCATTCAGGATTTTTGCATCTCTGTTCATCAGGGATATCGGCCTACAGTTTTTTCTTGTAGTATCCTTATTTGGCTTTGATGTCAGGGTAAATACTGGCCATGTAAAATGAGTTTGGGAGTGTTCCTTCCTCTTCAGATATGAAGGAGTTTGAGATGGGTTGGTAATAATTAGTCTATAAATATTTGGTAAAATCCACCAATGAAGTCATCTGTTTCTGGGCTTTTCTGTGTTAGAAAGTTTTAAATTATTGATTCAATCTTCTTGCTTAATATTGGTCTGTTCAGATATCCTACTTCTTCATGATTCCAGAGTGCAGGTTTCTAGAAATTATCCATTTTTCTAGGTTATCCAGCTAGTTGTCATCTAACTGTTCATAGGGTTCTCTTATAATCCTTTGCATTTCTGTGGTCAGTCAGTCAGTTTAGTTGCTTAGTGATGTCTGACTTGTTGCGTCCCAGTGGACCGCAGCGCGCCAGGCCTCCCTATCCATCACCAACTCCTGGATGTAGCCACTGTAATGTGCCCTCTTTTGTTTCCAATTTTATTTATTTGAATCCTCAAATAAAATTATTTGAATTTTATTTATTGAATCCATCTTTTTTCTTACTATAGATAAATGTTTATCAATTTCATCTTTTTTTAAGAAAAGACCCTTAATTTCAATGATCATTTTTGCTTCTGATTTTTTTTCTGCTTTGATCTTGTTATTTCTTTCCTTTTGTTAACTTTATGCTTAGTTTGTTCTTCTTTTGCTAGTTCCTTGAGGAGTAAAATTGGTGATTTGAAATTTTTCATGTTCATTAATGTAAGTTTTTTTCACAATAAACTTCCTTGTTAGAATTGCTTTCTTTACATCCCATAATTTTGGTTTATTGTGTTTCTTCTTTTTTTGCTTCAAGATATTTTACATTTGACTTCTTTTTTACTCATTGTTTGCTTAATTTCCACATATTTGTGAATTTTCCAGTTTTACTGCTGTATTAATTTTTTTAATCATTTATTTATTTTGTTTGTTCTGGGTCTTTACTACTACATGTGGGCTTTCTCTAGTTGCAGTAAGAGGGGGCTACTCTTTGATGCAATACATAGGCTTTTCACTGTGGTGACTTCTCTTGTTGCAGAGCACAGGCTCTAGGAGCTTGGGCTTCAAAAGTTTCAGCATGTGGGCTCAGTATGTATGGCTTGAGGGCCCTAGAGCTCATGGGGTCCAATAGTTTTAACTACTGGGGCCCATAGTGGGCTCAGTGGTTGTGGCTCATGGGATCTAGATCATGGGCTCAGCAGTTGTGGTACACAGGTTTTAGTTGCTCTGAGGCATGTAGAATCATTCTGAACCAGGGATCAAACCTGTGTCCCCTGCATTATCAGGTGAACTCCCAACTACTGTACCTCCAGGGCAGTCCTGTATTGATTTCTAATTTCACACAACTGAGTCTTGGTATGATTTTAATCTTCTAAAATTGACAAGAATAGCTTTGTGACCTAACAAATGGTATAGTCTGAAAAATGGTCCATGTATGCTTGAGAAGAATATATATTCTGCTGCTGTTTGATGGAATGTTTTATATATATATATATATATATATATATATATATATATATGTGTTCATTTAGCCTAAAAAGTATAGCTCAGGTGCATTTTTTTTTTCCCTTTTGGTCTGGATAATCTATCCATTAGTGAAAATGTGGTAACAAGTCCCTAACTATCATTATATGTTGTCTATTTCTTTCTTCATATATGTTAGTATTTGCTTAATATATTTAGGTGTTCCAATTTGGGTGCATGTATATTTATAGTTGTTATGTCCCCTTGATGAACTGATCCTTTTATTGTTATATATATTTTTTTTATATATATATATATATATATATATATATATATATATATATAGACTTCCTGATAGCTCAGTTGGTAAAGAATATGTTTGCAATGCAGGAGACCAGGGTTCAATCCCTGAGTTGGGAACATCCTCTGGTAGTTTTGTTTGTTTTAAGTATTTTAATATATCATCTCAGTCTCCCCTAGCCAGTCAACTTCTGCTCAAAAACCAACTGATAACCTTATGGGGGTTCCTATGAGCGGCAAGGAGATCGAACCAATCCATTCTAAAGGAGATCAGCCCTGGGATTTCTTTGGAAGGAATGATGCTAAAGCTGAAACTCCCGTACTTTGGCCACCTCATGCGAAGAGTTGACTCATTGGAAAAAACTCTAATGCTGGGAGGGATTGGGGGCAGGAGGAGAAGGGGACAACAGAGGATGAGATGGCTGGATGGCATCACTGACTCGATGGATGTGAGTCTGAGTGAACTCCAGGAGTTGGTGATGGACATGGAGGCCTGGCGTGCTGCGATTCATGGGGTCGCAAAGAGTCGGACACGACTGAGCGACTGATCTGATCTGATCTGATCTGATGAGCGGCAATACACGTTTTTTCCTCTTGCTGTTTTAAAGTTTCTCTCTTGTTGACAGTTTTATTATAATGCATCTTTGGGGTAGCTTTTTAAAGTTGAATTTGTTTGGGGTTGGTTGGAGCTTCATTGTTCTTGGTGGGAAATGCCGGCCATCGCACACTTCTGCTTGCTCTTCTACATGCCATTCTGCCTGGCAGACTTCGAGATTGAGGTAATGATTCCATTCTGTCAACCCACACCTCCACCAGAGACTCCTGGACACTCACAGGAAAGTCTGAGTCAGTCTTTTTTTGGGACACTGCTCCTTTCTCTTGGCTCTTGGTGCACAAAAGTTTTCGCTTGTGCCCTCCAAGAGTCTGTTTCCCCAGTCCTGTGGAAGTTCTGTAATTAAATCCCACTGGCCTTCAAAGTCAAATTAACTGAGGGTTCTCAATCTCTTTGCCAGATCCCCGGTTGGGAAATCTGTTGTGGGTCCTAAAACTTTCTTAACAGTGTGAGAATTTCTTCGGTATAATTGTTCTGCAGTCTGTGGGTTGTCTGCTCGATGGCTCTATGATGGGGCTAATGGTGACCTCCTCCAAGAGGGCTTATGCCACATGCTACGTGAGCCAGGTCTGCTGCAGCCAGAGCCCCTGTTCCTGCAGCAGGCCACTACTGACCCATGCCTCCACAGAAGACACTCAAACAGTCAAAGGCAGGTCTGGCTCAGTCTCTATGGGGCCTCTGGGTCCTGGTGCATACAGTGTTTTGTTTGGGCCCTCCAAGAGTCTCTGGTGTGTATGTGGTTTGATTCTAAATGTGATTTCACCCCTCCTACCATCTTGCTGGGGCTTTTCCTTTGCCCTTGGATGTGGGGTCTCTTTTTCTGGTGGTATCCAACATTCTCCTGTCAATGGTTGTTCAGCAGTTTTGCCCTTGGATGTGGGGTCTCTTTTTCTGGTGGTATCCAACATTCTCCTGTCAATGGTTGTTCAGCAGTGAGTTGAAATTTTGGAGTTATAGTAGAAGAAGATGAGCACACATCCTTCTACTCTGCAGTCTTGTCTTGAGCTAACCAAACTGATCTCATGGACCATAGCCTTGTCTAGCTCAATGAAACTGTGAGCCATGCAGCATAGAGCCACCCAAGATAGACAGATCATGGTGGACAGTTCTGACAAAATGTGGTCCACTGGAGAAGGGAATGGCAAACCACTTCAGTAGGCTTGCCTTGAGAACCCTATGAACAGTATGAAAAGGCAAAAAGATATGACACTGAAAGATGAACTCCCCAGGTCGGTAGGTGCCCAATATGCTACTGGAGAAGATTGGAGAAATGGCTCCAGAAAGAATGAAGAGACGGAACCAAAGCAAAAACAACATCCAGTTGTGGATGTGACTGGTGATGGAAGTAAAGTCTGATGTTGTAAAGAACAATACTGCATAGGAACCTGGAATGTTGGGTCCATGAATCAAGGTAAATTGGCAGTGGTCAAACAGGAGATGGCAAGAGTGAACATCGGCATTTTAGGAATCAGCAAACTAAAATGGACTGGAATGGGTGAATTTAGCTCAGATGACCATTATATCTGCTTCTGTGGGCAAGAATCCCTTAGAAGAAATGGAGTAGCCATCATAGTCAACAAAAGAGTCTGAAATGCAGTACTTGGATGCAGTCTCAAAAATAATAGAATGATGTCTGTTCATTTCTAAGGCAAACCATTCAATATCACGGTGATCCAAGCCTATGCCCCAACCAGTAACGCTGAAGAACCTGAAGTTGAATGATTTTATGATGGCCTACAAGACCTTCTAGAACTAACACCAAAAAAAGATGACCTTTTCATCACAGGGGACAGGAATGCAAAAGTAGGAAGTCAAGAGATACCTGGAGTAACAGGCAAGTTTGGCCTTGGAGTACAAAATGAAGTAGGGCAAAGGCTAACACAGTTTTGCCAAGAGAAAGCACTGGTCATAGCAAACAGTCTCTTCCAACAACACAAGAGAATACACGTGGATGTCACCAGATGGTCAATACCAAAATCAGATTGGTTATATTATTTGAAGCCAAAGATGGAGAAGCTCTATACAGTCAGCAAAAACAAGACTGGGAGCTGACTGTGGCTCAGATCATGAAGTCCTTATTGCCAAATACAGACTTAAATTGAAGAAAGTAGGGAAAACTACTAGACCATTCAGAATGACCTAAATTGAATCCTTTACATTATACAGTGGACGTGACAAATAGATTCAAGGGGTTAGATCTGATAGACAGAGTGCCTGAAGAACTATGGACAAAAGTTCGTGACATTGTACAGCAGGCAGTATTCAAGACCACCCCCAAGAAAAACGTATGCAAAAAGCAAAATGGCTGTCTGAGGATGCCTCATAAATAGCTGAGAAAAGAAGATAAGTAAAAGGCAAAAGAGAAAAGAAAAGGTATACCCATTTGAATGCAGAGTTCCAAAGAATAGCAATGAGATATAAGAAAGCCTTCCTCAGTGATCAGTGCAAAGAAATAGAGGAAAACAATAGAATGGAGAAGACTGGAGATCTCTTCAAAAAATTAGAGATTCCAAGGGAAATTTCATGCAAAGATGGGCTCAATAAAGGACAGAAATGGTATGGACCTAACAGAAGCAGAAGATATTAAGAGGTGGCAAAAATACACAGAAGAACTATGTAAAAAAAATTTAATATCCTGGATAACCAGGCTGTTGTGATAATTCATCTAGAGCCAGACATGCTGGAGTGTGAAGTCAGGTGGGCCTTAGGAAGTGTCACTATGAACAAAGCTAGTGGATGTGATGGAATTCCAGCTGAACTATTTCAAATCTAAAAATGATGCTGTTAACGTGCTACACTCAATATGCCAGCAAATTTGGAAAACTCAGCAGTGGCCACAGGACTGGAAAAGGTTAGTTTTCATCCCAATCCCAAAGAAAGGCAAATGACAAAGAATGTTCAAACTACCGTACAATTGCACTCATTTCTCATGCTAGCAAGGTAATGTTCAAAATCCTTCAATTTAGGTTCTAACAGTACATGAACTGAGAAATTCCAGAAGTTCAAGCTGGATTTAGAAAAGGCAGAGGAACCAAAGATAAAATTGCCAACATCTGCTGGATCATAGAAAAAGCAAGAGAATTCTAGAAAAGACATCTACTTCTGCTTTGTTGACTATACCAAAGTCTTTGACTCTGTGGATCACACAAACTGTGGAAAATTCTTTAAGAGATGGACTAACAGAACACTTTACCTGCCTCCTGAAAAATCTGTATGCAGGTCAGGAAACAACAGTTAGAACTGAACAGACTGGTTCCATATTAGGAAAGGAGTACAACAAGGCTGTACATTGTCACCCTGCTTATTTAATTTATATGCAGAGTACATCATGTGAAATTTCGGGCTGGGTGAAGGACAAACTGAAAACAAGATTGCCAGGAGAAATATCAATGATTTTAGATATGTAGATGATAACACCCTAATGGCAGAACGTGAAGAGGAACTAAAGAGCCTCTTGATGAAAGTGAAAGAGGAGCGTGAAAAGGTTGGCTTAAAACTCGGTATTCAAAAAACAAAGATCAATGCATCCAATCCCATCACTTCATGGCAAATAGTTGGGGGATAAATGGAAACAGTGACAGTTTTTATTGTCTTGGGCTTCAAAATCATTGCAGACATTGACTGCAGCCATGAAACTAAAAGATGCTTGCTCTTTGGAAGAAAAGTTGTGACAAACCTAGACAGTGTATTAAAAAGCAGATACATCACTTTGTTGACAAAGGTATGTTTAGTCAAAGATACACTTTTTTCAGTAGTTAAGTATGGGTGTTAGAGTTGGACCTTAAAGAAGGCTGAGCATCAAATAATTGATGCTTTTGAACTGTGATGCTGGAGAAGACTCTTTAGAGTCTCTTGGACAGCAAGGAGATCAAACCAATCAGTCCTAAAGGAAATTAACCCTGAATATTCATTGAAAGGACTGATGCTGAAGGTGAAGCTCCAATCCTTTGGCCACCTGATGCAAAGAGCTGACTCATTAGAAAAGACCCTGATGCTGGGAAAGATTGAAGGCAGGAGAAGAAGGGGACAACAGAGGACAAGATGGCTGGATGGCATCACCAACTCAATGGACGTGTTTGAGCAAATGCTGGGATGGTGAAAGACAGGGAAACCTGACATGCTGCAGTCCATGGTGTTGCCAAGTGAGACACAACTGAGTTATGACACAACAACAAGCCATAATGTCTATGATACTTTGTTGCATCTGTCTGACGAGGCTAATACACTATTTACCTCACATTTTTACAAGGATTTAAGGCCTTCTTTCAAGAGTTGACTCATTGGAAAAGACTCTGATGCTGGGAGGGGTTGGGGGCAGGAGGAGAAGGGGACGACAGAGGATGAGATGGCAATATGGCATCACTGACTCAATGGACGTGAGTCTGAGTGAACTCCGGGAGTTGGTGATGGACAGGGAGGCCTGGCGTGCTGCGATTCATGGGGTTGCAAAGAGTTGGACATGACTGAGCAACTGAACTGAACTGAACTCCACATTTAAGTTTCATCTATATTTCAAAAAGAAAAATCTAAGAAAACAGTAAATCTCATTAACAATAGGTATCTTCTGAGTGCAAACAAGTTTAATGCATACACATATAATTATCACCATCCTAATTTCTTCTAATAACTAATTATGTATATTTACGTTGAGAACCACGACAAGATACACAGATAAATCAGTGGATCATATATTTAAAATGTTTGAAACTTTCTCTATCCCATCTCCCAGGGCCTTGACATGTGTTTTTCCTGCATTTCCTCTTTACTTCTCTAAGCCATCATTATATTCTCAACTTAGATGCTGTTTCATTAGGAAACTTTTCTTAACCTTCATACTGGGTATGGTTTCCAATTACATGTTATATGTTTCTTAGAAATTCTTCACTTCTCTTTTGTAGTAATTTCAAACACACTGTATTAGCCTGGGTTCTCTAGAGAAACAAAATTAATAGAATGTATATATTAAGAAAAAAGAGACACATTATGTTCACACAGTGATGAAGGCTGTGAAATCCAAGCCCTACAGCTGGCAAACCTTCTGACTCTCAGCTGTTACAGGTTCCCATTTCATGTTAGGTCCTCTTCTAAACTGCATTTCCCCAGTTAGGTTTGACTACCTTCAATCTGGAGACAACATGCGGATTTTTGTTTCCACAGGGTCTTTCCTCTGTGTTCCACACCATCTACCCAACTATGACATTTAATTTGTATGTTGCAAAGCTCATCTCCTTCTCTGCCTCTTCTAAATTCTGATCCTTTTCCAGCGTTCCCAATATCAATGAATGTTGAGTGCATTGTAAGTTGTGTGAATGAAATTTCTAAGAATCTCCATTGACACTTATCCATATAACTAGAATCAGCCTGTTGATTCTCTCCCTAGTTCTCTTAATTTCTGCCACTTCTTTCTCTTTCACTCCCCACTCTGGTGTCCCAAATCTATGATAACGTCACCTCTGTCCTGCTTGACTGCAATAATCTGCTAAAAAATTTTTCCCCTGAGTTTATTTCTAGACACTCCAGTCCATGCTACAACTAAAGAGACCTTTTCAAAAGGGAATACTAATCATATACTACTTACTTTTAAAACATTTCATTAGGTTTCTTTTATATTTAGTCATATCTCCCCTTATCTTTCCATATTCATCTTTAATTTATTTCCCTCTACCTTTTTCTCTCACTTTCTGCCCAGTTGTACCCTATGAACACTGGCCTTGACTCATTTGCTTGAATATACTTTATATTTTTTCTCAAGACATGACCTTTGAAAAATCCCCACCCCAGTACACCCAGACATAGTTTATCCCAATTAACAGATTGGCATAAGCTTCAGGAAAGCTTTTTCTGACCGTCTTAACACTAAATTGTCTTAAAGTATCATGTACCTCTCATTTGAATTACATGTTATTGTACTTATTTTATTATTTTATGTGTTTATTTTCCTTTGTAGATTGCAATGCCCATCAGCATTAGTTTTGTCTCTTTTATTCACACTATGTCCCTAGATTGTGTCTGGCACATATATTAATAAATAATGAAGCTAAATAAATTTTTAAAATTATCCAGTGTTGACAGTATGCAGGAACCACAGGGTCATATAAAAATATGTTGGGAATACACCTTACCCTCAAAGAGCTTACCTTTTGGTTTAGTAGATAAATACAAACAGAAATGAAAATGAAATATTACATGAATTAACATTCAACACTATGACATGAGAAGTCTCAAAATAATTTTTAAATAATTTACAAAGTAATAGTAAGATATTTATAACTGGAATAGTGAATTATTATTTATGGGTGAAAAGAGTATTGAGCTTGATCTTTAAGGACAGGAAAAAGTTGAAGAGTCAAAATGGAAAACAGTAGAAGTTTTAGGGGAAAAGAATGGAATGAACAACACTCCAGAGACAGGTTAGCCTTGGATATCAAGATTAATGGTAATGCCCACCTTGTAGCCCTTACAGGCCTCCAATGTTCTGTGGAAGTAGAGAGACTGTAGTACTACAATGTGATAAGAACCAGAATGTGGTATTTCAATAGCAGGGAACCCTAAAATAAAGCTTCAGTATGGTATTCCTACAAGGTACTAGAAGCACCATTGCTGCATAACTGGAATGTGGGAAGAAAAGTTATGGAAAACCAATGAGCTTGCAAAAAAAAAATTAAATAGCTTGCAAAGGTATAGTCTTATTGGACAGTTTCCTGAATCTCAATGAGATCATTAGAACTGTTAGCACATAAAACAGGGTATGTGTTTTTCCCATTACTAATAGGAGCTATTTCACACCTTCATCATTTTACCTGTCATGCTTAGATGCATCCATAAAATCTTCTTTTAAAGAAAACTGACCTACAGATCATTTGCCAACTATTCTTGAAAACTGATCTCTCACGTTGAAAGCTGTGTTTTTCTTGAAATGTTACCTCTAAGAGAGTTGCATATTTGGCAACTCCAAACACAAATATACTACTTTATCAGTGAAATCTTCATTTTGCAATAGACTAATTAAGAAATTTACAGCCTCTTCATGGAATTTCCTACACAGAAATGCTAATATAAATACTAATGATATGCTGATTTACAGCATTTGCTGAATGTGTGTCAATAAGAAATATCAAAGTGTGCAACTAATCTCCAAATTACAATGGTATCAGGCAGGAAACTATTTAATATTAAAAAACAGACATATTTAACAGGATGGGTTTTCCTGGTCGCTTAGGGGTAAAGAATCTGTCTGTAATGCAGGAGACCTGGGTTTGATCCCTGGCTGGGGAAGATCCCCTGGAGGAGGAAATGGCAACCCACCCAATATTCTTGCCTCAGAATTCACATGGACAGACGAGCCTGCTGGGTTACAGTCCATGTGATTGGAAAAGAGTTGAATACCACTTAGCGACTGAAAAATAATAACAAATGGAGCATCTAATCTCAAAATCACAATGGTATCAGGCTGGAAATGATTCAGTATTCAAAAACAGATTCCTATTTAATATGAGTCTATCAAACTAACACATCACATAGGTTTAAGAGTCAGATATTTCCACAAGGCTTGTTTTGAAAAAGATCAATTTCCTGTCCTCCCTCACCACAATCCTCGCTTTTTCTTCCCAGAGATAGTCACTTTATTGCTTAACTTCAGACTCAGTCATTAGTTATTGACCTCCAGCTATGGAAGCTGACAATTTCATTATCAGTCTCCTCCCTCACCTTGGGTCCCACCGTATTTGGTTTCCATCCACCAACTTCTTTATGTGGACATAATTTGTATAGCTTCACATTCAATGATTATTTTAACTATGCAAAGCAAATTACCCCTGAATTATATTATGATATCATCTTGTTTCCTGCACAGCCTACTGTTTTTACTGGAGTTAATAATTATCTTGTTTATATTCTGCTTAACTTTTTTGTAATTATCACTAGTCTAAATCCAGATGCTTTGCCAATCATTTTAATCTCTTTCTATGAATGAAATGTATTTGGTATTCTATCTACTACATCTTTTTGCAGTAACCACTCATGGAGCCTTCTCACTTACTCTAATCTAATGTACAGAATGGCTGTAAGTGTAGGATCCTTCTTATTAGGGAATTATCTTTACTTATCACTTGAATACAAAGTTCACTGGAACTTTGTCTTCCT
The DNA here is from genome assembly GCF_027580195.1 of Bos mutus. Taxonomy (NCBI): domain Eukaryota; kingdom Metazoa; phylum Chordata; class Mammalia; order Artiodactyla; family Bovidae; genus Bos; species Bos mutus. Next base: position 59,773,156 of record NC_091619.1, read on the forward strand.
CTTTCTTCTTTATCCACCCATTTTCCTCCTGAAATTTATACTTCAGTAACTTTCTAAGGAGATCAGCCCTGGGATTTCTTTGGAAGGAATGATGCTAAAGCTGAAATTCCAGTACTTTGGCCACCTCATGTGAAGAGTTGACTCATTGGAAAAGACTCTGATGCTGGGAGGGATTGGGGGCAGGAGGAGAAGGGGACAACAGAGGATGAGATGGCTGGATGGCATCACTGATTTGATAGATATGAGTCTCAATAACTCTGGGGGTTGGTGATGGACAGGAAGCTGGCGTGCTGCGATTCATGGGGTCGCAAAGACTCGGACACGACTGAGTGACTGAACTGAACTCAACTGAACTGAACTTTCTAAGGAAATATACTTAAGAAATAAATATAAGAAATGAGAAAATATATTTATTTCTTAAGTATATTTCCTTAGAAAGTTCAGTTCAGTTCAGTCGCTGTTTATAATAGCCAGGACATGGAAGCAACCTAGATGTCCATCAGCAGATGAATGGATAAGAAAGCTGTGGTACATATACACAATGGAGTATTACTCAGCCATTAAAAAGAATACATTTGAATCAGTTCTAATGAGATGGATGAAACTGGAACCTATTATACAGAGTGAAGTAAGCCAGAAAGAAAAACACCAATACAGTATACTAACACATATATATGGAATTTAGAAAGATGGCAACAATAACCCTGTGTACGAGACAGCAAAAGAGATACTGATGTATAGGTCAGTCTTATGGACTCTGTGGGAGAGGGAGAGGGTGGGGAGATTTGGGAGAATGGCATTGAAACGTGTATAATATCATGTATGAAACGAGTCGCCAGTCCAGGTTCGATGCACAATACTGGATGCTTGGGGCTGGTGCACTGGGACGACCCAGAGGGAGGGTATGGGGAGGGAGGAGGGAGGAGGGCTCAGGATGGGGAACACAGGTATAGCTGTGGTGGATTCATTTCGATATTTGGCATAACTAATACAATATTGTGAAGTTTAAAAAATAAAATAAAATTTAAAAAATTAAAAAAAAAGAAATATATTTTCTCATTTCACATATTAACAAATTTATTGTTGTCATATATATTTGATATATGCTGTTGTGCTTGTGCTGTGCTAAGTCGCTTCAGTCATGTCTGACTCTTTGTTACCCTATGGACTGTAGCCCACCAGACTCCTCTGTCCACAAGGATTTTCCAGGTAAGAATACTGAAGTGGGTTGCTATGGCCTCCTCCAGGGGATCTTCACGACCCAGGGATTGAACCTGCAGTACTTATGTCTCCTGCACTGGCAGGCAGGTTCTTTATCACTATCAGTCAGTCAGTTCAGTCACTCAGTCATGTCTGACTCTTTGCAAGCCCCTGGACTGCAGCACCCTAGGCTTCCCTGTCCATCACCAACTCCCGGAGCCTACTAAAACCCATGTCCATCGTGCCAGTGATGCCATCTAGCACCACCTAAACTCTTATTTTAAACTTATTTCCCTTAAATTTTTGAAAACACATCTCTTTTCTTTGAGATTCCATTGATGTTGCTGATATTTCCAATTCCATTCTTATTTTTTGATCATTATTATGAAATCTTGTTTTTTGAAAACCGTTGAATACTCTATAGTTCCCGAGTGTCTGAAGTTTCATGGCAATTGTCATATTGCATATATCATTTTCTTGGGCTTTCCAGGTGACTCAGTGGTAAAGAATCCACTTGACAATGCAGGAGACATGGGTTCAATCTCTAAGTCAGAAAGATCCCCTGGGGGAGGAAATGGCAACCCACTTCAGTATTCTTGCTGGGAAAATCCCAAGAACAGAGGAGACTGGCAGGCTACAGTCCTTGGAGTCACAAGAAATCAGACATGACTGAACAACTGAGCACACACAGCACGTATCTCATTTTACTCGCTGTGCTTGGTATTCAGTAGAATGCTTTAACCTGACACATATCTTCAGTTCTGGTAAATATTTTTAAATTCCTTCTTTGATCATTATCGTCCCTATTTTCTATATTTTCTCTTTATAACTAGTCTTTTTTTTTTTTTTTATCTTTCCTTTCTTAATCCATCTCATTTTCCTTTTTTTTTTTTTTTTTGGACAGATTTTCTTAACTTTCTCTTCCAAACCATTTTTTAAGTTCCCACTATCGTATTTTCAAATTTCAGGAGTATTTTAATTTTATAATTATTAAACTTTTAAAGGAAAGATATACCCATCTGAACATACTATCTGAATATAAAGATATACCATCTGAATGCAGAGTTCCAAAGAATAACAAAGAGAGATAAGAAAGCCTTTCTCAGTGATCAATGCAAAGAAATAGAGGAAAATGATAGAATGGGAATGACTAGATATCTCTTCAAGAAAATTAGAGATACCAAGGGAACATTTCATGCAAAGATGGGTACAATAAAAGACAGAAATTGTATGGACAAAACAGAAGCAGAAAATATTAAGAGGTGGTAAGAATACACAAAAGACCACGATGGTGTCATCACTCACCTAGATCCAAACATCCTGGAGTGAGAAGTCAAGTGGGCCTTAGGAAGCATCATTACTAGCAAAGCTAGTGGAGGTGATGGCATTCCAGCTGAGCTATTTCAAATCCTAAAAGATGATGCAGTGAAAGTGCTGCAATCAATATGGCAGCAAATTTGGAAAACTCAGCACAGTGGCCACCAGACTGGAAAAGGTCAGTTTTCATTCCAATCCCCAAAAAATGCAATGCAAAAGAATGTTTAAACTACCACAAAATTGCACTCATTTCACACTCTAGCAAAGTAATGCTCAAAATTCTCCAAATGAAGCTTCAACAGTACATGAACCAAGAACTTCCAGATGTTCAAGCTGGATTTAGAAAAGGCAGAGGAACCAGAGATCAAATTGCCAACATCAACTGGATCATCAAAAAAGCAAGAAAGTTCCAGAAAAACATCTACTTCTGCTTTATTGACTACGCTAAAGGCTTTGACTGTGTGTGTCACAACAAACTGAATAAGAGATGGGAATACCCTACCACCTTACCTGCCTCCTAAGAAACCTGTATGCAGGTCAGGAAGCAACAGTTAGAACCAGACAAGGAAAAAGGACTTGTTCCAAATTGGGAATGGTGTACATCAAGGCTGTATATTGTCACTCTGCTTATTTAACACATGCAGAATACATCATGTGAAATGCCAGGCTGGATGAAGCACAAACTGAAATCAAGATTGCTGGGAGAAATATCAATAATCTCAGATATGCAGATGACACCACCCTTATGGCAGAAAGTTAAGAGGAACTAAAGAGCCTCTTGATGAACTGACCATTGGAAAAGACCATGATGCTGGGAAAAACTGAAGGTAAGAAGTAAAAGGAACAACAGAGGATAAGATGATTGGAGGGCATCACCGGCTCAATGTACATGAGTTTGAGCAAGCTCCAGGTGTTGGTGACGGACAGGAAAGCCTGGTGTGCTGCAGTCTATGGGGTTGCGAAGAGTTGGACATGACTGAACAACTGAATTGAACTGAAAGTTTTAACAACCCATGTCCTTTTTTCATAAAAGCAACATCTTCTCATCTCTCTTTATTTATGTGTTTTTAGTATTTTTTATCTTGCAGAGTCCCAGATTCCTCCAAAGGCTTTTTATTCTCTGTGAAAGAATTTGTCTTAGACTCTAATGGAAGCTGGGCTTCCTGGTAGCTCAAACAGTAAAGAACCCACCTACAATGCAGCAAACTGTGATTTGACCCCTGGTTCAGAAAAATCCCCTGGAGAAGGGAATGGCAACCCACTCCAATTTTGGCCTGGAGAATTTCATCAACAGAGGAGCCTAGTGGGCTACTGTCCTCTGGCTTGCAAAAAGTTGGATACAACTAAGAAATTAACACTAATAGAAGTGGATTTCCTTCATCGCCTGATGATTCCTGGCTGCCTAATGATAATGAAAAGTGGGCACTTACCAGCTGATTGGAAGCTATCTCTTCATGGTAGGAATTCTTTACCGCTGGGTTCATTGTGGAGTGCTCTGGCTGGGCAGTTAATGTACAGAACCCAACTGTCATCATCTTGAGATCTTTCTTTTCTTGGGTTAAATTCTTTGGAGAAGTTTCTTTCAATTCTGTATTTAGAGTGTATGAGTCTAGCTGCTAGTATCCTGAGAGACAAGTGGTACAAACATCTAAAAGGACCTCCACTCTCCTTGTGTAATCTTAATATCTGTATTTTCATGTAATAATCTCACCCTCAAAAACACTTCTTTGCCACAATATTTCCATTATGCCTCTTCTAGAAAAGACATTTTCTGCCTTCTGTCAGGGTGGAGAGGGACAATTGTTTACATACACACAATGGTAGAATGGATAAAGGTGACTAAACACTTCCTTATTGACAAATTCAGACTTAAATTGAAGAAAGTGGGAAAACCACTAGGCCATTCAGGTATGACCTAAATTGAATCCTTTATGATTATACAGTGGAAGTGAAAAATAGATTTAAGGGACTAGATCTGATAGACACATGCCCGATGAACTATGGATGGAGGTTCCTGACATTTTACAGGAGACAGGGATCAAGACCATCCCCATGGAAAAGAAATGCAAAAAAGGAAAATGGCTGTCTGAGGAGGCCTTACAGGTAGCTGTGAAAAGAAGAGAAGCAAAAAGGAAAGGAGAAAAGGAAAGATATAAGCATCTGAATGCAGAGTTCCAAAGAATAGCAAGAAGAGATAAGAAAGCCTTCCTCAGCGATCAATGCAAAGAAATAGAGGAAAACAACAGAATGGGAAAGACTAGATCTCTTCAAGAAAATTAGACATACCAAGGGAACATTTCATGCAAAGATGGGCTTGATAAAGGACAGAAATGGTATGGATCTAAGAGAAGCAGAAGATATTAAGAAGAGGTGGCAAGAATACACAGAAGAACTGTACAAAAAAGAGCTTCATGACCCAGATAATCACGATGGTGTGATCACTGACTTAGAGCCAGACATCCTGGAATGTGAAGTCAAGTGGGTCTTAGAAAGCATCACTATGAACAAAGCTAGTGGAGGTGATGGAATTCCAGTTGAGCTCTTTCAAATCCTGAAAGATAATGCTGTGAAAGTGCTGCACTCAATATGCCTGCAAATTTGGAAAACTCAGCAGTGGCCACAGGACTGGAAAAGGTCAGTTTTCATTCAAATCCTAAGAAAGGCAATGCCAAAGAATGCTCAAACTACCACACAATTACACTCATCTCACACGCTAGTAAAGTAATGCTCAAAATTCTCCAAGCCAGGCTTCAGCAATATGTGAACCGTGAACTTCCTGATGTTCAAACTGGTTTTAGAAAAGGCAGAGGAACCAGAGATCAAATTGCAAACATCCGCTGGATCAACGAAAAAGCAAGAGAGTTCCAGATAAATATCTATTTCTGCTTTATTGACTATGCCAAAGCCTTTGACTGTGTGGATCACAATAAACTGTGGAAAATCCTGAAAGAAATGGGAATACCAGACCACCTGACCTGCCTCTTGAGAAATTTGTATGCAGGTCAGGAAGCAACAGTTAGAACTGGACATGGAACAACAGACTGGTTCCAAATAGGAAAAGGAGTACGTCAAGGCTGTATATTGTCACCCTGCTTATTTAACTTCTATGCAGAGTACATCATGAGAAAAACGCTGGGCTGGAAGAAGCACAAGCTGGAATCAAGCTTGCCAGGAGAAATATCAATCACCTTAGATATGCAGACGACACCACCCTTATGGCAAAAAGTGAAGAGGAACTCAAAAGCCTCTTGATGAAAGTGAAAGTGGAGAGTGAAAAAGTTGGCTTAAAGCTCAACATTCAGAAAACTAAGATCATGACATCTGGTCCCATCACTTCATGGGAAATAGATGGGGAAACAATAGAAACAGTGTCAGACTTTATTTTTTTGGGCTCTAAAATCACTGCAGATGTTGATTGCAGCCATGAAATTAAAAGATGCTTACTCCTTGGAAGGAAAGTTATGACCAACCTAGATAGCATATTGAAAAGCAGAGATATTACTTTGCCAACAAAGGTCTGTCTAGTCAAGGCTATGGTTTTTCCAGTGGTCATGTATGGATGTGAGAGTCGGACTGTGAAGAAAGCTGAGTGCTGAAGAATTGATGCTTTTGAACTGTGGTGTTGGAGAAGACTCTTGCGAGTCCCTTGGACTGCAAGGAGATCCAACCAGTCCATCCTAAAGGAGATCAGTCCTGGGTGTTCATTGGAAGGACTGATGCTGAAGCTGAAACTCCAATACTTTGGCCACATCATGCAAAGAGTTGACTCATTGGAAAATCCCTGATGCTGGGAGGGACTAGGGGCAGGAGGAGAAGGGGACAACAGAGGATGAGATGGCTGGATGGCATCACCGACTCAATGGACATGAGTTTGAGTGAACTCAGGGTGTTGGTGATGGACAGGGAGGCCTGGAGTGCTGTGCTTCATGTGGTCACAAAGAGTCAGACACGACTGAGCGACTGAACTGAACTGAAACAGTTCATAATGAGTTTTCAACCAACTATCCATTTTTAACACCAGTCTACTATACTCTTCCAAAGGTAAGTGTAATAGCCAATTTGTGTGGCTTTTATAGGTTCTGTAACATAAATAGATTGTGCCAGCCTCCTCTGTCCACAGGATTCTCTAAGCAAGAATACTGGAGTGGGTTGCCATTTCCTCCTTCAGGGGATCTTCCTTACCCAGGAATTGAACCAAGCTCTCCTGCACTGTAGGTAGATTCTTTACCAATCAAACTATGAGGAAAGCCCTATTTATTAAAATTTGTCACTCCTAATTTGTGGTATAATTTTCTGGGATCTGCCAAGTCAGTTACCACTCATTCATTTGCTTTCTAGTTTCTAAACTTCAAGGTTGTCTATTTTGCTTCTCATATTTTTTGAAACATCTTTTACTACCATATTAGTAGGGTTTCAGGGAAATCACTTCAAATATATATATTCAATCTTCCATCTCTGGATCTCTTGATTAGCTCACTACTCATCAATATTGATAAATATTTATCAGTGTTCTTATGAGGCTGATACAATGCTACGTGTAGAAGTACCAAGAAATGAGTTTGGTATTTTATAATAAGCATTCAATAAATATTTACTGCCCTTTCTTTTGAAGAAGCAACTTCAGTCACCTCCTTCTTCTTACTCTCTCCTCCTGGCTGTTCCATACATTTCGCACTCAACTGATAAACACACTGATCATCAGAAGGATTCACATGAGTTACACAAAGGCATATGAATCATCACACAAGAAGATGACTCCACACATGGACATCACCAGATGGTCAATACTGAAATCAGATTGATTATATTCTTTGCAGCTGAAGATGGAGAAGCTCTATATAGTCAGCAAAAACAAGACCTGGAGCTGACTGTGGCTCAGATCATGAGCTCTTTATTACAAAATTCAGGCTTAAATTGAAGAAAATAGGGAAATCCACTAGACCATTCAGACATGACCTAAAACAAATCCCTTATTTTTACACAGTGGACACAACAAATAAATTCCAGGGATTATATCTGGGAGAAAGAGTGTATGAAGAACTGTGGATGGAGGTTTGTCACATGGTACAGGAGGTGACAGCTAAAGCCATCCAAAAGGAAAAGGAATGTAAGAAGGCAAAATAGTCACCTGAGAAGGCCTTACAAATAGCTGAGAAAATAAGAAAATTAAAAGGGAAAGGAGAAAAGGAAAGATAAACCCAACTGAATGCAGAGTTCAAAAGAATAGCCAAGAGAGATAAGAACATCTTAAGAGAATGATACAAAGAAATAGAGGAAAACAATAGAATGGGAAAGACTAGAGATCTCTCCAAGATAATTAGAGATACCAAGGGAACATTTCATGAAAAGATGGGCACAATAAAAGACAGAAACAGCAAGGACTTAACAGAAGCAGAGATTAAGAAGAGGTAGCAAGAATAAACAGAAGAACTGTACAAAAAAGTTTTTAATGACCGAGTTACCAATGACAGTGTGATCACTCATCTAGAGCCAGATATCCTGGAATGTGAAGGCAAGTGGGCTTTAGGAAGCATTACTATGAACAAAGCTAATGGAGGTGTTGGAGTGATGAGCTATTTCGAATCCTAAAAGATGAAGTAGTGAAAGTGCAGCACTCAATATGCCAGCAAATTTGGAAAACTCATCAGTGGTCACATGACTGGAAAGATTCTGTTCTTATTTCAATCCCAAAGAACCACAGTGCCAAAAAATGTTCAAACACTACAAAATTATGCTTATTTCACATGCTAGTAAGGTAATGTTCAAAATCGTTCAAGCTAGTCTTCAGCAATGCGAGAACTGAGAACTTCAAGATATACAAGGTGGATTTAGAAAAGGCAGAGGAATCAGAGATCAAATTGCCAACATCCACTGGACCATAGAAAAAGCAAGAGAATTCCAGAATAAACAACCACTTCTGCCTCATTGACTACTCTAAAGCCTTTGACTGTGTGGATCACAACACATTGTGGAAAATTCTTCAAGAGATGGGAATCCCGGACCACTTTACCTGCCTTCTGAAAAAGTTGGATGCAAGTTAAGAAGCAACAGTTAGAACCAGACATGAAAAAATGGACTGATTCAAAATTGAGAAAGGAGTACATCACGGGAGTATATTGTCACCCTGCTTATTTAACTGCTATGCAGAGAACATCAGGCAAAATGCCAGGCTGGATGAAGCACAAGCTGGAATCAAGATTGCTGGGAGAAATATCAGTAACCTCAGATATGCAGATGAAAATACCCTAATGGCAGAAAGGAAAGAGGAACAAAAGACCCTCTTGATGAAGGTGATAGAGGAGAATGAAAAAACTGCTTAAAACTCAACATTCAAAAAATGAAGATCATAGAATCCATCTCTTTATTGCAAATAGATGGGGAAAAATTGGAAACAGTGGTAGATTTTATTTTCTTGGGCTCCAAAATCACTGTGGACAGTGGCTACACCCATGAAATTAGACTCTGGCTCATTGGAAGAAAAGTTATGACAAACTTAGCGTATTAAACAGCAGAGATATCACTTTGCCAACAAAGATCCATATAGTCAAAGCTATGATTTTTCCAGTAGTCACATACGGATGTGAGAGTTGGACCATAAAAGAAGGCTGAGCACTGAAGAATTGAAGCTTTTGAACTGTGGTGTTGGAGAAGGCTCTTGAGAGTCCCTTGAACTGCAAAGAGATCAAACCAGTCAATCCCAAAGAAATCAACCCTGCATATTTATTGGAAGAACTGATACTCAGGCTCTAATACTTTGGCCATCAGATGCAGAGTCGATTCATTGGAAAAGACCCTGATTCTGGGAAATATTGAGTGCAGGTGGAGAAGAGGGTGACAGATGATGAGATGGTTGGATGGCATCACCTGCTCAATGGACATAAGTTTAAGTAAACCCTGAGAGATAGTAAAGGATAAGGGAGCCTGGTGTGCTGCAGTCCATAGAATCACAAAAATCAGACACAACTTAGCAACTGAACAACAACAAATGAATCACCAATGTCAGAGAAACTTAAATGTATTCCCTTATATATTTTTGATGTATATATTATTCTCTTCAGTCTGAATTCTTATATTTAAAGATGTTAGTATTACTCTTGCAAAATTGGGCTGGCATTTTTTACTAACAGTTACATATACTATAGCCACAAAAGATGCTTATACAAAAAGCTAAAGTGTTTAATTCTGAAGGAATTATAACTAATATCAACAACTAGTCTATAGCATAGCTATCTGGCTATAGATTGGCAATAGTTGCTCTAAATAATTCTTAGAATTTTCACACTGATCCATAAACAAAATAGAACTATAACTATTTCTAAAATTATCACTGTATTCTTGCAGGGAGTACCATTCTTTCTACCATATCACTAGTCTGAACACTAGTGCTAGTAAACCTAGAGTAATCTATCTTAGGAATTTTACAAAGTAGATCCCCAGATCTCATCTTCAGAGAATCTGATTCTATAGATCCTCTTGGACACTGTATTTTCATTTTAAATGTTCTCTGGTGATTTGAGGTATACTAACACTTAGAACTACTATTATAATAGTGTATACTTTATCTAGATTGAGCATAAATACACACATATTTTCTTAATGTATCAGTAAAATGTCCAATAACACATTTTGAAATTTCTATTACAGATTGCTCTTTGAGTGACTCCAAAATATCATTTGAGTATATTTTCTTCTTAATTTTGCAACTCTGAATACATTTTTTAACCTTGGATGAGTGAGCAGAAGAGGAAGCTGAAGCGGCAAAAAAAAAAGGCACTTGGGACTTTGTAGAATTACCATATTCTATAACAGCTTTCTCAGGAAAGATAACATGTGCTGTTGATACACTGATGAATTAGTTCATGGCTTTGCTGCTGATGCCTAGAAATTAAATGAAGAGTTCTAAGTTCTGGGGACACTTTTTGGATGGAACACGTTGGTCTTCCATGGAAAATGCCATCATCTAAAGCTTGTATTTCCTAAATTATTGTGCAAATTTATTGTTGTGGAAAAAAATACTTAATCAGGTATTTATTTATGGTGCTTCCCTGGTGGCTCAGATGGTAGAGAATCTGTTTGCAATGCGGGAGACCCAGGTTCAATCCCTAGGTCAGGAAGATACCCTGGAGAAGGAAATGGCAATCCACTCCAGCATTCCTGCCTGGAGAATTCCATGGACAGAAGAACCTAGCAGGCTATAGTCCATGGGGTTGCAAAGAGTCAAACATGACTGACTGACTAACACTTCCACTTATGAGGAAACAGAAAAATTAATGAACTTTTTCTTTGCAAAAGTAAGGAATTCCACCTGAACAAGAATCAAGGTAAGTCTGGATCATTATACTAAAGGTATTTTTTTCCCTATAAACTCAATTTTCTTATAAATTCTCATGAATTTAGCACAAGGTGTATTTCTAGATGTTATGTTCTAAATGAATTCTTCAAAGAGTATCACTGAATTTTATTATCAGAAAGAAGAGAAGATTATGTTATCTACAAAAATCTTTACTTTATTGGCAAATAAACAGAGGTTTAAACAACCTATTTTATTCATAGTCATAACTCTAGTTGTTGACATTGAAAGCAGATCATTTATTGCCTGGAGGAATTTTATTTCTACCACTTCACTTTTCCTAAACTATGTTCTTAAAAAACACGGGTGTCTCAAAATATGTCACTAAGTATTTGGGAATGGGGAAGGTATAAAAATGTGAGTAAATTTGTTTTGAATTTCCATAAAAGGTAACAGTGGACAGTCTTTCTTAAGTGTTTAACTACATACAATTCTAGTCATAATGAGTATTAAAATTTTACAGAAATTCATAAAACACTTTGGGAAATCATCTTTATTCTTTGTGGCTGAATTCTGCCAGCATTTCTGTGTAATTGTCCCCGTGGAGGCTTTGGTGTTAAATCATGCTAACTTGGTGTAGGTTTTTTCCTGTTACTGTTTGGACAGTAATATCCAAAACTTCACTAGTGAATAGACAAGATATTGTACTAGAGTTCAAAGATGTAACACTCTGCCCTAAAGGGCTTTAGTAAGTCAGAGGTTCTTGGGGGAATATTTTTGTAGTTTCAATTTCTACACTTGATTTTCTGTTGCAGTCTGCAGGAGCTGTTACATTTGTGTATGAGATCAGGAACTAAGCAGTTACATTATTGTTACTACTTTGGAAATTTTTGACCTTGGTCTATATAGAATATGCCTACACTTGCTTTAACTGTGCTACCATTACTTCCATTTCCTCTATTTCTATTTTTCATTTAATGTGCCTTAAACTACACAGATAAAAGGATTATCAGAAGTCCAAAGTGTTGTATTATTATTACAAGCATAAAATCTCTTCAGTTCATCAGTGGAAGTTTGATCCATTGACCAAAATGGTCTAAATTTTTTGAAGTATGCTACCAACATATATCTGAGGACTTATAAAAATTTTGAAGGACATATAGAGAAGTGTATTCTGTCTTTTGAATGCTCAAATGTCAGTTTCTAGGATTATATGTTTAGTTTCTCTAAAGATATTTTGAATATAGCTTTCCCCCTTATCTCCTGAGATGGATAGGTTTAATTATGTCTATCAGGCTTCTCTCTAACAGTAGTCAGACAAATAGTTAAAGTTGCTTGTTTCAAAGACACTGACAATTTCAGCTGGCACTGATATCAAATTATAAGAAGGTCATTGAGAAAAAGTTGGAGAGAAAGATCTGTAAGTTTTTGCTTACTTTGCTCTTTCTTAAAAGAATAAATATTGTTACTACTAGACTGGTTAGCACTTCTGAACTGATGAAAACTATATACAGAGTGTCTATGGAGGCCACAAAGAAAATCCAGACATTGTGATCATACAGTAATAGTGCATGCAGAAACAAATAGTAATAGTTTTCTCACCCTACAAGCTCTCAAACATAGAAGTTAACTCCATCTCTTTGTATTCACATTTAACTCCCCAGTATCATTCCCTGTTGGCTCAGAGGTTAAAACGTCTGCCTGCAATGAGGGAGACCTGGGTTCGATCCCTAGGTCAGGAAGATCCCCTGGAGAAGGAAATGGCAACCCACTCCAGTATTCTTCCCTGGAGAATCCCATGGAAGGAGGAGCCTGGTGGGCTACAGTCCATGGGATCGCAAAGAGTCAGACACGATTGAGCGACTTCGCTTTCACTTTCACCACTAAATTTCTAATTTACATAGTAAGAAGCTTTACACATAAGTTATTTTTCCTTTTTGCTCATAATTATCAGTCTCAAAACTCTGGTCACTACCATATTTCTTTCATTTTCTAGGCATTTGCACAGTTTACCATCTTACAAGTGAGCTGTTTCATATTTTCCTATCTGATTTTTTCTTTTTTCAGTTAATTTTGTTTTCCAACAGAGGCTGAAAATTTCTTAAAGACAGTCACAGTTTCACGCTTCTTTTGTATAGACATTAACAACTTCACTGGAACTCAAAACTCTTTGCTGATTTTGACTCATTAAAGGCCAGAGACAGTGGCAAGTTCAAAAGAAACACTAAGAGAAGGTATCCTCAACTCTTTGAAACCAATTATAGAAATCCTATCTTTTACCTTCTGAGATGAGTTCAATAGTGCTGATCCTAGAATGAGATGGACAAAAATGCTGCCATGGCATGAATATTAGGACCCTTTGATGGGTTAAAGTAGATTAAGGTAGTAGAAGAGTAAATGATTTACAGTTATTATATTAAAGTAACAAACTTCACTTTTTGGGCTCCAAAATCACTGCAGATGGTGACTGTAACCATGAAATTAAAAGATGCTTGCTCCTTGGAAGAAAACCCAGACAAGATATTAAAACTCAGAGACATTACTTTGCTGACAAAGATCTGTCTAGTCAAAGCTATGGTTTTTCCAGTAGTCATGTATGGATGTGAGATTTGGACCATAAAGAAAGCTGAGTGCCAAAGAATTCATGCTTTTGAAATGTGGTGTTGGAAAAGACTCTTGAGAGTCCATGGACTGCAATCCATTGACTGCAAACCGGTCAATCCTAAAGGAAATCAGTCCTAAATGTTCATTGGAAGGACTGATGCTGAAGCTGAAGCTCCAATACTTTGGCCACCTGATGCAAAGAACTGACTCACTGGAAAAAAACCCTGAGGCTGGGAAAAACTGAAGGCAGGAGGAGAAGGATGTGATAGAGGAAAAGATGTTTGGCTGGCATCACTGACTAGATGGACATGAGTTTGAGCAAGCTCCAGGAGTTGGTCACGGACAGGGCATGCTGCAGTCCATGGGGTCACAAAGCGTCAGGCACGACTGATCAAAAACTGAACTGAATCATGTTATATTTTTTGTTAAAACTCAAGATTCTTTTGCCACCTTGAAAATTTATTTCATTAGTAAAGATCTTTCATGTAAAAGAAAGACGAATGGCAAGAATTTTAGTGACAGTCGTGATTTTGATTCTTTTCCCTACAGGGTCAGAGAGCAGATTCTCATGAACTCTCAGGAGCTCTCAGGAGCAGTAAGTCAGGATGGTCAGAAAACAGAGAGAGTCTTGCTTCTATCTTCCTCACACTGCAGTAAATGGGGTCAAGCGACCCCACTTGAGATTGAGGCGGAAGAATGTAATAGAACGAGAAATGTGCAAGCATAAAGATAACATTCCAAATAAAATTTAACATCATGCTATAACATTATGCAATAACAAAAAACCAGAGTCAGGAAACCCAGAGCTTGCGCCTAGCTCTCTCACCAGTGTGATCTGTAAGCCCATGCCTCTCTGATTCTTAGCTTCCTCACCCATGCAAAGGATAATGCTAATGACATTTACCTGTCAGGGATATTGTAAGGTAGAATGGAAGACAGATTTTAATGGTATATAATAAGCTTTTTAGTAACAGATTAATAAAGAACCAATTATTTTCTCATATATGACAAAATAGCATACAGTAGAACAATTTAAGAAATTGTATTTCCAAAAATGTGGAAAGGAGAATGTTTCAATGTATGTTATGACTATGTAGCCACATGATTCTAAAAATCCAGAACTTTCAGTTCATTGGAGACTTGTAGAGTTACAATATCAACTCTTTGTCCTGGTGTCCCAGAACCAGCCTAGATCTTCATTGCCTTTATTTTTGACACCTAGCAACAACACCCATGACTATGCCTTGTTTCAGGCTTCTATGATCTTAGTATTTATTGAAAAAGAACTTGTAGTGCCTGACAAGTGAAATACCAATAAACAGAAGAAGAGAAGGGTTAAGCTAAGAGAGATGAAAAACCAGTCCATTCACCAAATACAGTAGTGTGCAAGAAGAGCCCAGAAACTGGAAATTCATGCAGTATTTATTCTGCACTTAGTCATTCAGTCATGTCCAACTCTTTGCGACCCCATGGACAATAGTTCACCAGGCTCCTCTGTCCATGGAATTCTCCAGGCAAGAATACTGGAATGGGTAGCCTTTCCCTTCTCTGGGTGGGATCTTCCCCACCCAGAGATAGAACCCAGGTCTCCCACACTGCAGGCAGATTCTTTACCATCTGAGCCACCAGGGAATCAGTATTTATGAATCACAAGTAATAAGCAATATACAATTTCTAAGGATGTGGGAGGAGGAAAGAGAAGTCTCAAAACGTAGGATTTTTATTAGACAAAGAAAGGAAGGATTTTATGCCCTCTATCCTCTACCCTAAGACATCATGGGGCAGAGGGTGTTACTTTTAAGAAAAGTTCAAATTTCAAAGCTTCTTCTTGCTTTTTATGCTATTAATACTAAAGGTGAAAACACAAGACAGAGGCTTTCTTTTTACTTTTATTTTTTGTAATTATTTTCTTAGGAAATACCTTAACGATCCTTTTTGGTTGTGAAAGATGGTCTGAAAGCTTATTACTCTTCTACATAAAAGACAAATAGAAGTCTTTGAATTTTCATCTGGCCACTCCCAAGAAAAGTTGAGGATCCCTAGAGAAACAGGGTCTAGGAAAAATGGTCTCTGAAAAGGGGTAAGAATAAGCTCCAGAAAACAGAGGCTATAAAATAGAAATGGTGTAGTAAATATTTGTTTTGCATGTTTTACATCTCTTCTTTGCCTGTTAAACTCTCCTACAGGATACATGATTCTAATGCAGTCCTTCAGAAAGATTCTCTAACCTTACCTGCTGCTACTACTACTTCTGCTGACATCCACACACACAGAGCACACTACAGGTTAACACAAACCATAGTTACAAGCAACTGGTTCAAACTGTAATTTGATATTTAGATATCATTACACTTAACTCCTATAAATTAATTCATATTCAAACTCCTCTTATTGTCTGCCACTACCCTTCAATTTTCAATTTCTTTAAACAAGACTAAAATCTAGGTTTCACATGATGCCTTATTGTCCCACAGCAGCTTGTAAGCAATACAAAGGGTGATGTCTTTTCATCAAGAAATATTCTGTTCCCTCTATATTTCTCTCCTATAGCATCCATTGATGGCCATTGGTAAGTGGATTTAAAAATAAAAGTCTCTTTAATTTTGTTTTTATTTTAACATTTATCTTCTGCAAAGTTCTGCCCAAAAGTCTAGACAGATAGAGTATGTCTAAAAGAGTAGGCTGATTTTTCCTTAGAAAAACAGCTCTACAAGATTTTTAAAGTGTTATCATAAAGTTTATTTTATCAGGTCACTTTTTAAAAATTTTGATCTTATCTAATTCAAGAAAATATCTTGATGTTCTGTTAGAAAACATACTCCTTTCCTGGGATAACAAAAAACTGAATTTCAACTTTATTTGCCAGGTGAAGAACCAGAATGAGTTCAGTTCAGTCACTAGTCATATCCAACTCTTTGTGACCCCATGGACTGCAGAAAGGCTACCTTCCCTGTCTATCACCAACTCCCGGAGCTTACTCAAATTCATGGCCATTGAGTCAGTGATGCCATCCCATCATCTCATCCTCTTTGTCCCCTTCTCCTCCTACTTTCAATCTTTCCCAGAATCAGGATCTTTTCCAATGAGTCAGTTCTTCATATCAGGTGGCCAAAATATTGGAGCTTCAGCTTCAGCATCAGTACTTCCAATGAATATTCAGGATTGGTTTTCTGTAGGATTGACTGGTTTGATCTCCTTGCAGTCCAAGGGACTCTTAAGAGTCTTCTCCAACATCATAGTTCAAAAGCATCAATTCTTTGGTGCTCAGCTTTCTTTATAGTCCAACTCTCATCCGTACATGACTACTGGAAAAACCATAGCTTTGACTAAATGGACCTTTGTTGGCAAAGTAATGTCTCTGCTTTTTAATATGCTGTCTAGGTTGGTCATAACTTTTCTTCCAAGGAGCAAGCATCTTTTCATTTCATGGCTGCATGCACCATCTGCAGTGATCTTGGAGTCCCCCCCACAAAAAAAAAAAAAAGTCTCTCACCATTTCCATTGTTCCCCCATCTATTTGCCATGAAGTGATGGGACCAGATGTCATGATCTTACTTTTATGAATGTTGAGTTTTAAGTCAACTTTTTCATTCTCTCTTTAACTTTCATCAAGATGCCCTTTAGTTCTTCTTCAATTTCTGCCATAAGGGTGGTATCATCTGCACATCTGAGATTATTGATATTTCTCCAGGCAATCGTGATTCCAGCTTGTGCTTCATCCAGCCTGGCATTTTGCATGATGTACTCTACATATAAGTTAAATAAGCAGGGTGACAACATACAGCCTTGATGTACTCCTTTTCCTATTTGGAACCAGTCTGTTGTTCCATGTTCAGTTCTGTTACTTCTTGACCTGCATACAGATTTCTCAGGAGGCAGGTCAGGTGGTCTGGTATTCCCATCTCTTTAAGAATTTTCCAGTTTGTTGTGATCCATGCAGTCAAAGTCTTTGGCACAATCAATAAAGCAGAAGTAGATATTTCTCTGTAACTCTCTTGCTTTTTCTATGACCCAGTGGATGTTGATACTTTGATGTCCAGTTCCTCTGTCTTTTCTAAATCCAGCTTGAACATCTGGAAGTTCACGGTTCATATACTGTTTAAGCCTGGCTTGGAGGATTTTGAGCATTACTTTGCTACAAGTAATGAACGAGTAATGAACTTTGCTAGACGAACCAGGATAGCATGTCTAAATTTCCCTTTAAAGATTTTTAAGACTCAAGGACTCTATCTCTCCATGAAGCTCTCAGTGAAATCTACAATAGTTCTGAGCACAGAGGGAAATATGATGAACGATGTGGGTCCCATATCTTCCAGCACATTCATGCCAATCAAAATCAAAACAAAATAAAATTCCCAATAATTTTAACAGTTTGTGTAAGAAATCTCAGATGAAGAATGCTAACCTCTTCAATAATAATTAGACTATGAACTGTTAGACTTCAATTCATTCATTATTGTTCTCAAAGGCTCATGAAATAAAATTATTTTAATAGATATAATACTCCTCCCTGCATGTAACCTCTTTCTTTAGATACAGTACTCTACCATTTTTAGCACCAGTTAAAAACTGCAATTTTCACAATGAACATAATTCTAAATATGGCATAATGTATGAAGTCTGTTAAGATGTTTATCATTTCAGGAATCACACATATATCCTTGCAATGCGTCTTCTTGCCTTCATTCCCAAGTTCATTATCTTCCTAAATGAATCTTTAAAAAATTTTTTATTGAATGATAATTGCTTTACAGAACTTCATTGTTTTCTGTCAAACCTCAACATGAATCACCCATAGGTATACATATATCCCCTCCCTTTTGAACCCCCCTCCCATCACCCTCCTCATCCCACCCCCCTAGATTGATACAGAGCCCTGTTTGAGTTTCCTGAGCCTTACAGCAAATTCCCATTGGCTATTTATTTTACAGTTGGTAATGTAAGTTTCCATGTTACTCTTTCCATATATCTCATCCTGTCCTCCCCTCTCCCCATGTTCACAGTCTATTCTGTGTCTGTTTCTCCATTGCTGCCCTGTAAATAAATTCTACAGTGCCATTTTTCTGGATTCCATATACCTGTGCTGGAATATATTTATCTTTCGCTTTTTGGCTCACTTCACTGTGTATAATAGGCTCTAGATTCATCCATCTCATCAGAACTCACTCAAATGTATTCCTTTTTATGGCTGGGTAATAGTCCATTGTGAATATGTACCACAACTTCATTATCCATTCATCTGGTTGCTTCTATGTTCTAGCTATTATAAATAGTGCTGCAATGAACAACGAGATACATGTGTCTTTTTCAACCCTGGTTTCCTCAGGGTATATGCCTAGGAGTGGGATTCCTGGGTCATATGGTGGTTTTATTCCTAGTTTTTTAAGGAATCTCCATACTGTCTTCCATAGTGGCTGTATTAATTTACATTCCCACTAACAGTGCAAGAGGGTCCCCTTTTCTCCATACCCTCTCCACCATTTATTGTTTGTCGACTTTTTCATGATGGCCATTATGACCATCGTGAGGTGATATCTCATTTTGGTTTGATTAGCATTTCTGTAACAATGAGCAATGTTGAGCATCTTTTCATGTGTTTGTTAGCCATATGTATGTCTTCTTTGGAGAAATGTCAGTTTAGGTCTTTCTCCCGTTTTTTGATTGGGTTGCTTGTTTTCCTGGTATTGAGTTGTATGAGCTGCTTGTATATTTTGGAAATTAATCCTTTGTCAGTTGTTTCATTTGCTATTACTTTCTCTCATTCTGAGGGTTGTCTTTTTACCTTGCTTACAGTTTCATTTGCTGTGCAAAAGCTTTTAAGTTTAATCAGGTCCCACTTGTTTACTTTTCTTTTTATTGCTATTACTCTAGGAGGTGGGTCATAGAGGAACTTCCTTTGATTTATGTCATCCAGTGTTCTACCTATGTTTTCCACTATGAGTTTTATATTTTCTGGTCTCACATTTAGGTCTTTAATCCATTTTCAGTTTATCTTTGTGTATGGTGTTAGGAAGTGTTCTAATTTCATTATTTTATGCGTAGCTGTCCAGTTTTTCTAGCACCATTTAATGAAGAGGCTGTCTTTGCCCCATTGTATATTATAGCCTCCTTTATCAAAATTAAGGTACCCATAGGTGCATGGGTTTATTTCTGGGCTTTCTGTCTTATTCCATTGGTCTATATTTCTGTTTTTGTGTCAATACCATACTGCCTTGATGACTGTAGCTTTGTAGTGCAATCTAAAGTCAGGAAGGTTGATTCCTTCAGCTCCATTCTTCTTTCTCAAGACCACTTTGGCTATTCAGGGTCTTTTATGTTTCCACATGAATTGTGAATTTTTTTGTTTTAGTCCCTTGAAAATTGCTATTGGTAATTTGATAGGGATCACATTGAATCTGTAGATTGCATTTGGTAGTATAGTCATTGTCACAATATAGATTCTTCCTACCCAGGAATATGGAATATCTCTCCATCTGTTTATGTCATCTTTGATTTATTTCTTTCAGTTCAGTTCAGTTAAGTCGCTCAGTCCTATCCGACTCCTTGTGACCCCATGATTCGCAGCACGCCAGGCCTCCCTGTCCATCACCAACTCCCATAGTCCACCCAAACTCATGTCTATCGAGTCGGTGATGCCATCCAGCCATCTTATCCTCTGGCATCCCCTTCCCCTCCTGCCCTTAATCCCTCCTAGCATCAGCATCTTTTCAGATGAGTCTACACGTCACAGGGGTGGCCAAAGTATTGGAGTTTCAGCTTCAGCATCAGTCCTTCCAATGAACACCCAGGACTGATCTTCTTTAGGATGGACTGGTTGGATCTCCTTGCAGTCCAAGGGACTCACAAGAGTCTTCTCCAACACCACAGTTCAAAAGCATCAATTCTTCAGTGCTCAGCTTTTTCACAGTCCAACTCTCACATCCATACATGACCACTGGAAAAACCATATCCTTGACTAGACAAACCTTTGTTGGCAAAGTAATGTCTCTGCTTTTGAATATGCCATCTAGGTTGGACATAACCTTCCTTCCAAGGAGTAAGCGTCTTTTTATTTCATGGCTGCAATCACCATTGGCAGTGCTTTTGGAGCCCAGAAAAATAAAGTCTGACACTGTTTCCACTGTTTCCCCATCTATTTCCCATGAAATGATGGGACCAGGTGCCATGATCTTCGTTTTTTGAATGTTGAGCTTTAAGCCAACTTTTTCACTCTCTTCTTTCACTTTCATCAAGAGGCTTTTGAGTTCCTCTTCACTTTCTGCCATAAGTGTGGTGTCATCTGCATATTTGAGGTTATTGATATTTCTCCCGGCAATCTTGATTCCAGCTTGTGGTTCTTCCAGTCCAGCGTTTCTCATGATGTACTCTGCATATAAGTTAAATAAGCAGGGTGACAATATACAGCCTTGATGTACTCCTTTTCCTATTTGGAAACAGTCTGTTGTTCCATGTCCAGTTCTAACTGTTGCTTCCTGACCTGCATACAGATTTCTCAAGAGGCAGGTCAGGTGATCTGGTATTCCCATCTCTTTCAGAATTTCCCACAGTTTATTGTGATCCACATAACTAACCCCGTAGGGTTAGCTCTCTGGTATTCTAGGGTCTTCATTCAGTTCTCCCACTCCTAAGGCTCAGGGCTTGATGTTGAGTTTTCTGTGGGTCTATATATTCTTTTCTACTGGTCAGGTATTCCTGTCTGCTCTAATCAGGGGCTCTGCATGCACTTCTGTGTCTGAGGGTGTATTCTTGATATATCTGTGGAGAGAGATGTACTCCACGTTCACCTACTCCTCTGCCATCTTGTTCTCCCTTCCTAAATGAGTCTTTTAAAAGATACCAGTTTTTACATCTCATGACATGGCTATAAAGTTGCTTATAGAATCAAGCTTAATTTTAACATTCTCTGATATCAGTCTTTTGCATTTCACCTCTTCTCTACAGTCTCACTTTTTCTAATTCCCATCAAAATGTCCTCATTCCCATTTGGATGGGCCACTTTACCACATGAACAGCTATATGTACCCATTAGAAATTAAGGCTTCTCACTTGCACTTGTCCCTTATGGAGCCTGTCTTAACTTTGCTATCATAATTTTATTTTATTTTATTTCCCTAAAAAGACCTCCAGAAGACTTTGAACTTCCCTGCATATATGTCAAATGCATTAATTATAATCTGTTATTTTAAAATAGCAGACACAGATGTATAGAACAGTCTTTTGGACTCTGTGGGTGAGGGAGAGGGAGGGATGATTTGGGAGAATGGCATTGAAACATGTATAATATCATATAAGAAAGGAATCCGCAGTCCAGGGTCAATGCAGAATACAGGATGTTTGGGGCTGGTGCACTGGGATGACCCAGAGGGATGGTATGGGGAGGGATGTGGGAGGGGTTTTCAGGATTGGGAACACGTGTACACCCGTGGCGGATTCATGTTGATGTATGGCAAAACCAACACAACATTGTGAAGTAACTAGCCTCTGTTTAAAATAAATAAATTTAAATTTAAAAAATAAAAAAATAAAATAAAATAGTGTCCTAGTTTTTCTGACCCCCTTTTCCATCTGCTTTTCACTCTAAACATTGAAATCTCTTCTTAATGGCTCAAGTCAACTCCTGTTTCCTCCAATCTCACAGCTACTAGGACCTTCTGGAACTATTATACACCCTTATTCTTTTATATGTCTTTTTTTTATCATCTTTTGGAACAATGTATTATCATCTTGTTTTATATGTGTCCTATAAGCTATCTCAAATACGTTTGGAATGTGGAGAGTACATGTACATACATATGTACGTACACAGCTCTCCAACTGAGAGTTTTTGCTTATTATCATTTTGTTTTATATTGCTTTTTTTGTTCTATAAACAAAATATCTAGATATTTTATTTTATTCCAGGTAGTGGGATAAGAATTTCCAAATTTAGTGCTTAATAATGCACATAGTATTTGGTATGCCATGAACACTCATTTACTCACAAAATATTTAGTATAGAGTAACTATGTGAGTAACTATTACACTCATCTCACACGCTAGTAAAGTAATGTTTAAAATTCTCCAAGCCAGGCTTCAGCAATACATGAACCGTGAACTTCCAGATGTTCAAGCTGGTTTTAGAAAAGGCAGAGGAACCAGAGATCAAATTGCCAACATCCGATGGATCATCAAAAAGCAAAAGAGTTCCTGAAAAACATCTATTTCTGCTTTATTGACAATGCCGAAGCCTTTGACTGTGGGGATTACAATAAAATGTGGAAAGTTCTGAAAGAGATGGGAACACCAGACCTCCTGACCTCCCTCTTGAGAAACCTATATGCAGTTCAGGAAGCAACAGTTAGAACTGGACACGGAACAACAGACTGGTTCCAAATAGGAAAAAGAGTACATCAAGGCTGTATATCGTCACCCTGCTTATTTAACTTATATGCAGAGTACATCATGAGAAACGCTGGACTGGAAGAAGCACAAGCTGGAATCAAGATTGCCAGGAGAAATATCAATAATCTCAAATATGCAGATGACACCACCCTTATGGCAGAAAGTGAAGAAGAACTAGAGTCTCTTAATGAAAGTGAAAGAGGAGAGTCAAAAAGTTGGCTTAAAATTCAACATCCAGAAAACAAAGATCATGGCATCTCGTCCCATCACTTCACGGGAAATAGATGGGGAAACAGTGGAAACAGTGTCAGACTTTATTTTTCTGGGCTCCAAAAGCACTGCCAATGGTGATTGCAGCCATGAAATTAAAAGATGCTTATTCCTTGAAGGAAAAGTTATGACCAAGCTAGATAACATATTAAAAAGCAGAAACATTACTTTACTAACAGAGGTCCGTCTAGTCAAGGATATGGTTTTTCCAGTGGTCATGTATGGATGTGAGAGTTGGACTGTGAAGAAAGCTAAGCACTGAAGAATTGATGCTTTTGAACTGTGGTATTGGAAAAGACTCTTGAGAGTCCCTTCGACTGCAAGGAGATCCAACCAGTCCATCCTAAAGGAGATCAATCCTGGGCGTTCATTGGAAGGACTGATGTTGAAGCTGAAACTCCAATATTTTGGCCACCTGATGCGAAGAGCTGATTCATTGAAAAAGACCCTGATGCTGGGAAAGATTGAGGGCAGGAAAAGAAAGGGACGACAGAGGATGAGATGGTTGGGTGGCATCACCAACTCAATGGACTTGGGTTTGGGTGGACTCTGGAAGTTGGTGATGGAGAGGAAGGCCTGGAATGCTGTGGTTCATGGAGTTGCAAGGATTCAGACAGGAGTGAGTGACTGAACTGAACTGAACTGAACTGAACTATGTGCTAGGATCTGCTATGGACTAAGAATAGTTCAATATAGTGATAGTGAAGTCACTCAATCGTGTCCAACTCTTTGCGACCCCATGGACTATAGCCTACCAGGCTCCGCTGTCCATGGGATTTTCAAGGCAATAGTCCTGGAGTGGATTGCCATTTCCTTCTCCAGGGGATCTTCCCAACCCAGGGATTGAACCCGGGTCTTCCACATTGTAGACAGATGCTTTACCATCTAAGCCACCAGGGAAGTCCAAGAATAGTTCAATAGTGGGACAAATAATGAACATACTCAAGTCAGAAGATTAATGCTATTATGATGAATCACACATCAGACTGTGCCTCCTGATCACATGAGAGGAGACCATGTAATGGGATTGCACAGGAAATATCATGTAGTCCATGTTTCTACATTAAAAAAAAAAAAAAAAAAAGGAAGCCCATCTAAGAAAGACTTCTCTTGTGAAATAATTTTTAAATATCTCCCTTCCTTAGTGCTTTACCTCTAAGTAAAGCACTCAGGATTAAGCTTTGATTAATCTTGATCTTGGAGGAAGGAAAGAAAGTGAGCTATTGAGAGAAGACTGCTGTAGAACAAAGGCAGCCACTGAGTTTCATACCAGAGAAGAAAACCTTATTTACCTAAAGCTAACAGGTACAGTGTAGAAAACAGAAGAGTTATATTGATTGACTGACTGACTGGGGGGCCTGTATTTGTTTGGTTAGATTTTTGTCTTTGTGAAAAACTGGTCATTTAAAATTTGTTAACAGTATTTGGTTTCTGGGTGAAAACATTACTTTGCTTTTAGGGCAATTTTATGTGTTTGTTTTAGAGACATCGGTAAGTTGGCCTTTTAATTATCACAAATGTAAGACAAATATCCAACCACAGTGTTCGGAAAAAACTGCTGGCATTAAAATTTGAACACAGACACTATGAATTCAAGTGTTAAGTTTTCTATTTAGTAAAAATTTTTGTACACATATTAAGTGTTATTAATATGAATAATATACATTTTGTTCAGAAGATACAATCAGCCATCTAGTCAAGTTCAGGGATTTGGCACACAAAGATGTTTTCAGGTTCTCTTCTTCAGGAAATTTTGTCTTACAGTACCACTTAGCACTATTCCTTTTCTGTAATTTTATGTGAAGAAATACTTGGAAGAAAGACACGTATCTCAATCTAGTCTGAATGCATCAATTTAGCAAAAACACTGTGTTGGCTCTGAGATAGGTAGTATTAGAGTCAGAAAAAGAAGACTGTCTTCCTTTGGGGCTAGGATAGCTGGGAATCCAGACTCAGAAACATTGAGAACTCTGGATGTTCTCAAATGAGTTATGTTGGGCTGAAACTTGTGAAAACCTGCCAAGAGTTGGCTCAAATTCAAAGGTTACTTTGAGGCCTCTGAGTCCTAAGAACAGTGGCTTCCAACAGTAGCTTAATTCCTTTTTGCATTTTAGAAGTCAACTTTTGTTGACTCTGAGCATTCAGACCTTTTTTGTTAAACACAACATACTGGCTTGAACTATGTTTCAGATTTTAAAAAATATAAAGGTAGGACCTCAAATGACACTTGGAATAAATTTTTATAGAGACTGAAGAAAAACTGGGAAAAGACAATAACAAAATGATAATCTAAAATGTGTTGAAATATGTAAATTTCAGGACAAAAAATGACTGATGGAGCTGACAAATGACCCCAAGACAGACTCACAGAATATGTAAGCATGTCTAAGAGACCCAAGAGGGGATTGGTGGAATAATAGACTTCTCCAATTTGTACAAGGAAGTCCCCAGATCATAGTTTGTTAACAGCAGATTGATTTGTTTTGGAGGCACAGGCTAGGATATCTGATAGCATATCAATTTTCCAATAATTAGTTTAGTCCTCTACTTAGTTAATAAAGAGGATGAAGAGATAAATGGACCTCTCAGTCCAAGTCACAGTGAAAGTGTATGCGTTCAAGCCTCCAGAAGACAATTAAGACTAAATAAAGACTGTAAATCTAGCCAGACTTTTAAATAACTTTAATTTTTGGTAGATAACACATTTGTATGTTTTCAGTTCAGTTCAGTCACTCAGTCGTGTCCGACTCTCTGGGACCCCATGAATCGCAGCACGCCAAGCCTCCCTGTCCATCACCAACCCCCAGAGTTCACTCAGACTCACGTCCATGGAGTCAGTGATGCCATTCAGCCATCTCATCCTCCGTCTTCCCCTTCTCCTCCTGCCCCCAATCCCTCCAAGCATCAGAGTCAGTCTTTTCCAATAAGTCAAATCTAAACATAAAAAGTGGAAGATATTCCATGAAAAGTTCTTCCACTCTGTCCTATAGACACTCACTCCTCTAAAGCAATTGGAATCACCAGTTTCTTGCATAGTACCAAGTATTCTCCATGCAAAGTAAAAAAAAAAATACATATACACACATACAAATAAATATTTCCTCAATTTTTTACACAAATGGTAGTATCTTTCATTTATAATTATTTTGATTCTTTTTTAACATATTTGAGAGATCAGCCAAATTACATATTTAAAAAACTTATAATTCATCTCCATTGATTGTGTATTCCATTATTTACTTAACCATTCACTTATTGCTGGTCATTGATTTGTTTCCAATAATTTGGTACCTCACATAAAACAATGAATAAACATTTGCATAAATTATTTTTCATCTGGGTAGGTTTCTATAAAAAACTTTTCTAGAAATAAAATTTTTAATTAAAGGATATATATAATTGAAATTTTAGAGAAAGTCTTTCTGCTAACATTCCTTACAAAGAAGACTATTATTTTATAGGAGCTTCATCATAACTTCTACAGTTTATTATACATTAAAAAATAATAAAAGTAACTGAATTAAAAGAAATTAGGATATAAAATTTTTCAGTGTTTCTATAGCTCCTGATCATAAATAGGAAGCTAATTTTGCGTGTTCAGTTTAATTTCATTTATTCTACCCTCATACAAATTTTTTAAAAATGTAGGGAAAGCATTCGTAAGGAAAGGAGTATATTGAGATGATATCTTCTGGAGAAACTAGAAAGTATAAGATAAGGGAAAACCAGAAGGATTGCTATGTACTAAGGTTAATATGTCACTAGAGATCAGTGGAGAACTAACTCTGGAAAGAATGAAGAGACAGAGCCAGAGCAAAAATGACACCCAGTTATGGATGTGATTGGTGATGGAAGTAAAGACGGAGGTTGTAAAGCACAATACTGCATAGGAACCTGGAATGTTAAGTCCATGAATCAAGGCAAATTGGAAGTGGTCAAAGAGGAGATGGCAAGAGTGAACATTGACATTTTAGGAATCAGCGAACTAAAATGGACTGGAATGGGTGAATTTAACTCAGATGATCATTATATCTCCTACTGCGGGCAGGAATCCCTTAGAAGAAATGGAGTAGCCATCATGGTCAACAAAAGAGTCTGAAATGCAGTACTTGGATGCAATCTCAAAAACGACAGAATGATCTCTGTTCATTTCCAAGGCAAACCATTCAATATCACAGTAATCCAAGTCTATGCCCCAACCAGTAATGCTGAAGAAGCTGAAGTTGAACGGTTCTATGAAGACCTACAAGACCTTTTAGAACTAACACCCCAAAAAGATGTCCTTTTCATTATAGGGGACTGGAATGCAAAAGTAGGAAGTCAAAAAACACCTGGAGTAACAGGCAAATTTGGTCTTGGAATACAGAATGAAGCAGGGCAAAAACTAATAGAGTTTTGCCAAGAGAACACACTGGTCATAGCAAACACTCTCGTCCAACAACACAAGAGAAAACTCTACACATAGACATCACCAGATGGTCAATACTGAAATCATATTGATAATATTCTTTGAAGCCAAAAATGGAGAAGTTCTATACAGTCAGCAAAAACAAGACCGGGAGCTGACTGTGGCTCAGATCATGAAGTCCTTATTGCCAAATTCAGACTTAAAGTGAAAAAAGTATGGAAAACTACTAAATGTTTCAGCATGAACTAAATCAAATCCTTTACAATTATACAGTGGATGTGACAAATAGATTCAGAGGGGTAGTTCTGATAGACAGACGGCCTGAAGAACTATGGACGGAGGTTCATGGTATTGTACAGGAGGCAGTGATCAAGACAATCCCCAAGAAAAAGAAATGCAAAAAGGTAAAATGGTTGTCTGAGGCCTTACAAACAGCTATGAAAAGAAGAAAAGTGAATGGCAACGGAGAAAGGAAAGATATACCCGTTTGAGTGCAAATTTCCAAAGAATAGCAGTGAGATATAAGAAAGCCTTCCTCAGTGATCAATGCAAAGAAATAGAGGAAAACAATAGAATGGGAAAGACTAGAGATTTCTTCAAGAAATTAGAGATGCCAAGGGAACTTTTCATACAAAAGGGACAGAAATGGTATGGACCTAACAGAAGTAGAAGATATTAAGAAGAGGTGGCAAGAATACATGAAGAACTGTACAAAAAAGATCTTCATGACCCAGATAATCATGATGGTGTGATCACTCACCTAGAGCCAGACTTCGTGGAATGTGAAGTCAAGTGGGCCTTAGGAAGCATCACTATGAACAAAGCTAGTGGAGGTGATGGAATTTCAGTTGAGCTCCTTCAAATCCTAAAAGATAATGCTGTTAAAGTGCTGCACTCAATATGCCAGCAAATTTGGAAAACTCAGCAGTGGCCACAGGACTGGAAAAGGTCAGTTTTCATTCCAACCCCAAAGAAAGACAGTGCCAAAGAATGCTCAAACTGCCGCATATTTGCACTCATCTCACATGCTATCAAAATAATGCTCAAAATTCTCCAAGCCAGGCTTTAGCAATATGTGAACCAGGAACTTCCAGATGTTCAAACTGGTTTTAGAAAAGGAAGAGGAACCAGAGATCAAACTGCCAACATCCACTGGATCATCGAAGAAGAAAGAGAGTTCCAGGAAAACATCTACTTATGCCTTATTGACTACGCCAAAGCCTTTGACTGTGTGGATCACTACAAACTGTGGAAAATTCTTCAAGAGATGGGAATACCAGACCACCTGACCTGCCTCCTGAGATATCTGTATGCAGCTCAGGAAGCAAAAGTTAGAACTGGACATGGAACAACAGACTGTTTCCAAATAGGAAAAGGAGTACATCAAGGCTGTACATTGTCACCCTGCTTATTTAACTTATTTTCAGATTACACCATGAGAAATGCTGGACTGGGTGAAGCACAAACTGAAACCAAGATTGCCTGGAGAAATATCAATAACCTCAGATATGCAGATGATACCACCTTTATGGCAGAAAGTGAAGAAGAACTTAAGAGCCTCTTGATGAAAGTGAAAGAGGAGACTGAAAAAGTTGGCTTAAAACTCAACACTCAGAAAACTAAGGTCATGGCATTTCAGCCCATCACTTCATGGGAAATAGATGGGGACACAGTGGAAACAGTGGCTGACTTTATTTTTTTGGGCTCCAAAATCACTACAGATGGTGACTGCAGCCATGAAATTAAAACATGTTTATTCCTTGGAAGTAAAACAATGACCAACTTAGACAGCATATTACAAAAAGAGACATTACATTACAAACAAAGGTTCTGCTAGTCAAGGCTGTGGTTTTTCCAGTAGTCATGCATGGGTTGTGACAGTAGGATGATAAAGAAAGCTGAGCGCCAAAGAATTGATGCTTTTGAACTGTGGTGTTGGAGAAGATTCTTGAAAGTCCCTTGGAATGCAAGAAGATCCAACCAGT
This sequence comes from Bos mutus, assembly GCF_027580195.1. Classification (NCBI taxonomy): domain Eukaryota; kingdom Metazoa; phylum Chordata; class Mammalia; order Artiodactyla; family Bovidae; genus Bos; species Bos mutus. The sequence continues at coordinate 59,802,611 of NC_091619.1, forward strand.
CCATCCTTGAGGAAATCAGTTCTGAATATTCATTGGAAGGACTGATTCTGAAGCTGAAACTCCAATACTTTTGCCATCTGATGCAAAGAACTGACTCCTTGGGAAAGATCCTGATGCTGGGAAAGATTGAAGATGGGAGCAGAAGGGGATGACAGAGGATGAGATGGTTGGATGGCATCATTGAGTCAGTGCACATGAGGTTGAGTAACTCCTGGAGTTGGTGATGGACAGGGAGGCCTGGTGTGCTGCAGTCCATGGAGTCGCAAAGAGTGGGGCACAACTGAGTGACTGAACTGAACTGACCTGATGCTGGGAAGGATTGAAGACAGGAGGAAAAGGGGTCAACAGAAGATGAGATGGTTGGATGGCATCACCAAGTCAATGAACATGAGTTGAATAAACGGGAGTTGTTTATCAACAGTGAGGCCTGGCGTGCTGCAGTCCATGAGTTCACAAAGGGTTGAACCTGACTGAGTGACTGAACTCAAACTGCATAGGAAAAATTACAAGAGACCAACTGAATGCTGAATAGGGCTTTTGACTGTCTCATGGTATTAACAAATAAAAATTATTATTCACAGAGAATAGAAAAGGCACTGATAAGACCTGAAATTTCTCAAACACACTAGAGAGTTGCCTTAGGAAAAAGGAAATAGTAAAGTTGGACTAAATCTTACTAAGATTAACCCAATTCCCTGCCAGTTGAGATTTTGATTGGATTATGATGATCTATTCTTACTCTAGCTGTTCACTAAGAACAATGTGAAAAGTCTGATTTAGGTAGGTAGAGAGAAATATAGATATATTTCAGTTTTATGCAAAATTCCTGTCATTCAGTTAAAAATTAATCAAGCTTCCATAATCAGAAACAAAAGAAAAAATAGACAGATATGCACAGAAAACATGGAATGAAGATAAGACATAGAATTCAGAAAAACTACAATGAACATGATCAAAAAGATAGATAACAAGATGAACAACACAGCATAGAAATTCTAGAACTGAGAGATAAACGACCTTAAAATAAAAACTTAATAGATGGGTTTAACAACATATTGAATGTGGAGGAAATGACTATCAAACTTGAAGGTTTATCAGAGGGAAATATTAAGACTAATGCACAGAGAGAAAAAATGTTGAAAACAGTTTTTGACATATATGAGGGCTAGTGAAAATGTCTATTGTATAATTAGGATACTAGTAAGGACAAATAGAGGAGAAGCAATATTGAAAAGATAATGACTGAGTTTTACCCCAAATTAAATAAAAGTATTAAGCCATAGAACGCCTATGAATTCTAAAAGAATAAATATACATAAAGCCACATTTAGTGATACTATAGTAAAACTATTAAAAACTAATGACATGAATAAGATATTTAAAATAACAAGAAAAGACATGTTTCCTTCAAAAGAATAATGATAAAAGTCATAGTAAACTTCCTGATAGAAGTGATGGAATTAAGAAAACAATTGAAAAATATATTTAAAATGTTGAAAGACAATAACTGGCAGTGTACAATTCTATACTTAATTTAAATATCCCCCAAGAGTTAAGAGACAATAAAAATCTTCAGATAGAAAAAGGAAAACACTAAGACAATTTTCCTTGGCGGACCCTCAGTAACTCTTCAAGCAGAAGGAAATGACCATGGATAGAAAAACAGAAATGATGAGAGTAATAAATAACAATGAGAATGGTAAATATATATTATATTAATATATAAATGAACTTAGACTTTACTAAACAATAATAATGTTCTGTTGAGCTTAATTGTATTTAGAATTAAAACACATGACAATAATAAACAAGAAGATGGAATAGATAAATGGAGTTAAGTTATATGAAGGTTTTAGCATTGTCTGGGAAGAAATATAAGTATATTGATATTAGATTCTAACAAATTTAAGTAAATGTTATTATCTCTAGGGTAACCACACAGAGACTAAAAATCTTGAAGATTAAAACACCTGGGTAATTTTTAAAAGATAAGAAATAAAAAGGAACATAGAACATACAAACATATGTTCTACATAGAACATAGAACATATGAAAAAAGATAAATCCCAAACAGGCAATAGGTACATATAAGCTCAACTATATCAAAAACTATTTTACTTATAAAAGATCTTAAATTGCAAGGAAAAGATTTAGACAGTCAAGCAGGATTAAAAACAAAGAAAAAAAGCAAAATTATATCCTCCTTACAAACAAGTAACTCAGAAAGTTTACAAATAGAATAGAAATTAATTCATCAAAAAATCACTAAATGTAATCTGGTGCCACAAAGTTAGTATTTCTCAAATTTAGATTCTAAAGCAAAAATATTTTTAGAAGTCAGAAGGGATACTTCATAACAATCTAAAGAAACACTAAACAAGAAATGTTTCCACACATCTAATAACATCAGTTCTGTAGCTCAGTACTGTCCAACTCTGTGACCCCATGGACTACAGCACACCAGGCCTCCCTGTCCAACACCAACTCCAGGAGTTACCCAAACTCATGTCCATTGAGCTGGGGATGCCATCCAACCATCTCATCCTCTGTCGTCCTCTTCTCCTCCCATATTCAGTCTTTCCCAGCATCAGGGTCTTTGCCAAGGAGTCAGTTCTTCACATCAGGTGGCAAAAGTATTGGAATTTCAGCTTCAGCATCAGTCCTTCCAATGAATATTCAGGACTGATTTCCTTTAGGATGGACTGGTTGGATTTCCTTGCAGTCCAAGGGACTCTCAAGAGCCTTCTCCAACCCCACAGTCCAAAAGCATCAATTCTTCAGTGCTCAGCTTTCTTTATAGTCCAACTGTCACACCCATACATGACCACTGGAAAAACCATAGCTCTGACTACACAGATATTTGCTGGCAAAGTAATGTCTCTAAATGCTAAGTTGGTCATTGTTTTTCTTCCAAAGAACAAGCATGTTTTAATTTCATGGCTGCAGTCACAATTTGCAGTGATTTTGGAGCCCCCAAAAATAAAGTCTCTCACTGTGTCCACGTTTCCCCATCTATTTCCCATGAAGTGATGGGACCAGATGCCATGATCTTCGTTTTCTGAATGTTGAGCTTTAAGCCAACTTTTTCAGTCTCCTCTTTCACATTCATCAAGAAGCTCTTTAGTTCTTCTTCACTTTCTGTCATAAAGGTGGTATCATTTGCATATCTGAGATTATTGATATTTCTCCCAGCAATCGTGATTCCAGCTTGTGCTTCTTGCAGCCCAGCGTTTCTCATGATGTACTCTGCATATAAGTTAAATAAGCAGGGTGACAGTATACAGCCTTTTCCTATTTGAAACCAGTCTGTTGTCCATGTCCAGTTCTAACTGTTGTTTCCTGAGCTGCATACAGATATCTCAGGAGGCAGGTCAGGTGGTCTGGTATTCCCATCTCTTGAAGAATTTCCCACAGTTTGTAGTGATTGACACAGTCTAAGGCTTTGGTATAGTCCATAAAGCAGAAATAAATATTTTTCTGGAACTCTCTTGCTTTTTCGATGATCCAGCAGATGTTGGCAATTTGATCTCTGGTTACTCTACCTTTTCTAAATCCAGTCTGAATATCTGGAACATTTGTATCTAATAACATAGATACATTATTTCTAAGTAATTTTCTAATATATAATTAGAAATTTAAAAAATCCAAATAGTGAGAAATTTTAGCATGCTCCCTTGGCACTTATAATATTAAAGAAAGAAATTAAAGAAAACTAAACAGTAAGATCTATCATAGTCATGGATTGGAACAGGAAATATTTACAATAAAAGGTCAATTTACTCAAATTAATCAGTGGATTCATTGAAATTCTAATTAAAATACTGGTTTGTTTTGTTTCTTTTTAATATATATCTGTATGTTAGTAGTGGAGGAGGGGGCTTATAAATACACTGATTTAAAAGTTACTTAGAAATTCAATGGGCCAAAGAGAGCAAAGATGAGCTTAAAGAAGAACAAAACTGGAGATGAATCTTAAGAACAAACATGCCTATCAGGTACAAATATGTGTTCTAAAAGGATGGTAAATAAGAAAATATGGCTCAGTTCAGTTCAGTTCAGTTGCTCAGTCGTGTCCGACTCTTTGCAGTCCCGTGAATCGCAAAACGCCAGGCTTCCCCGTCCATCACCAACTCCCGGAGTTCAATCAAACTCACCTCCATCGAGTCAGTGATGCCATCCAGCCATCTCATCCTCTGTTGTACCCTTCTCCTCCTGCCCCCAATCCCTCCCAGCATCAGAGACTGTTCCAATGAGTCAACTCTTTGCATGAGCTGGCCAAAGTACTGGAGTATCAGCTTTAGCATTATACCTTCCATCATTCCATGGAACACCCACGACTGATCTCCTTTAGAATGGACTGGTTGGATCTCCTTGAAGTCCAAGGGACTCTCAAGAGTCTTCTCCAACACCACAGTTCAAAAGCATCAAATCTTTGGCACTCAGCTTTCTTCACAGTTCAACTCTCACACCCATACATGACTATTGGAAAAACCATAGCCTTGACTAGATGGACATTTGTAGGCAAAGTACTGTTTCTGCTTTTTAATATGCTATCTAGGTTGGTCATAACTTTCCTTCCAAGGAGTAAGCGTCTTTTAATTTCATGGCTGCAGTCACCATCTGCAGTGATTTTGGAGCCCCCAAAAAATAAACTCTGACACTGTTTCCACTGTTTCCCCATCCATTTGCCGTGAAGTGATGAGACCACATGCCATGATCTTAGTTTTCTGAATGTTGAGTTTTAAGCCAACTTTTTCACTCTCCACTTTCACTTTCATCAAGAGGCTTTTTAGTTCCTCTTCACTTTCTGCCATAAGGGTGGTGTTGTCTGCATATCTGAGGTTATTAATATTTCTCCCGGCAATCTTGATTCCAGCTTGTGCTTCTTCCAGCCCAGCACTTCTCATGATATACTCTGCATATAAGTTAAATAAACAGGGGACAGTATACAGCCTTGATGTATTCCTTTCCTTTTTTGGAACCAGTCTGTTGTTCCATGTCCAGTTCCAACTGCTGCTTCCTGACCTGCATACAAATTTCTCAAGAGGCAGTTCAGGTGGTCTGGTATTCCCATCTCTTTCAGAATTTTCCACAGTTTATTGTGATCCACACAGTCAAAGACTTTGGCATAGTCGATAAAGCAGAAATAGATGTCTTTCTGGAACTCTCTTACTTTTTCAATGATTCAGTGGATGTTGACAATTTGGTCTCTGGTTCCTCTGCCTTTTCTAAAACCAGCTTGAACATCTGGAAGTTCACGGTTCACATATTGCTGAAGCCTGGCTTGGAGAATTTTGAGCATTGCTTTACTAGCATGTGAGATGAGTGCAATTGTGCGGTAGTTTGAGCATTCTTTGGCATTGCCTTTCTTTGGGATTGGAATGAAAACTGACCTTTTCCAGTCCTGTGGCCACTACTGAGTTTTCCCAATTTGCTGGCATATTGAGTGCATCACTGTGAACAGCATCATCTTTCAGGATTTGAAAGAGCTCAACTGGAATTCCATCACCTCCACTAGCTTTGTTCGTAATTATGCTTTCTAAGGCCCACTTGACTTCACATTCCAGGATGTCTGGCTCTAGGTCAGTGATCACACCATCATGATTATCTTGGTGGTGAAGATCTTTTTTGTACAGTTCTTCTGTGTATTCTTGCCACCTCTTCTTAATATCTTCTACTTCTGTTAGGTCCATACCATTTCTGTTCATTATTGAGCCCATCTTTGCATGAAATGTTCCCTTGGTATCTCTAATTTTCTTGAAGAGATCTCTAGTCTTTCCCATTCTGTTGCTTTCCTCTATTTCTTTGCATTGATTGCTGAAGAAGGCTTTCTTATCTCTTCTTGCTATTTTTTGGAACTCTGCATTCAGATGCTTATATCTTTCCTTTTCTCCTTTGCTTTTCACTTCTCTTCTTTTCACAGCTATTTGTAAGGCCTCCCCATACATCCATTTTGCTTTTTTGCATTTCCTTTCCATGGGGATGGTCTTGATCCCTGTCTCCTGTATAATGTCATGAACCTCAGTCCATAGTTCATCAGGCGCTCTATCTATCAGATCTATTCCCTTAAATCTATTTCTCACTTCTACTGTATAATCATAAGGGATTTGATTTAGGTCATACCTGAATGGTCTAGTGGTTTTCCCTACTTTCTTCAATTTAAGTCTGAATTTGGCAATAAGGAGTTCATGATCTAGCCACAGTCAGCTCTCGGTCTTGTTTTTGCTTCTCCATCTTTGGCTGCAAAGAATGTAATCAGTCTGATTTCGGTGTTGACCATCTGGTGATGTCCATGTGTAGAGTCTGCTCTTGTGTTGTTGGAAGAGGATATTTGCTATGACCAATGCGTTCTCTTGGCAAAACTCTATTAGCCTTTGTCCTGCTTCATTTCATATTCTAAGGCCAAATTTGCCTGTTACTCCAGGTGTTTCTTAACTTCCTACTTTTGCATTCCAGTCCCCTATAATGAAAAGGACATCTTTTTTGGGTAAAAACAGACAAATGGCCTGATGGCACAAAAGAGAATCCAAAAATAGAGACCTGATACATAAAGCTATTTGTTTTTTTTGTTTGTTTGTTTTTGGTGTGTGTGTGTGTGTGTGTGTGTGTGTGTGATTTTTTTTTTAAATGTCATAGTGTAATGTTTAGATAGAATAATAGTTAAGATAGAAGAATATATTTCAGTAAATAGTACTGCATCAATCAGTACTATTCACAAAACTAAATCACAGTTCATGTGATTTCTGCACATAAAATCAAATGAGTCAACCCATACTCCCTACTGTATAAAAACTCAATCCCATATGGACTGTGAAGCTAAAAGTTAAAGAGAAAACAAGAAAAAATTTTAGAAGAAATGTGACAATTTCTTCTTGACCTTGAGGTAGGCAAGCACATAAAAGCACCAAACACACTGAACAAGAAAATAGTGTTAAATTTAACTACATTTAAATTAAGAAATTCTTCTTTTTTCAAAAGGTAGTTTAAAAATTCACAAAGTATAAGAAGATATTTACAATATGTGTTCAACAAAGTACTCATAGATATCCATCCTGCTCCCCACTCCCACTCCTTTAAATCATATGAAAAATGCAGACATCCCACAGACTGCGGGCAAAAGTCTTGAACTTCACAAAAGAAGATATTTATATAGCCAAGAAAAATGTGAAAGGATATTCAACACCATCCTTAAAAGTTCTCACACATTCACACAAATTTTGAACAGTTTCAACAACAGTAATCATAAAAGATAAGTAAATTATCATAGCAATGAGATATATAAACACTCAGCAGATGGCTAAAGTAAAAAAGACAGACTTAACCAAGTCTTGAATGAATATGGAGCAACTGAACTCCTATCTATTGTAACTAGGAATATAAATCAGTACAACCACTTTGGAAAACTGTTTGGTAGTGTTTCCTATGATTCAAAATTTGTCTCCTGAGTATAGATGTCACAAAAAGATTTCATCAAAAAGCATGTACAAGAATGTTCACAAATGATATATTATATATTAAGTATATATAATTTGTATACACATATGTATATATTTAACTATGTATATATAATTATACAAATGAATTATATAATTAACCATTATATATTATGATTACTATATCACATAATCACATATAATGTTATATTGTAATCATAATTTCAAAAGTAAGAAGAATAAATAAGTGGTGTAGTTATAAGAATGTACAATTAAGCAACAACTTGGATGTTTCTCACAATCATAGAATTAAATAAGTCAAAGATAAAAGAATATATATATTCCATTTATATAAAATTCTAAAGAAACAGCATTAATAATTGGTATTTGAAGTCCAAATAATGGTTATATTTGGGGATGAGAATAATATTAATAACCATGTATTTGTTGTAGGGAAGATGTATAATGAGAGTGGTGGGTAACACGGGTATGTCCATTTTTGAAAACTCAGCGATCTACACGTTATACGTAGAAGTTCACATACATAAATTTTTAACAGTCTACACATAGCAAGTACTGCAGTATTGTTAGGAATTACTACTCAAGATGAACATATAAAACACAAATCCCCTCCTCTCAAACTTGTGAAAATCAACAGTAAGAACCTGAGCCAGAGATGACTGAAGAAAGATATGGGAGGAAATAAGCACATGCTCCACAGAAAACGATGGGAAATGAATAATGGACTAGAAATAGTGAGTGTATCTAGGCAGCACATTTAAATATTTGTTCGTCTGTTTTCAGGAACCACAAATCCTTACTAAAAAGAAAGAGAGATTGAACAGAAAGTATTAATGTATTACAGCTGCAAGTTTTTATCCTTTTTTCTTTATGCTAAAGAGGTTTCTGGCCTTTGCACTCTTAGTTTGTTGCCCTCCTTCCAGAGAGGATTCTGCTCTTGCCAGATGGTTCTCTGAGTTTTGTAATGCAAAATCAATATAAGGATAAGGCAACAGAATTCACGGAATGGCAGATTAAGGAGGGGGAGAAATAGAATAGAATAGAATAGCCGTGGCAGATGTGTACTCTGTAATAAAGAGCTACAGCTTGGAAAGAATGATTTTTCTTCTTAGAAAAATTATCACTAAAAAAGAAACAAAGAGAAAAAATGAGAGAAAGATTGTGCTGGGGAAAAAAATTAGTTTGATGCCTGGTTCAATATAAATTCTCTGAGTCCAAAGTTAAATATCCAGTGATGTCTGAGTTCAGAAGAATTCAGTTATGTAAGACATCAAGTGCTGAAGAAGTGTCATATGGTCACAAAAGTAGCAGACACAATCAAACAGTAACCTTTAAATAGAGATGGTACTATAGACCTCTAATTAATTAATATATTTTTTCTAATAGAGACCCAAATTGTAGACAGTTGCAAAAGCAGCATCTCTGATAAGATTCCCATCAGTTGGAAAAATAATTTTATCTTGGGGCTAAAGGATGATTAATGGGTTGTTGGACAAATAAAATTTTATTGGACCTTTTCCCCTATATTTTAAAAAGGAAAGAGAGATAGGAGAAGAGGAGATCCCTTTGCCTGCCTTGCCACAGGTGGTGTACTAGACTATCTAGTACACAGATAGGTGTACTAAATTATCTCTGGCTTATTCTGGATCCATATAAGACTGTTAGTGTAGTGGTTTTACCCTGATTCCCTTTATTATTAAGTTGCGGACTTTGTGTTCCATCACTTGAAAGAAAGTGAAAGTGAAGTCACTCAGTCGTGTCTGACTCTTTGCGACCCCATGGACAGTAGCCTACCAGGCTCCTCCCTCCGTGGGATTCTCCAGGCAAGAGTACTGGAGTGGGTTGCCATTTTCCTTCTCCAGGGGATCTTCCCGACCCAGGGATCGAACCCAGGTCTCCCGCATTCCAGGCAGACAGTTTAACCTCTGAGCCACAGCAAGCAGCTATTAATGCTGCCCCATATTGCTTGCTCCGCCATTAACCTCTACACTCCTTCTTGTGGAGCCATAGAACAATATGGAGCAATAGGATAAGGTGGAGATTACCTCTGTCTTTTCAAGACACACACTATTATGCTGTTTCTAAGTACTGTTGATTTTCTGTACACAGCCTTAGACCAGAGTTGTGCACAGTTTTCATATTCAAAAGTACCCCCAAATTTCAGAGAATAGATGAGATATGGCTGTTTTTATTTTCTTTTGCTCCATGATAAAGTAGGAAAATGAAAAAGACAGCGTGCCAAAAATCTAGGTCTCCATAATGCTCTATCAGAATACTGCAACATATTCCACTCCTCTAGAATGAGATTAAGGGTTTTGCAGGTCAACACAGAGTTGAAGAATAGAAAATATTAATCTCCACTATTTGCAGACACCCCCAATATTTAAGAATTATTCTCTTGGAAAATTTCCCTTTAACCTGAGAGAGGATAAAGCAATCTTTGCTTCTCCCAGAAAATGAGAGGTTCTATTAACAGCATCAAACTCCTAAGAAATGGGGAAAAAAAAAAAAAACTTTATATCTCAGATCTCTATTTATATTGGCTTACTGAGAAATGGCTGTTGTGGGTAAGGATGCAGTGTGCAGATGGATGTTTTGGTAAGATCAGTTTTAGACTGACCTTCAGTAAACCCTTCAGGGCAGTGTGTGCTAATTCTCTACAGTCAGGTTTGACTCTTTTTTTACCCTATGGACTGGAGCCTGCCAGGCTCCTCTCTCCATGGGATTCTCCAGACAAGATTACTAGGGTGGGTTGCTGTGCCCATCCCCAGGTGATCTTCCTGACCCAGCTATCAAACCCATGTCTCTTATATCTCCTGAATTGGTAAGTGGGTTCTTTACCATTAGCACCACCTGGGAAGCCTTCAGAATAGTAGTTTGCCTTAACTCATGGTAACTCCTTGAACTCAGAATTCAGAGTGGTTGGAGTCATTTGTTCTAGTAATATTTAGAGTTCTAGATACAATTGGATAAGAAGAATTCCATTCAAAATTCTGTATAAAAGGAAAGAACTTCTACAGAATGATGTTTCTCATCCTAGAGTAATTTTTGCCCTCAGTGGACAGTTGGTAATCACTTGGAATGTCTTTCATTGCCACAACTCCAGGGGTACTAACGGCATCTAGTGGGGAGAGGCCAGGGCTATTGCCAATCATCCTGTAAAACACAAGACAGCCCCCCAAAAGTTATTCAGCTAAATGTTATCATTGTTGGGGTTGGGAAACTCAGGGCTGGAACACATCTCTGTGTTCATCTCTAAAGCTAAATCTAAAGTTAATAACAGATAGATTATAGTAACCTAGTAGTCATAAATTTCATGTCTATTGGTAAAGATGGTTCCTAAAACACAGTTCACATTTTTTTATGGTGCTATAAGGCCAACATGTTTCTAATTTCAAATTTTCTATATGGTTGATTTCACTTACTTCCAACATCATCATTTATATCTCCAAATGTACCTATATTTTAGATTAATAAAAATTAACTACTAAAACCCCACTGATGTCTCTTCAATGAGATTGGTTTCCCCAGTTTTGATAGGTCATCAGAATGTGATGATAATCTCAACCAAAAATGTGGAAAACCTGAAAAGAAAAGAATCCAATAACTGTATCCTTTTCACACTCTTCAGAGGTGCCATCAAATCAACTCAGTTTATTGTTTCACCAGAAACAGGTAACTACAAAGATATGTAACTATCAGGCCAGGTGTTGAAGCAACATAGAGGTCAAACAAGCAAATTGACATAACACTTTAAAATATGCTATTTTGTCAGCGTGAATGACAGCTCTGTTATGTGCATAAAATCACAGATTTATCTGAATGCTAAGTTACTTGTCAAGGAGTCATTTTACCGTTTTTTTTTTTTTTTCCTTGTGTCATGTAAGATTCCTGGAAGCAACTAAAAAAACAGCCATAATCCATTTGATTTTCTGCCTTCCCATGAGAAAAGCTTTTGACAGATGATAAATAGCAACTGCTGACAATCATCAATGCGAAGCTATCATGCTTTTACATTAAATACAAAAACAGAGTTGTAAAGTCACAAGGGATAGGACTTTTGACACATAAGAGACAAATATATAATCCTCAGAACTAAATCACTGTTGGGATCTAAGCAAGTGCAACAAAGCACAGCTGCTTTTAGAATCTCACAAAGTCAAACTAAAGCTAACTTTGATATCTGGAACCTAATGCATGTTCCAATCCAATGTGCCTTGCTCTTATCCAAAAGCTTGAGTTAAACTTGCAAACATCAGTGAATGTATGTGCACAAAGGAAATAGCCGTTTTTTCATACTGTCTCTTCTAATTAAGGCCAAAAAGGAGACTAGAAAACAAATAAAAATATCATAATACCTAGTTAATTAGAATAGAAGGGCAATTCTGCAGCACTTGAGTATCAGGTATCTGTATCTCATTAATTCTGAATGAGAGTTAACCATGTATGAACCTTCAAAGGAAAACAGTAAATTGTCCAGATCACATGTCAATACAAGGAAGTCATCTGCAAAGGTTACTTCCTTTATAGGCTATGTAGCTCCCTTTTTTGCTGTTGACAAGGAATCAGAGTGGTTCACAGATCATTCTTCCACTTATGATTAACTCATGGCTATTTAGTGACATTCACTTCAAGTTATCTAACCAATTTAGCAACCTGAGGTACCCATGGGACCCAATTTCCACTTCAAATTATATATATTTTTGTACTTTGGTTTAAATGACTGATTTTAATAGGGAAATCTTATCTAACAGGCTGGGGAATAGCAGTTATTTCAAATTTCATGCTATTCTGAATGATCCAGATAACAAATTTAAAAGGTTTTACAGCACACTGTTTATTTACCTAATTAGTAATACACTGGCCTTTTGGCTTTTATAGAAGCTTGTTTTTCCTCTATTTGACCTAATTTCCCTAGTAGAGAAAAAAGCTGAAGTAGACAGGGTTAGGAAGATCATTTCCTATTCCCCTATCTCTTTCCCTTCTCCATCCTACTTGTGTGCATGCACGCACACACACACACACACACACACACACACACACACACACACAGACTTGTAGCTTTACATGAGTTACAAGGATTTAGCAGAGTATCACTGAAAATCTTTGAATAAGCACTCTGTTTTCAGAAAGAGTTTCCATGTTTATCAGCATTTTATATCCCTGTGATATTTTTCCACATGCATTCTATGTGTCTATATTTCTAATCGCATATTTTTCAGTAATCTGAAAACAGTTATCAAAATCAACCACATATAAAGGGTAATTTATATTAAGAGCACATTTAAACAGAAGGATCACCTACATGAAAATTGGCAGGAGTGATGATAGTGATAGATTCTATTAAGCACCTTATGTATATGATTTTATTAATCCTTACAACAATGCATTTGAGGAGATACTATTTTCTCAAATTTATAGAAGTTAAGTAACTTTTGAAGATTACATATATAGGAATCTGCAGAGGTAAAACTTGAATTCTTTTTTGCTTGACTTTTGGTCACTGATACTATTCAATGCCTATCATAGAAATGGTAAATTAAATCATTATTACCTATTTTTCTTATTTTCAATAAAGTTCTGCAGTGCTTTTATTAAAAAGAATAGAAAATATAAATGTTCAAATTTAAAGAGATTCAATTAACACAAAGATAAATGCTTAAGCAGAATTTTAAAATTATTTTATCTTTTTACTAAATAATATTTATTATTGTTATTAGTCTTTATGAAGATATACACGATAAAGAAAATTTTAGTTTTTCACACTAACCAATCATGAGTTTGAAAGAGTATTCCTTCAATCCTGAAATCTGCAATGACTAGAACAATTCACTGAATTTAAGTAGGTTTACTAAGAAGTGATACTAAGGCATGAAGAAATATAAACCTCCACAGTTATTTAACAAGAATGAAAATGACTGGGATTAATATTACTTTGAAGGAGACCATAAGATCCTAAGAAACTGAAAGTTACTGAAAGCTTAGATAAAACTTATTTACAACATGTATAATATCATATAAGAAACGAATCACCAGTCCAGGTTCGATGCAGGATGCAGGAAGCTTGGGACTGGTGCACTGGGATGACCCAGAGGGATGGTACGGGGAGGGAGGTGGGAGGCGGGTTCAGGATGGGGAACATGTGTACACCTGTGACAGATTCATGTTGATGTATGGCAAAACCAATACAATATTGTAAAGTAATTAGCCTCCAATTAAAATAAATAAATTTAAATTTAAAAAATATGAAAACGAAATAGAATAAAAAAAAAAGTAAATAGTTACTTGTGCTCACATGTAAATAGAAAAACACACTGATGTTTGTATTAAACTGCTATCTTTTAAGCAAAATGAAGTATATAGTTTGGATAAATGTCAACTAGAAGTGATATCCACAATTGATTATGATTAATTCCAATTAAAGGTGACTAGATACTATAACTCGGAGAAGGCAATGGCACCCCACTCCAGTACTCTTGCCTGGAAAATCCCATGGATGGAGGAGGCTGGAAGGATGCAGTCTATGGGGTCGCTGAGTGTCAGACACAACTGAGAGACTTCACTTTCACTTTTCACTTTCATGCATTGGAGAAGGAAATGGCAACCCACTCCAGTGTTCTTGCCTGGAGAATCCCAGGGATGGGGGAGCTTGGTGGGCTGCTGTCTATGGGGTCACACAGAGTTGGACACAACTGAAGTGACTTAGCAGCAGCAGCAGCAGATACTCTAATTAATAAAGTTGCATACATTATCAGAGAATAAATAGAGCAGATAAGTGAATCCATCCTGAATACATTTTAGGAGCATTTATCTACTAAGAGCATCATACAATACATGAATTGCCTTGTCTTCTTCTTGTACAAAGCAGGATACTCTTGTGTGGAAGACATCAGCATTGTCAAAATTATTAGTCTTTCATCTTCATCTGACTGTAACTGATTATACTTGAGAAAAACCATCATGGTGAAGACATTTTTTTCAAAGCACTGTCTGTCATAATCTCTTTGTCAGCCTTATTTTTGTAAACCAAATACTATCTAAGGCAGGATTACTACGGTACCTGGACAATAGTGACAGAGGTATGGATACATCTAAAACATGTTAGCTGCCAGAGGTATATAGCGTCTTAGTCCATAACAAAATACAATTGACTAGGTGGCTTAAACAACAAAAATTTATTCCTCATAGTGGCACAGGCTGGGAACTCTAAGATCAAGGAGCAGGCAGTTTCAGTGTATGGTGAAAATCTGTTTCTACTTCATAGACAGCTATATTTTTGCTGTGTCTTCATATGGTGGAAAGGGCAAAGAGTCTATGCTGTCTTGGGTTGAAGGGAAGACTTGATTTTCCCATAGATGAGGCATGTTAATATTATGTTAAAGGCATTTGCATTTTAATTTTAGCTAATACAATTATGTCTATTATTACAAGAGACAAATCAAATTATTGCAAGAGAACATTTCATGCAAAGATGGGCTCAATAAAGAACAGAAATGGTATGGACCTAACAGAAGCAGAAGATATTAAGAAGAGGTGGCAAAAAAAAAACACAGAAGAATTGTACAAAAAAGATCTTCATGACCCGGATAATCATGATGGTGTGATCATTGACCTAGAGCCAGACATCCTGGAATGTGAAGTCAAGTGGGCCTGAGGAAGCATCACTATGAACAAAGCTAGTGGAAGTGATGGAATTCCAGCTGAGTTATTTCAAATCCCACAAGATGATGCTGTGAAAGTGCTGCACTCAATATGCCAGCAAATTGGGAAAACTCAGCAGTGGCCACAGGACTGGAAAAGGTCAGTTTTCATTCCAATCCCAAAGAAAGGCAATGCCAAAAAATGCTCAAACTACCACACAATTACACTCATCTCACACGCTAGTAAAGTAATGCTCAAAATTCTCCAAGCCAGGCTTCAGCAATATGTGAACCGTGAACTTCCAGATGTTCAAGCTGGTTTTAGAAAAGGCAGAGGAACCAGAGATCAAATTGCCAACATCTGCTGGATCATTGAAAAAGCAAGAGAGTTCCAGAAAAAACATCTATTTCTGCTTTATTGACTATGCCAAAGCCTTTGATTGTGTGGATCACGATAAACTGTGGAAAATTCTTCAAGAGATGGGAATACCAGACCACCGACCTGCCTCTCGAGAAACTTGTATGCAGGTCAGGAAGCAATAGTTAGAACTGGACATGGAACAACAGACTAGTTCCAAATAGGAAAAGGAGTACGTCAAGGTTGTACATCGTCACCCTGCTTATTTAACTTATATGCAGAGTACATCATGAGAAACTCTGGGCCGGGAGAAATAGCAGTAACCTCAGATATGCAGATGATACCACTCTTATGGCAGAAGGTGAAGAACTAAAAAGCCTCTTGATGAAGATGAAAGAGAGTGAAAAAGTTGGCTTAAAGCTCAACATTCGGAAAACTAGGATTATGGCATCCAGTTCCATCACTTCATGGCAAATAGATGGGAAAACAGTGAAAACAGTGGCTGGCTTCATTTTTCTGGCCTCCAAAATCACTGCAGATGGTGATTGCAGCATGAAATTAAAAGACAGGAAATGGCAACCCACTCTAGTATCTTGCCTGGAGAATCCCATGGAGGGAGGAGTCTGGTAGGCTACAATCGACGGGTCACAAAGAGTTGGACATGACTGAGCTACTTCCCTTTCATTTTCACTCCTTGGAAGGAAGGTTATGACCAACCTACACAGCATATTCAAAAGCAGGGATGTTACTTTGCCGACAAAGATCTGTCTAGTCAAGCCTATGGTTTTTCCAGTAGTCATCTATGGATGTGAGAGTTGGACTATAAAGAAAGCTGAGCACTGAAGAATTGATGCTTTTGAACTGTGGTTATTGGAGAAGACTCTTGAGAGTCCCTTGGACTGCAAGGAGATCCAACCAGTCCATCCTAAAGGAAATCAGTCCTGAATATTCATGGAAGGACTGATGCTGAAGCTGAAACTCCAGTACTTTGGCCACCTGATGCAAAGAGCTGACTCATTTGAAAAGACCCTGATGCTGAGAAAGATTGAGGGCAGGAGGAGAAGGGGACTACAGAGGATGAGATGGTTGGATGGCATCACTGACTCAATGGACATGGGTTTGGGTGAACTCCAGGAGTTGGTGATGGACAGGGAGGCATGGCGTGCTGAACTTAATGGGATCGCAGAGTCAGACACGACTGAGAGACTGAACTGAACTGATAGAAAGTTTAAATGAAAATAATTTTAACCAGGCAAACCATAGTACAAGATAAGTGATAATGTCCCAATATTAAAATTTTTCTCTAGATTATATGTTCTCAAAATTTAGGAAAAATGAGATTGAGACAATTAATGGCTCCTAAGTAGAGGTCATAATAGCTGTTACATACTATCCTTTCTCTGAGACAATTCCCTAGAGGCTATGAGAGGAGGAAAATGGGACCAGTTAATTTGACTAGTTCTAAATACTCATAAAGATAAGGTCAAAGGTTGAATCCTAACAGACTGGTTAACTTCAAATGAAGAAGACATCTGTTCTTCACTCACATATTGTGCTTCCAGTAATCCTGGCCAGCTGTCTCAGAAAGATTTCAATCCCAGTAGGGATCAGTGGATAGTTCACTAGTCCAGTGCAAACATATCACCACTACAGGTAAAAGAATCAAAAGTGAACACTCCACTGATGCTCTCTTAACAATTTTAATACACACAAAACCACTTATTTAAAAAAATAATAAAATTGGTTTTGTTTACACAATGCCAACAAAAGCAACTATGCAATGAATAAAAATCAGCTACAGCATTTAACACTATGTGTGGAACAAACAGTATTTCAATGCTTTGTGTTTCCCAGCTGTCGGGATGACAAAGCCGTTCTCTTTTGTCTTACTGTGTTTGTTTTCATATGCATTCAACATTGGATCAAATTGGCATTTGAAAAACCTAGGAAATGTTTATTTATCCCTTTTGCCAAAGAATAAGGCAGGTCATCACCCTGTGACAGATGGACAACAAAAGAATCAACAAAAGTGACTCACCCAGAAAGACAGTCTATCAGCAAAACTGAAGCTAGAACCTGAGTCTCTAAAATACAAAATTTTTCTTGCATTTCAAATTCATTCTAAACCATTTATTATTCAAGCACATTTTGAAGTTGGGATATTAAATTATCCCTGGTTTCATTGTTTAAGAGAGTTTCTGAAGACCAGACAACTAATTATAGGTAGAAGAGAAAGACATTATTTGAAATCTAGAATTATTTCCAATATGCTTAGTCCATCATTGTCTTCCATAGCATTATCTGACTGTCTTTTCAAAAATATTGAACAAATGATACCAAACAAATCATTTTTGTTTTGTGCTTAAAATTTTGCTTTGCTTTCTTACCAGGAAATGCGAACCTAACTAAACCAAAGTTGAGTTTGAATCTCATTTTCTTTTTCTAAAGTGACAAAAAGACAGGCAAAACTCTTAATTTTATTCTAAAGCGAATTCAGATCAGATCAGATCAGTCGTGTCTGACTCTTTGAGACCCCATGAATCGCAGTACGCCAGGCCTCCCTGTCCATCACCAACTCCCGGAGTTCACTGAGACTCACGTCCATCGAGTCAGAGATGCCATCCAGCCATCTCATCCTCTGTTGTCCCCTTCTCCTCCTGCCCCCAATCCCTCCCAGCATCAGGGTCTTTTCCAATGAGTCAACTCTTCACATGAGGTGGACAAAGTACTGGAGTTTCAGCTTCAGCATCAGTCCTTCCAATGAGCACTCAGGACTGATCTCATTTAGGATGGACTGGTTGGATCTCCTTGCATTCCAAGGGACTCTCAAGAGTCTTCTCCAACACCACAGTTCAAAAGCATCAATTCTTCAGCGCTCAGCCTTCTTCACAGTCCAACTCTCACATCCATACATGACTGCAGGAAAAACCACAGGCTTGACTAGACGAACCTTTGTTGGCAAAGTAATGTCTCTGCTTTTGAATATGCTATCTAGGTTGGTCATAACTTTCCTTCCAAGGAATAAGTGTCTTTTAATTTCATGGCTGCAGTCACCATCTGTAGTGATTTTGGAGCCCAGAAAAATAAAGTCTGACACTGTTTCCCCATCTATTTCCCATGAAGTGATAGGACCAGATGCCACGATCTTCGTTTTCTGAATGCTAAGCTTTAAGCCAACTTTTTCACTCTCCACTTTCACTTTCATCAAGAGGCTTTTGAGTTCCTCTTCATTTTCTGCCATAAGGGTGGTGTCATCTGCATATCTGAGGTGATTGATATTTCTCCCGGCAATCTTGATTCCAGCTTGTGCTTCTTCCAGCCCAGCGTTTCTCATGATGTACTCTGCATAGAAGTTAAATAAGCAGGGTGACAATATACAGCCTTGACGTACTCCTTTTCCTATTTGGAACCAGTCTGTTGTTCCATGTCCAGTTCTAACTGTTGCTTCCTGACCTGCATACAAATTTCACAAGAGGCAGATCAGGTGGTCTGGTATTCCCATCTCTTGAAGAATTTTCCACAGTTTATCATGATCCACACAATCAAAGGCTTTGGCATAGTCAATAAAGCAGAAATAGATGTTTTGGGGGAACTCTCTTGCTTTTTCTATGATCCAGCGGATGTTGGCAATTTGATCTCTGATTCTTCTGCCTTTTCTAAAACCAGCTTGAACATCTGGAAGTTCACAGTTCACATATTGCTGAAGCCTGGCTTGGAGAATTTTGAGCATTACTTTACTAGCGTGTGAGATGAGTGCAATTGTGTGGTAGTTTGAGCATTCTTTGGCATTGTCTTTCTTTGGGACTGGGATGAAAACTGACCTTTTCCAGTCCTGTGGCCACTACTGAGTTTTCCCAATTTGCTGGCATATTGAGTGCAGCACTCTCACAGCATCATCTTTCAGGATTTGAAATAGCTCCACTGGAATTCCATCACCTCCACTAGCTTTGTTCGTAGTGATGCTTTCTAAGGCCCACTTGACTTCATATTCCAGGATGTCTGGCTCTAGGTCAGTGATCACACCATTGTGATTATCTGGGTCGTGGAGATCTTTTTTGTACAGTTCTTCTGTGTATTCTTGCCATCTCTTCTTAATATCTTCTGCTTCTGTTTGGTCCATACCATTTCTGTCCTTTATCGAGCTCATCTTTGCATGAAATGTTCCTTTGGTATCTCTGATTTTCTTGAAGAGATCCCTAGTCTTTCTCATTCTGTTGTTTTCCTCTATTTCTTTGCATTGATTGCTGAAGAAGGCTTTCTTATCTCTTCTTGCTATTCTTTGGAACTCTGCATTCAGATATTTATATCTTTCCTTTTCTCCTTTGCTTTTCACTTCTCTTCTTTGAGAGAGAGAAAGAAAGAGGAATCAAGCAAGGTATACGTGCTATAGTCCTGTGTTAAGGAAAATTCTAAGAATGTGTGCTGACTTTCCTAAAAAAAAGTAAAAAAAACTGATCTAAATTATGGGAGGTACCCAGTAAATCAATTAGCAATCTTAAAAATATGCTATTTAAATTAACACACTCTGGATCAGTAGACCTGAATATTAGTATTTCTGTATATGACTTCTGGCTCTTTTTAAATATAATCAAACCTCTTGATCATTTGTTGAATGTGATAGGATTCTCCAAATCTGTTACAAATACATACACACACACACACACACACACACACACACATATATAAATTGACATATAGTTGCCTAACAACATTATATTACTTAGTTTCAAGTATACAACAGAGTGAGTGGCTATTTTTATAGATTAACTCCATATAAAGTTATTATGAAATATTGTTTATACTCTTCATCGTGTACATTACATCTTGCATTTATTTATTTTATACCTAGTAGTTTGTACTTAATGCCCTTCTCATATCTTGCCCTTCTCCCTACCCTTGTCCTTACTGGTAACCATGAGTTTGTTCTCTATATCTGTTTAGCCTGTTTCTCTTTTGTTATATTTATTCTTTTTACTCTTTAGATATAACATATAAGCAAAAACATACAGTATTTCTCCTTTTTGGTATGACTTATTTCAGTACAGAGACATTACTTTGCCAACAAAGGTTCATCTAGTCAAGGCTGTTTTTCCAGTGGTCATGTATGGATGTGAGAGTTGGACTGTGAAGAAGGCTGAGTGCTGAAGAATTGATGCTTTTGAATGGTGGTATTGGAGAAGACGAGAGTCCCTTGGACTGCAAGGAGATCCAACCAGTCCATCCTAAATGAGATCAGTTCTGAGTGCTCATTGGAAGGATTGATGCTGAAGCTGAAACTCCAATACTTGGCCACCTCATGCGAAGAGTTGACTCATTGGAAAAGACCCTGATGCTGGGAGGGATTGGGGGCAGGAGGAGAAGGGGACAACAGAGGATGAGATGACTGGATGACATCACCGACTCAATGGACATGAGTTTGGGTAAATTCTGGGAGTTGGTGATGGACAGGGAGGTCTGGCATGCTGTGATTCATGGGGTCACAAAGAGTCGGATACAACTGAGCGACTGAAGTGACTGATTTAAGTACACATAATATCCTCCAGGTCCATCCATAAAAGTCAACCGTTTAAGGCTAAATAATATATCACATCTTCTTTAATCTATCGATGGATACTTGGTTACTTCCATATGTTGACTATTATAAACAAGTCAAGAATATGTCTGTGAACAATAGGCTATATATATATATTTGAACGAGTATTTTTATTTTCCTTGTATGTACGCCTAGAGTGGAATTGCTGTGTCATATAACACAGTTCTCTTTTTAATTTTTTTTTTTTTATTATTATTTTTTTATATTTTATTTTATTTTTAAACTTTACAATATTGTATTAGTTTTGCCAAATATCAAAATGAATCTGCCACAGGTATACATGTGTTCCCCATCTGGAACCCTCCTCCCTCCTCCCTCCCCATACCACCCCTCTGGGTCGTCCCAGTACACCAGCCCCAAGCATCCAGTATCATGCACTGAACCTGGACTGGCGACTCTTTTCATACATGATATTATACATGTTTCAATGCCATTCTACCAAATCTTCCCACCCTCTCCCTCTCCCACAGAGTCTATAAGACTGATCTATACATCAGTGTCTCTTTTGCTATCTCGTACACAGGGTTATTGTTACCGTCTTTCTAAATTCCATATATATGCGTTAGTATACTATATTGGTGTTTTTCTTTCTGGCTTACTTCACTCTGTATAATAGGCTCCAGTTTCATCCACCTCATTAGAACTGATTCAAATGAATTCTTTTTAATGGCTGAGTAATACTCCATTGTGTATATGTACCACAGCTTTCTTATCCATTCATCTGCTGATGGGCATCTAGGTTGCTTCCATGTCCTGGCTATTATAAACAGTGCTGCCATGAACATTGGGGTACATGTGTCTCTTTCCCTTCTGGTTTCCTCAGTGTGTATGCCCAGCAGTGGGATTGCTGGATCATAAGGCAATTCTATTTCCAGTTTTTTAAGGAATCTCCACACTGTTCTCCATAGTGGCTGTACTAGTTTGCACTCCCAGCAACAGTGTAAGAGGGTTCCCTTTTCTCCACACCCTCTCCAGCATTTATTGCTTGTAGACTTTTGGATCACAGCCATTCTGACTGGCGTGAAACGGCACCTCATAGTGGTTTTGATTTGCATTTCTCTGATAATGAGTGATGTTGAGCATCTTTTCATGTGTTTGTTAGCCATCTGTATGTCTTCTTTGGAGAAATGTCTATTTAGTTCTTTGGCCCATTTTTTGATTGGGTCATTTATTTTTCTGGAGTTGAGGTGCAGGAGTTGCTTGTATATTTTTGAGATTAGTTGTTTGTCAGTTGCTTCATTTGCTATTATTTTCTCCCATTCTGAAGGCTGCCTTTTCACCTTGCTAATAGTTTCCTTTGTTGTGCAGAAGCTTTTAAGTTTAATTAGGCCATATCAATAAAAGCAGAAAAAGAAATAAAAGGAATCCAAATTGGAAAAGGAGAAGTAAAACTCTATTTGCAGATGACATGATCCTCTACATAGAAAACCCTAAAGACTCCACCAGAAAATTACTAGAACTAATCAATGATTATAGCAAAGTTGCAGAATATAAAATCAACACACAGAAATCCCTTGCATTCCTATACACTAATAATGAGAAAACAGAAAGAGAAATTAAGGAAACAATTCCATTCACCATTGCAATGGAAAGAATAAAATACTTAGGAATATATCTACCTAAAGAAACTAAAGACCTATATATAGAAAACTATAAAACTCTGGTGAAAGAAATCAAAGAGGACACTAATAGATGGAGAAATATACCATGTTCATGGATTGGAAGAATCAATATAGTGAAAATGAGTATACTACCCAAAGCAATCTATAGATTCAATGCAATCCCTATCAAGCTACCAATGGTATTCTTCACAGAGCTAGAACAAATGATTTCACAATTTGTATGGAAATACAAAAAACCTCGAATAGCCAAAGCGATCTTGAGAAAGAAGAATGGAACTGGAGGAATCAACCTACCTGACTTCAGGCTCTACTACAAAGCCACAGTTATCCAGACAGTATGGTACTGGCACAAAGACAGAAATGTAGATCAATGGAACAAAATAGAAAGCCCAGAGATAAATCCACACACCTATGGACACCTTATCTTTGACAAAGGAGGCAAGAATATACAATGGATTAAAGACAATCTCTTTAACAAGTGGTGCTGGGAAATCTGGTCAACCACTTGTAAAAGAATGAAACTAGAACATTTTCTAACACCATACATAAAAATAAACTCAAAATGGATTAAAGATCTAAATGTAAGACCAGAAACTATAAAAGTCCTAGAGGAGAACATAGGCAAAACACTCTCTGACATACATCACAGCAGGATCCTCTATAACCCATCTCCCAGAATATTGGAAATAAAGGCAAAAATAAACAAATGGGACCTAATCTTTTTAATTTTTGAGGAAACTCTGTACTGTTTCCCATTGCATTCCTGGAAATAATGTACTATGGTTCCCTTTTCTCCATAGTCCCAATGACACTTGTTATTTCTTATCTTTTTGATGATAGCCATTCAGACAGGTATGAGGGGATATCTCAGTGTTGTGATTTGCCATTTTCCTGATGATTAGTGATGTAAAAGATCTTTTCATGTGCCTGTTGGGCACTATATGTCTTCTTTGGAAAAATGCCTATCTAAGTCCACTGTCCCCTTTTTAATCAGGGTGTTTGAGGGTTATTGTTTTGTTTTGTTTTGTTTTTGATGTTGAGTTATAGGCACTCTTTGTATATTTTGGATATTAATGCCTTATCAGACATTTCATTTCTGAATATCTTCTCCCATTCAGCAAGTTGCATTTTTGTTTTGTTCCTTTGCTGTGCAAAAGCTTTTAAGTTTTGAATAGTTTTACACACCAGCAATTTATTAGACTATTTTACAGTTTGGGTAGATAGATCATTTAACTTATATTTGAGAGGTTTGCTAAATGCAGCCATCTTCAGATAAATCTGGCTAAGTGCTTATATAGCCTTAACTGAACTAGGTAATTCTAATGGCTGTTAGCAGTACCTGCTTTTTATGGCTTCCTGGGCAAAAAGACAAAGAAGGACATTGAAATTGCAACTGGCAAAGCATTTTCAAAAAAAGAGAGAAAGCATTTTCTCATGTTCATGAAATAACATCTTTTGACATAAATGATTCAGTTAGGCGATGTTAGAGGTTAAGAGGGTGTCTGGAGAAAAGAGAAATATAATGTAAGCTCGGTGTTTCATTATGTTTTGCAGTAATGTAACTGAATTTCCACATGAATATCAGATTTGTGTGGAGGGCAACTAAAATCTTAGCCTCAACAAAAAGAAAAATTATAGAAGTATAAATTACCAGAATTATATTTCATAATAAAATATAAATGTTTTAACTTAAAGAATATTCATTTATTTATTTAATTCATTAAATAAACATTCATTTGGTATTGAAGTGTAAAAGATTAGTCTTGAGCCAGGAGGGCAACAGATGAGAGAAAAGGCTGACTCTATCTGTTGATATTTAAAAAGAAACCTAGATTTATCTTCATATAAAGCCAAAGATCCTCTCTTATGCCCAGCATTTTTTCTACTGTTACTATAGTAGTCCAAAAAGAAAGGACTGATCTTTCCTGTTTCTACAAATACACCCTTTAATATGTATATTGCTTTTTACAGAAGTTTTTACCCTTCTGACTTACTTTTGAAAGTTCTTTTAATCTAAACATTGTATGACTTGGGTCCCATGCCATGAGATTTACCCTGATCCCATTCACCCCATAGGAACAAACTTGCAATGAAGAATGGCACAGCTCTCAATTCACTATAGACTAAATTGTAGACTCAGTGAAAGCAAGCAACACTGTGCCTCTTTCATCACTGTATTTCAGAGCCTAGAATATTTAGGTGCTAAATAAATATTTGTTAAAGAAATAAATGAATAAACTCTTCAGTTCAGTCGCTCAGTTGTGTCTGACTCTTTGCAACCTCATGGACTGCAGCACCCCAGCCTTCCCTGTCCATCACCAACTCCCAGAGTTTACTCAAACTCATGTCCATTGAGTTGGTGATGACATCCAGCCATCTCATCCTCTGTCGTCCCCTTCTCCTCCCACCTTCAATATTTCCCAGTATCAGGGTCTTTGCCAAGGAGTCAGTTCTTCACATCGGGTGGCAAAAGTATTGGAGTGTCAGCCTCAGCATCAGTCCTTCCAATGAATATTCAGGACTGATCTCCTTTAGGATGGACTGGTTGGATCTCCTTGCAGTCCAAGGGACTCTCAAGAGTCTTCTTCAACACCACAGTTCAAAAGCATCAATTCTTTGGCACTAAGCTTTCTTTATACTCCAACTCTCACATCCACACACAACTACTGGAAAAACCATAGCCTTGAATAGACAGACCTTTGCTGGCAAAGTAATGTCTCTGCTTTTGAATATGCTGTCTAGGTTGGTCATAACTTTTCTCCCAAGGAAGAAGTGTCTTTTAATTTCATGGCTTCAGTCACCATCTGCAGTGATTTTGGAGCCCCCCAAAATAAAGTCTGTCACTGTTTCCATTGTTTCCCCATCTATTTGCCATGAAGTTATGGGACCAGATGCCATGATCTTAGTTTTCTTTTTTTTTTTATTTTATTTTTAAACTTTACATAATTGTATTAGTTTTGCCAAATATCAAAATGAATCCGCCACAGGTATACCTGTGTTCCCCATCCTGAACCCTCCTCCCTCCTCCCTCCCCATACCATCCCTCTGGGTCATCCCAGTGCACTAGCCCCAAGCATCCAGTATCATGCATCGAACCTGGACTGGTGACTCGTTTCTTACATGATATTTTACATGTTCTGAATGTTGAGCTTTAAGCCAACTTTTTCACTCTCCTCTTTCACTTTCATTTTAGATCTTTAGATCTTCTTCACTCTGCCATAAGGGTGGTGTCATCTGCATATCTGAGGTTATTGATATTTCTTCCGGCAATCTTGATTCCAGCTTGTGCTTCATCCAGACCAGCATTTGTCATGATATACTCTGCATATAAGTTAAATAAGCAGGGTGAATATATATAGCCTTGACGTACTCCTTTCCTGATTTGGAACCAGTCTGTTGTTCCATGTCCAGTTCTAACTGTTGCTTTCTGACTTGCATGTGGATTTCTCAAATGGCAGATCAGGTGGTCTGGTATTCCCTTCTCTTCAAGAATTTTCCACAGTTTGTTGTGATCCACACAGTCAAAGGCTTTGGCATAGTCAGTAAAGCAGAAGTAGATGTTTTTTCTGGAACTTTCTTGCTTCTTTGATGATACAGTGGATGTTGGCAATTTGATCTCTGGTTCCTCTTCCTTTTCTAAATCCAGCTTGAACATCTGGAATTTCATGATTCACATACTATTGAAGTCTGCCTTGGAGAATTATGATCATTACTTTACCAGTGTATGAAATGAGTGCAATTGTGCAGTAGTTTGAGCATTGCCTTTCTTTGGGTTTGGAATGAAAACTGACCTTTTACAGTCCTGTGGCCACTGCTGAATTTTCCACATTTTCTGGCATATTGAGTGCAGCACTGTAACAGCATCATGTTTTAGGATTTGAAATAGCTCAACTGGAATTTCATCACCTCCACTAGCTTTGTTCATAGTGATGCTTCCTAAAGCCCACTTGATTTCACATTCCAGGATGTTTGGCTCTAGGTGAGTGATCACATCATTGTGACTATCTGAGTTAATGAATTGAGGAAACCATAACTGAAAAAGACACACGTACCCAATGTTCATCACAGCTCTGTTTACAGTAGTCAGGATATGGAAGTAACCTTGATGTCCATCAACAGATGAATGGATAAAGAAGATTTGATACATATATGCAATGGTATATTACTCAGCTTAAAAAAAATGAATTTGAGACAGTTCTAGTGAGGTGGATGGACCTAATGCCTGTTATACAGAGTAAAGTAAATCAGAAAGAGAAAAACAAAAATATTATATTAAAATATTCCACATATTTTAATATATATGGAATCTAGAAAATGGTATTGATGAACCTATTTGCAGGAAAGGAATGGAGACACAGATACAGAGAAAGGACTTATAGACACAGTGAAGAAAGGAAAGAGTGGGATGAACAGAGAAAGTAGCAATGGACAGATATACAATACCATGTGTAAAATAGATAGCTGAGAAGTTGCTATATAACACAGGGAGCCCAGCTTGGCACTCTGTGATGTCCTAGTTGAATGGTATGAGGCTCAAGAGGGAATTGATATATATACAATTATGGTTGATCTGCACTGTTGTATGGCAGGAATCAACACAACCTTGTAATTTTCTTTCAATTAAATTTTTTAAATAAAATAAAATTAATGATTTGACAAGGACACCTGAACACCAAGATAAAATAGTTCATCCTACTCTACACAGATTGCTATCCTGCTCATCCCCTTCCAATCCTGCCTTTTTCTTTTCCTAAATCACTTGTTTGTAGCTGTTTAGAACACTTCTCATGGTTTAACTTATGTAACTATTGTTTATGAGTTCTTTTTTACTGATTAGATTATGATTCCTTGAGGGCAAAGAATGTAGCCTCTTTCCTCTATTTATACAGCTGGTAATGGTACATAGGAGAATGCCTCTCACAGGCTAATGCTTGATAAATATTAGAAGGAATTATTATGACAGGTAAGTATATGTATATTACAGTTGACTAAATTAAGGATGTGTTTATAAGGAACAAAAAATGCCCAGACACAGTGCTAGGAATTTTCTACATATCATTTTATTAAACATCAAAACAACTTCCTTAAGTAGGTCTCATTGAATTCACTTCAATTTTGGTGATTCAGATTCAGGAAGGTAAAGCAATCTGACTCTACTTTGAGCATTAGTAATGGCATTCACATATAAGTCTTTCCTACTCCAATGTCAGTGCCCACCATACTATATTACATTTCTCAGTATTTACCCTTCAAATGTATAAGGCATAATTACATCACAACTTTAGTTCTTTTAATGATATAGCCTATATCTTAGTTATTCAATTTATTGTTAGCAATATTATGGTGTTAGGTTTTTTGGTAAAGTTTTACCAATGGAAGAGTTAATTTTATAATTGATTCCATTTAATATCTTTATTAATAGTATAATAATTTAGCCACGTTCTTTAGCTAGCTTTTCCATTTGTCTAATTGACTCTCACTATGAGAAAGTGTTTCCTACTTTGCATTTCCTCTTTTTCTATTTCAGGTCATCTGCAATCCAGCCTTTCCTTACAATCCCTATTAAACTGCTTGCAGTTCTCTTATTAGTCATCTCTCTTAAGGCCACATTTGCTAAGATGGATAATCATTCTTCATCAGTAATGCTCTAGCCTCTTCAATCTTAAGTTTGTCTGGTTGCCCTCCATTCTACCTCTTTAATTTTAATGATATTCTTTCAACAGAGTAATATAGTGATCTGAAGTGTACATAGTATACTACTCCAAACATGCCTTCACTTTCATTATGATCTGCCAAAATAACCTGGATTGATTTAGAATCCATGTTCTGATGATTCATCTCCTCTTTTTTCCTTTAAGATTCTAAACAAGGACTTCTCACTCTACTTTGCCAAGGTATTGAATAGTGAGTATTTTAAAGAATTAATACACTTGAAAAATCATTTCCCCTGTCATTTCTAAAGCCAGAATCAATATTGTACTCTGGTTTTGATTCTCAAGTTTATTGTTTTCTATCCCTATACTAATTACTGTTATATGGGATGGTAACAGTCATTGAAATACCATAAACTGATTATACATAACATTATTATGTTTGCTCTGTTCCTCAGCATTTCCTAAATTTTAGCTAAAAATCTTTATTATAAACATATTTAGATGTTCTAGAAGAATTCCTTACCTAAGATCATTTCTACATTACTAAAAAGATTCTTGCATAAACTCTTGAGTACTCAACTAATTTTAGTGTGTATTATATGCATTTTGATCTATTTTATTTATTTATAAGCTGGATATACGTCTTTAAAACATGGAGAAGTTTCTTCAAATTTAATCTTTTGTCTTGTATTATACTTCTGTTTTCAACTTTACTACAATGTCCATTTTTCATTCATGGATCTTGTCTCTCTAAATTGACACTGTCCTATATAGCCACATGTAGCTATTTACACACTGAGGAAACCAGAAGGGAAAGAGACACGTGTACCCCAATGTTCATCGCAGCACTGTTTATAATAGCCAGGACATGGAAACAACCTAGATGTCCATCAGCAGATGAATGGATAAGAAAGCTGTGGTACATATACACAATGGAGTATTACTCAGCCATTAAAAAGAATACATTTGAATCAGCTCTAATGAGGTGGATGAATCTGGAGCCTATTATACAGAGTGAAGTAAGCCAGAAGGAAAAACACCAATACAGTATACTAATGCATATATATGGAATTTAGAAAGATGGTAATGATAACCCTGTATACGAGACAGCAAAAGAGACACTGATGTATAGAACAGGCTTATGGACTCTGTGGGAGAGGGAGAGGGTGGGAAGATTTGGGAGAATGGCATTGAAACATGTGAAATGTCATGTATGAAACGAGATGCCAGTCCAGGTTCGATGCACGATGCTGGATGCTTGGGGCTGGTGCACTGGGATGACCCAGAGGGATGGTATGGGGAGGGAGGAGGGAGGAGGGTTCAGGATGGGAACACATGTATAATTTTTTTTAATTAAAATTGAATAAAAAAAATTAAACTTATAAAAAAAAAAAAAAAAGAAGAAGAAGACAGTCACAGCTAGCAGTTTGATGTATACCCTTCCAGAAAATGTTATATCCATTTATATAAATATATACATATATATTTATAGATCTATGGATAGAAAAATAGTCATTGAAAATTTTAACATAAGTGGAATTGGGCTTATGTGTTGTTTTACTTTTTAAAAACTTATAAATTAAAAAAACTTAGCACAAAAAAATAAATAAATAAATTTATTAAAATAAATATAATTCTTCAGTTACACTGTTCCCTTTTCAAGTACTCCATCGTCATATGTGCTTACTGTTTGTTGTATTGGACAGCACAGATTATAGGCCATTTCTATCATCACAGAAAACTATATTAGACAATACTGCCCTAAATATATAGACCCCACCAATGACTATGACTCTCTGAATGTTCTCTGTCTCTCAGTACACTGCTACTGCACATTAATCAATAAATGTTTATCCTGTTTATTTGTTTTAGAAAAAAATGACATTTAGAGTTAGCAGGGTTGGATTATTTTAGATATCACCCTGTCTAATCCTACCACTTTATAGATGACACTATTCAGCTCAGAGAGTTTAACTTATTTCTTCAAAGTAAACCTTAGCTAAGAACATTGGCCTCCTAAATACAAATCCACAGTGTTCTTTCTTCTAATTCACTCTGAATTCTTTATGAACTCGTGAATTATATGAACCTCATGTTGATATAAAAAATCACAGGGATACTCACAAGAAAAAGTGTGGCAGTATATTTGAGAAGTAGAGTTAAAATAAAATCACAAATATCACTAAATATATAATGGCTGTATATCTAAAGCAATATTAGAATTTTAAAGTATTTGAACATGTCCATTACTGTTTTGTTTACTGGTGTATATAAGCAGATAGAGGTGAAGGAGGGGATCACATGGATTTGTTCATTCAGCAGACATTTGTTCATTCAGCAGACATTTGCTGAGCATCTCCTGTGTGTTTGGCATTGAATATATATTTATTAGCAAAGTAGCTAGGCCAGAATGAGTAGAAATATTGCTATTAAATACTGCAAAGTACCAGTTACTATATCTGGTGTGAAAACACCAGATTTAAAAGTAGCAGATTACAAAGAAGTTTGTAAATTCTGCAATAGAGACCAATCTGGAAATACTTGAAAGGAATGCCAAACTTCTCCGTGGACAGTGTCAGAAAAAGCTTTATTGGAGGGACACTATATTTACATATTCCTTCACCCAACAGGGAGTTAACACAGACTGAGTGCATTATTATTGTGATAGAACACAGAGATGATCAAACCAGGGTCCTATCCCAGGAAATCTTTAATCCAGCCTAAGAACCTGTACAGAGGACACAGCCAGTGTCAATAAGAGGAAGATTCTTAAGGAGTTTAATCCTTATGCTAAGATTTACTGTGACCATCATTTGCTATTACTACTCTAAGTTATCCATCTCCAAGACCATGAAATGAGAATATTTGATGAAAACGAGTGTCAAGGATGCCACCAAGTAACTGCTAATCTTTAGAAACAAAGTGTTTGAGATTTCTGGTGCAATGAATAGAGCTATTACATTAAAAGTTCTTCATTCCAAACAGCAATAACTCATATGGATACAAGCAGGATTTAGAGAGAACTGTAAAACATGTAGAATTTGGAAAGTAGGTGATAAGCATTATGTGATTATTATGTTAAATTATTATTCAGTGTAGTGATATTTCATGCTTTTTAAAAATGCAGCACTGCTCCATTTAAAGATTTTATAGCAAGGTGATAAGGACAGTGTTCGAAGTTGACTCTGGTATTACTAAATTATGCATTACCAACTGTTTGGTAATTGTCAGTTATGTAGATACTAGGCTGGATCTTTCTACCAGTTTTCAAGGTGACTTCTTTTTGTTTCTTTTTTAATACCTTAAATCAAGGTAGGAGATTCTGAAATAATGCTTGCTGCCTACTTTTGCAATGTCTTTTGATGATTGGTGGGTTAATATCTATAAGCACACTGCAGTAATTGCATATAAAAGAGGAAAAGGACTTATAAAGCTTCAGGCTTTCCTGGGGAGTTGTTTCCCACCTCCCCCCCCAGGTTCCTGTGTGTGTGTGTGTGTTCTTTTCTCAAATATACAAATACATTCTCACCCTTCAGCCATCTGGTGAGATGTTGTCCTCAAAGATTTATAAAAAGTATTCACTAAAAATTGTACCATTTGTTACCTCTTGCTGAATTCTAGTGAGTAACACATTTAAACTAATGCTCTGTCAAATTTAATAGCTGTAATTTCTTAATTATCTTCTCTGGCATGACGGTAAAGCCTTTTAACATCTCACTTCCCCCTAAGGAGAATTCACTATTGTTTCTAGAATACTATCTTTCCCTTCTTCAGGGAATACTCAAGCAAATAATTCATCTTGCTCTCACCTAAATAAACCTCATCCCCTTCCTCAACAGCTAATTTTGTTTTTGCTTCTCTTAACTGTCTTTGCCTCTCTTCTTAGATCTTAAGTGCCCACTAAAATTTTTCACTTGCCATCTGCCTCTTCAAAAATTAAGTCACTATCCACTTTAGTCTCTAACCTCCAACACACCCTGAAGGAGTTCAGGAAGGAGATCAAAAAGTTGTTAGTGCTCTGGACTTCCCTGGTGGCTCAGATGATAAAGCATCTGTCTACAATGTGGGAGACCTGGGTTCGATCCCTGGGTCAGGAAGATCCCCTGGAGAAGGAAATGGCAAGCCACTCCAGCACTATTGCCTGGAAAATCCCATGGACAGAGGAGCCTGGTAGGCTACAGTCCGTGGGATCACAAAGAGTTGGACAAGACTGAGCGACTTCACTCAGTCTGGAAAAAACTGGCAGAAAAGCTCTTCAGATAGTTAGATATGAGTCCAAATTCTTCTGTCTTCTCATACGAAAAAAGCACTAATGTCATTAACAGAGACATCTTCTACCTGTGATTAGCAACAAACTTCTGCCAAAATGTGTGCTTGTTTTCACGTATCCCCCTTCAGCAAAATCACATATATGCTGACCTTCCTCACTACCTCTTTGGGGTAGTTCCTCAAAACTGTCTGAGAAGCTGTCTCCCAGCCTACTGTCCTCATTTTGCTCCAAGTAAAACTTAACTCACCTCTTGTGTTG
This sequence comes from Bos mutus, assembly GCF_027580195.1. NCBI lineage: Eukaryota > Metazoa > Chordata > Mammalia > Artiodactyla > Bovidae > Bos > Bos mutus. Next base: position 59,835,460 of record NC_091619.1, read on the forward strand.
TTTTTTTTTTTTTTTTTTTTTTTTAGTTAGCACAGGTTTACAAAATGTTTTTAATGGATTAACAGTCACAACTATAAAATACTGTCTTGTTCTTTGACTTTGTCAATGAATTTTATGGTATTCCATTTCAACAAGCCCTTTTCATCTTTACCTTCTTTAATATTACATGTTCAGAAAATGTCTTTCATTTTCATACTAATTAACACTCTCCTTATTCAACTTCTAAGGATTTATATCACTTCACACAATACAGTTAATTAGCATTCACGACCAGGTGACACTTGCACTAAGATGAATCAATTTTTATGCGAGTTCATTTTTATTTGCTTGTTTTTGTTTTTATACAAATTCAGCTCAATGAACTCAGTGCCTAATTGTAGTGTGCCAAACAAATTATTGTGACATTATTTTTCACCCGTGACCTTAAAAAATGACACAATGAGACAGAGATCTGATTGACAGACACAGATGCTGGCCTGCACAAAGGGTACAGAGTCTCTTTTATAAAGAATGCAGAAAATTAAAGAGACAAATCTATGAAGTTAGAAACCACAATGGGTGTGCCCAGATAGTGATAGAACTTCGTAGGTATTACAACATTTTCCAGAGGGAAGTACAGAAGCTCTAACAACAGGCCTGTTTCATCATCAAGCCCAAGTCACTAGTGAAAAAGAGGCCCAAAACACTCCTGAATGCTCACTTCTCAGTTGGGTGAAATAAAGGCCAGTAGTTGGGAGAATCATATTTAGGCTCAAACTTTAGACATATTTTAAGCTGTAGCCTCAATTTTATATTTTTAGAGTATTAATACAGCAAGTAAAATATCTTTCACATCTCAAGCAGATGTCAACATCAACTTAAATCACTCAGTTGAGAAGATATTTTATCATTTAAAAAATAAAATTCTTCATTTTCCTTTACTTACTGAAAGATTTGATGACTTGCTCCACCCTCACCATGGGTGTGTGTATAAATGTGTGCATGTCTTACTGGGTACCAAACCATTGATCATATTGATAGTGTTAAGGAAAAAAAAAAAAAAGACAGGCTGAAAATGGAGTCACTTGTGATAAAACCAATACTTAATACCTAAGCTAATTGCAGTTATAATCTTCTCCATGAACATAATCTTAACTGGTCAGTGTGAACTTTTCTGGTCAGTAGTACCAATGAGTTAATCCTTTCCATTCTGCAAAGGAAGATGATGGATGCTACTTAAGCCTGAAATAATCTTTGTTTATGACTTCCTTGTCCTGGCTATTAAAACCTTTCCCTTTCTGTAGTCCTTTGGAACTCCCCTCGACTTATTAGATGAGATGTTGCCTGATTCATGAATCATTCAAGAAAGCAGTTAGATCTTTAAATTTTAATTGGTTAAATTTTGTTTTTTAACAATAAATAGGCATGATTTTTATCTATGACACTTAAGTATTCATTTTGAAAACTCTTGCCCAACTCATGGAATGATCTTGGACTCCTGGTTCTTTCAGTGAAAGAGAGCGTTAGGGAACCCAATCTCGAGGCTAGGATACACAATATATCATGTAACATGTTACAGGAAATAAATAGACACAAGAAAAGGATATTTAAATTGCTGCAGTGACTAAGCAAAAAATTAACTTTCTCCCTGGTGATCATGACTTCAGGCTACTTCAGTTCAATATTTTTTTTCTACATTGCTCTAAAATGGGAAGTTTTAAATTCACTTTTCCCTTTTTTCTACCAATCATCAAGTAATATGTCTATGCTGTTACACATAACAATGTTACCACATTATAGTTGCTTTTTTTATTTTTTAACTTTATGCTCAAGTGTTAGGAACTGACTGCTAACTTTTTCATGATTTCACTTTCAGTGTTATATGGACATAAGCACTCTGAAAAAGAAAAGATACTCTACCATGAATCCAAGCAAACCTCCAAAATTTTACACCAGACAAAGTCACAAGGATCACAAATGATAATAAAAAGAAAAACACATGCTTACAATTCTCCTTTGGCTTTGATTTCCATGGGCCCTTGTATGATTATCAGTCTCTTATTATATGCATTTTTATTTTAATTCTAAATTCCAGTTTCTGAAAGACTTCAAAATAAATGTAAGAATTTAATATCTTTGTGTTGACCCTCAATCTCACTTAAAAAAAAAAAAAAGTCTAAATGACAGAAAATATCACCAAATTAGGATCAAGAAAAACATAGAATTTAGAAAACATTCCCCCGAGGATCAAGCAAACAATTCTGATAGGTAGCGTTTTTTTCCCCACGATACTGCCTGGCATCCACAAGAACTAATTCTTAGAAGACATTAAAATACTTGGATTAGAGCACATTTTAGTTTATGTTCTATGTTTATGTCTTTCAGAAAACTCTCAAAACGTTTTCAAGTACTTCCCAGAAATTTTTGGATGGCCCCCAGAAATTTTATTTTCAATTTAAATGATCAGAGTGAATTCAAGTTTGTGAAAAATATCCAAAATGTAAATGAATTAACATATACACTACCATGTTTTTGCATTTTGTGGTGATTGTATGATCATCACGGAAAAGAATTAGATAACAAATCCTCTCTGGAGCAAAGTGTCTTCATTAGATCTATGGTATTCCTACAGATGAAGATGTCACAATGAATTCAGCACCCCAGCTACCAAGGACATGAAGCAACAAGTCACCTTGAATACAAAACAATAGGTTTAGAGTCCACTCAGGACATCAGATATCAGAACTGTTAAACATATATAAAGAAATATAGAATTTGATTTTAAAGACCATGGAAAACGAAACTATAACAGTAACTAAAATGTTGAAAATGAAATATATGGCAACTAAAATTATAAAGTAAAATCTACTGTAGATAGAGCTTTAAAAGACTGAGTGAGTATACTCTAAGAAACAGAAAAAATGGTGAAATATGTTGCTGTTGAATTGCTCAGTCGTGTCCAACTCCTCACAACCCTGTAGATTATAGCCTACCAGGGTCCTTTCTCCATGGGATTTCACAAGCAAGAAGAACAAAAATTCATATATAAGAAAGAAAAATTAGCAAAAGATATGAGTAAGAAATTGACTAAAGGAAAATAAAAGGGATTAATATGTATTTGAAAAGCTATTCAACTCCACAATCAGTTCAGTTCAGTTCAGTCTCTCAGTAATGTCCAACTTTTTGTGACCCCATGGACTGCAGCACTCCAGGTCTCCCTGTTCCATCACCAATTCCCAGAGTTTACTCAAACTGTTGTCCATTGAGTCGGTGATACCATCCAACACCTCATCCTCTGTCATCCCCTTCTCTTCCCGCCTTCAGTCTTTCCCAGCATCAGGGTCTGTTGCAATGACTCAGCATCAGGTGGCAAAAGTATTGGAGTTTTAGCTTCAGCATCAGTTCTTTCAATGAATATTCAGTATTGATTTCCTTTATGATGGACTGGTTGGATCTCCTTGCAGTCCAAGTGACTCTCAAGAGTCTTCTCCAACACTATAGTTCAAAAGTATCAATTCTTCCTCACTCAGCTTTCTTTATAGTCCAACTGTCACATCCACACATGACTACAGGAAAAACCATAGTTTGACTAGATGGACGTTTGTTGGCAAAGTAATGTCTCTGCTTTTTAATATGCTATCTAGGTTGGTCATAACTTTCCTGTTAAGGAAGAAGTGTCTTTTAATTACATGGCTGCAGTCACCATCTGCAGTGATTTTGGAGCCCAAAAATAAAGTCTGTCACTGTTTCCACTGTTTCCCCATCTATTTGCCATGAAGTGATGAGACCAGATGTCATGATCTTAGTTTTCTGAATGTTGAGCTTTAAGCCAACTTTTCACTCTCCTCTTTCACTTTCATCAAGAGGCTCTTTAGTTTTCTGCTATAAGGGTGGTGTCATCCTCATATCTGAGGTTATTGATATTTCTCCCAGCCATCCTAATTCCAGCTTGTGGTTCATCCAGCCCAGCATTTCTCATGATGTACTCTGCATATAAGTTAAATAAGCAGGGTGACAATATACAACCTTGATGTACTCCTTTTCTGTTTGAAACCAGCCTATTGTTGCATGTCCAGTTCTAACTTTTGCTTCCTGACCTGCATACAGATTTCTCAAGAGGTAGGTCAGGTCGTCTGGTATTCCCATCTCTTCAAGAATTTTCCACAGTTTATTGTGATCCACACAGTCAAAGGCTTTGGCATAATCTATAAAGCAGAAGTAGATGTTTTTCTGGAACTCTCTTGCTTTTTTGATGATCCAAGTGATGTTGGTGATTTGATCTCTGAGTCCTCTTCCTTTTCTAAATCCAACTTGAGCATCTGGAAGTTCACAGTTCACATACTGTTGAAGTCTGGCTTTGAAAATTTTGAGCATTACTTTACTAGCGTGTGAGATGAGTGCAACTGCACAATAAATAACCACAATAAAATTAAATAATAATTAAGATAGCAAATGCTAGTGAGAATGGGGAAATATGAACTTTTCTGCTGCTGTTGAGATTGTAAACTCATGCAGTCATTTTGGGAAATAACCCAGTGGTAGTTAAATCTAGCCTGCATATATATTAAAATCATGTTAATTAATTTTTTGTGTATGCACCCCAAATAAACTCATAGATAGATATACAAACAGACATGAACATGAGTGAATGTAGACAACTATTTTGAGAAGTGAGGGATAGGATTAACACTTTAAGCTTCTATAGATGTCTCTTTCTTTCCTTATTATCTTCCTTACTGCCTTCCTTTCTTCCTTCCTTCCTTCCTTCCCTCCAGTCTCCACTGTACTTATCTCACTTCCTTACTTGCTCCCTTTCTTCACTTCTATTCCCTTTACTTTTAAGTATGTCACTTTTCTTATATAATACAAAACTAAATAATTCCATTTCAATAGTTGTTTAATTTTCAGAACTAGAGTGTGTTTTTTGTTCTTTTGTTTGTTTATTTGTCTCCATCAAGAGATTGTGATCTTCTTGAAGACAGACTGTATGACATCATATTTGTAAGCATGCATGTTTTCTGGTACCTGATAGGGTTGCACTCATTTCACATGCTAGCAAAGTAATCCTCAAAATTCTCCAAGCTAGGCTTCCACAGTACATGAACAAAGAATTTCCAGATGTTCAAGGTGGATTTAGAAAAGGCAGAGGAACCAGAGATCAAATTGCCAACATCTATGGGATCACAGAAAAGGCAAGAAATTCCAGAAGAATATCTACTTCTGCTTCATTGACTACACCAAAGCTTTTGACTGTGTGGATCACAGCAAATTGTGGAAAATTCTTCAAGAGATGGGAATACCAGACCACCTTACTTGCCTCCTGCAAAACCTGTATGCAAGTCAAGAAGCAACAGTTAGAACTGGACATGGAACAACAGACTGGTTCAAAATTGGGAAAGGAGTACATCAAGGCTGTATATTGTCACCTTGCTTATTTAACTTATATGCAGAGTACATCATGAGAAATGCCAGGCTGGATGAAGCAGAAGGTGGAATTAGGATTGCTGGGAGAAATATCAATAACCTCAGACATGCAGATGACATCACCCTTATGGTAGAAAGTGAAGAACTAAAGAGCCCCTTGATGAAGGTGAAAGAGGAGAGCTGAAAAGGTTGGCTAAAAACTCAACATTCTAAAAAAACAAAGATCATGACATCTGGTCTCATCACTTCATGGTAAAGAGATGGGAGAAACAATAGAAACCGTGACAGATTTTATTTTCTTGGGCTCCAAAATCACTGCAGCCATGGAATTAAAAGACACTTGCTCCTTGGAAGAAAAGTTATGACAAATCAAGACAGCATATTAAAACACAAAGGCATTAGTTTGCTGACAAATGTCCATATAGTCAAAGCTATGGCTTTTCTAGTAGTCATGTATGGATGTGAGAGTTGGATCATAAATAATGCTGAGAGCTGAAGAATTGATGCTTTTGAACTGTGGTGTTGGAGAAGATTCTTGAGAGCCTTTGACTGCAAGGAGATCAAACCAGTGAATCCTAAAGGAAATCAATCCTGAATATTCATTGGAAGGACTGATACTGAAGCTGAAGCTCCAAAACTTTGGCCACCTGATGCAAATAGCCAACTGATTGGAAAAGACTCTGATGTTGGGAAAGGTTGAAGGCAGGAGAGGAAGGAGATGACAGGCCAAGATGTCTGGATGGCATCACCAACTCAATGGACATGAGTTTGAGCAACCTCTGGGATATGGTGAAGGACAGGGATGCCTGGCATGCTGCAGTCCATGGGTTCACAAAGAGTTGGACACAATTGAGTGACTGAAAAACAACAAAGGGTATCAAAGCACAAGCATACAATATATAAATGCAGTTTTTTTGTAACATGAAATTGTTTTAAATAATGTGACACATCTACAGGTTAATCCATAGGATTCATAATATTAGAGAATAGTAGAAAGCTACATTTTTGTTTATTCTTTTTTACTTTCTTTTTCAAATATATGTTCTTTTGGCTCTAAAGATAGTTATGGCCAACTAGAAACTCACCATAAGTGAGTAGACAGTATAAACATGCTAGATTTCATGAAGCCTTAATATTAAACTTTATAAATATGAAAGCCACATTTGTAAGCTATTTAGGAACCTTGGCCTCCTTTACTCACATTTTCCTTTCTATTTTAAAATAGAAATTCAATGTAACCAGGTGATACACCTATATATTAAGAGAGCTTTTTATTTTCCTTTTAACTGACAGTCCAAATGAAACAATAGTTACTTCAGAGTATGCTATTTAAATTGAAATATCTTTTGTTTCAAATTAACCACCCCTCAAATAAACAGAAAAAAAATTTTTTTAATTTGATATGTGCTTTGACAACATCCAGTTCCAAGGAAAAATAAAAATAAAATACTTCTAAAGTCTGTAATACTAAGTTAAAATTGAACATGGCACAAGGCCTATAAAATAAATTGTGGTCCTCATATGGAATGCAATATATGACACTGCCTTAGGTTCTAAACTAATAAGGACATTTAAAATGCACCATTTCCCTACAAATGGTTTTCAATTCTCAGTCTCATGGAAAGTCTATAAGATTTTATTGTTAACATTTAGTAAACATATGCATTTTCTTCTCTTAATAAAAGTAAAATTTAAAGCATTTATAAAAACAAAAGTCAGTATTTCTGTCTTTCTGAAATTATCATTAGCATGAATACTCCTTTTTCCCTTTGTACATGATATAGGAAACCAGAATAATGCATTACATGATCTGTACAACTGTTAGTCTGAGAGAGAGAGAGAGAGAGAATAATCTAATCACAAATTTGGGATATAAACTTAAGAGAAATCAATTCAAAATTTATCTCTGCTAATTACTGGATGGGATTGAACCTAATTTTCCTCATCTGTAACACAGAAACATAATATCTACTTAGCTCATAATCATATAATATGGATTGAGAGAAACCATGTAAAATAATTAGCACAATGGTTGCCACAGAGCCAGCCATTAATAAATATCATGATTGTATTTCCCTACCCTTCCTACTAAATTAGGATTGAACTAAAAGTATGGGGTTTCACTTTTTCATATTTGTATTCTTACAACACTAGTAATACAGTTTCTTAGCCTATATTGAATGTTCAATGAAAGCTTCTTGAACAACTGTTAAATATTTTTAAATTGATAAATATTACCTAGTATAAAGTTTCTTTAAAATATGATTCAATGTTAAATCATATTCTAAGTGGAAGAAAAAAGATAATATCAGATACATTGCATTTAGGCTTCTCTGTCCATGGGATTCTCCAGGTAAGAATACTGTAGTGCGTTGCCATGCCCTCCTCCAGGGGATCTTCCTGACACAGGGATTGGAACTGCATCTCCTGTGTCTCCTAAATTTTAGATGGATTTTTTTACTCACTAAGTCACCTGGAAAGCCCTTGGATATTACATATGGTGTCATACAATCATATACTTTATTTTGAAACTTGTGAGAAAGAACATGTCACAGTGGAAAGAACAAGGGTCCTCAGACTCATACTCTAATTGTTGAAGGATCTTGATTTAGTTCTTTCAGTTTTTCCAAACCTCAATTTTCTCCCCTTTGTAATTGTGCATATTTCCTGCTGCTAAGTCGCTTCAGTTGTGTTCGACTCTGTGTGACCCCATGGACTGCAGCCTACCAGGCTTCTCTGTCCATGGGATTCTCCAGGCAAGAACACTGGAGTGGGTTGCCATTTCCTTCTCCAATGCATGAAAGTGGAAAGTGAAAATGAAGTCCCTCAGTCGTGTCTGACTCTTAGTGACCCCATGGACTGCAGCCCACCAGGCTCCTCCATCCATGGGATTTTCCAGGCAACAGTACTAGAGTGGGGTGCCATTGCCTTCTCCCATATTTCCTAGGGAATGAGATTAATTAAGTGAAATCATGTATGTAAGAACCTAGTCCAGTACTTGGCATATGGTATTTGCTCAACGGGTGTCAGGAAATCCCCACCACCACCATACATACCTTGTAATTTAGAAAATAACCCATCTCTACAAAATATAAACTTTGTTTGTAGTACAGACACTGGGCCTATGTGTGATAAGTTAAACAGAAAGTCTTAATTGTATTGAATGACTTTATGAAAGTAATCGGGAAATGAATCGATGTGGATGGTCTCATATTTGCATTTTCACCCTGCAGTGACTCAGATCAGTATATTCAACTGCCTATATGCCAACTCTATTTGAAAAATGCACTGGTAAATCAATTATACAAAACTCAAACCCTAAATCCTCAAAATCTGGTCATTCCTCAGTGTGTCCTGTTTCCAGTTCTGTTCACTTCAGTTCAGTCACTCAGTCGTGTCCAAGTCTTTGCAACCCCATGAATCCCAGCACGCCAGGCCTCCCAGTCCATCACCAACTCCCGGAGTTCACTCAGGCTCACGTCCATCGAGTCAGTGATGCTATCCAGCCATCTCATCCTCTGTCGTCCCCTTTTCCTCCTGCCCCCAATCTCTCCCAGCATCAGAGTCTTTTCCAATGAGTCAACTCTTCGAATGAGGTAGCCAAAGTACTAGAGTTTCAGCTTTAGCATCATTCCTTCCAAAGATATCCCAGGGCTGATCTCCTTTAGAATGGACTGATTGGATCTCCTTGCAGGCCAAGGGACTCTCAAGAGTCTTCTCCAACACCACAGTTCAAAAGCATCAATTCTTCAGTGTCCTGTTTTAGTAAACAGCAAAATACTCAATCCACTGGTGCAAACTAGTATTTTTAAATCATTATTAACTCCTATTTCTCCAATTATTCCCTCAACTCCACTGCCTTATAGCATTGCTTATTTTTCTTTCTAAATACCTCTTTAATCTCTCCACTTATTTTCATCTCTATTGCCATCACCTCTGTCCAAGCTGTCATGATGTCACACTTATACAAGTGCTAAATAGCCTCTTAAATTTTCTGTTAATAACCACTCTGGTTCTTTCCCATTGCATTCTCCAAACTGGAGTGATCTCAAATAAAAACAAACAAAAACCATGGTGTGATATCTTTGCTTAAAACACTTGAACTGCATCCATCAGCAGGGTTCACAAGTCCCCATACTCTCTACCAAGGCTCTGCTCTTCCACAACTTACTGGGATTAACTCCCTCTTCTCCCCATTTGCACTGAGTTCTTCAAAGTTGGCATATAGTTTCTTGCCCCATGGACTTAGTACACATTACTCCCTCTCCCTGGAAGGCTCTTCGTGCTTCTCAGGCATCTACCCTCCATCTGATTAAATCCTACTTAGTCTTTCGATTTTAGCATAAACCTTACATCCCCAAAAAAGCCTTTTCCTTCTTACCAACTACAACAGTTTTCTGCTCTCTTTTCCCAAGTCACTCTACTTTTCTTTCTTAGGCTTAACACAGTTTACATGTACATATTTGTCCATTATTTAATTAATATCTCCATTCCATTTTATACCATAAACTCTTCAAGTTTATTCAGCTCACTCCATGTTCTTGTTAGGCTCACTATTGCTAGCAGATCACAGTTGCTAAATAGCTACTGAATAAATTAATGGGTGAGGGAATAGAATTTAAGCTGAGGACAGCAATCCTCCTCATACATCCATTCCTCAATCCCTCCTTTGCACCCCCACAAAACATGGGTAACTTTTGTTTGCTAATTTTTTTCCCAGAGAAAAGAAATAAGAGTAGAACTTTGGAGAACTGAGTATATGGTAAATAATGGAAATATTTTGCTAAAGTGAGATTCCTTGGAGAAGGGAATGGCTACCCCCTCCAGTATTCTTGTCTGGAGAATCCCATGGACACAGGTGCCTGGTGGACTGTAGTCCATAGGGTCACAAAGACTTGAATACTACTGAGGGACTAACATACACTTTCACACACACATCAGGGCAAGCAGAAATTAAAGCAAGGGATCTGTTTTGGTCTTTAACATTAGCTTTTCTTACTTCTTTGGTACTAATAATTTTGAATGAGAAATAAGAGGCTATTCAAAGCACAGATAGCCTAGACTCTATCCTCTGCTAGAGAAAAAGACAGGAATATGTTTATTATTATCAAGAGATCAAGGTAGAGTCTACATGAGCTTTTCTTATGTATTGGAGGAATCTAAGACCAATCTAAAAGGAGTTAGGAATGGCTTTCTAACTTGTCTTTTTAGAGATGAAATGGCAATGATGAAATGCATTTCATCTCAGGAGGTGATTCTGAACTATTAAGACTGACTCCTTAATGGATAGAAGTATACGTATGGCTGAGTCCCTTCACTGTTCACCTAGAACTACCACCACAGTTAGTCAGCTGTACCCCAATAGAAAATTAAAAGTTAGAAAACCTGATTTCTTAAAGAAATATGTTGACAAGGATTCTGACACCAAATCTCAGCTAAAAAGTCAAGAGTGCTATTACTAGTGATATCAGTCAGGCTTTGGATGGGTATTGGTTCAAACTAGGTATTTGCATTTACTCTTTAGAGACCAGAAAGTTGATAAGACGGTGTGAGGAGTGGATTAGCACTCCACCCATTCCCATTATAGGTTAAAAAATACATTTCTTTGGAATAGGACCTCAATATCTGTTCCCTACCCAGGTCAGACATGCTGTCCATCATTTCCAATTAACAGTTTGGAGATTGTTCTGGAACTATAGATACAGAAACGTTAAGTGATTTCAACCAAGATATTTATGAGAGCTCATACAGGGCTTTCTGTTCAATCACTAAGTCACATGTGCTAGTTCATGGACTAGCATGGACTTTGCTAGTTCATGGACTTTGCTAGTTCATGGACGCCAGGCTTCCCTGTCCTTCACCATCTTCACCATGAGTTTGCTCAGACTCATGTCCATTGAGTCAATGGTGCCATCCAACCATCTTATCCTCTGTTGTCCCCTTTTTCTCCTGCCCTGAATCTTTCCCGGTATTGGTGCCTTTTCCAATGTGTTGGCTCTTTGCATCAGGTGGCCAAAGTACTGGAGTTTCAATTTCAGCATCAGTCCTTCCAATGAATATTCAGGGCTGCTTTTCTTCAGAACTGACTGGTTTGATCTCCTTGTTGTCCAAGGGACTCTCGACAGTCTCCTCCACCAATGTAGTTTGAAAGCATAAATTCTTCAGCGTTCAGGTCTGTACATGACTACTGGAAAAACCATAGTTTTGACTACATGGGCCTTTATTGGCAAAGTGATGTCTCTTCTTTTTTAATGCACCGTCTGTCAGAGCTTTTCTTCCAAGAAGCAAACATTTTTTAATTTCATGGCTGTACTCACCATCTACAGTGATTTTGGAGCCAAGAAAATAAAGTCTGTCACTGTTTCCATTGTTTCCCCATCTACTTGCTGCCATGAAATGATGGGACTAGATGCCATTATCTTCATTTTTTGAATGTTGAGTTTTAAGTCAGGTTTTTCATTCTCCTCTTTCACCTTCCTCAAGAGGCTCTTTACGTCCTCTTCACTTTCTGCCATAAGAGTGGTATCTTCTGCATATCTGAGGTTGTTGATATTTCTCCCAGTAATCTTGATTCCAGCTTGTGATTCATCCAGCCCTGCCTTTCACATAATGTCCTCTGCATATAAATTAAATAAGCAGAGTGACAATATATAGCCTTGATGTACTCCTTTCCCAATTTGAGACCAGTTCATTGTTCCATGTCCAGTTCTAACTGTTGCTTCTTGACCTGTTCAAGGGTTTCTCAGAAGGCAGGTAAGAGTTTTGCACAGTTTGTTTAGATCCACACAGTCAAACCCTTTAGTGTAATGACAGGGATATAAGAATTTTTATTTCAGTGCTTTACCTTAATCAATATAGTCTCATTTTAAATTCTCAATCTGTGGTGCAAAAATACCTGAATATACTTATAGATCAATTAAATATTTAGCTGGACACTGTCAACAGGAAATGGAACATTTGCATGGAACTCAACATTGCTACCTTTACTATTCTAAGTAAAACACTGCTCTGCAGTTTAGTTTTCCAGTCACATTTATGCCACAGTTAATGTCTCTGGAGAGAATGTCAAGCCTGACTACCCTGAGTGAGAGGTAAAGGGTGAGTATGCCTAGTTTGCATTATTTATTTATTTTCTTATTGTGAACTCCAACTTAGAGTTCCTTATTAGTGTTTGTTGAAATATACATTAAAGGGTTTACTGAAATCTATCTACTTCCACCATCAGTTGTCAGTGTGATATTAACTGTGTAATGAATTCCTATAGATTCTCTGTGTCAAACCTGAAAGTACACATAAATTGTTTATAAACACATTTTCTTCCATCTGCTGTTGTTGCATTACCTCTGCTTTAAAATATATAAGTTGATTAGAGTTGTGTGGGTGGAGTAATATCTACAGTGCCAAACTACCTATAAGCTGTAATATATCACCTGTGTCTCTGGGGGATCTAACTCACTAATTACTTCTCCAGAAATATACAAGAGGTCACTTGCTTGCTCTCTTTCATTACTGCTTACCCACCAACAAGAACTTTAAAATGGTTGTATAGATAGGAGGAAAAAATGAGTGAGAAACTTTTATAAAACCTGGAAGCCAATCTTACTGTAAGAGCTCAAATCATAGTTCAGATATATGCAGTAAATACTACAGGAAAGAATTTGAAAAATAGAATATTCATAAAGAAGAAACCCGCATGGAGGGGAAGGGCATTTTCACCATCCCTTAGAAACATACAATGTCAAATTAATTAATTTAAAATATACATATATATATTATATTTGTAATGATTTGCAGACTTTGTGGCAAACTCTTAGCTCTCTCCTGTGCTTTAGAATGATTCTTTTGTGTATTATATACCAAAATCCTAAAATCCTTATAATATAATGTGGTAAGCAGTGTTTCCTGCTTTGTGTTGAAATAGGGAATAAGATTGAGGGTATCCATTCTCAGTTTTCAGTGCCTGGATGTGTACCAGATGCTGAAACCACCAGGGTCAAGCAATCCAGCTGCCCACTTATATTTTTAATCCATCTGTAGTGTTTCTAGGATCTTTCTACTCACACATTATGAGGCAAAGCTTACTACAGAGCCTGGAATCAGCCCCTAGCTAAATGGTTCAATGTGACTTTTCTCAATTTTTCAGGTGGGAACATTGTAGAGAGAGAATGGTGACCATCCTATTGTTTTATTGAAAGAGAAATGGGAAGAACTGAGATTTGTGCCATATTGAGGAATCAAGTATTAACAAGTATTAACACTTATTAACACAAGTATTAACAATAGATACTAACAATAATCAAGATATTAATGACAAAGGACATTTGAAAAATGTTTAAGAAATTAATTTGCTCCTAAAAAAAAAAAAATCAGACTTCCCACTTTAGGCTAGAAAATCAAAACACAGAGATAAAAAACTGTTTTCTTTCATCTTAATAAGTTTAAACACATATTGAAAAATAACTTCCAGGACTCAGATTTAGTTTTATAGTTACATGACAGTGGATTTTCCCTCTGGTTCTCATATGTGAGAATTGACACATATCTAGCTTATATTTATGCCTGTTTGTTTGTTGTTTTAGTCACTCAGTGATGTCTGCCTCTTTTGCGACCCCATGGACTGTAGCCCGCTAGCCTCCTCTGCCCATGGGATTTTCCAGGCAAGAATACTGGAGTAGATTGCCATTTCCTTCTCCAGGGTATCTTCCCAACTAGGGGTCAAACCCACATCTCCTGCCTTGGCTGGTGGATTCTCTACCACTGAGCCACCAGGGAAGACCATATTTATGGTTCTCTAAGCACAATTTCTTGCATTTTTAAAAACCATAATAATACATTCAATCATTCTTTCTGAATATAAAGGAACTAGCCAGGATTTTTTTGCCATTCTTTCTGGGACTCAATGTGATATCACAAGCTTCTTCAGATCCTTACAGCAACCACTTTAAGAACTTTAAGATCAGATATGCTGTGTGTCAGACTTGGACTCCCCTTTGGCATGTTGAGTTTCTTTATCATTCTCAATAATCCAATGTTTACCAATATCATATTTGATGAAAAGTACCTATTTGATTCCAAAAGATGTGTAAGGTCAAACAATCTGGTAGATTAAAATTATGTTAAAACAAATCTAATAGAGAATATGAAGGATCCTGATAAACTGTCAGCCTGATTTAATCTATTTTAGGTTCAAGATTAACAAAAGCCACCTCAATCTCAGGAGATAACTAACTGGAAAATACATGATTATTCCTTAACATGTTAATTGATTGTCTTCCAAAGGTTTAATTTGTCTTTCAAACTAACTCTCCATTAGATTAAAGAAATATCATATATGGAAGAAAAATCTACTTTGAAAAGAAAAATGAAAGGGCATTTTTAAGATACTTATGAAACTGAAGGACAAATTTATTTTATGTAATTTCAGAGATCTGGGTAAAAACAATAGTGTAATTAATCTTCTTTCTTATCAAGCTTTATAGTTTTAGCAAAGTTATCACATAAAGTCGAGTCTTAGAAATAAGTAGAGTAAATATGAGTATCTCTAAATACATCAATGAGTTTTATAAATAGATTTAGATAAATTGATCACATTCATGAGACTAAACAATTGAATCTAGGTGTTCTAGGTCTGTTACCTTATACAACATCTGAGAATATTATTTTTCCATCTCACATAAATTTAAACAGTATTCAAATATAAATTCATATCCTAATGACATAAAACTTCATTGTTTTCATTTAGGGAATTATCAAATATTTAATACTGTCATCATCTATATCTCAGTTAGCCTTTAAGTGGGCCACTATATTCAATATTATCTTGATGGTAAGCTTTGGGTGAGAGAAGAATAAAACCCTGAGTTTCTTCAAAAACAAGTTAACAGGGGGGGAGGAGCCAAGATGGCAGAGGAGTAGGATGGGGAGAACACTTTCTCCCCGACAAATTCATCAAAAGAGCATTTAAAAGCCGAGTAAATTCCACAAAACAACTTCTGAATACCGGCAGAGGACATCAGGCACCCAGAAAAGCAACCCAAGTCTTCGAAAGGAGGTAGTAAAAAATATAAAAGACAAAAAAAGAGACAAAAGAGGGAGGGATGGAGTTCCGTCCTGGGAAGGGAGTCTTTAAAAGAGAGAAGTTTCCAAACATCAGGAAACCTTCTCACTGCCGAATCTGTGCTGAACTTTGGAAGCACAGAGGGCAACATAACAGGGAGAAAAAATAAATAAACAATTAAAACTTGCAGATTGCGAGCCCTACGGTAACTCTCCAAGCGGAGAAGCAGCGCAGACGCCTGCACACGCCATTACCAAGCAGGGGCTGGGCAGGGAGGCGCTGCGCGGGCTGCGTTGCTTAGAGTAAGGACCTGGCCTGAATACCCTGAGCGCTATCTGAGCGAAATAATCTGGGCTAGCAAACCAGACTGTGGGATATCTATCACGTGAAAAGCCAGCCCTAACCTAAGACACCACCAGGCCCGCGCACGGAACAAAGGACTGAACAGAGATAGTCGGCGGCAGACCTTCCCCCTCTGGTGACATGCAGCCAGATCCGGAAGGGGGCAATCGCAGCCCCAGAGAGACATTATCTATAAAACTGTAAGCAGGCTTCTTTGCTAACTAAAACTTCTTGGGGGTCTGAACGGTCAACATCTCCCTGAGAAGGTGCGCCAGTTGTACACCTAGATAACCGAGCGGCGGGGAGGCGATAAGTCGCAGCAATCGCGCTTGCTAAACACCTCGTCACCTGAGCTGCTCGGACCTGGGAAGGGCACAAAACGCAGGCCCAACTGACTCTGCGCCTCTGAAGACTACCCGAGTGCCTGAACCTGAGCGGCTTGGACCTGGGAGGTGCAGGCAGCCCAGGGCCGGCTGCAGATGGTTCCCGGCAGAACAACCTAGAGCCTGAGCAGTGTGGGCAGGAAGGCTACACGCGCCGTGAGCGGGGGCAGACCCAGTGTGGCTGAGGCACTGCAAGCACACGCCAGTGTTACTTGTTTGCAGCATCCCTCCCTCCCTCCCCACAGCGCAACTGAACAAGTGAGCCTAAAAAAATTTTAAAAAGTGTCCTCCACCGTCCCCTTTGTGTCAGGGTGGAAACCAGACACTGAAGACTCCAGCAAACAGAAGAAGCTATAACAGAGGGAACCGCCTTGGAAGCTACAGGCAATAGATTAAAACCCTGTGGTTACTACCGACTACATAGGAAGGGGCCTATAGATATGAGAAATATCTCACATATATGAGAAATAGAAGTCGGACCAAGGAACTAGCCAAAAATGAGCTGAACCCACAATACTCACAACAAAACCAGAGAAAGTCCTCGATATATTTTTACTATTTTTACGATGATTCTTTCTTTCTTTCTTTTTTAATTTTTTTAAAATAATTTTAAGTCCTCTATTATTCCTTTAATTTTCACTTTTATAACCTATTACTTTGCAAAAAAAAAAAAGACCTATTTTTTTTCTTCAGCAAACTTCATATATATTTTTAATAATTTTTTGACCTTGTTTTTTTTTTTCTTTAACATTGTATTTTTGAAATTCCAAACTCTACTCTAGATTTTTAATTATAGCTTTTTGGTATTTGTTATCAATTTTGTACCTATAGTTTTTTTATAATTTCTGTGACTTTTTTTTTTACTCTGTTTCTTTCTCTTCTTCTTTTATATAACATTGTATATCTGAAATTCCAAACTCTACTCTAGATTTTTAATTTATGCTTTTTGGTATTTGATATCAATTTTGTACCTGTATTTTCTTTATAATTTTTGCGACATTGTTTTTGTTCGTTTGTTTGTTTGTTTCTCTCTTTTTCTTCTTCTTTTTTTTAACATTGTATTTTTGAAATTCCAAACTCTACTCTAGATTTTTAACTTTTGCTTTTTGATATTAGTTATCAATTTTGTACCTATATTTTCTTTATAATTTTCGCGACCTTGTTTGTTTTTGTTTGTTCGTTTTTTCTCTCTTTCTTTTCCTTCTTCTTTTCTTTAACATTGTATTTTTAAAATTCCAAACTCTACTCTAGATTTTTAATTTTTGTTTTTATGTATTTGTTACCAATTTTGTACCTTTAAGAACCCAATCTGCAGTACCCATTTTTCACTAGGGAGCGAGATTACTGGCTTGACTGCTCTCTCTCCCTTTGGACTCTCGGTTTTCTCCACCAGGTCGCCTTTGTCTCCTCCCTAACTCCTCTCTACTCTACCCAACTCTGTGAATTTCTGTGTGTTCCAGACTGTGGAGAACACTTAGGGAACTGATTACTGGCTGGATCTGTCTCCCTCCTTTTCATTGCCCCCTTTTATCCTTCTGGCCACCTCTGTCACCTTCCTCCTTCTTCTCTTCTCTGTATAACTCCGTGAACATCTCTGAGCGGTCCATTTGTGGAGTGCACATAAGGAAGTGATTATTAGCTAGCCCACTCTCTCCACTATTGATTCCACCTCATCTCATTTAGGTCGCCTCTAACTCCCTCCTCCCTCTTCTCTTCTCCATGTAACGCTGTGAACCTCTCTGGGTGACCCTCATGGTAGAGAAACTTTTCATCTTTAACATAGATGTTTTATCAATGGTGCTGTATAGAAGGAGAAGCTTTGAAACTACTGCAAAAATAAGACCAATAACTGGAAGCAGGAGGCTTAAATCCAAACCCTGACTCCAGGGAACACCTGACTCCAAGGAACATTAATTGACAGGAGCTCATCAAACGCCTCCATACCGACACTGAAACCAAGCACCACACAAGGGCCAACAAATTCCAGGGCAAGACATACCAAGCAAATTCTCCAGCAACAAAGGAACACAGCCCTGAGCTTCAAGATACAGGCTGCCCAAAGTCACCACAAAACCATAGACATCTCATAACTCATTACTGGACATTTCATTGCACTCCAGAGAGAAGAAATACAGCTCCACCCACCAGAACACCAACACAAGCTTCCCTAACCAGGAAACCTTGACAAGCCACCTGTACAAACCCACACACAGTGAGGAAATGCCACAATAAATAGAACACCACAAACTGCCAGAATACAGAAAGGACACCCCAAACTCAGCAATTTAAACAAGATGAAGAGACAGAGGAATACCCAGCAGATAAAGGAACAGGATAAATGCCCACCAAACCAAACAAAAGAGGAAGAGATAGGGAATCTACCTGATAAAGAATTCCAAATAATGATAGTGAAATTGATCCAAAATCTCGAAATTAAAATGGAATCACAGATAAATAGCCTGGAGACAAGGATTGAGAAGATGCAAGAAAGGTTTAACAAGGACCTAGAAGAAATAAAAAAGAGTCAATATATAATGAATAATGCAATAAATGAAATTAAAAACACTCTGGAGGCAACAAATAGTAGAATAACAGAGGCAGAAGATAGGATTAGTGAATTAGAAGATAGAATGGCAGAAATAAATGAATCAGAGAGGATAAAAGAAAAATGAATTAAAAGAAATGAGGACAATCTCAGAGACCTCCAGGACAATATTAAAGGCTACAACATTCGAATCATAGGGGTCCCAGAAGAAGAAGACAAAAAGAAAGACCATGAAAAAATACTTGAGGAGATATAGTTGAAAACTTCCCTAAAATGGGGAAGGAAATAATCACCCAAGTCCAAGAAACCCAGAGAGTCCCAAATAGGATAAACCTAAGGCAAACACCCCAAGACACATATTAATCAAATTAACAAAGAACAAATATTAAAAGCAGCAAGGGAAAAACAACAAATAACACACAAGGGAATTCCCATAAGGATAACAGCCGATCTTTCAATAGAAACTCTTCAAGCAAGGAGGGAATGGCAAGACATACTTAAAATGATGAAAGAAAATAACCTACAGCCCAGATTATTGTACCCAGCAAGGATCTCATTCAAGTATGGAGAAATCAAAAACTTTTCAGACAAGCAAAAGCTGAGAGAATTCTGCACCACCAAACAAGCTCTCCAACAAATACTAAAAGATATTCTGTAGACAGGAAACACAAAAACCATGTATAAATTCGAACCCAAAACAATAAAGTAAATGGCAATAGGATCATACATATCAGTAATTACCTTAAACGTAAATGGGTTGAATGCCCCAACCAAAAGACAAAGACTGGCTGAATGGATACAAAAACAAGACCCCTACATATGTTGTCTACAAGAGACCCACCTCAAAACAAGGGACACATACAGACTGAAAGTGAAGGGCTGGAAAAAGATTTTTCATGCAAATAGGGACCAAAAGAAAGCAGGAGTAACAATACTCATATCAGATAAAATAGACTTTAAAACAAAGGCTGTGAAAAGAGACAAAGATGGTCACTACATAATGATCCAAGGATCAATCCAAGAAGAAGATATAACAATTATAAATATATATGCACCCAACACGGGAGCACCACAGTACGTAAGACAAACGCTAACAAGTATGAAAGGAGAAATTAACAATAACACAATAATAGTAGGAGACTTTAATACCCCACTCACACCTATGGATAGATCAACTAAACAGAAAATTAACAAGGAAACACAAACTTTAAACGATACAATAGACCAGTTAGACCTAATTGATATCTATAGGACATTTCATCACAAAACAATGAATTTCACCTTTTTCTCAGGCGCACATGGAACCTTCTCCAGGATAGATCACATCTTGGGCCATAAAGCTAGCCTTGGTAAGTTCAAAAAAATAGATCATTCCAAGCATATTTTCTGACCACAATGCAGTAAGATTAGATCTCAATTACAGGAGAAAAACTATTAAAAATTCCAACATATGGAGGCTGAACAACACACTGCTGAATAACCAACAAATCACAGAAGAAATCAAAATTTGCATAGAAATGAATGAAAATGAAAACACAACAACCCAAAACCTATGGGACACTGTAAAAGCAGTCCTAAGGGGAAAGTTCATAGCAATACAGGCATACCTCAAGAAACAAGAAAAAAGTCAAATAAATAACCTAACTCTACACCTAAAGCAACTAGAAAAGGAAGAAATGAAGAACCTCAGGATTAGTAGAAGGAAAGAAATCTTAAAAATTAGGGCAGAAATAAATGCAAAAGAAACAAAAGAGACCATAGCAAAAATCAACAAAGCCAAAAGCTGGTTCTTTGAAAGGATAAATAAAATTGACAAACCATTAGCCAGACTCATCAAGAAACAAAGGGAGAAAAATCAAATCAATAAAATTAGAATTGAAAATGGAGAGATCACAAAAGACAACACAGAAATACAAAGGATCATAAGAGACTACTATCAAAAATTACATGCCAAGAAAATGGACAACGTGGAAGAAATGTACAAATTCTTAGAAAAGTACAACTTTCCAAAACTGGACCAGGAAGAAATAGAAAATCTTAACAGACCCATCACAAGCACGGAAATTGAAACTGTAATCAAAAATCTTCCAGCAAACAAAAGCCCAGGTCCAGACGGCTTCACAGCTGAATTCTACCAAAAATTTAGAGAAGAGCTAACACCTATCCTGCTCAAACTCTTCCAGAAAATTGCAGAGGAAGGTAAACTTCCAAACTCATTCTATGAGGCCACCATCACCCTAATAGCAAAACCTGACAAAGATCCCACAAAAAAAGAAAACTACAGGCCAATATCACTGATGAACATAGATGCAAAAATCCTTAACAAAATTCTAGCAATCAGAATCCAACAACACATTAAAAAGATCACACACCATGACCAAGTGGGCTTTATCCCAGGGGTGCAAGGATTCTTCAATATCCGCAAATCAATCAATGTAATACACCACATTAACAAATTAAAAAATAAAAACCATATGATTATCTCAATAGATGCAGAGAAAGCCTTTGACAAATCTCAACATCCATTTATGATAAGAACTCTCCAGAAAGCAGGAATAGAAGGAACATACCTCAACATAATAAAAGCTATATATGACAAACCCACAGCAAACATTATCCTCAATGGTGAAAAATTGAATACATTTCCTCTAAAGTCAGGAACAAGACAAGGGTGCCCACTTTCACCATTACTATTCAACATAGTTTTGCAAGTTTTGGCCACAGCAATCAGAGCAGAAAAAGAAATAAAAGGAATCCAAATTGGAAAAGAAGAAGTAAAACTCTCACTATTTGCAGATGACATGATCCTCTACATAGAAAACCCTAAAGACTCCACCAGAAAATTACTAGAACTAATCAATGAATATAGTAAAGTTGCAGGACATAAAATCAACACACAGAAATCCCTTGCATTCCTATACCCTAATAATGAGAAAACAGAAAGAGAAATTAAGGAAACAATTCCATTCACCATTGCAACGGAAAGAATAAAATACTTAGGAATATACCTAACTAGAGAAACTAAAGACCTATACACAGAAAACTATAAAACTCTGGTGAAAGAAATCAAAGAGGACACTAATAGATGGAGAAATACACCATGTTCATGGATTGGAAGAATCAATATAGTGAAAATGAGTATACTACCCAAAGCAATCTATAGATTCAATGCAATCCCCTATCAAGCTACCAACAGTATTCTTCACAGAGCTAGAACAAATAATTTAACAATTTGTATGGAAATACAAAAAACCTCGAATAGCCAAAGCAATCTTGAGAAAGAAGAATGGAACTGGAGGAATCAACCTACCTGACTTCAGGCTCTACTACAAAGCCACAGTTATCAAGACAGTATGGAACTGGCACAAAGACAGAAATATAGATCAATGGAACAAAATAGAAAGCCCAGAGATAAATCCATGCACACATGGACACCTTATCTTTGACAAAGGAGGCAAGAATATACAATGGATTAAAGACAATCTCTTTAACAAGTGGTGCTGGGAAATCTGGTCAACCACTTGTAAAAGAATGAAACTAGAACACTTTCTAACACCATACACAAAAATAAACTCAAAATGGATTAAAGATCTAAACGTAAGACCAGAAACTATAAAAGTCCTAGAGGAGAATATAGGCAAAACACTCTCTGACATACATCACAGCAGGATCCTCTATGACCCACCTTCCAGAATATTGGAAATAAAAGCAAAAATGAACAAATGGGACCTAATTAAACTTAAAAGCTTCTGCACATCAAAGGAAACTATTAGCAAGGTGAAAAGGCAGCCTTCAGAATGGGAGAAAATAATAGCAAATGAAGCAACTGACAAACAACTAATCTCAAAAATATACAAGCAACTCCTACAGCTCAACTCCAGAAAAATAAATGACCCAATCAAAAAATGGGCCAAAGAACTAAATAGACATTTCTCCAAAGAAGACATACAGATGGCTAACAAACACATGAAAAGATGCTCAACATCACTCATTATCAGAGAAATGCAAATCAAAATCACTATGAAGTACCATTTCACGCCAGTCAGAATGGCTGCGATCCAAAAGTCTACAAGCAATAAATGCTGGAGAGGGTGTGGAGAAGAGGGAACCCTCTTACACTGTTCGTGGGAATGCAAACTAGTACAGCCACTATGGAGAACAGTGTGGAGATTCCTTAAAAAACTGGAAATAGAACTGCCTTATGATCCAGCAATCCCACTGCTGGGCATACACACTGAGGAAACCAGAAGGGAAAGAGACACATGTACCCCAATGTTCATGGCAGCACTGTTTATAATAGCCAGGACATGGAAGCAACCTAGATGCCCATCAGCAGATGAATGGATAAGAAAGCTGTGGTACATATACACAATGGAGTATTACTCAGCCATTAAAAAGAATACATTTGAATCAGTTCTAATGAGGTGGATGAAACTGGAGCCTATTATACAGAGTGAAGTAAGCCAGAAAGAAAAACACCAATACAGTATACTAATGCATATATATGGAATTTAGAAAGATGCTAACAATAACCCTGTGTATGAGACAGCAAAAGACACTGATGTATAGAACAGTCTTATGGACTCTGTTGCAGAGGGAGATGGTGGGAAGATTTGGGAGAATGGCATTGAAACATGTATAATATCATGTATGAAACGAGTTGCCAGTCCAGGTTTGATGCACGATACTGGATGCTTGGGGCTAGTGCACTGGGACGACCCAGAGGGATGGTATGGGGAGGGAGGAGGGTTCAGCATGGGGAACACATGTATACCTGTGGCGGATTCATTTTGATATTTGGCAAAACTAATATAATTTGTAAAGTTTAAAAATAAAATAAAATTAAAAAAACAAGTTAACATGAATTTATAAGGGAAAGAAACCTTAGTTTTCTAAGCACTAGGAGTTAAGAGCACTTTGAAGAGTTTTAGGTGGTTTTCACAAAGCAAATTTCCTGTCGTACACTTTCCCTGCTGAAAACTGACAGAGAAGCCACAAATGGAAAGAAGGTACTCCATTAGTCCACTGTAATTTCCCTTGTACAAATTAATATGAGGTGGACATGGAAATAACTCGGTTTGCCTTCCTGTGAGGTACTCATGTGAGTCTGTGCAAACTCTCTCCATAAGTAATTGGGTGACAAGCTTAAAGGAACAGCAGACTAAGGATATCAGTTCTAAAGAATGATTTCCCACATAAGAAAAGTCTCTCTCTTTGTTATTTTCAGGTTTGGCTTTGTTTCCTTTTCTCTTTTAAACAACCACAACCCAGGAGCCCTGCCTAAGGGTATATGTTGTAAACCATATGGATCACTGAGTTTTCAGCCCCTGGCTTCCATGACTTTCTCATTCAGGATGCTAATATTTCTGTGATTCTCTAACAAGACAAGAGCAAGATATGGTGCTTCTGGCATCCTTCCTTTGGAGGGAGGGAAAAAGAAACGAAAGAAAATCTAAAAGCTGTAATTTATTAGTAAAAATTGCTAAGAAACTCAGTCCATTTGATGATGTCCTCCTCCCCCTACTCCTGAGGGAGCACTATCATCTTGGAGTTGAAAGTGAACTGTGTGTTTCAGAAGAGGGGTGAGAGACGAAAGTTCAGTATGTGGGTCATCACTTTATGTCGAGAGGAAGCTCATGACTCAAATTGGTCAGATAACGTTCTCATGCCACTATTTGGAACAATAACTCACCAGGATGAGACTCATATCTCTGCCTCCATCTGCTTTCCTGTCTCTGCAAAAGTAAAATAGGAAAGGATATCTATTTACTGATAGATGGTTCCCTGGTAACATTCTTATAAGTTCTACATCCTGCTTAATCATGCAATATCTGACATTGTGTTTAACTTTTTTAACTCTTTAACTTGTTTTTATAAGTC
The DNA here is from genome assembly GCF_027580195.1 of Bos mutus. Classification (NCBI taxonomy): domain Eukaryota; kingdom Metazoa; phylum Chordata; class Mammalia; order Artiodactyla; family Bovidae; genus Bos; species Bos mutus. The sequence goes on from NC_091619.1 coordinate 59,860,070, forward strand.
ATCCCTTTATTGAAGAATATTCACACACAGAAAATAAAAATTAGATCTTTTTCTCATAAGCCAAAGAAAAGAAGTAACTCTCTGTGGACCTAGGATTTGGGCTCTTTGATTTCTGCCTCAAGCATCTACAATACAATAAAATATTAAAAATACTTAGTAGAGTTTTCAGCTCAAGAAGACCTGAAGCACAATTTTCATTCTGGTACAAAGGCCATTTCCTAGGGACAGAAGGAAACAGGACTTTCTTTGCTGAGGCTATATGCTGTGAGTAATGGGAAAACCTCTTTACTCAATTATTTATGCTCTGCATAACAAATCTGCACATGGTTATTTGGGGGGAGAAATATGTCATGTTATTAGATGCCCTCGGGTAGGAACTACATCTCTCTATGATGCATTTTATAGGATACTGACGATTTTTAGGGATATTGCAGGTCAATTTTTCATGCAATGCAAAATCCCCTTCCACAATATCTTTGCCAAGTAGGTATATAGCATCTACTGTTATGTATTAATGCTACTATTTATTATTCTCATTTTATATTGGAGTATAGTTGATTTAGAATAGTGTGTTAGTTTCAGGCATACAGTAATGTGATTAAACATATACATGCATCTATTATTTTTCAAATTCTTTCCCCATTTAGGTTATTATAGAATATTGGGATGGGAGAGAAGGGATAGATTGGAGGTTTGGGACTCACATGTACACACTGCTATATTTAAAATGGATAATCAACAAGGACCTATGGTATAGCACAGGAAACTCTGATTAATATTCTGTAATACCACATATTTATGGAATGCTAAGCTTTAAGCAGTAAGCTAAGCACACATGCAAAGAGTTTTTAAATATATATTGTCCTTGCTTTCAAGATTCTTACAGTCTAAGAAATAGACACATGTGACCAACTATAAGAACCATGCCAAGAAATGGGTGAAAGGTAATAATTAATTATTAATGGTTGGATAATAAAAGAAATCATAGAAATGTTAATAAGATGACATCTCAAAAATGAGGAGACATTCACCAGATGGAGAAAGGATAAAAGCATATTTTGAGGAAACAAACAAAAAATACATCTGGAAATGTGAAATCCTGGGAGTATTAAATTCATGTGGAGACATATATTTCTTTTAGGGCTTCACTGTCTAATATGGTAGCCAGTACAGATATTCTTTGACTTCTGACAGGATTACATCCCAATAAACCAATTTTAAATTGAAAATAACATTAGTCAAAAATGCATTAACACTAATAACCTACTGAATATCACAGCTTAGCCTTGTATACCTTAAATGTGCTCAGAACACTTACATTAGCCTACAGCTGAGCAAAATCTAACCCAAAGCCTGTTTTATAATAAATATTGAATATCACAGTTAATTTATTGAAAAGCATACTGAATATGAAAAAGGAAACGGTTGCCTGGGTACAGGTGGTTGTAAGTTTATCAGATGTTTACTCTTGTGATGGAGTGGCTGACTGGAAACTATGGCTTGCTGTCATGCACAGCATCATGAGACTATTGTACCAGGTGGGAAAAGGATCAAAATTCAAAATTTGAAATACATTTCTACTGATGCAAATCACAGAACATAAATGTGGGACAAGCATAATGCAACCACCACAGACATTCCTGTTTAAAATGGGAGAAGATAAAAGCACAAGGTCATTACATTTCTGATATTGAACCGGGCAAATGGTTGTCACTTGCATCGGTCTCATTTCCTCCCAGGAATAATCCGCCACGGCTTTTAGTGCTACTTCCTGGATTCTTGATTCTTCCTTCTGACTCATCCTTCTTTTTTCCCAGAAAGTAGTCTGTGTTTGCAACTGTATAGTTTTTTCAGCCTCATTCCTACTTATAGAATTTTAGGGGTTAAAGGTCACTTTTTATTTTATGTTCTCTCTTTACCTTTTGGGGCAAGCTAGCCGTTTCTGTGAATATAATTGTCATTAAAACTATGTGGGTTTTTGATGATTCAAAAGTCACAACCATAATCCTCTTCAAAATAAGTTCTTTTCAGTCCTGAGTTTCTCCAAGAGATGGTTGAGGGACAAGATCCTCAAATGTCTAGAAGCCCTATTATTTAAGGGATTTTGTGAACTGTACCCTTTTAGAAGGATTTTTATATGACTGAGCTATTTTGAACTGTGAGATAATACCTATGATTTTTCTGAAGTCTTAAAGATTTTACGGTTCCACCCACAACTTCATTCTTGAACCAGGTTTTCTTGATAGTATCGTAGATATAATCTTTGCTCACAAGGCATTTCTTAATTTTAGCATCATTCACCATTTGAAAAGGCTAGGAATTTTTAAAAGCATCAAGTTCTTCCTTCCTGCTTAGCTTTCTATTTGTTTTTTGTTTGTTTGTTTGTTTGTTTTTAGTTTATTTCTCTCCTTTTTCACTTCAACATAAGCATTAAGAAGAGTTCAGTTGGCATCTTTACCACTTTGCATGAAAATCTCCTTAGCTAGATCACCGAGTTCACTGAGTGGATTTTTTAAATTTTCAAGTTCTTGTGGGCAACAACATCACTAAACTTTCTGACCTTACTGAATAAAGACTCTGCTCCATTTCTTTTAAGCCCTCATTCACAGCTTCTCAAAAGATATCATGTCTCTAACAACAGATTTTATTTTATTTATTTTTTTTAATTAATTGTATTTTATTTTTAAACTTTACATAATTGTATTAGTTTTGCCAAATATCAAAATGAATCCACCACAGGTATACATGTGTTCCCCATCCTGAACCCTCCTCCCTCCTCCCTCCCCATACCATCCCTCTGGGTCGTCCCAGTGCACTAGCCCCAAGCATCCAGTATCGTGCATTGAACCTGGACTGGCATCTCGTTTCATACATGATATTTTACATGTTTCAATGCCATTCTCCCAAATCTTCCCACCCTCTCCCTCTCCCACAAAGTCCATAAGACTGTTCTATACGTCAGTGTCTCTTTTGCTGTCTCGTATACAGGGTTATCGTTACCATCTTTCTAAATTCCATATATATGCGTTAGTATACTGTATTGGTGTTTTTCCTTCTGGCTTACTTCACTCTGTATAATAGGCTCCAGTTTTATGGGGCTATTTTTCCAGCAGTTATGTATGGATTTAAGAGCTGTACCATAAAGAGGCTGAGCATCAAAGAATTTATACTTTCAAATTGTGGTGCTGAAGAAGACTCTTGAGAGTCCCTTGGACTTCAAGGAGATCAAACCAGTCAATCCTAAAGGAAATCAACCCTGAACATTCATTGGAAGAACTGATGCTAAGGCTGAAGCTCCAATACTTTGGCAAGCTGATGAGAAGAGCTAGCTCATTGGGAAAAACTTTTGCTAGAAAAGACTGAAGGCAAAAGGAGACAGGGGCAGCAGAAGATGAGATGGTTAGATAGTATCACCAATTTAACGGGCAAGAAAGTAAGCAAACTCCAGGAGATAGTGGAGGACAGAGGAGCCTGGAGTGCTGCAGTCCCTGGGGTCACAAAGAGTCAGACAGGACTTTGTAACTGAACAACAGCAAAAGCATTTACCAACAGTCTCCGTAAAGATCTTCCAGTTTCTACCTACTGCCTTGTTCCAAAGCCCCTACTATGTGTGGAGATTTGTTACAGCAGCACCCAATTGGCAAGTATGTAAATCTGCATTAACTTTAAACTGCTACATAACAAATTACTTCAAACTTTTAGATCCTAAAACAACAAACATTTATTATCTCACATAGCCTCTGAGGGCCAAGAATATGGATGTGGTTTAGCTAGGCTGTTCTAACTTGAGGTCTCTCTTGAATTTGGAGTAAAGGCCTCAGCTGAGGTTGCTGTCATCTGAGGTTTGATTATGACTGGATAATCTGCCCCATGAGCAATCACTTCTGTGGTTGTTGGCAGGCCTTAGTTTCTCTCATGCCGTTGGTAAAAAGCTCAGCCTCTTTCTATGTACTTCACAAGCCTGCCTGAGTGTCCTCATCACAAGGCACCTGGCTTTTCCCAGAATGAATGATAGTAAGAAAGAACAAAGCAGAAGCCACAGGCCTTATATAACCTAGCATGGAAAGTGACATACCATGTGCCATATTTTATTGGCACCGACCAACACTGATACCCTGTGGGGAGGCTTATACAAGCATAATCAAAAGTCATTGATCTTGGCAGAGATCAGTGGGGGCCATCTGAAAGCTAGCTACCACATTATTTAAATTATTTTTTAGATTGACTGCATAATTTGTAGTACTTGTATCATTTATGTATTTAATATAACTTTTAATATAAATTTCCTTTAAATATAAACAAACATAAACATATATGAATGTAAGTTAAAGCATATAAATAAATGTAAATTATAGACATCTAATTGCTCATGACATATTTTAATCTGTTTATTTTTATTTTTAATGTAGCTACTGAATAATTCAAAGTTGTATTTCTGACTCATATTATATTGCTTCTGTACAACTCTGTCCTGGAGGATATATAAAAGAGAGAAAAATAAGATTTGACGAAAAACCAGAAGACAAATCATGCTGGCATCCTGAATCCCCTTTTAAGTGTTTAGATCTTCTCTAAGCAATAAAGAGACCTTGAGGTTTTGAGCAGGGAAGTGACATTATCTGAGATATGTTTCAGGATGATTACATCGAACAGCAGGGTGCTAGATGGATTAGACCAGAGGAGACACTGAAGAGAGATCCAAAAGACAGTGAATCACACAAGGCATCAACGCAGAAGAAAAATCAGGATGAGAGAATAAAACACTTTTGAGTCACATCCTTAGGGATTACAGTCGAAGGCTTGCAAAGGATGAGTCCACTAAAAGGAACAGTGGTAGATCCTCAAAGAAAATTTTCATTTAGAAAAATTAATGGGTAAAGAGAAGCCAGAGAAAAGAGAAGGAAGCAACCGCCAAAAGTAGGCGTAGTAATAAGAGATGATATCAAGTGGACTTTTGCTGTCCTCTTTGGGGTTGTCATTGTGAATTCTAGATTTAATTTTTGATACTCCTGAAGGTTCTAGAAGAACAGGGACGCATCCTAGAGCAATGGCTACATAAGTTGATTTTTTTTCTCCACCCAGTAAACATTGCTTTTAAAACAGTACTGCTTTGCTATTCACAGGTGGTAAACTTCAGATCAAGCAACTGACAGAGCTCTGATTAAGATATTTTGTCTTTATCTTTTGCCAGCTCCCATCCTCTATCAAGCTTCTGGGAAGGAGGCAGTTGTGGATAAGCAGTTTTGGTGTCGTCCAGAGCTTTGGTCTAAATGTTTATGATGTGCTGCTATAGAAGAGGAAGTGAAAAGAACAGCTGGCTTTATTCAGTTGAGATTGAAAAGGCTTTTAATGAAAAGTTTAAATTACTCTTCCATCTTTTAAAAAATGCTTTGTCAGTAGCCCTACAAATGATGAACTCAGTAGCATTTTGGATTATGTAAAATATAATTCTTTAAGTTTTAAGAAACATATTTTCAAGTAACTTTTTTCTCTTGTGCCAAACCTGTTTTCTGGAATTGTATCAATTCCATGCTATATTAAATAAATCACCATTGTCTAACAGGCAACAAGTTTTCATATAAAGTGATGTTAAAAATATTAATCATATTTATCAACAATAAGCAAATGTTTAACACTGCAAGTAAAGAAACAAAAGATAATCAGGGGAGATGGGGAAGCAACCTGTGTCACACATGGAATTCTCTAATTATTTTTCCATTTGCTACCACCTAAAATTTGATGCATTATATGCTATGATTAAGGCCAAGCTTGTAAACAGAACCTAGGAAAAAAAGGAAGCTTCTATTTTGATGTCACTTTCTCCCTTATCCTTTCTGGTAATTGGAAAAGTATAGTTGCCAAAAAGATTTTTGTATATATACCCACTAGAAATTGGAACATGATCAACAATTCTCACAAGACCTAAACATCTTATTCACTGCATTGTTAAGACGCTCAGTTGATTGTATTTGATGATGAGTGAATATTTATTTTTCTATCAATGTGAATAGTTTTGTTAATCAAGTAATTTTATAGGTTAATTATATCCTGAAAATTAGGAAATCACAAAAATGGTTGACATTACAATCGCAAGAGTGACTCAGTGTAGAAAAAATTTAAATCCATTCTTTATTCTGGATATGCAGCAAGGTAAAATGAACATCATTTAAAGAAATGTGGCAATATTCCTTTTTTAACATAGAGTGTCTTGCAATCTTTCTTGCTTGCTTACTCTCATACATTCAACCAATATTTATTAAGCAACTACTTTATCCCAGGCATGCTTATAGATACTGGAGAATACAAAGCTTAATTATAATACAATTTCCTCTCTCCATGTGATTAGATAATCCATCAAGGGAAGCAAACATTTATACAACTAACTCCAATACAATGTGATAAGTATTGCAATAACTTACATCTGTATTGCATTTAGTATATTGCATATAATTTTCATGTTTTATTTTGTTTGCTCTTAAGCCCATTTAGCAGGTGATTTATTATCCGTGACCCATAAGTTAATAAAACACCAATACAGTATACTAACGCATATATATGGAATTTAGAAAGATGGTAACAATAACCCTGTGTACGAGACAGCAAAAGAGACACTGATGTATAGATCAGTCTTATGGACTCTGTGGGAGAGGGAGAGGGTGGGGAGATTTGGCAGAATAGCATTGAAACATGTATAATATCATGTATGAAACGAGTCGCCAGTCCAGGTTCGATGCACGATACTGGATGCTTGGGGCTGGTGCACTGGGATGACCCAGAGGGAAGGTATGGGGAGGGAGGAGGGAGGAGGGTTCAGGATGGGGAACACATGTATACCTGTGGTGGATTCATTTTGATATTTGGCAAAATTAATACAATATTGTAAAGTTTAAAAATAAAATAAAATTTAAAAAAATTAAATTAAATTAAAAAAAAAAACGGAAGTTGAGACATAGGGAAAGGTTGAAGCCCAGTGAAATTTCTCTTAAAAAGTATAATGGATCTTGCAAGAAAAAATGAATTTTTAAGTGACAGTGATAATAGGCTGTCATAGAAAAGCTGACATTAGAACAAATTCTTCATGGACAAAGAGCGTATAACTCAGAAGAAAAGGACATTTTGCACTAAGTAAATGCCACTAGCTGTGTGGAGCTGCACCCACAAATGGAATGTTCTAGGACCGATAATTTTAGAGTTGTAAAAAAAGAAGCTGGAAGGTAGATTGTAACCTACTTGTGAAAGACTTCAGTTGTCATCCTGAGTAAGTTGGCCTGTGTCCCAAGAGGTAAAAGGAGCCCCTTCAGAGGCACTTTACTCTTTAAGTAAAAGAGAAAAACAGTAGGTTTTGTGTTTTAAGAAGACAATTTGGTTGTGATATAGAGAGTAGACTGTGGACAAAGAGAACATTCACAACAGCATGGTGGTGAACCAACAGGAGAGAGGGGAAATTCCAAATAGGGCAATCAAAATGGGGAGAAAAGGTACACATGGAGTCCAGAAACACCCATGGATCAAGAGGAGTACCAGGTAAAGCCCTGAGGAGTGTTTCTTATTTTCAACTGCCAAGAGATTCAGAAAGATGTGAAAGAGACAACAAGGTCCATTGTCCTGCAATGCCTATACAGAAAGTTTAATGACAGCAGCCCAATGTCCATTGCTTGATGAGTCTGCCGGACACCATGAGTCTGTCAGGCAAAAGGTAAAATGTGAAGATGAGAACAAATATTCCTTAACCTGTAAAGAAAATGTGCAGCTGGATTCATTTTGCATAAGGGTATATTACAAACCACAATTATAACTACATCCCACAGGGATTTTTGCACTCTGAATAGGTAGGTAAAGATGGCTTCTTCAGATTTAAGTGGCACATCTTGCTACCACTTGGCAGCTCTTCAAATGTGTCAGCGTCAGGGAATGTATCATTGATCCCTGTGTTCTTTGTTATGTAGGCAGCCTCTGTGCTCTTCAGCTAGCAAAATAGCAATGAAGGGCAAGGTCCCAGGGCCAGTCATCTTTCCTCAGGGAAGGAGCTGGCAGCTCATCAGCTGATCACTTTTTGGGAGTCATTTCTGCTAAGTAGCACTCTTACCCAAAGGCACAGAAAATACTTAGGTTTTCCTTGATAATACTGAGCACTTTTGTAGCAGTTTCTAATCATTAATTAGTTAATCTGAACACCATCCCTATGAGATAGGTAAGGATAATTATCCTCATTTTACAGATGAGAAAACAAACACTAAGAGGTTAAATGACTTTGACAAGGTTATTTAGGAAGCTGGAGGGGCAGAGCTAAAATGCAAACAACTTTCAGACCTGAAGAAATAAAATGCTCTTTTCATCAGCATGTAGCAAAAGTAATTCTAGCATTTTGAAGCAATCCGTATGATATCATTGTTTTCCTTTTGATTCTAGATGACCTGGGGCCTTAAACCTAGTCCACTGAATCTCCAGTTAGTGATGGGCAGTGACTAATAGAGCAATATATGTTGCTTTTGGCTGCCACCAGTGCTAGATTGAGGCAAGTACTGGAAGATAATGTAAGAGGATTGAAAAAGAAGTATCATAGAGTCGCTTTGACACTGAGTTCAAGTAAAAGAAAATTATTAATTTTAATAGCCCTATATAAAGATATATAACTCTCAAGAATTAGTTCAAGTAAAACATATCAAAATATTAGGAGCAAATCAGTATTTATTTCAAACCATTTGATTTTAACAGTATGGATAGTCTGTAATGAAAAGAACTTAATCAATATAATCTCAAAATATTTACATCAATATTTGCCAAAAATGACCAAAAAATTGCTGGATTCCCTATATTTCAACATGATAGGTTAGGAACTAAGTTCAAGGCTAGATATTAATTTAACATCTATAGTTTAGATATTTCACATAAACAATTTTACCAAAATTGTGGTTTTTTCACATCAACTACCTATACACAAAAGAGTGAATCTATAAAAAGTCATTTTGAAATCAAGTGTTCTTCTCATCCATCCTGCTCTTTCCAAATTTTAATGTGTTCACTACACTATTGGAATTATTTCAGCAGCATATTTTTACTTCTGGCAACTTTCATATGCACTGTAAAATTATAATTTCTTATCAACATTAATAGGGACTTCCCAGGTGTCACTAGTGGTAAAGAACCTGCTTGCCCATGCAGGAGACATAAGGGACATGGGTTCAGTCTTCGGGTTGGGAGATCCCCTGGAGAAGGGCATGGCAACCCATTCCAGTATTCTTGCCTGGGCAGTTTGATGGTCAGAGGAGTCTGGAAGACTACAATCCACAGGGTCACAAAGAGTCAGACATGACTGAAGCAACTGAGCTCGCATCAACATTAGAAGATATTCATAGGCTGTCCACTTGCATATTGGTTTCATGGGGAAATGTTACACAGCGCCTATGTCTGCATATTCATGTAGACAGAAAGGATGTTATACTTGCCTTTGAGTCATGGAGCCTGCAATTATTTGGCTAGTGTAGGTAGGACTTGGATATTAAATGTTTTTTGTTAAGAATATGTTTCTCAATCTAATGTATGTATGTCCTAGAAACAAACATTCTCCTGGGAAAAACATCAGGAAGGTAAAATAAGAAGGAATTCACCGCACATTTGTAAGTCGAGCAACTAAAACCTATTTCATATATATTTCATTCTTCTATATACTTCATTCAATTTGTATAGCTTATTTTTTTATTTTAAATTACATGTTTCCATTAAAGGGGAAATTTTAAAATCAAATATAAATAAGAAAAGTCTCACTATTCTTTTTAAGAAATAGGCTTACCTAAGTCCAAAGCGTTTAAGTACAAATTAAAATTTTAGGAACATTTTCATAGAACAGAGTAGGGAATAGTTAAGTTCAGTTGCAAGATTTCCTAAGCATCTCCTTGAACCATTTCTCATTTTCTTTGATGTTTATCTCTCCTTGTTTGCAAATATCTCTTCCTACTCTCCCACCAAAACTTTTTTAGCAACGCTTCTCCTCCCTGCCCCCATTTCACCTTCCAGAGCCACTTCACTCCCGCTCTTCTCCTTGGACCCCTGGACTACCGCCAGGTTTATCTATCTACTCCTCACACCTTTTTATTTCTACCTCATACTTCAAACTTTCTTGACTTTTCTCACATGAATTCTTATCCATGCTCAGCAAATTCATACTCTACTCAGCAAAACATTGGATCTTTCTCTAGATCCTATGTCTTTTAAGAGAAAGAGAATGTAAATATTTACTACTTGATAGTTTCCCTGTCACAAATCAAAGGAACAAATAAAGAATAGAGGACATTTGAAAAGCTAATTGAAAACAGGAGAGAGAACTGTTAACTCTAATACATGTAAAACTGGCAAAGGTGAAACAACTGATAAAGGTCCCATGCCCAGAGAAATTTAAAAGCAGTCTTACAAGTCTAGAGATTTGCCTCTGTGAAATCAAAAAGGGAAAGGAAAACGATCAGATATCATAGCAGAAAACACGCCTCCCCCAGTTGGACATCACTTTCCCACCAGGGGGTCCCTCTCCTGTATTAGCCTCGCAGAATCAGTGTTCACAATCAATTTCTATTGAGCAGGGACAATTTCAGTCTACTGAGTGAATCTTTGAAAACCTACTAAAGAAAATCTCTAAAGAGGGACTTACTATGCCACAGCAACCCTGACAATGGCAAAGAAAGGTCACAGGCCTCACAGGATGGTAACCCACCACAAAAGCCTTGGTGTGATTTTTTTTTTTTTTTCATTTCTTTTGCTGGCCACTGAGGGCATCAGATCCATTCAGTAATACTAGTGGAAAGAATGGTTTAAAAAAATAGAAAGACACTAGAAAATCAGTGCGACAAAGAAAAAAGAAGGAAATATTCCTGAGGCTTTGCAAGAGGTGTATCTAATGCTATGGAGCACTAGCAAGACCAATTGAGTTTGGTGACCATTAATAAAGCATGATCCCAATTTTAGCTAATCCAAAGATTAGCACCAGCAAGATGGCACATTACTGTCTTCTTCTCCTGGTGAGGACAGGGAAGCAAGACAGTTATATGTGAGCACTGCACTTCAGTGTGTTGGAAAGAAAGTAAACTGTCACTGGGAAGGTCTCATCCTATTCTTCTAAATCAAAGAGAAAAAAGTGGCCTGGCAGTTGACAATGAAGATATTGGCAGACTGAAGTTTGCTAAATATGTGGAGGCTTATCATCAGAAATTTCCAATGAGGGGAAAAAACCAAGACTGAACTCACCTTTGAGAGTGAGTACCTGTCTCGAATGAATAAAAGGAAAGATTGTGGGTAGAAATGGGCAAAACACACACACACACACACACACACACAGCTGTAAAACATCAGAAACAGATATAATTTCCTTAAAAATGGGCTCTATTGAAGTTGTTTTCATGAAATTCCCAAAGACTAACATAATTCAGACTCTAGTTGAATCCTAAGTATAAGTAAGTAAAGAACAGTGTTAAATTTGCAATTCACACAAAGAAAAACATAGTAAGAAAGGGAGACATATGTGTGTGCGTGTGTGTGAGTGAGTGTGTTAAAATAGATCTGGAGCCTTTCAATATTTAGTAAGCATCAGAAGCACCTGCAGAGATGCTTCATTAACACAGATTACTATGCTCCATTCCCCAAAGTTATAATTTCAGCAGGTCTGGGTAGGGCCTTCCAGGTGGTATAGTTGCTGCTGGTCTATGGACCATACTTTGAGTAGCACTGATCTAAAATATGCAACTATATCATAGTCATTTAGGTCTCCTGTAAATTCAGATTTATCACAAGTGGCCAACAGGGGCCTTAATTTCAGAGCAGTTTGCTGAGACATCTGATATCAATCTTTCAACCTCTATGCACCTCAGCTTTCCTTTATGTGAAATTATAAGATAGCGATCCTTAATTCTCTAGTGCAGTTTGATAATTAGGTGTATTCTTAATGGTGGGTGAGGCCCCTAATTATACAATTAAGGTTCGAAAACCTCTTGAAATCCTAACGTGGAGAATACTTCCACACAAATGGCCTTGCTATTATTTTTAAAAATCCCTGTAATATCAACCAAATCCAGAAGAAGAAATTTTGCAATCTATAGCCAATTCACACTTGCCCTGGATAGTAATTATAGAAAACTTATGACTTTTCCATTTGTAAAGGCTGAAGCTTTTGAGGAAATAAGTAGATTCCAAATGTCAAGCACTCAACAGAGCCTTCTCCTCCACTAAAGAGGCAGCTGCAGCTGTGTCTAAGGATGGGAAAGTTTCTGATATTAGAAAAGAGATTTACTCTGTCCAAGCTTGAATTGACTTAGGGGGCAAAGAGTCATTTGTTCAGTGTCCTTCTCTGAAAGAAAGAGAACATTTTGACCATATTTCTGCCAAACTTTTTTATTCTCTAGTCTGACCCTGTTTCTGGACACTCAGCTAAAGAAAAGCAAGTTGATAAAGACATTAATTGTATTTTTCCTATTTTTTTGACTCATAAGTGTAATGAAAATCATTCTCTAGAAAAATATCTTCTACACTAAAGGCATCACAGAGGTTTGAAAAAAATATCATGCTAATCTGATGATCATAATACTAAATTAACCAGTATTGACAATGCAAACACTAAGTGAATTCACCTCTCCTCCCCTCTTTACTTGCCTTGTTTCTCCTTTCTTTGCCTTCCTTTTTCATTTTCCTTTCTCTTCTCTTTCCTCTGCCCTTCTGTCTATCTTCCTCCTAATAAAGGAACATTACATGATTCAAGTTAAAACTCATCATCATCATCATAAATTGATTCAACATCATTAAGTACAATCATGTGGCATTATCATCATCATTATCTCGGGCGGCTGGAGATGCCAAAGCATGTTCCTCCCCTCCTCTCTTTCTTTCCCACAGCTTCCAAGATAAGAGGATCTTTATTCTCACCATCAAACTCCCTATTTCTGAACACAAGCAAAAAGATTATTTTCTCTTTCCTTCTCCCTTTCCCCAATACTATATACTGCCAATGTAATTTCTATAGTTTCTTCCCTTTATTTGTTTTACCAGTAATTATTTAGAGCTCTTTAACTGAGGAGAAATTGGCAAGAAAATTTGGCATTGGACCGCATTTTAGATTTCACTCAATGGTGTAAAGATGTGGAAATGAGTTCCTGTGAAGTACCAATGAACTGCATTTTTCTATTAACTATTTAAGCAAGCATGCAAGATTATTACTTCAAAGCTTCATCTACTGCAATTACGTCTAAGTATGCCTTCACTGGGAAGATCCTAGATGTGATGTCCAAGGGTCATTTCCAAGTTACAATCATGCCTCACTTTCCATAGCAAAATAAAATACAGTCACAGCTCACTGAAGGAGAGGATGTGTCCATCGCAGGGTTACAGTGCAAGTCGAGAGATCTTCTTTCAGACAAATAGCTTAGTGTTGCTTCAAACATCATTTTATTTCCTAATTGGTAGTGCATACTTCTTTGCTGGATAAGTGGAATGGACTAGGTATGGCATGATCCTTAATTAATTGGTGTGCTAGCTACTTAAAAGGGTACACACCACTTGTGTTATTAAACAGTGTCATGTCAGATTTAATGGATGTCATTACGAGGGTTCCTCAGGGATCAATTCTTGGACCATTGTTATTTATGATCTTTATAAATAAGCTGACAAGGCAGTGTTCTGAGTGTTGTGTGCATCCTTATGCTGATGATACAATCCTGGGTGGGAGAGCTCAGTCGTTGAGTGAACTCTATAGCAGCCCTGGTTCAGGGGTTCTTTAGATGGAAATTCAACAAAGCAAAGAAACACTTAGGCATTTTGTGCAGGAATTCTTTAAATCTCTGTTCAAAGGTAAGTTAAATGCTCAGGTACTAATGTGGTCGGAATGATTTAAGAAAAAGTGCTATTTTGGGCTATTATGGACTATTATGCTTACATTTAAGTCATATCAAGTAAATTGTATTTAGAAAGATATCTCAAAATGCTTACTCTGAAAATGTAGAGGAAAATTTAGGCAAATTTCTGCTAATGGAATAATGGGTAATAAGAAAACTAGCTGGTTTTAGCATAGATATTCCCTCCTCCTAAGTGTACTGTCTAACCTTCTCAGTCTGCACGAAACTTCCTACATATTTTCGTTTCCTTGTGTTTACTTTTCAATCTTCCCACTAGATTTTCAACTTTTTGAGGGCAGGACCATGTCTTTAGCTCTGAGTCTCATAGTCCAGGCCACCACAGGTTACATCTTAGATGCTAAGAAAATGTTTATGGAATGAGTATATCAGACTGTGTTTTGGTCAGGAAAAGAGAGCGAGAACAACAAGAGGGAGAAAATTAGAGAGACTACAGGTATATGAACAGAAAAAATCTTAATGTAAAAGATGCAAATAATATAAATTTTTTTATTAATTTATTTTTTATTGAAGGATAATTGGTTTACAGCATTTTGTTGTTTTCTGTAAAACCTCAACATGAGTCAGCCATAAGTATACATATAACCCCTCCCTTTTGAAACTCCCTCCCATCTCCCTCCCTATCCCACCCTTCTAGAATGATGCAGAGCTCCTGTTTGAGTCTCCTGAGACATACTGCAAATTTCTGTTGGCTCTCTATTTCACATATGGTAATGTAAGTTTCCATATTACTCTTTAATCATATTTTTTATTGTTGTTATAAACCTCTGCCTCTATGTTGGCCTTTTGCAGTTCTGTGGAGTTTCCTTTTTTTTTTTTTTCTTTGTTTCCAAATGTGGGACATAAAATTCTAGAAGCCAGTGCCTGGAGGAGTAAAGAAACAGTCCATCAGGACTTTTATCTGAAGCACTGTTGTGGGTGGAGACTCTGGAGCTCACAGAGATATTTGAGAAGCTGCTACTACCATGAGACAAACAGGAGCTTGTAAAGGAGTTTGAGAAGTTTGCTGTTGTGGCTGTAGGTCTGGTCATCCTGACCATAAGGAGTGAGCCCCTGGAATATACTGAGAAGCCACCATATCTGATGAACACAATCTTCCAAAAGTAATGGCCCCTCCTTTTCTTGGGCTCTCATTGTCAAACTTCAACTTGGGATCCTGCAAGGAAAGGGATTATGGAAGTGTAGTCTGGGCTTTTCCTGAACAAGGAAGAGTAGATTTTAGGCACACAGGGAGGAGTGATGCAAAGTTAACAGGTATGCAAATAAAGTGCAAACATCCTAACACAAGGAACACTTGTTCACAACTATTGCCCTAGGTAGAGGAAGACTTTGTTTTAGGACATTATTTAGATATAAATTAAACCAACAGAAGAAAATACCTGCCATCTTCTCTGTATCATCTTTAAGGTTCGTGTTCATGTTAGTCGCTGAATCATGTCCGACACTTTGCGACCCCATGATCTGTCCTTGAACTCTCCAGGCAGGAATACTGGAGTGGGTTACCATTCCCTTCTCCAGGGGATCTTCCCAATCCAAGGATTGAACCCAGGTCTCCTGCATTGCAGGCAGATTCTTCACCGTCTGAGCCACCAGGGAAGCCCTCTTTAAGATTAGCCTGTGAGATAATAAAACAAACATGGGCAAAGAAATAAAAAGCACTGTCTTTGTCAATAAATGTTTTTGTTCTGATAGACTAGGAAAATTAACACAGTAAACAGGAGTTAGTTATTTTATTGAGGATGATTGAGGATTCAGGGTCAAGAATAATTTATATTTTATGATTTAACAGCTAAGTATCCCCAGAGAATATTGCCAGTTCTCTGTCTTTGGGGCATCATAGACATGGCTCATTGAATCTGCCAGAAATAGTCTTGCCTGTCCTAGCTTGGAAGAGAGTGATTGGATTGTTGTGGGTTTAGAACAATCCTGTGTGAACACCCTTCCAATCACTTCCTTCATATCTCACTCTACCTTCACACAACAACAAACTGCAAGTAATAGTACTATAAACTAATGGTTCTTGACTGCTACAGTTAGGCGCAATATCAGTTAATTATTATAATTCTATGCAGGGAATGTGCCATTATTTCTCTCTGAACTAAAAATAGTAAGAATGGACTTGGTGTCATGACTTCAGTTAAGACAAAATCCAAGAGAAACAAAAATGATCTCCGTTTTTTTTTTTTGCTTATATGTCCAAAAGTTTTCTTTTTAAAAAATTTCCTATGGTTTGTACATAAAGAAGACATAACTCTTTTTTAAGGTAGAAATTCAGATAATATGACTATAGTTAGGGTTCATTCATTTACTCTGTGAATAGTAATGAAGAAGCATTTAATATGTACATGTCATTATATTAAGTCCTAGTCCTATGAGGGATACAGAAATGAATCTAAAGTAAGCTATATTCATAATAAATTTACAATCTGCTTAGGAAAATAAAATAAGCTCATAAATAACTCCAATGCAGTGTGAAATATAAGTGATAAAATATTTAGAATCACTACTGTGTGAGTAGTGAAACCAGGGAAGCTGGTCATTGTGTTTTGCTTTGTCGAACGAGTATAACTTGAATTCTCTCCAATTGGGTTTCTAGTTCCTACATTAAACTGCTTTTATCAAGGTCACCCATGACCTTCAAGTTGATCAGACTTTATCTTCATTCACATGTCAGTGTTAGTAGACAGAGTTGGCTATTCCTTCAGACTTTTTCTTCACTTGACTTTCAAGATATTGAAGCCTTTTCTCCTATCTCCCTGATTGCCTCATCTTAGTCACATTGGCTTATTCTTACTATACTCCACTTACACTGGCCCCCTTGCTGTTCTTCAGGCATTCCAGGTACACTCATACCATAAAGCCTTTACTCTGAGTGTTCTTCTATCTGGACCATTCTTTTTCCAGATAACCATATAGCTAACTCTCTCACTTGCTCCAAATCTTACCTCAGATATTCTAGTGGGCTGAATAGTGACCCCTCAAAATACATGTCCACATCCTAACCCCTAGGACCTATGAATGCATTGCTGTTGTTGCTCAGTTGCTAAATCTTGTCCAACTCTTTGCAACCCCAAGGACTGCAGCATGCCAGGCTCCTCTGTCCTCCACTATCTCCCAGAGTTTGCTCAAATTCATGTCCATTGAGTCGGTGATGCTATCTAGTCATCTTATCCTGTGCCATCCCTTCTCCTTTTGCCTTCAGTCTTTCCCAGCATCAGAGTCATTTCCAGTGAGTTGGCTCTTCACATCAGGTGGCCGAAGTATTAATATACACTTACTGGGGAAAAAAAGAATCTTTGTAGACATAATTATGTTAAAGTCCTTGAGATGAGAAAATCCTGGATTATTTGGTTATTCCTTAAATCCAGTGATGTGTCCTTGTAAGAGATACGCAGAGGAGAAACACAGAGAAGCAAGGAGAACACACAGAGGAGCATGTCATACGATGATATGAGACTGTGACAGAGACTGAAGTTATGTACTCCCAAGCCAATGAATATCAGGAGCCACCAGAAGCTGAAAAAGGCAAGGCAGGATTTTCTACTAGGCACTTCAAAGGGAGTGCAATGCAGTCCCAACAACACCTTGAACGGGGCTTCTGGCCTCCATAACTGAGAAAAACAAATGTATGTTGCTGCAAGCCACCCTGTTTGTAGTAACTTATTGCAGAAGCCCTAGAAATCTAATAATAGATACCAAGTGTTCAATGAATCTTACCTTGACCACCCTTTAAAAAATGTCTTCCCCTGTCTGCCTTGCCCCTGATATCTCCAGGTTTGCTTCCCCTGCTCTATTTTTAAGGCACATATCACCTTCCAAAATCCTGTAAGTTTACTTTTTCAAATATGTATTGCTTATTATCTATATCTTACTAAGAAATACAACCCACAATGGCAAATATTTTTGTATGTTTTGTTCACTGATATATCCCAATTGCCTAAAACAGTATCTGGCACATGTTGGATACTTATAGATATTTGCTGATGAAAGTGCAGTCATGAGGCTTCCTGGTGGCTCAGCAGTAAAGAATCTACCTGCCAGTGCAGATCCCGCATGCCGCAGAGCAACTAAACCCATGCACCACAACTATTGACCCTGTGCTCTAGAGCCTGGGAGCCACAAGTACCGAGACCATCTGCTACAATTACTGAAGCCTGTGCATCCTAGAGCCCATGCTCCACAGCAAGAGAAGCCACCACAATGAGAAGCCTGTGCAAGGCAACTAGAGAATGGACCCTGCTCGCCCGTGTGCTGCAACTGGAGAAAAGCCTGCGCAGCAATGAAGACCCAGCACAGCCAAAAATTAAGAAAGAAAGAAAGCATAAAGCACAGTCAATAAATGAGAAAACACAGAAAATGTTTAAGGAACAATGAGATACACAGTCTTGAGTTTACCAATGGATCCTTGTGATATAGACCCGGGAAATCAGACCGGGAGAAATCTAGATTAAAAAAGACAATACATTGAAACATAAAAACCTACAGAAATTTATTTTGTGTAGGTACATTGTGTGATCAGAGCTATGCTTCCTCAGGCATAATTGATGATTCCTTCCTAGCTGAGAAAGTCATCTTATAAAATTTCTGGCCTTCATGGATCTTTCACTCATTTCCATCAAGGAAAAGGTGGAACTTAGTTCATGGTGAAATTGATAAAGGGATAAACTAGAGTAGTTCAGAATATGCATTCCTCTTTTGAGAGACTACTCACAGGATGCATGTGATCTGCTCTCCAACACCATTAATTCTTAAGAGGCCCAGGTCCCTGCCTGGAAAAGCTTATGAAAGTATAGCTAATCTAACTGACATAGGAATAGCTAAGGAACCTGCAAAGAATTTGTTTTCTACTCCATTACCCCATGACCTCACTAGACAGAGTTACCAAAATAGGCAAAGATTCTTTGTTCACTGGCATCAGATAACTCAAGGCAAATTTTCTCCAATTTGTGATTTTCATATTACATCTCATTTGATGCAGAGTATAAATTGAAAAGGCACCCAAAAAGACAAAAAAAAAAAAAAAAAGTGTTTGGAAGATAGAAGCAAAGCATCACTTTTAAAATTGAGAATTAAGAATATTTTGTAAACAGTACTTAGAGCCATCAGGACACATTAGTCTTCTTGTAGATAAGTCAAAGCTACTATTTTTCAAAAGACAGAAGGAGAGTACCTTTGCCTAAATCTAAGTTTTATATCTTACTAGCTCTTTTAATCTGACCAATTATTTTGTGTCTTTTGACCTCAATTTCTTCATGTTTAACTTAGGATAAATTTTTGTTCATGTACTCAATGCTAAATGACCTGTGTTCATGTGAACCTCCATATTTCCATGAGAAGGAATTTCGGCTATAATAACACTGCTAGTTTCTCTTCCACTCCCTCATCTACTTACCTAGTTGGGTTTTGAGTGAAAGAAGTGACCATGTTCTGCTCAATACTTTTGTTTGTGTGTTTGTTTGTTTTTGAATGTGGCCATTTAAGGGATACACACACACACACACACACACACACACACATATATATATATATAGTTTGTTTGTTTGTTTATTTTCTGCTACTCTATGTTGTAAGCTTAAGGAGCAAGCCCCAGTGGGTAGAGGCCTGCAACCATCCACCCATTCCATGACTGGGAAATAAGTTTTTCTAATTAGAAGGTAAAGTATTAGCAAATCTACTGTGACCACACATATATCCTTTGTCCTCAATTTAGCCTTCATCAATAACAAAACTTAATTTTCCTTCCACCTCACTGATTTCTGTATTTATTTTCATATTGTTCCAAACTGGGGTAGGGAAGAGCTACATTATGAATGGCTTTCCTCAAAACTCTAACATCCTCTACAAATGTAAATTAATACAATTATTATGCAATATCTTTGAGCTGTGTTTGCAAGTGACTATCATGTGTATTTATTTTTGCTTGCTTTCTCTGCTACAAGCCCTGAAATATCTTTATCTTAAACCATTAAATTTTCTACACCAATAGCAAATCAGAAAAGGGCAGAGAAGGAAATAAATTAGATTAAATACTCAGTAAATTATATAGATTTGTAGTGCTTTGTAATTATGCAGTCTTTTACTGTATAATTCCTTGAAAATAAAAGTCTTCCTGTTCACACATTTAAATAGTTCTATTGGTTTCTGGGTATGTGTGTTTACAGTTTTCAATAAAAGAATCATTCCTTCTTATTTTTAGAAAAAAAAAAAAAGCTATCAAAAAGAGGTTTGTTGTTCCATCATAACCCTGCTCTCCTTGACTCCTTCCACTCCTTAGTTGAGGTCATTATAACCCTGTACCCAGGGTAAAGGAAAAAGTTTGTCTATTGTTTTCTTCTTCAGTCTCAAATGGCTAGAAGACATGTATCTTGAGCTTAGTCACCAAACAGTATATCCTCCAAGTCTGGGTTATATGCCTATTTTGTTTTTATGTGTTTTTATATAGTACCATTATTTGTGGGGTAATCTTATTGATATCATTATAATTTGTTTTATGTGTTAAGTAGTGTAGAGGCCTTGCTAACACTGCTATAGTTAAAGGTCTTCAGCATATTTTTCGATTCAAACATATTCTCTGATTGAAAACACATAGTTTTTACTCTCTGGTTTATGCCATTTGCTGTTGGAAATTTTAGCCCTTTTCCTTAGAACTAGATCATATCCAATCTTCCAGAAACTCTGCCCATGAGAAATGACCCATGTTCTACATATGCAAAGCTCTGCAGCTTTTTACTTAGCCTGATATATATCACTTTTTTCGATTCCCATGTGCTAGCACAGTGCCTGTTTGTGACCCAAACTTTCTTTCTGTTTCCCTAACTTTTCAATCTGTAACACTATTGCTTGGTTGCCTTTTTTGTTTACACTAAAAATTCACAGATTTTAAGTGCTCTTATTACTCATATACCTTCAACCTATGTTCTCTGTTTTCCTTAATTCCTTAATCTGAGAAGATGTTCCTCAGAGAGGAAAATTCTGGAGTTGTTATGACATCTTATTTCACTAGTGAGACTGTTTATAGAAAAGTAGTTGCAGTTACTCAAGCAAGAATAACTTATTCATATGCTGTGCACTATAGCAGAGGTGACAACATCTGATAATGTATAAGAATCACTGGGGACAAACACATCATGACAGCTTATTTTGTTTTCTTAGGAATTATTCCATGCTCATTAGGTGCATTTATTATATCTTGAACATTTTTTTATTTGTAGTACCATACAGAAACATACTTTTACGTACTGAACATTCATGAATAAATGTACATGAATTACAGATAGCATCTAATCACCTAGTTATCTGTTATTTGAACTTGAAAACTCTTCATATCTACAGCTAAAAAATGGAAAGAAGGAATGAAATTATACTGTAAGTGTCATGGTCACTTACAGTCTCAAATAACCACTCTGCTTTTAAAATGACATTAGAAAGGGACCAAGAGAGAACTTTCAACTTAGGTTAGGATATAGAAAGTTATAGAGTGCAATCTTTCCAACCTAACAAAAGGCCAGTTAAATGACAAAATCATAGATTTTAAACCAATATGAAAGCTGAAGAAAGAAAAATAAAAAGTCTACTGAGTGGAGAATTTTCTGGAAGAAAAGCACAGCTGCTTTCAGCCAAACTTTTTACAAACTTGCAGTGACCACATGTGGACTGGTGCAATGGATTAGAATTGTTAAAAGTCAAGGAGTGAGTCTGCATCTACTTGCCAACTCTTTCCCAAGACATTTCTCCAAACGCAAAGATCTAATATGCCAAAAGCTAGGGCAGGGCAAGAATTCTGAAAGAGACTTCCCTTTGGAATTTGTAGGGCCTTCCCCTAGTGTAAGTCAGTGAAGGTTGCCGAGGAGAGCAGAGGGAAATCCCTCTGGGACACACTCAGAAGCTTTATCAAGAGAAGTCACTGACTGCAAAAGATACATGAAAAGGTCAAAGAACAAAAAAAAAAAAAAAAAAATTCCTCCAAGACACTTTGAACTTTGACCCAGTGCAATGAAGAGGTTGTCCAGAGGTTAGTACAGGAAAGCTGAGCAGAGAGAGTACTCCCAAGGTACAGAAAGCCAAGAGCAAAACTGGAGGGAAGAAAGAACTCACCAGTGACCAACAAAGCAAGCAGCTGGATATAAAGGAGACAGAGATCACCCACAATTTGAAAAGCTAGCAGGAGGCCTCTAAAGCATAAAGAAATCTCTGGAGTTTCTCAGTTGAAGCTAGTGGTGATTTGCTATTAACTAAAGTTGTAGCAAAGCCTAAATCCAACTCAGTTACTTGATTAAGATTGAAAATACTGGACACACAGAAGCCTGACAGAAGGGAACATGTCTTTTTCTGGGAAATAGACATTATTTACTTCAGCCTCTAGTATTCCTTTATACGCAACGTGAAGCACATAATTAAAAGTCATGAGACACGAATCAAGAAAACATCACCTACAATTAACAGAGGACACAGTAGAAGCAAATTTAGAAATAGAACAGATGTTGGAATTATGAAATGGTGATTTTAAATCTTATGTTTCTATATTTCAGTATGTTAAAGAACAACGGGGGAAAGGTGGACAATAAACATAAACATTTGGGGCTTTGAGCAGAGAGAAAAAAAAAAAAACACAGAAGAATAAAATAGAAACATAAAGGACATTATCAGAAATAAGGCTTCTCTGGTCACTCAGTCAGTAAAGAATCTGCCTGCAGTGCCAGAGACATGGGTCCAACCCTGGGTTAGGAAGATCCCTTGGAGAAGGAAATGCCACACCACTTCTGTATTCTTGCCTAGAAAATCCCATGGAGAGAGGAGCCAGGCAGGCTACAGCCCATGGGTTGCAAGAGTTGGACGCGACTTAGTGACTCAGCCACATATCAGGAATAAATGAAACATTCGTGGGCTGAACACAAGACTAGAAACAACAGTGAAAATAATCACTGAACTTGAACATCAGGAGAAATTATTCAAACTGCAATGCAAAAGGAAACTATAAATGTAAAAGCAGAACTAAGTGTAAAAGATCTATGGAACAATATTAAAATATTAAATGATTTAACATATGAATGATTGAAATCCTAGCTAAAAAGAAAAGAGAAAATGGAGTAGAAGAATATTAGATTGAGAAAGAAATTACTGAGAATTTTTAGTAATTAAGGACATCAACTCTAGGGTCCAAAAAAGCAAAGTAAACACTAAGCCAGATAAATTTAAAGAAAATCACACTTATGGACTCCATCAAAATTCTGAAAGAAAAAGAAAAAATAAATAGGTCAACCAAAGGAGGAAACTAAATACATTTCATACCAAGAAACAAGAAGAAAGCTAATATGGTAGAGACTAATGATTCTCAACAAACACAAAACCCATGAATGTTGCCTTGTGGGGAAAAAAAAAAAATTTACATGTGTGATTAAGTAAAAATCTTGAGATGGGGAAATTTTCCTGGATTATTTTATGGCTGCAATATAATCACAAGGGACTATAAGTAAAGGAAGAGGGTCAAAGTCATACAAAATTACTCGAAGAAAGCAGAGGGAAAAAAGAGATTGAAAGATGCTATGTTTCTGGATTTTAACTCATTATTTCCGTGGGAATTTTTGCAGAAACTAATGCCTGTGATCTCTGATTTTTATTTTGTCTCATCACAATTTAACTCTGTTATTTCACTAATACTTTGTCAGTTGTTACATTCAATAGTTACACTTGATACACCTATAAAGTCTCTAAACTTTTACAAAGTGTTGTCTTCAATCTACTCTTTTGTAGACAAAAAAAAATCATTCTCTAGCATTTTTTTTTTCATTTTTCTTATTAGAATCAATCACTAAAGTCTTTTGTCTTTGTTGGTCTAAAATCCGGAGAAGGCAATGGCACTCCACTCCAGTACTCTTGCTTGGAAAATCCGATGGATGGAGGAGCCTGGTAGGCTGCAGTCCATGGGGTCGCTAAGAGTCGGACACGACTGAATGACTTCACTTTCACTTTTCACTTTCATGCATTGGATAAGGAGATGGCAACCCACTCCAGTATTATTGCCTGGAGAATCCCAGGGACAGAGGAGCCTGGTGGGCTGCTGTCTATGGGGTCGCACAGAGTCTGAATCAGAGCTATATTCTGAAGAACTATCATCTTCTGAGACACTAGTATATATGTCACACAGACAATCAGGAAAAGTATCTGCATAAAATTCACCAAAAAATTGTTCACTCAAAGTTTGTGATGCATCAATTTTAAAATTTTACAGTTTTAACATATACACAAGATTGGAACAAAAAACGAACGGAACAAAATGTGGATGTTAACAACAGTCATAATGGTATAATGAACCCTTGATCAATTTTAAGCTCTCACAACCTCTCACAGTGATGTTAATTGTATCACTTTCTAAAAACATATTGATATATCTCTGGTCAATAATGTTCAGGTAACAAAAGATGTATCAATATGACTCCCAGTCAATAATGTGTTAAGATGGAGATAGGGCTTCCAAGGAATACAGATCAAAGAATGGTGGCCTTTACAAACTAGAAAAGGAAAGTAAAAGATCATCCCCTAGAGCTTCTAGAAGCAACTCAGACAGCCCATATTAAGACCTCTAATCCCAAAGCTAAAAAAATAAATTTATATTGTTTTCAGACACTAAGTGTATTTTGTTTCAGCAATAAGAGAAAATTAATACAAAATTTGGCAAGGTCTTATAATACAAGATTAATATATAATAAGTGAACTATATTTACATATATTAGTAATGGAAAATTAGGGAATAACTTTTTTTCAAAGACTATTAAAACAGGAATATAAAAAATTCAAATACTTAAAAACAAATCTAATAGAATATATACATGACTAAAACCTAAATAGCATTGCTGGGCTTGAATGATAATCATTTAGAAGAAATATAGAAGAATATTTTTACAAACCTGAGTTAGGCAAAGATATGTTAAAGAAGTCACAAAAGCACTGACTGTAAAAATTTTTTAATTTAGAAAACCTTAAAAAATTGTAGGGCAAACTGGAAACTCAAGTGAGGTTTCTATGTTGCAATCTTGAGGCAGAATTTCTTCTCCAGGAAATCTCAGTTTTCTCTTTTAAAGTCTTCAACTGATTGGATGAGATCTACCCACATTATCCAGGATAGTCTTCTTTACTTAAAGTCAACTAATTGTAGATGTTTACCATATATTTTTATCACCACACAGGTATATGCTAAAGCTGAAACTCCAGTACTTTGGCCACCTCATGAGAAGAGTTGACTCATTGGAAAAGACTGACGCTAGAAGGGATTGGGGGCAGGAGGAAAAGGGGACAACAGAGGACGAGATGGCTGGATGGCATCACGGACTCGATGGACATGAGTTTGAGTGAACTCCGGGAGTTGGTGATGGACTGGGAGGCCTGGTGTGCTGCAATGTATGGGGTCGCAGAGTCGGACACGACTGAGCAACTGAACTGAACTGAACTGATACACAGGAACATATTTTTATTCAAAACATAAACACTTAGATTAGTGATTGACTATCATCTATTCAAGTTGACATACAAAATTAACTAGTAGAGACACCATAATGAAAATTAATAATCAAGCCCTAGCTTGGAGGAAAATGACATAGAACTTTTTTCTAAAAACTAACTCATTTTAAAACTATAAAAACAATTACTTTAAATCAAAAACAAAAGAGAAACAATGCAATAAAGACAGGCAAAAAATCAGATATTTTACAATAGATTTATGTATAATTAAAAAACAAATAAAATGCTACTCAACATTATTTGTTATAAGGAAAATATATACTGAAATTACAGTGAGAAACCATTGCTTACTCATTAGAAAAGCAAAGGTCAAAAAAGCTGGCAATACCAAAGGCTGGTGAGAATGTGAAACAACTAAAACTCCCCTACACTGCTCATGGAAGTCAAGCTTGGTAAAATCACTTGGAGAGCTGTTAGGCAGTTCCTTATAAAATTAAGTATACACTCATATATAAACTACAAAATAACTTCTATGTTCAATTCAGTTCAGTTCAGTTGCTCAGTCGTGTCCGACTCTTTGCAACCCCATGAATCGCAGCACGCCAGGCCTCCCTGTCCATCACCAACTCCCGGAGTTCACCCAGACTCACATCCATCGAGTCAGTGATGCCATCTATGTTAATGCCCCCCAAAAATGAAATAATAAGTCCAAAAATTTGTGCAAGAATGTCCGTGGCAGCCTCATTCAGAATAATCAGTAGCTAGAAAGACCCAAATGTCCATCTACAGGAAAAGTGGATAATACTCTGTCATGTGGAAGATTACTAAGCAATATAAAACAATATAGTATTGATATATACAACAACATAGATGACTCTCCCATCATGGACAGAAGGAGAGTCTGGGGGAGAATGGACACATGCAAAAGTACAGTTGAGTCCCTTTGCTGTTGACCTGAAACTATCACAACATTGCCAATCAGCTATTGTTGTTCAGTCACCAGGTTGTATCCAACCATTTACAGCTTCATGAACTGCAGCATGCCAGGCTTCTCTGCCCTTCACTATCTCCCAGAGTTTGCTCAAACTCAGGTCCATTAAGTCAGTGATGCCATCCAAACGTCTCATCCTCTGTTGCCCCCTACTCCTCTTGCCTTTAATCTTTTCTAGCATCGGAGCCTTTTCCAATGAGTCGACTCTTAACATCAGGTGGCCAAAGGATTGGAGCTCCAGATTCACCACCAGTCCTTCCAATAAATATTCAGGGCTGATTTCCTTGCTGTCCAAGGGACTCTCGAGTGTCTTGTCCAGCCCCACAGTTCAGAAGCATCAATTTTTCAGCACTCAGTTTTCTTTATAGTCCAACTCTCACATCCATACATGACTACTGGAAAAGTCCTATCTTTGACTAGACAGACCATTGTTGGCAAAGTGATGTCTCTGCTTTTTAATACACTGTCTAGGTTTGCCATAGATATTCTTCCAAGGAGCAAGTGACTTTTAATTTTGTGGCTGCAGTCACCATCTGCATTGACTTTGGAGCCAAAGAAAATGAAATATGACACTGTTTCCACATTTTCCCATCTACTTACCATGAAGTTATAGGACCAGATCCCATGATCTTCGTTTTTTGAATGTTGAGTTTTAAATCAGCCTTTTCACTCTCCTCTTTCACCTTCATCAAGAGGGTCTTTAGCTCCTCTTCACTTTCTGCCATTTAAGTGGTATCATCTGCATATCTAAGGTTGTTGACATTTCTCCTGACAATCTTAATTCCAGCTTGTGATTCATCCAGCCTGGTAATTTGCATGATGTACTCTGCCTATAAATTAAATAAGCAGGATGATAATCCTCCTTTCCCAATTGTGAAACAGTTTGTTCTTCCATGTCTGTTTCTAACTGTTGCTTCTTGACATGCATACAGCTTTCTCAGGAGGCAGGTAATGTGGTCTGGTATTCCCATCTTATTAAGAATATTCCACAGCTTGTTGTGATCCACACAGTCAAAGGCTTTGTTGTGGGCAATGAAGCAGAAGTAGATTTTTTTTTTGGGGGAATTTGTATGCTTTTTTGCTTTTTCTATGATAATCAGCTATACTCCAATAGATGGGTTTTTTTTAAAAAAACAAATTTTTATTTTATATTGGAATCAGCTATACTACAATATAAAATAAGAAGTTTTTAAAAATATGAGTGAAAGAAACCAGATGTAGAATAATACATACTGAATGATTAAATTTATATGATGTCTAAGAATAAGCAAAATTAATTTTCAGTGATATAATCCAAAGGAATAACAGGAATGAACTCTTTAGGACAGTCATGAAGGAATATGTTAGAATGAAGGAAATTTACTGTATCTTATTTGGGTACCAGTTACAATGATCAAATATACGATTGTCAAAATGCAGCAACTTGAAGTTTTTAGGGTCTCTGTAATTTATTGTTTAAGAATTAACCCCCAGTGAAAAATAAGAATAAAACATGAGGTACAATAGCTTCTTGAAGAGATATTTTACTGCTACTGCTTTATAGAGGCAGTTTCCAAAATCTTGGATTAGAAAGAAAGAAAGTGATACTCTAAAGAGGGTGCTCTTTTTTTCCCCAGAGAAAATGACCTGCTGCTTGATATCATTCATTTACCTCTAGAGACAGAAAATGGAATAAAAATAGTAGAATTGCTTTTTTCTGAAATAAAACAGATCAAGTCTAATCAATTTGTGTTCATTGTATGTGAAGAGATAGAAGCTTGATACACAGAAGCAGTCTCATTAAATTTTTGCTTAAACTATTATACTGGTCTATATTTCAAAGGGGAGTTAATTGAAAGTGAAAATATTGGGGGTTTGAGTTCTTTTTTTTAATATATTGTGTCAGTCCTATCTGAAATATATAGTATCTGTAAGTCAGATATGAAAGCAAGACAAAGCTTGTTAAACACACATGGATACCAAGAGAATGGTTTCCTTAGCGATGATACCCACATGGACTAAGCACCCAGCTCAAATTTATGAGAGCAGCCACACAAAGAGAGAGTGCTAAATTGCTTAGATTATTACATGTGGACTACGTGTAGAATTTTACTAATGTATAATGAAATGTTTCACACGGAAAAGTTCTTTCTTTGAAAGAATTTTTCTAGTACCATTGAGCATGCATGTCTCAGACTACACATACATAAATACATATATATTTATGTATATATGTGTATTTATACATGATTAATACTATAACATCTGGCATTTTGAGGAACTGAATTTACTGGAATGCTATACACCCATTTTTCAATGATGACAATAGCAAATTTTTTGACAGAGATTGAAGAAAAAATAATAATATAGATGTTTACTTTGGAAGATATTTTCTAGGGAGAGGGTTTTAAGCAAAGATATATTACTTGAATCCTAGAGCTGAAAGGAATTAGGGGTCATCTGGTTCATCTTCTATGCCCAAGCTAGAACTCTTTCTACTACATTGACTGATGACTAATCTGTCTCTGATTGAATTCTTTCAGCAACAGGGAAGTTTCTACTTTGGAAATCAGCCCAATCAGATTCCTCTCTTGAGAAAAATTAATGTAGAGTTGTAAATACTGATTTCTTATAAGCTCTGGAGTTGAAAGTTTAAACAGAGTGAAATCTAGAGATTCAAATAAAATTGGCAGAAAGAGAAGTGAGACAATGTGAAGGACAGGAAGCCAAGTAATCAAAAAGGATAATGACAGAGGGGAAAAGAAACAGGAAGCCACATACTCCTTGCCACAGTTGTCTTGCTTTCTGCCTCTTTCTCTCTACATACTCATCCAAGCATTTTGCAGTCATCTGTGCTTGGGTTTAAGTACCTCAAAACATGTGCCACTTTGAGGGACAGCTGAAAACTGATCTAAATAAATAATTAGCATTGTCTGAAATGGCAATTATAGAGGCCCCATGTGATCTCACCACTCGAGTACCAGTCTTGGTTATCTCTTCTTGGTGTACAGAGAGATGTTTGGATTCTCAGAAGATGGAGCCTCAGCAAGAAGAAGCTGAGGAAATTAAGACTTTAAGAGTTTGCCAAGACCACTGGAAGATGGATCCATTTTTGCCAATATAAAGTATTGCTGTTAAAACAAGATTCTTTTAAGCTAAAAGTAACGAAAACTCTCTTATATAAGTGACCAGTGGTTGTAGAATATTATTTCAGTTCTGTGAAATCATAAGAGGAGGAAAAAAGTAAAGATTTTAACAAGAGGAACTGGTCAAAAATACAAATAATCATGAATTTGAAAAACTTTTCTTTACCTTTGTCCAAGAAAATATGCTCACTTCCATCTGTACAAGTTCAGGTAAATTCACTGTTTCTATTATGCAAACACTGTGAATTAGTTTGAAAGGTGACTTTTTTCTTAATCTTCTTACCCATTTTTGACAGTTTTAGGATACTTCTTCCTTTTGGTTTTATTTTCTGGATACACTTATTTTCTTTCATAAAAAGCATATACCTTCACAATTGTAAGCATTTTTTCAGGTTTCATCTCTAGGGAAAGAAGTTTATCTCAAAAGTCGCCTATTGCTGACTTAGAAATCCAATTCCATCATATCTATGGATAAGAGTGCCTCCGAGTATTATTAAATGATGTGGAATAGATGGATAAGCTTCAGGTATTTACCAGAAAATCGGAGTATAATTCCTTCTCCCAGAAAAGAAACTTAGCAATTATATTTTTTTTAAAAAGTTTTGTTAATCCCTGTAGAGTGCCAAAAAAGAAAAATATAAAAAATCAAATGTCTGAAACATGCTGATTATTCTAGTTAGAGCTACATATCAAGACCAGAGAATAAAAGTACTTACTGTCTTCCAAATTTAAAAGAAATTCTTAATTTAAAAGAAAATAAGAAGCTGAGCAAAAAATTCAGTTCTTAAAAGATTTAAAAAGTCTTCCATTTTAGCAGCCTTTTAAATACATGTCCTACTCTAAGGCAACACCATTTTCAAGAAATTTCCATGGGATGCATATTGGCACAAGGAATTTGGTAACAGATGTTAACATTTAAATGTATGTATCCACTAATGTCCTGTGTTGAAATATGTCCTGAGATGATATGGAAAATGCAGACACATATCTATATATTTACACATGTATGTGTGCATGTTTCAATATTCACTGAAACAGATTTCATAATAGAAAATATCCTAAACATCACTTGTAAGGAATAAAGTAAAAGATACATATAATCAGAACGTGTGCATACACGCATGCTTAGACATTTAGTTATGTCTGACTCTTGGTGACCCTTTGGACTGTAGCGTGCCAGGGTCCTCTGTCCATGGGATTTTCCAGGCAAGAATACTGGGTGGGTTGCCATTTCCTTTTCCAGGGAATCTTCCTGACCCAGGGATTGAACCTGTGTCTCTTACGCCTCCTGCATTAGCAGGTGGGTTCTTGTCCACTGGCACAATCTGGGAAGCCCATAATGCACAACGGGTGAGATTATTTATAAGTAGACTAATTAAGAGAAGCCAGGGTTTGGTGGACACCATATGAGTAACATTTTTTATGAAGGATTTGTTATATGGCTATGAGATCCATCAACCTGCCAAAAACAGCTTAACTAAAGGCCTTTAGTTTTCTAATATCACTTAGTAGCTTGAAACAATGACATTTATTTTCTCATAATTCTGTAAATCAGGAATTTAGGTAAGGTTCCTCTGGGGAGTTCTTCTGTTCCACATAGTATTAGCTGAGGCCACTTATGAGGTTACAGTCAGTTGATAGCTGGGGATAAGACCTCCCAAGATGGATTCATTTCATGTCTGGAACTCTGAAATATATGGAAAACTAACATCTCTCACCCTTTTTCTCTCTTTCTCTTTGTCTTTTTCCATGTGACTTTCTGTAAGGCTAGTTTAGATCTTTTTCGGTTCATTTCAGTCTCTCAGTCGTGTCCAACTCTTTGTGACCCCGTGAATCACAGCACACCAGGCCTCCCTGTCCATCACCAACTCCCAGAGTTCACTCAGACTCATGTCCATCGAGTCAGTGATGCCATCCAGCCATCTCATCCTCTGTCATCCCCTTCTCCTCCTGCCCCCAATCCCTCCCAGCATCAGAGTCTTTTCCAATGAGTCAACTCTTCGCATGAGGTAGCCCAAGTAGTTTGGAGTTTCAGATTTAGCATCATTCCTTCCAAAGAAATTCCAGGACTGATCTCCTTCAGAATGGACTAGTTGGATCTCCTTGCAGTCCAAGGGACTCTCAAGAGTCTTCTCCAACACCGCAGTTCAAAAGCATCAATTCTTCAGCTTTCTTACAGTCCAACTCTCACATCCATACATGACCACAGGAAAAACCATAGTCTTGACTAGAGGAACCTTTGTTGGCAAAGTAATGTCTCTGCTTTTTAATATGCTATCTAGGTTGGTCATAACTTTCCTCCCAAGGAGTAAGCGTCTTTTAATTTCATGGCTGCAGTCACCATCTGCAGTGATTTTGGAGCCCAGAAAAATAAAGTCTGACACTGTTTCCACTGTTTCCCCATCTATTTCCCATGAAGTGGTGGGACCGGATGCCATGATCTTTGTTTTCTGAATGTTGAGCTTTAAGCCAACTTTTTCACTGTCCACTTTCACTTTCATCAAGAGGCTTTTTAGTTCTTCTTCACTTTCTGCCATAAGGGTAGTGTCATCTGCATATCTGAGGTTATTGATATTTCTCCCGGCAGTCTTGATTCCAGCTTGTGTTTCTTCCAGCCCAGCGTTTCTCATGATGTACTCTGCATATAAGTTAAATAAGCAGGGTGACAATATACAGCCTAAATCCCATTATAATCTAGTAGATCTGACAGTATATCTGGGGCAGATAGTGATAAGGTATTCAGCCATCAGCATGCCCCTACAGGTGATCACAGTTCCAAATTTAGGATTTTAGAGCAAAGTTATGCTATGCACACACTTATTTTCCTTTGAGAAACAGCTTCTGATTTCTACTAAGATTTAGTAAAAACAACACTTGGCTGTGGGCTACCAAGGAACAGTGCAATCTGAGTTTCCCTTCAGATTCAACATTGTCTCTAGTTTGTTGTGTTACAAACTCAGCATTGTGAGTTTCCCCTTACAAACTCAGCTATCTGAGCAAGCACCCTATCACCAAATAGAAGTGTTCTACAGAAGACTGAGCTTTGAGAAAAAGCCCCAAAGTACAAAAAACTACATGAGCAAGTGGCTCGGATTTTCACAGTCCCTACCTACTACATGCCTTCTTCTATTTCAACCTTAACTCTGACTTTATGGACAAGTATATATAACCAAGTGAAAAAAGACAGAAATATCAGGCCTAGTTTACAGATGGCTCTGCATGATACGCTGGTACTGCCTCAAAGTGGATGATCACAGCACTATACTTTGTAGGAGAATGGTGAAAGAAAATTCACCAATCAGCAGAACTTCAAATAGTATGCCTGGTTGTTTGTTTGAAAGGAGAGATGGCAAGAAATATGGCTCTACATTGATTCTTGAGCAATGGCTGAGTATTCAGAAACTGAGAGGAAACACAACTGGAAAATTACGTGACAAGAATTCTGAGGGAGAGATATGATCATAGATTTCTCTGATTGGTCACAGTGAGGAAAGATATTTATGTTCCACCTGAAGGCTCATCAAAAAGCAATCTTAGCAGAGGAAAGGCTATTTGACTATCAGTCATCCTTCTTTCCCATCTGACCTTGTTTTTGCCCAAAAGGATTATGAACAAAGAACCCACGGTGACAAGGGTGGATGAGACACCACACATAAGCTCAGATACATGACCTTTCAATTACCAAGGCTATAACCACTGCCAGGTGTCTACCTGGCCAACAGCAGAGACCAACCCTAAGACCCCATATGGCAGCAGTCTCCACATGCTAGAGATCCTCAAGCTGCTTACTACTGTTGGCTGATTACATTTGAACACTTCCCTCCTAGAAGGGATAGAACTTTGTTCTCACTGGAATAGATACTTTCTGTGGATACAGATTTGCCTTCTCTGCCTACAATGCTTTTGCCAAGATCACCACTGTGGACTTACAGAATGCTTTATTCACCATCTGGGTATTCCACTCAGCACTGATTCTCCACAGGGAATTCATTTTATAGCAAATGAAGTGTGGCAATGGGCTTGTGTTCAAGGAATCTACTGGTCTTGCCACATTTCCCATTGCCCTGAAGCAGCTAACCTGACAGAATGATAAAATGGCCACATGAATAATTAGTTACAGCACCAAACAGATGACAACACCTTGCAGAGCTAGGATAATGTTCTCCAGGATGTGGTCTACACTCTGTGTCGGTAGCCAAAGAATGAATTTCCCTCATACCTAAGATTCACATGTCTGGAATCAAAGAATAAATATTGGGAGTAACTCTTTCCACTATTAATCTTAATTATCTACTAATGAATTCTGTTCTTTTCATTCTTGCAATTTACAGCTCTATTTGGTTTATAAGTCTTAGTTCCCAAGAGTATGTATTTCCACCAGGAAATACAATTGCAGTTCCATTAAACAGGAAACTTTAGGCTCTTGGTATTAGTGAACCAAGGGCAAAAAGGTTATTAGTGTACTGAATTTGATTATTGGTTCTGACTATTAACAGTAAATTGTGTTGCTTCTACATAATGAAGACAGGGAGGACTATATCTGAATACAAATCATTGTGGGCACCTGTAAGCACTCCAATGTCCCATGATAAAAGTTAATGTAAAACATCAATAACAGGTAGAAATACAGGTAGGAATACTTATAGCACAGATTTTTCAAAGATGAAGTTTTGAGTCAACAAACAGTAAAGGGACCATGACCAGCTGAGTTGCTTGCTAAGGTCGAAAGAAATATGGGGAGTGGAAAAAAGAAGTTTACAAATACTATAAATGAGAACGGTAATGGTAATGAGTATTTCCTCCTTACTTTGATAGAATTTTTTTATGGTAAATTCTTCCTTTGCATTCTTTTGTCTTTCCTCTTTCCATTCTTTTTTTCTCTATAGCTTGCTGCTATAGTTTAATATAAAAGAAATTCCTCAGTCTGAAGTAATTTAGGGTGAGATATTATGATAGTAAATAAGACATTTCAACACTCAATAGATTATGGACTATCAGCAAAATTGTGGGCAAGAAAAGCAAATCCTCACCCAGAACAAGTTTTTATTCAAGTTACATTCAAAGTGTGGCCATTTCCAGGATGTAAAGAGAACTAATGAAACAACTTCTATCAGGCAAACTTATCCCTCTGGGATTGAGGCTACACAGAGGGCTCTATGTTGACTTTTGGTGTTGGGCTAGTCAGTCTTTGAACAGGGACCATAACCAAATCAGTAGTAGAAAGTCTATGTTAGCATTGCTATGTACATCCTGAATTCCTGCCATCATGGCCACTTTGTACAAGAGCATCTTGCAGATGAGGTCAGGGAAGAGGAGACACTGCCTCAAAAATTAAGATTATGAAATTCAACCAAGGATAAAGAGAGAGAGAGAGGAGGGAGGAAAGTAGGAAAACAGAGGAAGAACAATGGTTTCTCTTTCTTTCTGCCTTTTGATCCTCCACTTTTCTGTCTCTTAATAATAAAATCGAAGAAATGCAATTTGCAAACTCTTGGCCCCAGCATCACATAGCAGTATTGAAGGATAGGTAAGGGGTGGAAAGATAGTAGAAAAATAATTGGCACATTAACCCCATTACATCCTATTGTGAAACCTTCAACAATAAAGCAGAAATACAAATAAACTGAAATATGGCTTATGAATCAAGAACAATTGGCAGTCTTTTAGGATTTAATAATAACATTACTGAAAATTCAGTTCAGTTCAGTTCAGTTGCTCAGTCGTGTCCAACTCTTTGCGACCTCATGAATCGCAGCACTCCAGGCCTCCCTGTCCATCACCAGCTCCCGGAGTTCCAGCTACCTATATGTGGTCTTTATTGGCATAATCAATATTTTTACCCAACCTATTGTGTATTTTTAGTTATTTAAAATTAATATTCAAATATTTCACAATAAATTTAATGAAGAATAGGATAAACTGCCACCAAAGGGCCATAGATCTGAAGTGATATAAACATGTAGAGAATTCTCCTAGCAGAAGAAAGGAAAACACAGTTGCCAATTAGATTGCAACCCACTTTAACCTGAAATTACAAAGAATTTCTAGGAGGTAGAGTGGGTGCATTTCAGCCCTGAAAAACTATGTTCCTGTCTCTACTTTTCTGTCCACCTAAATAATACTAGGTCTGTAGTCCTCTGAGATATAGCTTGATTCAAGCTTTAACTGTTTCACACATATGTTACAGCTGTGGTTCCAGCAGATGTAAACAGAATAGCTTTGCACTGACAACCAAACAATTCTTGTGAATGAATACTGATTATATATGCACAGCAGTTTATCTAGCACAATGGGCCATTTTGCCCTATTAAGTATAGTACATGAAATTCAAGCTTATCAGAATGATAGCAATGTCTTGTGTTTGGACCTGACTGCAACAAATTTCCAGACATTCTTGATTCTTCAGCTGACTGTCACTGACTCTCTGATCTTGGGCAAGTCATTTAAACTTTAAAAGTTTGATTCTCCATCTGTAAAATGGGATAATTAGATTGACTTTAAGATGTTCAGATGAAAGGAATGATGTAAGTGCATAATAATCTTCTCATCATTAGGAAGGCAAGATTATCTACTTAGGAAAGTGTGTAGTACTAGAAAACTAGGGTCAAAGGAAAAAGACACATAAGAAGATTTTTATAATTACACAAAGCTAATTTGACTAACATTCATTAAGACAGGTATCTATTTTATTCCACACATTATCTCTTCTGCAAGATAGAAGATTCTATCTTTGCAGTTCTTTAATGATACTAATGTCCCCACAAATGAATTCACTATGATTTATTGTTCCCATGAGAATTTTAAAAGCACTGCTCAATATTTTTTATAAATGCTTAAAATGCTCTCGACAAAATGAATATTATTATGTTGCCTTGAGATTAACTGTAGATAAAAATGCATATCTAGTTCTTTTAGGTTATAATACAATTTAGTTTCTGAACTTATCAAGTCAAAGAATAGTAGATACTCTATACAAGATTTAGACTCTTGTCTTCCTTTTGGTAAATAGTACCAGTGAAGTTATAATTTCAAAAAAAGCAAAGTACACCCAATTTTGATATTATTTTAAGACATTCTTTGAAAGTAAGTTCCAAAGGTTTTCTTTTTTCAAGCTGTTCCCTGAAATTGGGCACTGATTTTAGGATTGACTAGAATAAATTATGAAAGTGGTATTTTAGATACATAAATACAAAAAAATCATTAAATTTCTTTCCACTATCTTTTTTTCTGAGAAATATATTTAAGATATTTTTAAATTCTGTGTATTGGTCAATAATGTGCACCTTTACAAAAAAAAAAAAAATATGAGAGAGAGAGAGAGAGAGAAGGAATGGGAAAAGGGAAGAAGACGTTGTCTTCAGGGAAAGCTTAAGTTTTACCCTGCTTCTAAACCTCCAATGCAGCTGATTCAATTATCTTGTCTCCAAACACTGAAGCATCTTGCAGGAGTTCTAATTTTTAACTGAAATGTTTATGTATAAATACTACATCTATATAGTCATCAATTCCTTTTTTACAGATTAATCACAATAAGTTTTGCATGTAATTAATAATGACATAATTTTTAAACAGTTACAACCTTAAAACCAGGAAGAGGTAATAATCTGGGAAAACCAGGTATAAAAAGGAAGCATCTGAGGAGTGGTTTTCTGGGGCAGCTCTTTGGTTTCTTGCTGGAGTAAATGGAAGTGTATGATTAATGAAATCTTAGATTTTTAAAACAAAGTGACTAGCTAGATAACTGTCTTAAGTCTTTTACCCAAAGGGGTAAACTTACCAATAGGTTCTCTTTACACTGTCAGAGAATACCTCCATTCTCAAATGTAT
Source organism: Bos mutus (assembly GCF_027580195.1). Taxonomy (NCBI): domain Eukaryota; kingdom Metazoa; phylum Chordata; class Mammalia; order Artiodactyla; family Bovidae; genus Bos; species Bos mutus. Next base: position 59,897,353 of record NC_091619.1, read on the forward strand.
TAATATGTGGGCATAATTTTAAAATTTTATGGATTAATGCAAACAGGGACAATAAATTAAGCAAACTTAAAAGTGAAATACTTCCTTTTATCCCTCTCCTGAATATCTTCTGAATATCTGGCTATTCTTATGCCTCCTTTAGGTTACATCTGTGTGGCATGCTGGCCTTCATTGGCTGTCATGAAAGAACTTGATATATGACCTTTTCCCTGTGTCTGGGAGAAAGGTGGGGGATATTTAAAAACACAAAGTTCAAGTGATATAGCTAACTTCAGAATGAACTGAGTGAACAATGACATATGAGTTCAGCACTGTGAAAGGAGTCAAAAGTAGGGGTTTAAGGACAGAGAAAACTCTTACTAAGAAACGAGGCAGCCCAGGATAATTGAATTTTAAAAAGATCCAAAGAGTTGGCTGGAGATACATGAGCAAAGTCTAACTTTCTGGGAAGAAGAACAGTAAGGGTCTAGTAAGTTGTCTGGGGAGGTTTCTCAGGGCACCAAAATGAAAATGAAAAAAAGGACAGAGCATGGACATATGGGGTGAAAGCTAAATTTTGATGATCATGTTGGTACTATATATAAATTTTCTTATTCAACTCTCAAATTGAATTGGCCATTAGCATACTTATAAAACTAAGTATTAGTAGCCATACAGCTAGAAAGAGGCAGAAACTGCATCAAAACCTGAGTCTTTTTAACTTCACAGCCCATGACCTTTACAAATATCTTTCATTTTGCAGATAAGAAAACTGAAATTAAGTCATCTGCTCAAAGTCACATATACTTCGAAACAGCAATAAAGACAGTCATCCTGATACCAGGGAAAGGTAGCAGACTAATTCCAGAACACACATGCTGTTGGATTAAAGAACCTGATAAAATACCATAGTTTATTCTCAGCAATGCAAGGATTGGTTAAAAGAGAGAATTCAGGCAAAAAGAGACTTCAGGTAGGAAGCAATTAAAGACTGCTAGTTTTATCCACCTCTTAGAAAGATGTTTAAAAAACTTTCCTAATCAAGAAAAAGAATAAGACTAAGATTTATTGGACCATCTCTATACAAGAAGTCAAATAATTAGCAATTCACAGTATGCAGAAGGCCAGGAAATTCTAGCAGTTGCTGCCTGTGAGAGCAATCAATACTCCAGGTAGGAGGTCTGGGCTACATCCGGTAAGGAGGTTTTTATCAGCCATATTGATGCCACATACAAATGAACAGATAGCAATGGAAACTAGAAAACAGAGCTAGAGACTAGAACGATAGTCAATCCATAAGTAGAACACAGAATCACTGACCAGAAATTAGTACAGAATATATAAAAGTAAGCAAAATAATGCTTTTGGATGTATGAAATAGCATTTTTCGTAGACAACCTATAAGCTATTCAATCACCAGCGGCAAAATACATTAAACTATCATACTAAGTCTTACAAGAAAGTGATACATTAATAAATTAACAAATATATCCTATGTTCTAGCTGGTATACAACAATGAATAAGACAAAGTTTCCACCCTCGGAAGGCTTATTTTCTGATGCAGGAGACAGATAATAGAAAAATAAACATATATAATAATGTTCAGTGGTTGTTAGTACTAAGAACAAAACTTGAAGATAATGGATGGGAAGCTTAGGGCCTCTGAGAAAGTGAGAATTTCAGGGTGAATTTATCTGAGGTAGTGACATTTGAGCATACACAGAAATGAAATTAAGAAACTAGCCCTGGGAATCTTGAGTGAAAGAAAACGAAAGGTGAAAATCCATAAAAACTAAACAAACTTGATGTCTGAGCAAAAACAAAGAGATCAGTGTGGCCAGAGCAGAGTGAGCAAGGCAGGGAGTCATAGGTGAGGTCAAAGAGAGAGGGTTCAGATCACGTAAGGCTATGTAGGTAAGGAGTCTAGTCCAAGTGTGAGCGGAAAACCTGACCCTCAATTGTCATTTTCAAAGGATCAGTAGTCATGATAGAAAGGCTAAAGAAATGAGTAGCCTAGGTGCAAGAGGATGGTGACTTGGACAAGAATGGAAATACTGGAGATGGTGGTTTCTGAACACAATTGTGTACGTTCAAGGTAAGTTAAAGTACCCAGGGATAAGGGAAACGAGGAGTCAAAAATGAATTTCTAGATATTTTGGCCTAAACAACTGAATAGGTGGAAGTACCATTTATTAAATGGTGAAGACTGGGAAAGAAACAGGTATTAGATGGTGAAAGGGAGGAGCAATAAGTGATGAATAAGATGGATTTGATCAAAAGCTCAGTATTAGAAGTGTTCAGTTTGAGGTGACCAGTAGGCACCCAAACAGAGATGTTGAGTTGCTACTTTAGATATGTTTTGAAGTTCAGAAGGAAGGTCCAGACAAAAATTATACACTAAGATTCAGGAATATACACATGGTATTTGAAGTTATGAAACCAGAAAAACAAAATAGAGAGAAATATATAAAAAGTAAAGTAAGCACTATCACTAGAAAAATTGAGACCTCAAAGGTTTGACTAGATACTTCACTATCCAAGGTCACCTAATTAGAAAGAAGGGGTGCCGAGATTGCAACCAAGTTACATCCAAGTCCACATTCTCACTCTGTACTTTTCAAAATTGTTTAATATATCAGTGATTTAATAATCTTCATAGAGCCCTTGGAAAACACATATTGTATAACTGTGTATATGTGATAAAACACTTCAAAATTACATATAACTAGTAAATTTATAACTTTCGTACCATGTGAAGAGTTGAAGCAATTAATATTTAAGAACACAGGCTATAAACTAGAAGGATCCAATTCTGGCCCAGTCCTTTCTATTCGACCTTGGGCAAGTTAGTAAAACTCTCCGTGCCTCGGTTTCTTTATCTGCCGAACAGAGAGAAAAAAATAGTCCCTCCTTGTAGGTTTGTTGCCATAATCAAGTATAGTAATATTTGTAAAACATTTTGAAGACTACCTGACACATAGCAAGAGTTATAATGGTGCAGCTATTAAAGGGTTATCATCTAGGTAAGAGGCAGCAGAGTAGAATGGTTAAGAGTGGGGCTCAGACTTCCCTGGTGGTTCAGTGGTTAGGAATCCCCTGCCAATGCAGGAGACATGGGTTCGATGCCTGGTTAGGGAAGATTCTACATGCTGCAGAGCAGCTGAGCCTGCTGCCTGCAGCTACTGAAGCCCACACACCCTAAAGTCTGTGCTTTGCAACAAGAAAAACCACCACAATGAGAAGGTTGTACATCATAACTAGAGAGTAGCCTCCTCTCACCACAACCAGAGAAAGCCCTCTCACAGCAACAAAGACCCAGCATAGACAAAAATAAAAATAAATAGGTAACTAATTAAAAAAAAAAGAGAGAGCTCTACTACCAGATTTCCTGGCAGTGCATCCAGGCTCTTGATTTATTGACTATGGTCCTGTGCAAGATAATCTACCTGGGTCTCAGTTTCCTGATTTATATATTGGGAATAAGAAAATTATATACCTTATAGGATTACTGTGATGGCCCAGATATACTAATAGACCTATAGCATTTAGAATAATGCATGGCATATATTAAGTTCCCAATGAATGTTGAGTATGGATATCCACTTCAGATCCATTCCAACATCCAGTGTACCCCAGTTGCACTCTGGGCATCAAACAATAGCTATTATTAAAAACATAACTAGCACACATACAAGAGCTCAAATTTCACAAAACCCACACTTTGGATACTTTTATGAATCAAATCTATAAATATTTAGAGGCTTCCCTGGCACTAATCACCATCAATGCTTTCATTGCAAGGCAATACACACCAGGAATTTTCATGAGAGGTATCATGAATAGGACAGATGCCTTTGTTCATAAATCAGGTAGTGACCTCAATCATTAATAAACAAATCAGAGCCAGAGCAGCAAGAGACTGTAAAGAGTAATTTGGTAAGGAATTGAATAAATTTATTCAACACAAATAATCAAAACAAAGAATTTATCCTTAATCCTGCCATGCTAATGGCTTCTGTTAAAATGAAAATGATTAAATCAAATTTGGCTTTAATTTGTTGTGGCTAGATTCAGTTTTTCCCAATGTGATAAATTACTGTGAGAGCAAGTCAAATAATGTGAAATTTACTATCAGCCTGCTCTTGCATGAAAGTGAAATGAAACAAGAAACAATTGAAGAGTTATTTAGCATATAGTTCACTGAATTCAAGAAGGAAAACATATTCTTAAAACCTAACATACCTTTACTCTTATTTCTCTGTTGTTAAAGAAAGAATTACTTTTACATCAAGATGGGTAATCTTCCATGCCATGGCTTGCTGGGAGCTTCTTGGAGCAAACCATATCTGTGATCTGGACAATCTTTCAACTTCACAGCATCACAGAATACTTCTTCTGTGAGACATGCCAAAAATAGTTTGTGCCAACCTTCTCAGTTTGTAAACCAGGAAAATGAGGCCCTGAAAAATCCAACAACCTCTCCAACTTCCACTTGGGTCAGAGCCAGAAGTTGCTTTATGTTCTGTCTGGTCCACATGGGAAAACTGTGTGTGTCAGTCACTTAGTCACGTCCAATTCTTTGTGACCCTATGGACTACAGCCCGCCTGGCTCCTCAGTTCATGGTATTCTCCAGGCAAGAATATCGGAGTGGGTAGCCATTCCTTTCTCTAGGGGATCTTCCTGACCCACGAATCGAACCTAGTCTCCTGCATTGCAGGCAGATTCTTTACTGTCTGAGCCACCAGGGAAGCCCCAAATGGGAAAGAGAGATGGAAAACAGGTGGAGAGAGTAAGTAGAGAAGAGCTGGGTTATCTAAAGTTCTCTTCTCTCTAGTTAAGTAGGTATTAACTTAGTCTTCAGCTACCTAAAGACTCTGTACTAACTTCTATTTCTTCATTATTTTAAAAGTTGTACTAGGATAGAATAATTTGGACTTATGAACTTTATATATTTTTGAAGAAATTATTTCAATGAGTTTGTCTGTTTTTGCCCTTTCAAACTTTCAAAGAAATTAGTGGGCAACATCTGTCTCTTTCCATCAGGAACAGCAACAACAAAAAAGTGGGAGTGTAATTGAAAATTGTGGGAAGAGAAAGCTGAAGTACCTGTGAGCATAGCAGAAGGAAAGGCCACAGCGGGTGATGAAGTGTCACAGTAGAAAGAAGGAGAAAGATAATCAGAATGACTCAGAAATTTTCACTTGGTATCGAAACAGAATGTGGTAAATTTCATCCGTCATAAGGAAGCAGGCCTACTAGACACTGGCAAAAGGTATTTAAGGAGTCACTCTCCAAAGAAAACTATTTTTATAAGTAGAAATCAATGGGTGCATTCCCCCCACCAATACCGCCTGCCACTGAATTTGTGGTTTTGCATTTCACCTGAAGTGGCTGATTAAATCACTGACACTTGGAGCAGAATAGGGACTTGTAATCTTTACAGTGCGCTGCCCTAATCAAGTCAGCAACTGTGCAAGGGATAGCAAGACCCGAATATCTGTGCTGACAGCACTAAGTGGAGTAGAAAGAGATGTATTCTATATCTGAAGCTACTCTGGTGCCAGGTAAGGGTTATGTCAGCCTAAGAGTAAAGTCAATACGAGAAGGCTTGTCGAAGGTCAGGGCTTTAATCGTGAGAAGAAAAGATGATTTGCTCATACTCACTGTGCCAACCCTTGCCAAGAGCCCTTTTTTCCCAGCTCTTACTCAAAATATGAACTAAAAAGAACTGAGGGAAAGGCTAGAAGAGGAAATAAAGAGTCTAGATTGACAGCTTAGTGTCCTGGATAGTGTAAGCTTTGCTCAAATGTATGAGCTGGTGATACAGGAAGAGCCAATAACAGAGCATGGGTCCTGTGTCTTCATCGGGGGCCCTTCTGATTATGGCAGAAGCTCTAATCTTTGCATTGGACATGTAAGCTTAATTCTTACATGTCCATGTGCGTCTTTCTTGAACTCATCCAGAAAATCCGTATTAGGTTAAACTCACAGTTAAGAAATCTCCAAACAATAGTTTGTAGAAACTGGGTGAACAGGCTTATCAACAGCATGTGCACAGCTTTCTTCATCTGAAATAGTTTAGCTCCCCAGATATTCTCAGTTCTTGAAACCTGCTCAAAACTCACTGTCCATCACATTCATTTTGACAGTAACATATCTTTACATTATTCAGTGTCAAGCAACATGAATACATCTTTCCTTCTCTCTCTCTTTCTTTCTTTCTACTGTTGTTTACAAGGAACTATATAAAACACTTTCTTAGTCTGTTCAGACTGCTATAACAAATTATCCCAGACTGGATAGCTTATAAACAACAGACATTTATTTCTAGTTTATTTATTTCCAGTTCTAGAGGCTGGAAAATGCAAGATCAAGGGGCCAATAGATGTGATTTCTGGTAAGAACCTACTTCCTGACCCCTAGAGGGCTGTGTAGCTGTATTCTTACTAGGTTCTCACATTGCAGTAAGGGCATTAAATACATTCTTGAGGACTCATAACCTAACTGCCTTCCAAAGGTTCCACCACATCAGGGATTAGACTTCAGGACATGAAGTTGGTGGGACACAAACATTCAGTCTAGTCCATTTGATAGCATTCTATATAAATTTTGTTTCTATGGACAAATTTCAGATGGATTAGTCTAGATTCTTCTAGCTGTTTTTTGAATGCATTATCAGATTAACTTGGCATGTAGCAGAGGTTTCTGACAAGTTTTACATTTTATAGAAAGCAAACCAAAACCTTAAATTTTAAATCTCTGGATGACTCATAACAAGTCAATTCAAAATGTAAGATTTGCAAAGCATTTATAGTATTTGGTCTCCACACTTGTAACAAGGTGAAGAAGCAGCATACGATTGGGACACCCCTGACCTTGTCCCAAGAGATGCAATTTTCTTATTCATATTAGTCCTTACAGTGTCAGAATCAGTGTCATGACTATACAAAATAAAGGAGCAATGTTGCTTGCAAGGGCTAACTGCAGATAGCTCAGATGCCTCACTTTCTAACAAATCAGAGGAAATAATAAAATCTCAAGTTGTTGAACTGTGACTTTGAATCACGGTAGAGCTACCATTAAAATCCAGGTTGAGACTTTCAGTAGCACTTTTAATGGATAATACAACTAAAGAAGCAGATTCAGGGCAAATCTTTTTTACATCTTTTCCAGGAGGCTGGCATCTAGTTAATAGTATTAAATAGAACTGGGGAGATGGGACTTGGAAGGCAGAGGAGGTGCAGAAGATGCAAAATATTGCAAGCATGATCTTTCTAAATTGCAAATCTGAAACACGCCACACCTATCCTTCACTTAAAGCCCTTTAGAGACTCCTGCTACCCCTTAGATACATATGAAGCTCCTTAACCCTCAGTGTGATCCCTGTTATTTCTCCATCTCATCCCACACCATTTCATTGTCTCCTCTCTTATCTGGGGTTAGCCAGCTCTCAGTCACACCATGCTCCTTTACATTTTGCCTTTTCACATTGTCACAGGTGTAGCTGCGTGGCCTGTTCAGCTCTGTTGCATCCTCATTTGGATATGTCTTCCTTACTGAGCCAACTAAAATCATGTTTCAACCAGTATTCTAGATGTGTCATGGGTTCTATCCATCCAATGCACTAGTAAATGAAGAAAAGAAACATAGAGGATATAACTTATTCAAATGGATAACGTAGTATCAAGTGAAAGTGAAAGTAGCTCAGTCGTGTCCAACTCTTTGCAACCCCATGGACTATACAGTCCATGGAATTCTCCAGGCCAGAATACTGGAGTGGGTAGCCGTTCCCTTCTTCAGGGGATCTTCCCAACCCAGGGATAGAACCCAGGTCTCCCACATTGCAGGCGGATTCTTTACCAACTGAGCCACAAGGGAAGCCCAAGAATACTGGAATGGGTAGCCTATCCCTTCTCCAGCGGATCTTCCTGACCCAGGAATGAAACCGGGGTCTCCTGTGTAGTTCCACATAAAAATATCAAATGCTTTAGTTAAAGTAAATGTTAGAGCAGCTGTGTATCATCATTCTTCTATTCTTTAAAATAGGTATTTGTTCCCTTCTGTATATTCAGTGAAAGAGGTGTAATCAACTGTATACATATCAGTACCCAATATCTACCAGGGATTATAGGATGTTATGCTACAGTATCAAACAATCTCTGAGTCAGTTCATTAGAAAAAGATTTATTTTGCATTTATACTATAATTCCACCATGACTGAGAACACTGCTCTATATTTCTTTACCCTGGAATCCAAACTCACAAAATAGAGACCATCTTTAATATTCCTCTTCATTGAGTCAGAGGGCAAAAATATCTTCAGAAGCATCTCCACTCTACTGGAGTGATATATGATATATGTCTCTGTCATTCACAACTGATTGGCCAGGATTAGTCACATGGCCCAATGCAACCACAAGGGAGCCAGGATGGATTCAGAAGGAAAGAGAATCTAAAATGTTTAACAAATATTACCAATGTCTTCTACAAGTCTGCCTTTTTGTATCACCAAATGTCTGCTTTATCCTCCTTTCCTCATGAAAAATACGCTCATGTTTATCCTAAAGGAGAAAATTTCAAAAGTCCATACAGTCCTAACATCAAGCTTTGGACTGTACATGGCAGTTTCTACTTTGTTTCGTGCAATAGTTTGTACGTATCCTGGTGGGTTTTTTTCTTTATCCTGAGAATTATAAAGTCAAAAGAACACAAGTTATCTGCTTCTTACAGAACAAATATGAAATGGTGAAATAGGAACAAGATAACTTCAATAAATGCTCCCATTCAGAAAAGGAGAGTAAGAAAGACACACAGTTGACAGTGATCCATAGTCCCCTACCCTGGATTAGGACCATGTTTCTTGGTTAGGCTTCAATTTTATTTCAGGGGAAGGTTCTCTAGTGCAGTGTTCTCTGTGGCCCTTAGATCTGATCTTTGTTCATTTTACTCTCTGGCTGCTTTAAAGTGAACATTGATAAACAGGACACCTTTGCAGGCTGAGCAACTTCTTCAGTCCACTTCCTGATGTGTAAACCCAGGTTCTGGTTTCTTCTTAATCGATCTTTTCGTTTCTGTTCAATAGCTCAATGTGCCAACAATTACACTAAAGAAAAAAAAATCTATTCAAGACATTTCTCTCATTCTCTCTTAACTCAGTGGAACACATCTGGAGTCTATATGGTTTCAGTGACAGAATCATATTCTTATTCTCCTTTCATGCAGCCATTTTTCTTCAAACAAAAAAAAAAATGTATTGGGCATATCTTAATCCAGTTAGAAGTTTTATCAATAGGTATGACAACAATGCTCTTGATTTTATCTTTGTTTGTAGGCTGAATTTTAATATGTCTACAAAGACTTAAAACATATCTCAATTTCAGCTTTTACTGTTTGGGGTTTAGAACGAGTTGCCTTTTAAAGTCTGCACTCCACATGTACTCTTTCATTACTACTTGCAAAATGATCAATTATTTTCTAAGCTTGTCTCTTTCATATATTGCCTTGTCACATGCCACCGTAAGCAATCAGTATATTCTACTAACATTCTAATAACCATTTTTTCCTCTTTATGCTACAAACTCATTAGGTATGTTTTCCTCCTTCCTTGCTATCCCAAACAAGTCTTAGCAAAGTTCTATCATCACCCAAGTGGATTGCTTTTCTTCTAGACCCAATTCTAGAAACAATATGTTTCCTTGAAACCTGAAAATTGTCTCCCCCATCAAGCTAATCCCACATATTTTAACTTTTCAAATTGTTTCTGTAGCCTCGTACATCTCTTATCAATTTCTGAAGACTTCAAGTTGTGCTAGTTTAAACTGAGTAACAAGTTACCACCAAGATCTCAATAACTGAGAACATAGAGATCTTTATGTTCTTTATGGGAGGGGTGGGGGTGGGGTGGAAATCTAGGGGGTGGTGCTAGATTTCCTTTTTGTATTTTATATTTCCTTCCTCTTTATATTTGCCACTGCCTTAGTGAAGAAGACTCACATGTTTCCCTTAGATTGTTTCCAAAGTCTCACCTTCTCTAGTCTTGAATTCATATACCACAAACTGCCATGAGAATCACCTCCATGTGATGCAAATCTGATTACAATTCTTGAATTTACATTTCTCAACCCTTCCTAAGAATACTGAGAATAAAAATCCTTGTTTTTAACATACATAAATTCTTTCATGATACAACCACTGACTACCTTTCTAGTTCATCTTTGGCCATCATCAACATATACCTAGGTTCCAGTTACACAAAAATACTGTGGTCATTCATGCTTCCATTAGGAAGACTTTTCCCCAATTTCTTTCCTTTCATTAATTCTTATACTTTTTTTTAAGATTCAACTCAAACACACAGAAATTCTTTCAAACGCTCCCTTTAAGTTGGGTTACTTGAATTTCTTCTTCTGTAGTATCTTGCGAATAACTTCATCAAATTGCTTATTGCATTATGTTTTATTGTTTATGTTTGTTCACTAGAATGGACTATTAGCTCTTTTAAGTCAATGACTTTCTCATTTGTTTCAGTTCTTACAATAGTGACAGACCTGTGATTGCTGTTCATTATTCATGAATTAAATTAGTCCATATTTATGGAGTACTTACTCTATCAGAGGACACTGTGTCAGACTCAGAAAAGAGAAAATAATTTGAACAGCTTTTTATTTCCTTAGCTCAAGACCCGTGGATACTGATCATAGTTGATGCCATTTCCTGAGTGTGCCATGAAATTCTTCTGATCCCCAAAGACATAGATGAAAATGTCTGACTATGAGAAAGAAATCTGATTTAGGCATATGGACTGTTGCTTCATAATTTTATGCAGTCAAAATCCTGACCTTGATCTCCAAATACATCAAAGCTAGCTTAATCCATTATACAGACTTTCATAATTTGTCTTACTAAATCCAGTGTAAGCCACAGGACAGTTTCAATTCTTTCTCCCCATCACTATTATTAAAAAATTAAGGTAATAAATTTAAAGGTATAAGTTGCAAAATCCTATGCATAATGATCATACAGATTTAGGTTTTGAATACCTGAAATCAAGATCATAGAATTTTAAGTCTAGTATCCTTACTTAATATATGAGTATTTTAATATCCTGTGGATTACTCCAATACCTATTATTTTTTCACTTTCTTCATATAGGAAATTTAAAAGTTTTTGCCACATGATTTTATGCTACATTCAGGGCTGTGCCTTTTTATTCATAATTTTATAAAAATTTATTTTTTTTAATAATTTCTCATAGCCTGGGGAAGGTTTCCCTTGCCGTATGCTCACCAAATCAATTCAAATTCCAAGTTCCCTGTCTACAAAATTTGTTAATTTGGAACTGTTAAATACTTTAAAAGAAAGAAAGGAAAGTTCAAATAAATGAGAAAGAAGTTTTCACTTTTTGTGTTTGTTAATGGTAATGGTACAAATAGTAGGAAGAATCATGCATAGTCAACATGTCCCTAACCCAGAGCCCAAATTATTGGGGTCAGTCTTTACTTCTAAAGTCTTTTCTACAACATGAGATATGTGGAGGCTGTATGCCATAATGAAGAGAGAACAAAATTTGGAGTTAGGCATACCTGAGAATAAATTGAGATTCTGGCAGATGACAGCTCTATTCCTTAACCCCTTGCAAACCACTAACCTCTCAGTCTGAGTTCCTTGTCTCCTTGTTGCAAGGATTAGGTGACAAATGGTAGACACTGCCAGGTATTATTATTTTTTTACTGTTTTTTGAGAAACAAAGAAATTATTCTCCCCATATTCTTATTTTCTACTTGGGCATTTTCTCCTATTTTTCTTTCATGGATTATTATTTCTTTGTAAACTGAAAGAAGAGAAGTTATAATTATATTATTTTGCAACCAGCCATATTTATGGATAATATTACTATAAAAATCATTCCAATGGGAATATTGAGGATTAAATTTTAAATAACAAATAAAGGGAAATACAGTATGCCAAATATTTAGGGAACATAAGTTGAACAGTTAGAGTGCTTGTATGATCTAGAAACATGGAATGGAAAGGATAGGGCCCTCCTGCTATACATTGTACCTTAAACATAAGTCTCAGATAATCAGAGCATTTTGGAGAATATGAATCATGGAATAACACATGGTAGTAACCTGACAATTTAGCCAGCAGAGAAGGTAACAGTGATGGCAGTTGATCAGTGAATACTGAGACTTAGCATACAAATAAGACACAATAGAACTGACATACTTGTACACACTGTTCTTAACTTCTGTCACAGTAGAGAGATTTTTAATGAACAATCAAAAATCCAATAGAGTGAATTCTTGATTAACTGCAAATGCAGAGCAAGAAATATGTGGATATTTAAAAAAAATAAACAACATTAAAATGTACCATATGGCTTTGAAAACCAGACCTCTGTAATAGCGTTCAGTTCAGTTCAGTCGCTCAGTCGTGTCCGACTCTCTGGGACCCCGTGAATTGCAGCACACCAGGCCTCCCTGTCCATCATAAACTCCCAGAGCTCACTCAAACTCACATTCATCGAGTCGGTGATGACATCCAGCCATCTCATCCTCTGTCATCCCCTTCTCCTCCTGCCCCCAATCCCTCCCAGCATCAGAGTCTTTTCCAATGAGTCAGTTCTTCTCATCAGGTGGCCAAAGTATTGGAGTTTCAGCTTTAGCATCAATTCCTTCCAAAGAACATCCAGGGCTGATCTCCTTTAGAATGGACTGGTTGGATCTCCTTGCAGTCCAAGGGACTCTCAAGAGTCTTCTCCAGCACCACAGTTCAAAAGCATCAATTCTTTGGCGCTCAGCCTTCTTCACAGTCCAACTCTCACATCCATACATGACCACAGGAAAAACCATAGCCGTGACTAGACGGACCTTTGTTGGCAAAGTAATGTCTCTGCTTTTCAATATGCCATCTAGGTTGGTCATAACTCTCCTTCCAAGGAGTAAGCATTTTTTAATTTCATGGCTGCAATCACCATCTGCAGTGATTTTGGAGCCCCCCAAAATAAAGTCTGACACTGTTTCCACTGTTTCGCCATCTATTTCCCATGAAGTGATGGGACCAGATGCCATGATCTTTTCTGAATGTTGAGCTTTAAGCCAACTTTTTCACTCTCCTCTTTCACTTTCATCAAGAGGCTTTTTAGGCTTTAAGCTTTTTAGGTCTTCACTTTCTGCCATAAGGGTGGTGTCATCTGCATATCTGAGGTTATTGATATTCCTCCCGGCAATCTTGATTCTAGCTTGCGCTTCTTCCAGCGCAGAGTTTCTCATGATGTACTCTGCATATAAGTTAAATAAGCATTTTACATCCTTAAATTCTTAAACACACAGCTCTTGGATTTGAAACCTGAGGCAATCATGTTACTAGTTGTTCAGATTGTATGTACATATGAGAAAAATAGCCTAAAATTATCATCCACAGAATATGATTTCCATTTGTATCATTCTTCTCTCTTTGGTTTTCAATCTATCAATTCATGGCTTCATCAATGTTCAATTCATATTTCCTCTGTGAAATTAATTACTGATTTCAAGTTTAGTTGTCACCAGTTACCAATAACTGAGGTTCTTTGTGCCCCCCAAAGTTAAACACATGGGTCAGAAGACAAGGTATGATCCTCATCCTGCCTCAACATACCCTCTTTGGACTTCACTTTTATCATTAGTGAAATGAAAACGTTAAGACTTTTCATACAGTTCAAAGATTTTTATTTAATAACAAGTATTATGAGAGGTAATAACAGAAGGTATTAATAATGATGTCTCACATATAATCATTGTTTATCACATTCAAAGCCTTGTTCAATTCACTTCACCTTACTAAGTCATTTACTCTTCACAAGTCTCTGTGCTATGTACCATTAGCTCTGTTTTATTGGTATGGAAATTGAAGCACTTGTAGGTTCAGTAATCTGTTCAAGTCACTCAACTAATAAGACATACAGTTAGAATTTGAATCTACATCTCTCTCTACAAAGGCCATTTCTAAATATAATTACACCACCCAAGGAGCAGGACAGAAGTCACAGAATAGATGCTGTTGAATGCCAGAGAAAAGAACTTACATGAACTTGTGAAGAAATAAGAAGCTATTGAAAGATGTTAAATAGCAGAATATGTTTTTATCCAATATGCATCTCAGGGAACAGTCTGCAAAGAATATGCCAAGTGGAAAAATGTAGAAAACCAAGGGCAGAAAAAACAGTTAGGACCCAGATGAGTAAAAACTGTAATTCAACCAAAATAAAAAACATAGAGATGAAAACAAGGAGTTAAACTTCCCAGGCATTGAAGATGTAGCATATTCATCTAAATCATAGTAGTAGTCTAAATCATAGTCCATGTTTTCTAGCCTAGGTAGTGGGAAAACAGCAGTATTGTTAACAGATATAAAGATATTTTAAAGAGAAATAAGATTGGAGAAGAAGGTGTTGAGGCAGCTTTAGTAAGAACTTGGGAGTTAGTTGAGTGAAACATATTAGCAAAGATGATGGAAGGAACTGAGGGGTCAGAATGTAGCAATATAGGAGTAAGTAGGAATGATGGTGGTGACGTGACATTGTCCTGCTTCCAAGAGGCTGTGACCTCATGTAGCTGGCCTGGGTTAATCACAGTTTCACAGCTTCAATAGGATGGTTGGTGGCAGAATTGAGGAAAACATAAACACAATAAAATGTCCATGTTTTGTTCTGCCTTCACCATATTGTATTCGTCTGGTCTGAAAAGAACATGTCAGACACCTAACCAAACAATATATCAGATGGACCTCAGTTTACATTTGTAAAACACAAAAACAAGCTCTATAGGCATTTGTGGTTTATAGGTAATCCACAAGTCTATTTACCACGTGGGCAGCATTAAGGTACTTGGCTAGCCTTCTCTATGAGTTTCCTAACCTTCAGAATTTCAGATGTTTAAAATTACAGGATTCCAGTAATAGAAATATTAATATAACATTCCCACATTTAAGAAAATCCTGAATGTGTCATGCTCTTTCAATACGCCAGTCCCAGTAACTTTTAAATTTCTGCATAACTTTTAAATTTCCTGTACTGAAAAATCAAAAGCTCTATGTAAAAATGCCCAGAACAGGATTCTGATCTGCCCTTTTAAGGAAAAAAAAAAAATCCATCAAAAACTTCTACCTTTCTTTGTATGAAGTTTGTTTATAATTTCACAATTTTGTTTGAGTGACAGAGTGTCTCTGGAAAGGTCAGTTTTTTCAAGGTTTCCTCAGTTTAGGAGACTAGTGGGAAAAACCAAACCTGTGAATAAGAACTAACACACTCAGTCTAGGGTCCTTTTATTCATTCAATTAATCTTTATCACATACAGAACATCTACTAAGTGTACTCTACTGTGCTGGGAAGAAAAACATATATAATGACGTAATTGCTGGATTTTATGAGAGTTAGAAACAGACAAAACCAACATGCAAGGAGCACATTAAAACTGTTTTATGTGTAGTATGAATAATACTTTGGAGAGAGAAAAGATTATTTCTACCTAGAGCAAACTTCTTAATATACTCTCAGAATTCTGGTCTTCTTTACACAACTCATGTGTTCTGATAGACTTGCTCTGTCTTTGATTGGAAAAGTCTCCAACCACCAGTTAGTATTTTTCTTTTTTAATCTGGTAGACTTTTCCTTCTCCTTTAGTACACAATTTACGATTAACCCTTGCAGAGTGCCTGCCCCAGGCTGGATTAAGATGTGTGTTACTAGAGCTCCTAATCAAAATATAAAACATATTGTAGCGTATAATTATATATACTACACATTATACAGTATACTTCTATTTTAGTAAGAGAGATGACATTTTTTGTTTTCTGAGATTGTTGCTCAAAGTTGGAAACATGTTTCACATAAAAAGTTTGTGGAATGAATGTGAAATCTGTTTTAACTGGATCTTCAGAAAGAGTAGGACTTCTACAACCAGAGATGATAGACAGAGGACTCCAAGGAAAGAGAATGTGTATTAAAATATAAGACATATTAGAGGAATGAATAAAGGAGATAACATTTATAAAACAGGAGATAGTGAAAGACAA
The DNA here is from genome assembly GCF_027580195.1 of Bos mutus. Classification (NCBI taxonomy): domain Eukaryota; kingdom Metazoa; phylum Chordata; class Mammalia; order Artiodactyla; family Bovidae; genus Bos; species Bos mutus. The sequence goes on from NC_091619.1 coordinate 59,913,390, forward strand.
TAGGAGACAAAATTTAAAGGTAGGTAAAGGAAGATATTGAAAGACTTTAAATTCAAAAGTGAGATACTGGATATTTTTGGCCATAGTCAATGAGAGACTTCCAAATATTTCTGAGGGGATGAGCACCATGACTAAGCTGTTATAAAATAGCAATGTGAGTTGTGAGGTATGCTTGATGGACTAGCTGAAGTGGGGGAGCCAATATACAGAACACAGATGATTTAGATGATTTATCCACTGAAAAGGTATTCAAGATTTTAAAAATAAGGTGGTCAGTACCTAAACAAGGAACATGGCAGAAAAAAATGAATTGAGAGAACTGGTGAAGACTCAACTGGATATAAACATAAAGAGTAAAAGAGAAGGAAAAATGAAATATAAGTTTTACAGTGATCAATTCCACTATCAATATTTATAGGGAACTCCACTGAGAGAAAACACATAGAATAAACAGAAATTAAAGCCAGCTGGAACAGAACATAAGTTGGCAGAACTTTGGATTTGTGGGTACAGCTTTTTTGTTTGTTTGTTTGTTTTATTCTAGGCTTTATCTACACTTCTTGACTTTCTGACTCTCCTAGTTTTATTCTGCTTTATTTACTTATTTTGTATTCCATTCCTTGGTTATTCGTCTCTGACTTTCTTATGTCTACTTCTAGTTTTACTTCTTTAAAGAAACTATATAACACAAATTTGATGAGCTCCAACCTTCATTTGCTATTGATTTTGAACTTCCTCAGGCCTACAAACTTTACTTAGTCTGTGAATCACAATTAGAGGACTAAGATATGAAAGAAACTACTGAGAGAAATTTATAATCCTAGAGGAGAAACATTTGAGAGGTGAGCAGAACATAATAACTTTAGATTTATACATGTAACTTAGATGTCAGTTAAGCCTCTTTGGCCATTTATACCTGGATAGGTTTTACTCAAGCAACTAATTATCTTTGTACTTCCTGGGGAAGTCAAAAGCCTCTAAAAAGATGTGTGAAAATTCTCTGGAGACTTAATATATTAATAGGCACTCTTTCTGTGGTCGTTGGCTTCCATATTTACTATTAGAACTATACAGTATTTATCTAGATGTTGAAAGGTAAATTTTGTTCAATTTTATTTAAAAAAAAAAAACAAAATAAATTAAACCAACATACACACAAAAAAGATTCATGTAATATGGACTATTGAACAATATTTGGCTTTATTAATTTACCTCAGTTATCTGCAAAGAGTCGGACTTGACTGAGCAACTGAACTGAACTGAACTGATCCCATATCAAACAACTAACAAACAGGTTAAACATTCTGCCTCTAAAATCTCTTTCACTTTTCGCTCACATCCCCAGTCTCCTCCACATCTCACTGAATTATAATTGAAGATAAATCACAGAAGTTGATGAAACAATGAAAGACTTTAATAGAGAGGGGGAAAGAACAAGGGAAAACTTTTAAGAATAGACATATTTAAGAGGAGATAAGAAGAAGAATCAATAAAAACAGAAAAGATGAGTAGTCAGGATTAATTGGATTATGAAACTGCAACGAGGTATAAACTGGGATAAAAGAGTTCTAACAAGGAAAAGTTGCAAATCTACCCAAACAGCAAAAGTGGCGGGTAGAATGTGATCTTCAGAAATGTTACTAAATATGGTAATTCACATATTTATCACTGATTGAAAAAACAAGATAATTTAGTAGAATAGTCAAAGCAAAAGTCAGATAGGAAGGGCCTGGGGCAGAGGAAGGGAAAGGAAACAAGACAGAGATGTACCCCACTGGGAAATTATCTCTGTATGCAAGCAGAGGGAATTTTATGGTATGTGGTATGTATTATGTAAGGAATTTTATGCTGTTACAGTTCCCATGTATATGATGATGAGCGTGTATCTTATGTGTTCTCAGGAGCCTAGTTTTGGAGATGGGAACTTTTCACTCCATTGACAATCTCTTTGTTCTCTACCTTTTATAAGTAAAAATGAGAAAAGCTCCCATATTCACATTCCTTCATTCTACAAGCATATCATGAACCGGGGTGGAAAAAGAATTAAAGAAGAAAAGAAAGCAAGGAGAGATGGAGCCAGAGAGACTGGTTTATTTCAGTTCATTTTATTTCTTCAAGGAGCAAAAAGCCCAAATCAATTTACAGTTAACCTTTCAATTTTCCTGCTATCTGGAAGAAGAAATGTTGTTTTGGCACAATTCTGATTCTGGAAGCTCTCCAGGCAGATTCTCAATACAAACCCACTGTCTGCTCACATAATCAGTTTACTACTTGATTTGATAATGAGAAACCCACAAAGTAAAACTAGCACTTTGGGGACCTACTGATTGACTTCAATAGGTAGTTTTGGACTGTAAAACAGTGCTTCCACTTTAAGACTTGGACATTCACCCTGTGTGAACTGGTTTATTCTCTCCTCAAGCAATCATATTCATATTTACATTTTCTAGAATATTATTTCTTATACTCAATTTACTTTGTGTTTGGAGACATAGCTTAGAATCATAATATTTTTAGAGTTAGAACAAACCAGATAGAACATATATCCCTCTGTTAGATAGAATCGAAAATGGAGTCCAAAATCAGTTCAGTTCAGTTCAGTCACTCAGTCATGTCTGACTCTTTGTGACTCCATGGACTGGAGCATGCCAGCCTTCCCTGTCCATCACCAATTCCTGGAGCTTACTCAAACTTATGTCCATTGAGTCGGTGATGCCATCAAACCATCTCATCCTCTGTCATCCCCTTCTCCTCCTGCCTTCAATCATTCCCAGCATCAGAGAGTCCAAAATGGTACCAGCTAAAAGATAGACAAAGGGAAAAAAGCCCTCAAAAAGGGAACAAATGAAAAATCTGTAGACTGGAGTAGGAACCTCAGGTGAAAAAAATACTCCCACTCCTGATGTTAGCCCTAATTTGCATAGTGCAGCCTGGAGATCAGGGGGGACAAAAAGTATAAGAAGAGGGAGACAACATGGATTGAGTCTTCTCCTTTGGGGTTGTTCCGTCCTCACACCTTACTATTCTTTGTGTACCAAATAAAACTCTGAGCTGTAGCCCTGATACTCTGTTTCAAATCTTTGTTGCAGCAAGACTGAACTGAGGAAATTACACATTCTCCTGACAACTCCTCATTAACAAATAAAAGTCTACAGAAGCATACTCCAGGTTGCACACCTAGTAAGGCTCTAAGAAAGGGCTAGTGTTTCCCTCTTCCAACCAGTTGCAGGCCTCTGCCCCAACCATGCTTTTCAGTGTATGCTGGAGATTGCCAGTATTTCTTACCACTCATCTGTACTTTTAGTCTTAGTTTTGCCATTAATTATTTTTTTCAACCATAAGTACATTATTCTACTCATTGGCCCCAGTTCTTTCATGTGTAAAATGAATTAGTTGAATTAGATATCTGTAGTTCAGTCTAGCTAAGAGATAGCATGATTCCATGGCCACCATGAAACCAGCTGTCTCGTTCATAGGTCTTCCATTTCACAAAACAGAAACCCAATCAAGCAAGTATAATCAAAAAGGTAGATTTATTGTAGGGACACAGGGCTTTCACACATATCCCAAGATAAAGAAGCAAAGGGGTTTCACCAGGAACTAAGATGATAAACTGGAACTATAACAAAGTTATAATTGATTTCTTCTGTGTATCTCAGGAGCCACTAGACTTTTACGCCTACTAGTCTCTGAATATTAGCCTTATTTTTCTTTCACTTCAGATCAATTTTCTGTTGTGCTACACTCAGAACATGGCTGTCCAGAGCAACCTTCACACTCAGTTCAATTAATACTAGAGCCTGACTAGTACCCCTCAGTCCCAATTCCAAGTGTCTTTGCAATCAAATGCGATTGGTCAGCCTGGGTCAGATGAATAACAAGCTCAATAAGTGGAGGCCAGGATGGCAAGGCCAGAATCCACCTCATTTCAGAGTGGGGCCATTTGGTCTAGGCAGAGTTTCCAAAGGAATGCTATTTTCAAAGGAATATTCAGAGCTCCTTGAATCATTTGCTACTTTATAGACACTTAGATGACAACAATTCTATAGATAAAACAAATAACACCAGTAGGTGTTATTAATCTCTCTGGGTCTGACCACAATGTACATAGATAATATAGATATTTATCCTACTTAGCTCTCTCATGTTGTCCACATCTGAAAGAGTCCATATTTGGGTCTTAAAAAAGCCCACATAAAAAAGAAAGTCAAATTCAAGCCAACAGTTTAGAATGAAAATAAAAGATAGAGCCAGGAAGTAAGTAAGCAACCAAACCATCTCTAGAGAGTAGAGTAAACCCATAGCAACAATTAAAGGAATCCCACTTAAGAAAGTAATCTCCAGATACAGAAAGAAGCACAGCTATTCCTTTGAGAGGACCTTGGTTTAAAGGGATTAAGGTAAATATTTAGGATAAAAAAAGAATCAACTAGGACAAGACAACAAGGAATTCAGTGTGGTTTTTCTTTGAACAAGAGCTGGTTTGTTATTATAATGAAACAAGCCCCCGCTGGCACCTTTTCCGTGACTTGTTTCCAAACCTATTGAGATTTCTACCCTTCAAAAGAAAGGATGTGGATTATTAGACTCCTGGCAGGGGATACAGAAAAATCTATCCTGCTATAGGTCCAACCCAGCAGTGATGGATTAAGGTGTGATTGAATGGATTGGTAATCATCTGCCCCACACTTGGAGGAGAACCTTCAGATTCTCTGTCAGGATTCTCAACAAGGCAGTTTTCCCAGTATAATTCCTTTTGCTGCCCCTATTTCCTCTTTAATTTTTTTTTTTTTATTCACCTCCTTGAATGTCACTGGTGAGTTTTATATATCTGCCACCAGGCTATGAGTCTTCAAATATCATTTTTCAAAAGTTATTGAGATGGGGAAAATGGTACCAGTCGTTATTACTTCTTAAGAAAACAAAATGTCAGGGCACCTTTTTTTAATCATTACACATCTTGAATTGTCTGAGTCAATCTGCCTAAATCAGTTTGAATCAGGCTGTGCCAGAGAGCTTTTCCTAGGACAATTTAATTTGATATTCCTTAAAATAGGAGGATATCATGTTTCCATTCTGTTGCTTTACCCTAGAGACTTCTCAAATATTATTGTATAAATAAAGAGAACACAAAGTCTTGAATTCTATCTTCAATTGGGAAAGATTTAGAAACACATCTTCAGTATTATCTATATTCATATGCAAATATATCTGTTAGAGAGGAAGAAATTTCCGTTACCCTTCTATAGACTCTCTTGGCTGGTCCAAGTACTAAATTGATATGAGACAGATTAATGGTAGAAAATCAAATAAAAGTTGAATAGCATGTACACAGGGAAGAGACCCAGAAAAACTGATTAACTTTCCAAAAGGGAAGAAGCCCTTACCTTAAATACCTTCTTTAGCTAAAGACAAAAGAGAATGATGAGAGTGGGGAGAGTCCCTTATACGATTTTATCAGGAAAAGCACAGTAAAGAAGAGTGACTACAAATCTAAGTCAAAGCCTTCTCCATTGTGAAGAGTTTCTAGAGATTTGGTCATTCCTTTTCAGCTACAGACATTCTTACAAAGGGAGATTCCTCTCACAAATGTAAATGTCTCTTAAAAAAGTGCAACTCCTACTTGGTTTCTGGAGCTCCTCCCTCTGTTTCTCAGGGAAATTTTCTTTAAAAAGTTAAGAATAATTAACATACCAAAGAGATATATTTTAGCATGGCAAATTCTGTTCCCTAAATATCAAATATAATATATGCTGTGTACTACTATATCTGTGGTATATCAGACATAATATAAATTTATGTTATATCAAAGATGAAGTCAAACGATTTGAATAATTATTAAATTCATGGACAATAACTAATTTAACTTTCATATCCATGTATATACTAAGCATATTCAAGGCAAAGTCAGTCACGTACACTTCTGAGGGCTTCTTAACTTATAAAGGCTTTGTCTGCCTTTTTTATATGGTTTTTTGCATATCGTTATTAAGCAGTCAATAAGTAAACATTGTTTTCTTTGTACATGGGTACTTTCACTTGTGAAAGGCACTTTTGAAAAAAGTGAAGATCCTTCTTAAATACATTACCTTTAGAAATGCAAGTAAAAGTATAACTCTGGTTTGTCACTTTAGTGATAGTATCTCCTTCCCATGATAGACATTAACCATTTTTACTCTTCACATGTCAGGGCTCTTATGTATAAATGAACCCACTTGTTAATTAGCACATTTTATCAGTGAAATAACTTGGAAATGCTTACCAAAATGTGGATTTTTCTAAAACTCTTAGGATCAGTTTCTTAAACATTAGTTAAGCAGATTGTAGTCACCCTAAGAATACTTCAGTTCATTCTTTGAGATCTTCTAGGATCTGAACACTTCTCGAGGACTGAAACTTTCTTAGCTGGAAATATTTACCCAGAAACAACACGTCTCATTCAAGATGGCTTAAGTCCCTCCTTGTTCAGGCACCAGGAGATCTATCTCCTATCTATTTTGGAGTACAATACCTCCCAAGCTGTGTTGACTCTTTAGAGCTATCCTGAGAAATCCTATCCCCAGAAACTTGATTTTGAGGGTGTTGATTAGAATGGCACTCATTTGTAGTCCTGAATAGGTATCTGAGATTTCCCAGGGGCTCTCAGGTGTATTGAGTGTGCTCATCTGTTTTCTTCCATGGCTTGACTTGTGAGTAGTGAATCCAGGAGTCATGTCCTGGTGTCTTGACCACTGTGGGGGTAGAAAGTATTACAGGGTAGGAGCCCTTCCATGTGAGCTGGAGCTGAGACTTTGGGGACCCATCTTTCCAGACTTTAATTAGGACTTAAGTCTCTGGACCATATAGTGGTGCCTCTTTAGAATCTTTTGGGTCCTTGTTGACATCCCACAAGTGTATATCCTGTTGGAATTGCCCAATGGCCATGGTATAAGACTGGAGGGGCTGAGCCTCTGGATCTAGGAAGAGGTCGTTGACATAAACAAAAGGTCTCTTCTCTTCTTTTTCCATCCAAGATAAAGCTGCTTCCATCAGTGTACCAGATTTCCTCAGGATGGTCAGAGGATCTTCTGACAATCCCTCTCAGGGTTTAGTCCAGTGGTCCAAAGTTTCTAGGTAAGAGTGAAAGGGGAGAGAGCCCTCAGGGGTAGGCGGGAGGGTAGCTGGGGTAAGAAAATCACAAGGGGATATAGTCAGGCCTAGATTTTGCATCAGCACTACTTGATATCTGAGGATCCTCTAATCAGACATCCATAAATTGCCTCTCCCATTCAGGAATTGCTTCACTTGGTGGCCAGTCAAAAGAGTTTGCCCCCAAGAGAGAGTTTTAAAGAATTGTCTATCAGGACTGCAATAGCTGTGAGATTTTGAAGGCAGGGAAATATCTCTTACCAATATGGGAATAGGACACTCAGGGGCCACCAGAAACTTGTGGGAAAATATTTGTCCATCTCACCAACAAAGAAGTGTTCAGGTGAATCTTTTTGTAATTGTTTTTCCTGTAGCAACCAAAATGGTACAGGTTTGGGAAGAGAAGGCTCCAGAGTAGGGGTCAGGACAGAGTAGTTAGCCCCTGTATCAACCAAGAAATTCTCGGACCTACCTGCAATACCCAGTTGCACCCTTGGCTCCAGTCCCATGATGGTTATCTATGACAGGTGAGTTGGCTGGAATGGGCCACTTTAGTGCTCTTGAACCATCGTGAGGGAAGGCTTGGTGCTTAACCTTGAGGGCTCTTGAGTTTCAAGGGCAGAGTGCTGCCCAATTGATGGCTTTTGAAACAAGTCTTTTTAGGAGACTTGCCATAGTTTGGACACTCTTTGGCCTAATGTCCCACTTGTCTACATTTTAGGCATTTGCCTTATTCCTTGTCCTTCAAGGACTCAGGGTTTGAAATAGGGCTTCCCTGGAGGGAGGCCAGCATTTGGGCATGCCTTGTCTCTCTTCTTTTCTCCCTTTCCTGGGCTTTGGCTTCCTTCTCCTGTTCTCTGTTATAAAAGATATAGATACAGCAGGGTCCTGCTGCTGTTGTAACTTTATCCTGATGTCTGATGCACATTGGGACAGGACTTTGTCCTTTAAAATAACCTGTCCCTCATAAGAGTCTAACTCCAGATTTGTAAACTTGTGGAGGGCCTCTTTTAGCTTTTCCAGAAAGGCAATGGTGTTCTCGATGAACTCCTGAGTTATTACTGAGACCAGGCACAGTCCCTCAAGTAACAGGCTTCCTTCTATTTCCATGGGTGGACTTCCTTAGCATTGAGTCTTTTTGAAGCTTATCCTACCCAGTACTGTTGCAACCTGAGAGGCAGGCATCCCTGGGTCAGGGTGCAGATCCCCAGGCAGGTTGATGCATGACAACTGCATGGAGATCAAATCCCTGGGCAGGTTGAGGCATCTTGGCTTTCTGAGAACTGGGTCCCTAGGCAGGTCGAGGCATGTCAATCTCCTGGGACCCCTGGACTGGAGGATCCCCAAGCAGGTCAAGGCATGACAACTTTTTGAGGACCAGATCCCAAGGCAGGTTGAGACAGGTCAACCTCCTGTGATTCCCAACTGGAGTTGGGCATCCCCAAGATCTCTAGCATGGCCAGTGCTGGGTAGGATTCAGGGGTTTTAATTTTAACTTATTGCTGGTTTGTCCACCACAGATGGGAATAGATATCATGAAGTAAAGCAATCCAATCCTGTGTCCTGAGACTGAGAACCTGGTGAAACAGTCATAAGACTTATCCTCTTATTGATCTGAGGGAATGTAAGTCACAGATTTCTTCCCCTAGTCCTCCATAAGAGCAGTTTAGGTGCTTCCAGTGATAAACATTTCATTGTCATAAACCCACTTTAGGTAATAACAGAAGTAATGACACAGGAGTGGGTTATCTGGTCCTGTTAGGGGCATTAAGAGTATTTTAATAATAAGCTGGGTAGAGCAATGTTGCCTACAAGGGGGCAGGGTCCCGGTTGCAGGAGTTAGTAAGTGGCTTAAGAAAATTGATAAGACAACAAACCAGATGTTCCATAAAGTGGAGTGGAGGTTTGATCCAGGGGTATGTTTGTAACTTTAGGAGAAGGGTGGTAAGGGTTTGAGCCCAAAGAGCCTACAGGGCTAACTCCCAAGGTGGCAAACACTGCCCCTGGAAGCCCAGTTTCCCTTGAAGGAATGCCACCAACAGATGGATGCCTGTCACCTGCCCTAACGAGTTCACTGAGAAATGCTGCTCTTGCACATGTTGTAGGAAACATGGAAGATGAAGGCCTGAATATCTAGAGAGATTGCATATTACACAGTATTTCTCTCCAAGGGCCAGCTATTGTCTGGTTGTCCCTCCAGAAGATTGTAGAGGCAACATTGTGGGCCTGGAAGGGGCTCAGGAAAAGAGCATGAAACAGGAAGGAAGGAGGCAGGGCACAACTTTTGAAAGAATGACATAGCCCAAGCACATAACATGAACTGATTAAAATCAAATGGGTCCAAGATGGCAAGTCAAATTCAACTAAACCTTGATCCTCAATCAGAAAGCTAAATGACACACCCAGAGGTGCCAAGACAGTTCCAAGTCACTGTCAAAAACCAAGGAGTGGGTGCTTCCCCAATTGTTGAAATGATCCTCCTACTCATTAGCCTATGAAATCACCCAACTTGCAAAAACTAACCACACCATATTCCAAGGCTGCCACACACACTTACATGCCCTCTAAGATGGCCCACACCCTGTAAAGTGTGCTTCTCTCTAAATCTGAACAAATCCACCTCTTACCTATCACTGTATCTCTCATTAAATTTTTTTTCAATGAGACATCAAGAGCCTGAGCTTCATTAAGACCAGAAGCCAGCACCACGTGTTTTGGCCAAGCTCAAGTCCCAGTCGGATGCAACTGGGTGACTAAGCATAGCACAGAGTCCCTGCCATGTGGGTTTGAGCAGTTTTAAACACAACTTTTAGAAATGGAAAGATGATGACCTGCCCAATACTTTTTCAGCAGTGGCATAGATGGAGAGAGGAGCTGAAGGACAGAAGAAAAAAGCAGTGTGAAAAACGTGCCGAGGAATCCCCTTCATAACCTGCCAGAAAATCTGCTAAATACCTAACCTGTGCTCAGTTTTCATTGGCCTGATCCTTGGCACAAACAAGATTAAAGACAGAAGAACTCCCACCCGCTTGGACAACAGCTACTAAGCAGCACCTGCCAGAGTCCCTCAGTTGCACCCACTGCTGCTCACCTGTTCACAGAGGTGGAGTTCAAGGAAACAAGAAACGAGAGATCACAAAGGAATTAAAATTTTGTTAGCCATATGTCCTTCCAGCCATAGGAGCAAGGACCTCCTACCTTAACTGGAGGTCTTCTGGAATCTGAGACTGAGCCACATGAGCTTTCTGCCAAGTTTGTTTTTGCTGTCCCAGTTTCCAGCACACTGGACTTCTTATCACTTTCCCTGTGCAGCATTTTCTTCATTTCTGTTTCCATTGCATGAGCTTTCTTGAGTTAGGGTTCTGCTGTGCTTGGCCTTCACCTTGTGGGGGCCGAACCAAGGTTGTATCAGCCAGGTTCAATCTGAGAAATGGCACCATATATGTCGGGGGACTTTGTAATTTCCTCAGTTCTGTCTCGCCACAGAAAAAATTTGAAGCAACAGATGGACCAGTGTTACAGCTCAGTTTTATTTGGCAAGCAAAGGAAAAATACATCCTCAAGGAGTGAGGGTGGGGAGACCCAAAAGACAGGAAGAGAAGAGAGGCCCACAGCTCCTCTTTTTATATTTTATTTCTCCTCCCCTTGAGCCTGCTCTGTGTAAATAGGGCTAGCCAGGAGAGATGTTTGTTCCACCTGGAGTTCTCACTCCGGTCCTCAGACCTTCCTTTGTTTTATTTTCATGGGCTTTTCCCTTCTTTATCTTTTAGCCACCATCATTCTGGACTCCTTTTTCCTATCCTAACTACCTAAGATAATGAATAGCAGTCTTCAGCTTTTTTCAGCATTCTGGAATTATGAAGACCATGTTTTCAAGCAAGTACTACCAGAGCCTAACTAATGTCACTGAATATCAGCTCTAAATGTCTTCTCAGTCAAATTTAATTGGTCATTTCTGGGCAGATTTCTAACCAGCTCACTAAGGTAAGGCCAGTAAGGCAAGGCCAGAATCCCTCCTTCTTCAGAGAAAGGTGATCTAGTCTAAGGAGATTCGGTTAGTGATTAGCTCTCTAGAGCGCCTGGTAATTTGGCAATGATTTGTTTCAGTCAACACTGCAAAACCTTTCTTTCCTATAACAGTAAAAAGAAAAAGGAAGCAAGTTTAGAGCAGTGGTTTTCAAAATCTTTCTTGCATTCTGACATTCCAGTATCCAGAAATTTGGGGAATGCAGAGGATTCTTTAATAAAGAATTACACAGAAATGAAATAAAATTCAAATCAACAGCAAAACAACAAAATAAATCAAAGTGTTAAAAGACACTTAATGGTAATTCAACCTATATATAGCTACCAACCAGGATTGTGTAGTAGCCATACTTCTTACAGAAACAGTGGACTGGGGTCTTCCATATACTAGTAATGTTGGGCTTTTGCTTAAAGATATCAAAATTTGGTAATCCTTAAAAACTCAATGCTTTATTAAAATATAGCTCAATTTCCATTGTAATGAAAGTATATAGAATTGCAAGTCATTTGGTAAGTTAAAAAAAAAAAAACCTAGATACAATACTTACTGTTTCTATTTTATTTTTTCATGAAGTTGGGAAAATGATCATGGAATACCAGGACATTAAAGATGGTATGTAGGAAAACACTGCTCCTAATATGTGGTTCTATAATTAATTTCATTTCTGACAGTTAAGAACTGAGTCAAGTCTTGGCTAGATTGCTTGGGTGATAGACTCTGTGAGACCACACTATCTATGAAAGTGAAAGTGAGTCACTCAGTCCTGTCTGATTCTTTGCACCCCCATGGACTCTACAGTCCATGGAATTCTCCAGGCCAGAATACTGGAAGGGGTAGCCTTTCCCTTATCCATGGGATCTTCCCAACCCAGGGACCAAACCCAGGTCTCCTGCATTGCAGGTGGATTCTTAACCAGCTGATTCACAAGGTAAACCCAATACTATCTATGGATAAGAAAATTGGAAAGGCAAGAAAGTATATTTATAAATTTTGGCTGTGTCTCTTTTAAAATCTCTCCTTCTTCATCAGATTTCTTCCTTCCCCTTACCCAAAATAGTGAATATACAAGGAAAAGAAAAGTTGTGATTGCTTCTTAATTGATTATCTGTGTGTATCTACCTATCATATCATATGAATGGCTTTTATCTTTACTTAGGAATGACTTTTATCTTTACATGGAGTCCAGTATCTAATTTGTATGACTTTGTTTGCTTTTGTTTTGTTTTACTTTTATATCCTGAATAGCATGTATGTCAGGAAGTGTCTTTGTCTCATAGTGCAGAATTGCACTGCTTTTGCATTTTCTAGATATTTTACTTCTAATCAGAGATAAAATTTGCAGTTTAAACATCTTATGATATTAGTCTTCAATAAAGCTTCCTGAAATTTGTTCAATTATCAAAAAAAAAAAAAAAAACTATTCCAAAAACTTAAGACAGAGAGAGTATAGGCTTCTGACTATCAAACCTAAAATAATCGGAATGTTTCAAAACAGTATTTTTTTTTTTAAGTAGTTTAACTGTGGTCTAAATTCTTGGTGCAAAATGGAAAAACACACAGACTTACAAATCTGCTTGGGAAAAAATAATTCCTAGGTATTAAACAAAAGTGTTTATCAGTGATTAACCACTCTTATAGAAATTATTATTAATTGCATTAAATAGCTACTTCACATGGTATTTCATCCAACATATTTATCTTTTTATTTTTATCACTTACCAAGAGAGTTAGGAAATGTTCTTCAGAATCTTACCATTTAAGAATCAATGACATATATTTAGATGGAACCACAAAAGACTCAGAATAGCCAAAACAATCTTGAGAAAGAAGAACAAACCTCAAGATACTATGTTCCCAGATTTCAAACTATACTACAAAGCTACAGTAATTTAAAGTTCTATTTTATTGGCACAAAAACAACCGAACAGAGCAATGGAACAGAATAGAGAGGCCAGAAATAAACCTATACTTATACGGTCAATTAATCTATAGCAAACATGGCAAGAATATACAATGGGGGGAACGATAGGTTCTTAAATAAATGGTGTTGAGACAGCTGGACAGCTACATGTAAAAGAATCAAACTGGATTGCTTTCTCACATCATATACAAACATTAACTCAAGTGGATTAAAGACAAATGCAAGACCTGAAACCATAAAAGTCATAGAAGAAAACATAGGCAGTATACTTTTGGAGATAGGGCTTAGTAATTTTTTTTTGGATTTGTCCCTTTTAGGCAAATGCAAATTAAAAAAATGGGACTGCTTCAAACTAAGAAAAGCAAAAGATTTTACATAGCAAAGGAAGTGAATGAAGTAGTTTGGTCATATCCAATTCTTTGTGACCCCATGGACTGCAGCCTACCAGGCTCCTATGTCCATGGGATTTTCCAGGCAAGGGTACTGGAGTGGATTGCCATTTCCTTCTACAGGGGGATCTTCCCAACCCAGGGATTGAACCTGGGTCTCGTGCATTGCAGGCAGACGCTTTACCATCTGAGTCACCAGGGAAACCATAGCAAAGGGAATCACTAACAAAATGAAAAGGCAAACTACTGATTGGGAGAAGACATGTAAGAAATGTAAGTTGGTATAGTCTCCATGTAAAATAGTATAGATAGTCTCAGAAAATTAAAAGTAGAATTAACATATAATACAATAATCTCACTTCTGGTTATTTACCAGAAGGAAATGAAGATACTAACGCAACAAGATATATGCACCTCCCTGTTCACTGTAGCATTATTTACAATAACCAAGACACGGAAGTAACCTAAGTGTGCATGGATAAATGATTGGATAAAGAATATCAGAATATTACTTTGTAATGGTATATTACTCAGACAAAACAAAAAAGAATGAAATTTTGCCATTTGCAACAACATGTTTGGACCTAGAAGGTATTATGCTAGGTAAAATAAGTCAGACAAAAAAACGCAAATATCATATGATTTTACTTATATATGGAATCTAAAAAACAAAGCAAACACAACCAAACAAGAAATACAGCCATAGATACAGTGAACAAACCAGTGGTCACAGGGTGGCAGTGGAAGTTAGGAGAACTGGCGAAACAGATAAAGGAGATTAAGAGGTACAAACTTCTAGTTAGAAAATAAATGTTACAGGAGAGTATGTACAACATAGAGAATATAGTCAATAACATTGTAATAACTTGTATGGTCACAGATGGTAGTTGACAGATGACCACTAGACTTATCATGGTGACCATATTATAATGTAAAAAATAAAATAAAATCACTATGTTATGTATCTAAAACTAATGTAGTATAAGTCAATTATACTTTAATAAAAAACAGATAAGCAATAGATAATGATCAGTCTTCAATTACAGAGTTGTTAAATTAAAACTATTACATTAAACCAGTGTTAAACTAGAATTTTATTGTGAAAACAATTTTACATGTAACTTTTCAGAAAAGCAATCCACTACTTCTGTTTAAAATAGACCATATCTTTGGAATAATGCATATTCAAAAAATTGCTTTCAAACCAGAATTAAACTATTTTCTCTCTCTCTCTCTCTCTCTGTTTCTCTCTTTTAGCTACCATGTACTGGCACTGTTTACTGTTGGCAAATATTGCATTTCACAGGTAACATACTATCTAGTGTAATTCTTACAGTACCTCCTCAGATAATTATTATCATCCACATATAAAAAAGAAAATCAATACATAAACAGGTAAGATCACAGTCCTATACCATATGGAAAAATCGGAATCAAATTCTTTGCCTCTCTGGCTCTAAAATGGTGTTCTTAACTACAGAGAAGCTTTCCTCAAGAGTGACAGAAGTGAATCCCTTGCCTTTGCCTGCAGAAAAATAAAGTACTAAAGACTAAAGACCTATGCTTTACATATATGTAGGGAGGAGAACCTACATTTCTTTTCTTTCCTTTAAAGGAGGTTTGGGGCATGACTCAAAACTGACAACCAAAGGAGAAGTAAATATTGATAATATCCCGGGTGGCTGAATGGGCTTCTAATTTTTTATTGCTATTCAGGAGGTGTCACTCAAACTAGATTCCTTTATTGCAGCAGTGTGTGGATCACTGTCATAAATTTTCTGTTTGTACAGTTTTCCCTCTCATATTGTCAAGTATCTCATGGTTTTATTAGTGGCTTGCCTGTAATTAGATTCCAGGTACAGACTTACACTCATCTTTCCAGTCAGGAAATCAGAAAAGCTATCGCTTGTCTTCTGCTCTTCTGCTGAATTCAGTTTGGGATATAAGACATGTTAGTGGTAATTTCGTTTGTGGTTCGCACACTACCCAGTGACAATGGACTCTGCTCTCTGATGTTTCTATAACTTCCCCTCATTTGGGATTTTGTTCCACTTGAACTTTTATGCTTTTAAGTAATAATCTCTCATGTTTTTGGAACTTATATAAATTAAAATCAGAAAGAACTTAAAAAATGTGTGATCATCTTTGTATACCTATCTATCATTTGAACTCTCATATGAGCCTTCAATATTCTCAAATAACTCAAAGTGTTTATCTTTATAACATTTTTGTAATTTCTGGCATCAGGAGAAGGATTTAATTTTAAATAAAGCAGCCTTCCTGTGAACAAAATGCCCAGAGATAATTGATTAGTTTTCTTTTCCTGAAAACCACAAATTAATGGCCTATATTTCTTTTTATTTATAATTCTATTGTCTGTACGCACTGTACGCACTGTAAAGTACTGCTCTTGGTGATGCATGTTTACTTTCTTCTTTACACCCAGATGAAACTCAAATGACAGAACTTTGGTTTAGATAACTTTGAAAAATCTGTCAGTGAATCTGATATGGTCACATTTATGAACACCTTGTTCCCAGGGACTGTCAAGCAGAAATAGTAAAGAAGCCTAGATAAACATATTTTACTGCAAGAAAAGCCAACAACACCATTACAATCTATCAGATCTTGAAGTGGCCGTCTTTTACCTCTGTAAGAAAACATGGCGGTTCTTTTTTTTCCTTATCTGTCCAGGGACTCACAATTCATGACACATATGCACTTCAGAACAAATTAAGGTAAAAAGATGCTCAGATATTAATGAAAATCCCTCATTTTCTTTTGATTAATTAAAAAGGTTTTAGGAGAAAACTAATAATGGTCCACAGGGAAGAAAAAGCCATTAAAGTCATGGAATATATATTAGCAATTATCCTACTTTATTTACAACCCATTTTTCTTCTGAAAACAGGAATGCATAAAATATATAAATTGTCATAAAATAATAAATATATGTAAAATTCATGAAAATCTTAAAACAGGTTTTGAATATAATGATATTATTAAGAATTAAAATAATTCAGTAATTTTCAGCAACCAAAATATATGAGATGAGCTTTCAAATAATGTTAAATAAGTAAAGTAGGATTGTAATTGAATGCAGCCCTAATTAGACTTTTCTCATTTTGATCTTCATTTAAACATCTTCTAATTCCCTTTTACAGAGAAACATAGATTAGAAATTGATATAAGGCTATGAACAACCAGGCAAATTTATGGAGTATGAAATACCAAGATGGTTTTCTTCAGGTAAAAGTGGGAACTTTAAATTTCAATAAATGTTAACAGTGTAGTTCTGATCTAGATTTGCTTTGGGTGCTTACAGATCCATTTACTTTAAAATGGAATAGTTCCCCAGAAATTGGATTTTTCAGTGTCTGGCCTGGAAGTTGGGTTGTAATCTAGGAGAATTCCTGGTTGGAGTCCCAGGCTTTCAGCTAATGCTGTGACTGTACATTTGAATGCTGAAGTTGACTTTAGTTGACTTTAGTTGACTTTAGACACATGAGTTAAGCACAGGATTAAACCTAGTACATTTTCCTGAAATGAAGATCTGCTCTGAAATGAACCCAAATGTAGATAATAGTTACTAAATATTTATTTAGCAACTTTAATAAATAGCACATTTTCTTACTGGGCTTCCCAGGTGGCTCAGAGGTAAAGATTCTGACTATAATGCAGGAGACTTAGGTTTGATCCATTGGTCAGGAAGATCCCCTAGAGTAGGAAATGGCAACCCACTTAGGTATTCTTGCTTGGAAAACTCCATGGACAGAGGAGCCTCCATGAACAGTCCATGAGGTCAAGTGACGAAGCAACAAGAACAGCAATAATTTATTTATTTATTTATTGCTTGTGATGGGTCTTCATTGCTATGCACAGACTTTCTCTAGTTGTGGAGAGTGGGGGCTACTCTTCATTACATTGTGCAAGCTTATCACTGCAGTGACATCTCTTGTTGCGAAGCATGGGTTCTATGTGCATGGACTTCGGTACTTGCAGTATACAGGCTAAATTGTGGTCCACAGGCTTAGTTGCTCTAGGGCATGTGGAATCTTCCCAGACCATGGGTCAAATCTATGTCCCTTGGACTGGCAAAAAAGATTCTTATCCACTGTATCACCAGGAAAGTCCAACAATATATTTTTTTTAAGTTTTTCAACAATGAAAGTTACATGAGTTATATCAAATAGTGCTTTGACTACCTGTACCATTTATTAAGAAAATATCTGCTGCCATGACAAGCAAGACCTTAAATCTCAGTAATTAATACCATAATGTTTGTTTTTCATTCACATACATTACATATTCCTGATCAGTGAACAGCCTTCCATATTGTCAATCACGGAGTCAAACTCCTTCTATCTTATAGTTTTGTCCTTTTCTGGATCCATAAGGCATTCTCTACTCAGCAAAAGGAAAGAAAAAGAAAGAGAGGACGATGACCACAGTAGTTTTTAATTGGTTAGGCCTGGAAGTTGTGTCAACATTTTTGTCTAAACTCAATTGGCCAGAATTTAATCACATGGGCTTTATCCAATTGCAAGAGAGGTGAAAAAGAAAGAAACATTTTATTTTTTAAAAGCTTCTAGTAATCTGCCATATCATCTAAGAAGTTTGCTCATGCTGGAATTTATGCACTCAACTTTTGATAAACATAATACATGAGCAAGAGAGATTAAAATTGCTATTTATATTAGTATTAGTATTTCTATTTAGAATTAACTTATCCACTTCATGAGAAAACACTAAAGTTTTCTTTTCTTTTTTTATCATATAGACCTAAATCAAGAGGAGTGATTAGTTGGATTGTAAAGTATCTATGCCAACAAAGGTCCGTCTAGTCAAAGCTATGGCTTTTCCTGTAGTCATGTATGGATGTGAGAGTTGAGCCATAAAGAAAGCTGAGCACAGAAGAATTGATGCTTGAACTGTGGTGCTGGATAAGACTCTTGACAGTCCCTTGGACTGCAAGGAGATCCAACCAGTCCATCCTAAAGGAAATCAGTCCTGAATATTCACTGGAAGGACTGATGCTGAATCTGGTATCCAATCCTTTGGCCACCTGATGCAAAGAACTGACTCATTTGAAAAGACCCTAATGCTGGGAAAGATTGAAGGCAAGCGGAGAAGGGGACAACAGAGGATGAGATGGTTGGATGGCATCATCGACTCGATGGACATGAATTTGAGTAAGCTCCGGGAGTGGGTGATGGACAGGGAGGCCTGGTGTGCTGCAATCCATGGGGTCTCAAAGAGTTGGACACAACTGAGTGACTGAATTGAACTGAATTGAAAGTATCTAAAATTTAAGAAATATTGAAATTAACTGTCTGTCTGAATGTTTTAATACAGGGAACTATTTCAATATTTAATTGTGTTATGTGTAACCTTTCCAAATAGTGATATTATCTTTGTGAATTTCATATGTTAATTACTGAAAGAATATTTGTTGCTAAATATTAAAGAGCAGTACCATGAGGTAACCAGATGTAAGATATTGAAAAAAACTTTAAACGTACCTGAAATATAGGAGGACATTTCTTAATTGCACAAAAGTATTATATAAGAAAGAACATCTCTTATGAACCAGTTTATAAGAAATATAACAACCAAGAAAATATGTAATGCAATTTATTTCTAGTAATTTAAATGGGTGGATGTATTATCCAAAGACCTGACTATGGGCTGAGTTGGTGCTCTCCCAGGTTCTTACAGGAGAAAAGGAAAGATAAACCCATCTGAATGCAGAGTTCCAAAGAACAGCAAGGAGAGATAAGAAAGCCTTTTTAAGTGGATAATGTAAAGAAATAGAGGAAAACAATAGAATGAGAAAGATTAGAGATCTCTTCAAGAAAATGAGAGATACCAAGGGAATGTTTCATGCAAAGAAGAGCACAAAAAAAGGACAGAAACGGTATGGACCTAACAGAAGCAGAAGATATGAAGAAGAGATTGCAAGAATACACAGAAGAACTGTACAAAAAAGATCTTAATGAAATAGATAACCATGATGGTGTGATAACTTACCTAGAACTAGACATCCTGGAGTGCGAAGTTAAGCAGGCCTCAGGAAGCATTACTACAAACAAAGCTACTGGAGGTGATAGAACTCCAGGTGAGTTATTTCAAATCCTAAAGACAATACTGTCAAACTGCTGCTGTCTATATGCCAGAAAATTTTAAAATTCAGCAGTGGCCACAGGACTAGAAAATGTCAGTTTTCATTCTAATCCCAAAGAAGGGTAATGCCAAAGAATGTTCACATTACTAAACAATAATCCTCATTTCACACACAAGCAAAGCAATGCTCAAAATTCTCCAAGATAGGCTTCAACAGTACATGAACTGAGAACTTCCAGATATTCAAGCTGGATTTAGGAAAGGCAGAGGAACCAGAGATCAAATTGTTAACATCTGTTGGATCATAGGAAAAGCAAGAGAACTCTTGAAAAATATCTACTTCTGCTTCATTGACTATGCTTAAGCCTTTGTGTGGAGCACAACAAGCTGTGGAAAATTCTTCAAGAAATGGGAATGCCAGACCACCTTACCTGCCTCCTGAAAAACCTATTTGAAGGTCAAGAGGCAACAGTTAGAACCAGACATGGAAAAACTGGCTGGTTCCAAATTGGGAAAGGAGAACATCAAGACTATGTATTGGCATCCTGCTTATTTAACTTACATGCAGAGTACATCATGAGAAATGCTAGGCTGGATGAAGCACAAGCTGGAATCAAGATTGCCAGGAGAAATATCAAACATCAGATATGCAGATGACACCACCCTTATGGCAAAAAGCAAAGAGGAACTAAAGAGCCTCTTGATGAAGGTCTAAGAAGAAAGTGAAAAAGCTGGCTTATAACTCAACATTCAAAAAATGAAGATCATGGAATCCAGTCCCATCATTTGATGGCAAATAGATGAGGAAACAATGGAAACAGTGAGAGACTTCATTTTCTTGGGCTCCAACATCACTGCAGATGGTGACCTCAGTTGTGAAATTAAAAGACACTTGCTCCTTGGAAGAAAAGCTATGACAAACCTGTTGTGTGTTAGCTGCTCAGTTGTGTCTGATTCTTTGTAACCCCTTAGACTGTAGCCTGCCAGACTCCTCTGTCCATGGGATTTTCCAGCAGGAATACTGGAGTGGGTTGCCATTTCCTCCTCCAGGGGAATCTTCCCAACCCAGGGATTGAACATGGGTCTCCTGCATTTCAGGCATATTCTTTACTGTCTGAGCCACCAGAAAAACCCATTACAAACCTAGAAAGCATATTAAAAATCAGAGACATTGTTTTGCCAGCAAAGGTCTGTCTAGTCAAAGCTGTGGTTTTTCTGGTAGTCATGTATGGATGTGAGAATTGAACCATAAATAAGGCTGAGCACTGAAGAATTGATACTTTTGAACTGCAGTGTTGGAGAATACTCTTGAGAGTTCCTTGGAGTGTAAGGAGATCAAACCAATCAATACTAAATGAAATCAAACCTGAATATTCTTTGGAGGGACTGATGCTGAGGCTGAAGCTCCAAAACTTCGGCTACCTGATATGAAGAGCCAACTGATTGGAAAAGACCCTCATGCTGGGAAATACTGAAGATAGGAGCAGAAGGAGACGGCAGAGGATGAGATGGTTGGATAGCATCACGGACTCAATGGACATGAGTTTGAGCAAGCTCTGGGAGATCATGAAGGATAGGGAAGTCTGGCGTTCTGCAGCCCATGGGTTTGCAAGAAGTCAAACATGACTGAAAAACAACAAAATTTCTTATGTTAAAACTTTAACCCCCAGTACCTCAGAATGTGACTATATTTGGAAATGGGCCCTTTAAAGATTTAATTATCCCCAAATAAGCCATTAGGATGAGCCCTAACTCAATATGACTGGTTTCCTTGTAAGTGGAAATTTGGACACACAAAGAAAGTTCAGGGACACATTCACACCAAAGAAAGATCATTTGAGGCTACAGTGAGAAGACATTAAAAATATATAATCATAAAATAGTATACCTTTCTCAATTTTTAATTAGATAAACTGACAAAAATCAATGAGAATATAGAAATCTGCACAGCATGATTCACAAATGATGAACTGTTGTATGAGGAATATTGCATCCTCAACATCAGAGCATTTCCAATACTGACTTTATGTAGGGACATAAAGCAAGCTCAGTTTCAAAGGTCTGAAAATACACATTGTTTGGTTTAAGAATACAATGGCATTATGCTAGAAATCAATAACAGAAGGATAACTAGAGTATCACCAAATGTTTGAGGACTACACTTCTAAATAATTCATGAATAAAAAAGAAATTTCAATAAAAATTAGAAATATTTTGAACTAAAAATGAAAACTAATAAAAACCTTAAAATATATATTGAAAGAGAAGAAAAAATCATTGCCAATAAATTATATATATATATATCTATCTCAAGAAATTAGGGGAAAGCAGTTAAACTCAAAGATAGTAAAAAGAAAAAAATAAGGAGAAGCAACTGAAAATTAACCAAATGGAAAAAAAAAATCTCAAAATCAGTGAGACTAAATTATGTTCTTTGAAAGGAGAAATAAAATTAGCAAAATCTTAGCAAAATAAAGGAGCAAAAGCAAAAAAGTAAGCAAACTAATAAATATTAGAAATGAAAAATAGATACCAATACAGAATTTCCACAGATTAAAAAAAAACAAAGCTCTTATAAATAATCATGAACCAAAATATACGAAAATCTTGATGAAAAGACATATATCTCTAAAAACATAACTTAATAAAACTGATGAGAATAAACAAAAATCTGATAGTCATGTATATTAAAGACATTAAACATGGAATGAAACCTTTGCCTCATTAGCAAAACAAAACCCAAATTATCCCTTGATATACTCACTAGAACTGCTAAGTTTCAAAAGATAGAAAATTATAAGCTTTGCCCTGATATGAATCTACTGGAACTTCCATATATTACTGGGGATGTAATTTTGTGCACGGAGAAGGCAATGGCATCCCACTCCAGTACTTTTGCCTGGAAAATCCCATGGACAGAGGAGCCTGGTGGGCTACAGTCCATGGGGTCGCTAGAGTCGGACATGACTGAGCGACTTCACTTTCACTTTTCACTTTCATGCATTGGAGAAGGAAATGGCAACCCACTCCAGTGTTCTTGCCTGGAGAATCCCAGGGACGGGGAAGCCTGGTGGGCTGCCGTCTCTGGGGTCGCACAGAATCGGACACGACTGAAGCGAGTTAGCAGCAGCAGCAGCAATTTTGTGCAACCACTTTCCACATGAAAAAATAGGAAATCATCTCACACATAAGATTGAACAAAAGAAGCATGACACTAAACAGTTCATACTCTATATGTGATTCCATTTATATTACATTTAAAAATACAAATATATGCCCCTATGGTGTAGAAGAGGGGATGCTGATAAGAAAGGCATACATAAGGGACTCAGGACTTATGTAATGTTCAATTTATTGAACATAATGAGTATACTTATTTATATCAAGTTAATTATTTTTTGTTTGTGTACCTTAACAAATGTCTGTAAACTAATATTAGATATAATAGTTATTTCACATACATTAATTGCCATTATAAAATTCTCTGGACCCTTTATTATAAAACAAACAAACTGTAATTACCTGAAGTGAACAGCTCACTGTGAATTAATCAAGAACAAATGAAGCTGTGAAATATCTAAAACATAACAAAAAGGGCAGTTGAGAATTTAAGCTGGAGAAAGATTATTCTAAATTTATTTCAGAATCTGAAATATAATTTGTTACAGAAATAGAGAAGAAAAATAAAAATTATGGCAAGTTTTGAAGAGGGCATTTTATACAACTACAGCATAAAACCTGTGTAGAGTTTGATTTCCCTATCAAACATGAAGAATAGAACTTGTGAATTTAAAAGAATCAATTGAGACATTGTTGTTCTTGCTAATTAACAAGGAAGTGTTAATGTGCTATTTAACACTTAGGTTTTAACTACTGAACAGATGAAAATAAACTGGGAAAGACTGGGCCCAAACTGTAAAAAGGCCTCAGGAAATCTGTGCAAACAACAATTTATAGTGCTGCTACTTTCCCCACTTAGGCAACTTAACTTCCACCAGTTTCAGCCCAAAGCTTTGGTCTCATTTACCTACCTAGATGGGGGCCAGTTCCAGGAGGTAAGTCTTCATTAGTTCAGTCTAATATGAATAGTAGTTGTAACCTCCTTGTTAGTAAATAAGAATAAAAAGAATGTGTGTGTTGCCTTTTTTTTTTTTTTTTTTACCAATGAGAGCACTTCATGAAAAAGTAGCTCTGAAAGAGATAGGAAAAATTGGGCCTTTATTTTTCCTCCTGACTTTGAACACTGTTGTGCCCAGAGGTACTATGACCAATACTCTATGAAGAGATAAAATCTACATTTCTGAGAAAAAAAAATATTATTGTTTAAGTGTGACATTAACCAGTCACTAAGGCGTCCTACCATTTTTTACTACAAGATAATGCATCTTCTATTTGTTTAACTCAGTGATTTTCAAAGTATGATCCCCAGATCAGCAACATCCATATCACCTGGAAACTTGTCAGAAATTCCTAGACACCACCTCTAACCTACTGAATCAGAAACGCTGGGCAAGTGATCTTGATGGCCCTGTAAAGTTTGAGAACCACCAGTTTAAGTCATTTTGATTTGGGTTTTCTGTTACTTGTGGTCAAAACTTCCTACTTTTACAAGGTAGCTCAGCTGGTAAAGAATCCACCTGCAATGGTGGATTGAATCCCCAGTTCACTTTCTGGATGGGGAAGATCCCCTGCAGAAGGGATAGGCTACCCATTCCAGTATTCTTGGGCTTCCCTGGTGGCTCAGATAGTAAAGAATCCACCTGAAATGTGGGAGATCTGGGTTTGATCCCTGGGTAGGGAAGATCCCCTGGAGGAGGACATGGCAACCCACTCCAGTATTCCTTCCTGGAGAATTCCCACAGACAGAGTGGGGATTATGAGAAAACAGACATAAAGAATAATTATGAAGAGCAAAGGTACAAATAAAACTTCATGAATTTTCTTCTATGTTAGTTATACCTCACCTACAAAAGGCCAAGATTGAGTGCATTCCTCAAAGTCTATGCTACATAGCTTAAGCACCTCTGAATCTAACAGTAGATTCATGAGCAAATATCTCAAGGTCTCATCATCATCCTTGTTATTGATTATTTATATTAGTTAAGAGTCATTACATTTATGATTGCCCTCCAGTATTAAAAGGTAAAGAAACAGAGTACTCAATAGGCCTGATTCTACCTTCTTTTAGAAATCGCTGAAAAATGATGAGCATAATGAAGAAATGAAATTACAGATACTTTATCTTTCCAAAATTACAAGACATTCTTAATACTAACCCTCATTATTTTCCAAAGAACTGTCAAATGGAGCAAAATAGCAGAGAGGTGCAGGGAAATATCAAATGAGAAAACTTGCAATCCCTTGAAATTCAAGGAGATCAAACCGGTCAATTCTAAAGGAAATCAACCCTGAATATTCATTGGAAGGACTGATGCTGAAGCTGAAGCTGAAGCTCCAATACTTTGGTCACCTGATGCAAAGAATTTACTCATTGGAAAAGACTGATGCTGTGAAAGATATAGGGCAGGAGGAGAAGGGGGTGACAGAGGATGAGATGATTGGATGGCATCACAGACTCAATGGATATGAGTTTGAGCAAACACCGGGAGATAGTGAAGGATAGGGAAGCCTAACATGCTGCAATACATGGGGTCTCAAAGAGTGAGACACGACTTAGTGATTGAACAACAGATCTCAAACAAAGTCAGCAGAACATAGCTATCCTTGAGTAGGGCCTGCATCCAAAGAGCAAAACCAATAACCATTTTTTTGTTTAAAATATTTTGTTTAAAACAGGAAATGGAACACCCTGGCTGGTGGGAAAATACCATATGGCACCAAGGTGTACCAGTGATTCTGCAAGGAAATACATACATACACTTGCATGATTAGAGACAGCCAAAAGACTGCTGTGATGCTTGTCTTACAAAATTTGCTGCAAATTTATTCAAACAATGAAACAACCAGCATAGAATCTTTTCCAAAATATTAGAAAGTAAGAGATGAAGGCTAGAAACAACATCTATAAAACCAAAATAATTAAAATGCCAAACAGTTTTTTTAACTAATAAACAGTTTAAAACAAATATATAAGACTTATGAAAAATATATTATTGGTACAGAGAAATAGGAGCAGTGAATGCTTAGGAGAGAAGCTGAGTTGATAAACAAAGCAATTGTTGAAGCTTTACTGATCACAATGCAAAGGAAAACACATCTTCAAAAAATATAAAACAAGTAAATGAAGGTCAAGGTGTTTTCCTGACTTTTTTTTTTTTAATGAACACTATACATAGAAAAATGGCAACCCACTCCAGTGTTCTTGCTTGGAGAATCCCAGGGACGTGGGAGCCTGGTGGACTTCCGTCTATGGGGTGGCACAGAGTCAGACACGACTGAAGTGACTTAGCAGCAGCAGCAGCATACATAGAAACAACAACTTTTAAAGAAGTACCAACAATTGGAATGGAAAAATATTCAAATATGCAATTCAAGTATTTTCTAGAAATATAAAACTAATTTACAAAGTAAAAGGGATACACTTTTTAGGAAAAAATGGATTCAGACTGAACTTGGGCTAGTAGCATTTTTGGTCTTCTAAAACCCAACGAAACAAAAAATATCTCTGTAGGGCCTCAAGTCAAAAAGATAAATGAACCAACAGAATGAAGATTCAGGCTATCCTTGGAGATTTCTGTTCAGTCTTCTTCAATGGTAAATGAGGTTGGCAAATGTCTACCATGTTTCCAGGGAAAGAAAGTATATCACAAAGACTTTATCATCAGGAAACAGTGGATACAAAGGCAGAAGATAGATATTTTCATATGTGCAGGAATTCCAATTTCCAGGAACCTTTCTTATAGGAGAATAGTGGAAACAGTGAGAAGATTAAAACAGAAACAATTGGTTAGGACATTGATTTATTCAACTGATGAATAATATCAAATATATGATGAAATTATGATATAAAATGAAAAGAAAATGCCCCAAACCATAAAACAAAGAAAAACACATTAACAAAAAATTGGAGGCAAAAGTCAGAAAAAAATATGGAAAGCAATATAAATACTTTATTTTGTCATATTTTATAGGTAAAGAATAAAATATAATAAAATAAAATATATATTGACTGTGTGGATCACAACAAACTGTGGAAAATTCTTCAAGAGCTGGGAATACCAGACCACATTTTCTGCCTCCTGAGAAACCTGTATGCAGGTCAAGAAGCAACACTTAGAACCGGACATGGAACAGCAAACTGGTTCCAAATTGGGAAAGGAAGATGACAAAGCTGTATATTGTCATCTTGCTTATTTAACTTATATGCATAGTATATCATATGAAATGCTGGGCTGGATGAAGCACAAGCTGGAATCAAGATTGCCAGGAGCAATATCAATAACCTCAGATATGCAAATGACACCATCCTTATGGCAGAAAGTGAAGAGGAACTAAAGAGGCTTTTGACAAAAGTCAAAGAGGAGAGTGAAAAAGGTGGTTTAAAATTCAACATTCAAAAAACGAAGATCATGGAATCGAGCCCCATCACATTATGGCAAATAGATGGGAAACAATAGAAACAATGACAGACTTTATTTTCTTGGGCTCTAAAACCACTGCAGATGGTGACTACAGCCATAAAATTAAACACACTTGCTCCTTGGAAGAAAAGCTATGACAAACTTAGACAGCATATTAAAAAGCCAAGACATTATTTTGCTGACAAAGGGCCATCTAGTCAAAGCTATAGTTTTTCCAATAGTTATGTATGGATGTGAGAGTTGGACCATAAAGAAAGCTGAGCACCGAAGAATTGATGTTTTTGAACTGTGGTGCTGGAGAAAACTCTTGAGAATCCCTTGGACTGCAAGGAGATCCAACCAATCAATTCTGAAGGAAATTAGTCCTGAATATTCATTGGAAGGACTGACACTTAAGCTGGAGTTCCAATACTTTGGCCACCTGATGTGAAGAACTTACTCCTTAGAAAAGACCCTGGTTCTGGGAAAGATTGGAGGCAGGAGGAGAAGGGGACACTAGAGGATGAGATGGCCAGATGGCATCACCGACTTGATGGACGTGAGTGTTGGTGATAGACAGGGAAGCCGGGCATGCTGCAGTCCATGGGGTCACAAAGAGTTGGACACAACTGAGCTACAAAACTGAAGTGCAAATATATATTAAAACTGATAAAAAATATAGAAACACAATTGTATTTAAATATACAAAGGTATATAGTAGACAAAATAAGAAAAACATTATGTTAATCTCTAATTTCAAAGTGGAAATAAAGCAAAGAGGTTGAGGAATTATAACAATTTTGTTATTGCACAAAATGGGGATTCATTAGTTACTTCCTAATGATTCAGAGTAGTAAATGTATTATATATAATTATGGTGTAAATGTTATCATTAAAAGAACTGAAAATAAATATGTAATTTACAATTTATCAGAAAGAATGGAGAGGGTGGGGAGATTTGGGAGAATGGCATTGAAACATGTATAATATCATGTATGAAACTAGTCGCCAGTCCAGGTTCGATGCACGATACTGGATGCTTGGGGCTGGTGCACTGGGACGAGGCAGAGGGAGGGTATGGGGAGGGAGGAGGGAGGAGGGTTCAGGATGGGGAACACAGGTACACCTGTGGCGGATTCATTTCGATATTTGGCAAAACTAATACAATATTGTAAAGTTTACAAAATAAAATAAAATTAAAAAATAAAATATTTAAAAAAAAAAGAAAGAATCTACAAACAAGACAAAGCCAAGGGGGGGAAATACTGTATTATAATAAAGAAAAAGAAGCCATAAAAATGAAAGCATAATATAAAGGACTATGAAAGAAAAAAGCACAAACAAATCTGTCACATCAATAAATGTAGATAGGCTGAACACTTCTCTGAAGAGCTTCAGGTTGAACAAAAGTTATAAAAAACTAAGTGTCTCAAAAAATTGAAAAAACATTATAGGGAAACTCACAAGATAAATGCAAATAAAAAGAAAGCAGGGTTAGCAATCTCAATATCGAGTAAGGTTACATTCAGGGTCAAAAAAAAAGAGCCAGTACAATCAGAAACCAAACACCATTAGGAACCATAAGACTCGAGGGAAAAAACTTAAAATTATCTCTATTTGTAAATGATAGTGAATCAAGATAAAACAGCTCACACAAGAAAAGACTTCATTAAAGGGGGAGGATTAAACTTAGTATGTAAATATATACTAATATGTATTTAATTATTTATTTATATAAAACTACATAAACATATCTGCAGCACCTTGTTGTTTAGTTACTAAGTCATGTACAACTCTTTTGTGACCCCATGAAGTGTAATCGGCCAGGGTCCTCTATCCATGGGATTTCCCAGGCAAGAATACTGGACTGGGTTGCTATTTCCTTCTCCAGGGGATCATCTCGACAGAGGAATGAAACCTGGATCTCCAGCACCTTCTAAATTTGCAGACAGATTCTTTACCATTGAGGAATCAGAGATTAAATTGCTAACATTCACTGGATCATGGAGAAAGCAAGGGAGTTCCAAAAAACACCTACTTCTGCTTCATTGACTATATAAAATCCTTTGACTGAGTAGATCATAACAAACTGTGGAAAATTCTTAAAGAGATGAGAATACCAGGCCAACTTAATAGTCTCCTGAGAAACCTGTATGTGGTCCAAGAAGCAACAGAATCCAACATGGAACAACTTACTGATCCAAAATTGAGAAAGGAATATAACATGGCTGTAATTTTAACTTAAAAGCAGAGTACATCATGCAAAATGCCAGGCTGGATGAATCAGAAGCTGGAATTAAGATTGCTGGGAGAACAACCTCAGATATGCAGATGATACCACCCTTATGGAAGAAAGTAAAGAGAAACTAAAGAGCCTCTTGATGAGGTTGAAAGAGGAAAGTGAAAAAGCTAGTTTGAAACTCAATATTAAAACAACTAAGATCATGGCATCCAGTCCCATCACTTCATGGCAAATAGAAATGGAAAAAGTAAAAGCATTGATAGATTTTATTTTCTTGGGCTTGAAAATCACTGTGGATGGTGACTGCAGCCACAAAATTTAGACACTTGCTTCTTGGAAGAAAAGCTATGACAAACCTAGACAGCATATTAAAAGGCAAAGACATCACTTTGCCAACAAAGTTCTATATGGTGAAAGCTATGGCTTGTCCAGTAGTAGTGTACATGTGTGAGAGTTGGACCATAAAGAAGACTGAGTGCCAAAGAATTCATGCTTTCAAACTGTTGTGGTGAAGGAAACCCTTGAAAGTCCCTTGGACTGCAAGGAGATCAAACCAGTCAATCCTAAAGGAAATTAACCCTGAATATTCATTGGAAGGATTGATACTAAAGCTGAAACTCCAATACTTTAGCCACATGATGTGAAGAGCTGACTTATTGGAAAAGACCCTAATGTTTGGAATGCTGAGGGCAGGAAGAGAAGGGATGAGATGATTAGATAGCATCACTGACTCAATGGACATGAATTTGAGCAACCTCTGGGAGACAGAAGAGGACAGAGGAGCCTGGTGTACTACAGTCTAGGGGTTACAAAGAGTCAGTATAGTGACTGAAAAACAACAATATAAACATATAGATATAAAATAACAAATTGAAGATAAACTTGAAAACACAATTACCTTAACAACACAAAAATTAAATATTTTAGATCAAACATATTAAGAAATTTGGGAGAAAAAAAGAAAACTTAAAAACACCCCTGAGTGACACAAAAGTAGACTTCACACACACACAAAAAGGAAAGCATTCATGATTACTGAACAGTATCACTTTCCAAAATTTATTTTCCTCAAATAACATAGCTTTTAAATGATCTTTAAAAATACATTAACAATCTTTCTTGGATTCAGACAAATTTGTTTTAACTTTCATTTGGGGAGAAATGCAAAAAAAAAAAATACTAGTAAAAATAGAACCTAACGAAGAACCCTACTGCTACTGTACTTCTAGTAGATTACCTATATTTTTAAAATCTGATAACACCAAAAGTTTAGCAATTAGAAATCACACACAGAAAATTAAAAAATAGCTGTTCCTTATACAACCTAACATGTACCTACCCATACCTCCAAAAATTTCATCCTAGAGAAAAGAAAACATTAAGCCCACTAACAATTATTCAGGTGTTCATAACAGCTAATATAAAATAGTCATAAACTGAAAATAGTCTAAATGCCCATCAGTAAAAGGTAGATAAACAAAGTATGGTATATTTATACAGTGGAATGCTATTCAACAATTAACAGAGTAGTATTTACTCACATGCACAACATGGATGGCTATCAAAACGTTGCTGAATCAAAGAAAGTTTACACGAAAATTTGCCAAGTGTATGATTCTATTCTATGAAGTCCTAGAACAAGAAAAACTAACTTGTGATGGAAAAAATCAAAATAGTGATTACTTTTGGGTAAGACTATGAGTAGGGATTAACTGAGAAAGAGAATGGGAGAACGTTATCGGATTACAAGGTATTACAAGGATTTATGAGAACTTTGTCATTGTTGTTGTTGTTTAGTCACTTAGTCGTGTCTGACTCTTTACAACCCCACCCCATGGACTATAGCCCACTAGGCTCCTCTGTCCATGGGATTCTCCAGGCAAGAATACTGGAGTGGGTTGCCATTTCCTTTTCCATGTGAGAACTTGTTAGATATATTTAAGATTTGACCGTTTCATTGTACAAAATTTACTTCAAAAACAGACAACTCAAATATTTAACCAATATATGAACGCTGAAATTTGGAGCCTCCTGATGTCTGTAATTTA
The DNA here is from genome assembly GCF_027580195.1 of Bos mutus. Taxonomy (NCBI): domain Eukaryota; kingdom Metazoa; phylum Chordata; class Mammalia; order Artiodactyla; family Bovidae; genus Bos; species Bos mutus. The sequence goes on from NC_091619.1 coordinate 59,944,788, forward strand.
CCTTGGGATACATCAAAAAATAAGATGGGCTGATGGATAGAGAGAAGATGGACAGATGGATAAATATGTAATAAGGTAAGTTTATAACAAAATGTTAGGATATAGGCAATGATATATGGGTAAAATTAAAAATTTAAATTGTAAAACATTTCTCCAAAGTTTTTGAAACATTTCTGAATATTTGAAACTTTTTCATGATAGGATGAAAAAAATTGGGGTTGGGGAAAAAAAGCAGTAAAATGACAATAGATCTACCAGAAATGAAAATATATTATGATGCTTTTTAATTTAAGACATAATATGTTATTGTTGCAAGAATACATATTCCAGTGGAACAGAATAAATACCTAGAAATTGACTCAAGTAGAGATGAAAGTTTGTATATGAAAAGGTGAACTCTCAAATCACTGAAAGATTATAGACATTTTAATAAATGGTGTTGACACAATTGGATATACATCTGGATAACAGATAAAAGTGGATCCATACCACCAAACATCCTAATAAATTCCAAATGTATAAGGTACGTGTATTAGTCAAGGTTCTCAAGAGAAACAGAACCAATACAGGTTATATATACACATAGAGAGAAATTTATGTTAAGGAGTTTACTTATGTAGCTGTGGCTTGGTAAGCCTGAACTCTAATGTTGTGGGCTGGCAGACTGGAGACTCAGGGCAGAATTTCAGTTTGAGCCTAACAGTAGTCTGCTGGCAGAATTCCTTCTTGTTTGGGGGACATCAGTGTTTCTTCTATTGACATTAAGACCTTCAACTGCTTAGATAAAGCCCATTCACATTTTGGAGGGCAATTTGTTTTACTCAAGATCCACTGATTGAAATATTAGTCTTATCCAAAAACACCTTCACAGAAATAGCCAGGATAATGTTTGATCAAATATCTGGGTGCCATGGGCCAGCAAAGTTAACACATAAATCAACCATCACAATATATAAATGTACAAAAAACTTGAAACTGTATAAATATTTGAATAAAACATGATTTAATTCTTTTATACTCAAAATCTAGATGCAATAAAGTAAATTATTAATGATTTTGATTATTTAAAATATTTTTCATGGCAAAAAATTGTAGGCACATTCAAAAGGCAAATGATGAAGAAGAAATCAATATTTGCAATATATATAGTAAATAAAGTCATAAGCTTTCTGACACACAAAGAATTCCTAAAACCTGAAGAGAAAAAAAAAATGTAAAACCAAAAATAATGGTGAAAGAAACAAAGAAATATTTCATGCATGCATACATGTTCTGTCACTCAGTCATATCCAACTCTTTGCAACTCATGGAATGTAGCCCAATAGACTCCTCTGTTCATAGGATTTTCCAAGCAAGAATACTGGAGTGGGTTGCCATTTTCTTCTTCAGAGGATCTTCCCAACCCAGGGATCAAACCTGAGTCTCCTGCATTGGCAGGGGGACTCATTCTTTACCACTGAACCAGCTGAGAATTCCCTAAATAGTTTATGGGAAATAGTATAAAAGTTATCCTTAATGTATAAAATATATTTAAGCATAATGAAAGAAATTAAAACTAAACTGTAAAGATACAGTTTCTTGAATTTAAAAAACAGTATTCAAAAGTTTGAGAATACACTATTTCCACAAACTCTAGGGAAACAGATGTTCTTTATACTGTTCCTGAGTGTACAAAATGAGACAATCACTATAAAAAGGAATTTAGCAATATCTAACAATATACATGAGTATGAGTGAACTCCGGGAGTTGGTGATGGACAGGGAGGTCTGGCGTGCTGCAACTCATGGGGTAGCAAAGAGTTGGACATGACTGAGAGACTGAACTGAACTGAACTGAACAAAATACATATATCTTTTAATTTAGTAATCTCAAGTTTAGAATTTTCCTTGAAGATATAGCTCCAGAAATGTGGAGGGAAAAAAAAAGCTATAAGAGATTTTTCATAAAGCATTATTTGTAACAAAAATATTGGAAACAACCCAAATATTCAATTATAAGAGAATGATTGAACAATTATAATTCACAAGACAGAGTACTCTACAGAAGTTTACTTTAAAAAAGAACATCATGACGAGAAGTCATTTCCTACATGTAGGTTTAGATTTAGTTATAAACATCTTTATTTATTCAAAATAAAATATAGGAAGAATAAATCAAAATATTGGTTACCTCCACGTGTATGAGAATATAGAAAGGCTACATGATGACTAAAAATACTTTTAGTATACCTTGTATGTTAGTATCCAGTCAGGAAAACAAAAACCACATAAATTATATTGACAATATAATTTAGGAACTTTTGTACATGAATACTGGAAAAATGAAAAGGCAACCATGACACAGTGAGATAACAGAGACAGCAATTGCCTAAAATATCTCCCAACCCAAAGACTAGGAATACAAAGGAGACTGGAGGAAGCAATCTGTAGAGTAGGAACGCATTTTTCTGAAGACAGCATACTGATTGCCCGGTTAGTGCTAGAACTTTGGGAGCTCTGAGAAAGAACACCATGAATGGCTAGTCTAACTGTACTAGAAGAAGCTGTAATCTGGAAACAAGTGTTACTAGAAAGATCGTTCACATCTGGATAAAGGGATGTCACAGGAGAAATTCAGAAAGGGGAAACAAATAAATGGGAAGAAAGTTCTTTCTCCATCCTCTGTTTTTCTAGTCTCCTTTGGCACCCCATGGTAGAATCAAACAGGACAATAGGTGTTGAGGGTGAAATACAGTTCATAATGTCAGAATGATAGAAAGAAATATGCAACAGGGGTTTGGGAGCTGAGAGAAAAAAGCTTATTAACCAATACAGCCCATTCTTTTTGGTGACCCAATAGCCATACACACATTTCTACATATATGTGAGATTCTTTGTAACAGAATAAAAATATATGCTTTAATAAATTTGTTAAAATGTACAAAATGATATGCACCTATCCCTCGCTTAAATATGAATACTCTCATCTTCCTCAAAAGGTAAACATAAAATCCTCATTGTATAAATATACATTATTGGACAATGTTAATTATTTATCAAAGGCAATCATAATCAAACAAATATCATGTAACCAAAAGAAAAAAGAAACTGAAAATGAACCACCAACAATTCTTATTTAAAATAATGAAAGGAGGAGGAAACAGTAAAATTTGAACAATGGAAACATTTTATATATTCAAAAATGAATCAAGGATGCAAAAAAGCAGTACAATTAACTACATATAGGAATGAATGTATATATCAAATGGGCAATATAATTACATGGAGATAACAGAATTAATATAAATATCTTGGACTATAGTATTTCAGCTGTACACCCTGGATATAGTCTAACTACGAAGGAAGCAAATATAACTTAAATTTTACTCAGTAGGGGTGTTGTTTGGTGGATATTGTCTAAGTCTTTCAATTACTATGTAAAGTAATGATGATGATGGCGGAAGAGAAGGCAGATAAGAGATGATAGACAGACGGATGGATGATAGAGACAATGAGTAAACACACTGTACTTAGGAATCAGAGTTCATATTGAGAGAAGAAAGTAGGTAAGCCAGAAGAGAAGGAACCTGAGATCTCTGTAAGAACATATGATTTTTGTCCTGGATCTGTTCCCCACAAAGGCCTAGAAATGTACTATCGGTAACAATGAGCAGAGTGGCATGAGATCATGATCTGTAAATACCATTTGGAGAAATAATTGATCACAAATGTGGGCAAAGAAATAGAATACCCTTTTGTGACTGAAAGTGAAGAAGTGTTCCCAAACCATTAATGGAATTAAGGGATTTTCATTGCCTAAATCAGGGAATTTGAGCATATAAAAATAATTTTAATGAGTTATAATACATTAAATTTTTAATAGTCATGAGTCCTTCCTCCCACCAAAAAGAAAAAGAAAAAAAGAAAAAACTAGGACAGAAAGGGAAAAAATTCCAGCTACTAAGTGTAGAAGAAAAAATAGGAAATCACTATTTTGAAGGCTTTCCATGTAAGTGTGAGTGCCCTATCACTCAATCATTTCCAACTCTATGTGACCCCATGAACTGTAGCCCACAAGTCTCTTATGTCCTTGGGATTCTTCAGACAAGAATACTGGAGTGGGTTGCCATTTCCTCCTCCAGAGTGTCTTCTCATCCCAGACATCAAACCCCTGTCTCCTGTGTCTTTTGCATTAGCAGGCAGATTCTTTACCACTGAGCCACCGGGGAAGCCTTGAAGGCTTTCCAATGGATGCTAAAACCATTAGAGAAGGTTGTTGAGAAATAAAATCCAAAGTCTTGGTGAAACAGAGTTCCCTAGAGGTTACGTATCAATTATAAAGAGTTATAGATACCTTCAAGTGAAGAAGTCTAACAGATACTAACTTTAAGTCATTGATCTGACAATACCTACAAAGGTGTAAAATTCCCTTATGTGCCTTCTGATGCAATGCACTGAGGACACAGTATCACATATAGTATTACTTCCCCAAAAAAATGGAATATGAACTTACTCATGAGGAAATAGACAAACTCAGATTGTGTGACATCCAAACATTTTTTTTATTACATCCCTGAAATGTACTTCTAAATGTTTAGCAACTTGCACAAGATAAAGCAACTATGGCAAATGGGTGAACTTAAGTGATGGTCCTAGGACAGTTCATTGTATTTTCTTTCAACCTTTCTCAGGCAACTCTAGGAATAGAACAACAGCTCCTCAAAATTGCTCCAAGTTGGCTGAGGTGATCAGACCTTTAGGTCTCTCCACCCACATTATCAATCATCTGATGGGGGCTGCCCTAGAAAAGCTGTGGTATGGGCAGGGCCACTCTCCAGCAAAGACAATAATCCCAAAAGGGGATTCCTGAAAGCTTACTCTCTGTAATGCTCCCAGCAGCAGAGCCAACAAATACGCCTTTCAGGTGCATCTGGGCAGCACATCACAGTGTCCCCTATGGATACTTCAAAATGCATAAAATAACTTCAGAAGCTACTGCTAGAAGGACATTATTTCCCAGCTTAAGGAAAACAAAGGGGAAGGCAGATCTTCTGCACCGATGTGACTCTTGATAACATACCACATTCGCTCCTACTAATGTTATTGCTGCCAGAGATTTATTTTTGTAACTATCCATTTAAACCAACTTTTGTTTAGGTAACTCTAAAGAAAACAGCTCTTTTCACCCTGAAATTATGAGCCTAGTTTAGCTGAAAGAAATATGATAATACATGATTTTAACTGAAACATAGTACAGCAATTTTCCTCTGAGAAGGTCAGGGTTAACATTCAATGCCCTTATTCATATAAAGAAACATCTTTAACTTGTATCAGCATATTTTCATTAAGTTCATTTTGCTCTTCAAGGTGCAAAGAGGCTTTCATCTTTAAGAAGGCAACAACTAATTAGAAACAATACTGCAAGAAAGGCATAGCTTAAGCTGCAAAAATGGCACAGCCATTGTAGACAAGACTTTCCAAAGGATCTAGAAAACACTCAGAACTGCAAAATAGAAACCAGAAACTGGGCTCTTTCAGGAAACATTTTAAAGTTGAAATGGCCTTTTTGTTACAAATCTAACACTCAGAAAGGGTGTGTGTGTTCACTGAGTGCACACAGAGTCATGCATGCGTGCACACACACACACACACACACACTAATTTAAAGAGCATTCTTCCTGGTGGCTCACAGAGATGAGGTTTATAAATTTGTTTCCTGGTGGCTCAGCAATAAATAATCCACCTGTAATGCAAGAGACATTGGTTTGATCCCTTGGTTGGAAAGATTCCCTGGAGAAGGAAAGGGCAACCCACTCCAGTACTGTTGCTGGGAAATCACATGGACAGAGGAGCCTGGCGGGCTACAGTCCACGGGGTTACAAGAGTCAGACACGACTTAGCTACTAAATCACCACCAACTACCAAAGGACAGTCACAGTTGCAAATGTTTTATCCTTTGTATCAATAGCATGAACTATTATTTCACCCTGGAAATTTCAAATTTGACATTCTTATAGACTGTAATAGACAGCATATTAAAAAGCAGAGACATTACTTTGCCAACAAAGGTCCATCTAGTCAAAGCTATGGTTTTTCCAGTAGTCATATATGGATGTGAGAGTTGGACTATAAAGAAAGCTGAGTGCCAAAGAATTGATGCTTTTGAACTGTGGTGTTGGAGAAGACTCTTGAGAGTCTCTTGAACTGCAAGGAGATCCAACCAGTCCATCCTAAGGGATATCAGTCCTGGATATTCATTGGAAGGACTGATGCTGAAGCTGAAACTCCAACACTTTGGCCACCTGATGCGAAGAACTGACTCATATTAGAAAAGACCCTGATTCTGGGAAAGATTGAAGGTGGGAGGAGAAGGGGATGACAGAGGATGAGATGGTTGGATGGCATCACCAACTCAATGGACACGAGTTTGAATAAACTCTGGGAGTCGGTGGTGGACAGGGAGGCCTGGGCCTGGCATACCGTGGGGTTGCAAAGAGTCGGACATGACTGAGCAACTGAACTGAACTGAACTGATAGACTATCAGACAGCATTTGTAAATTGAAATTTAATTACTTATGATTTATGGTGTATGTGGAGGCTGGAGATTTCAGGGTATAGACAGAAAATGGTAAGATTATAGAAAGTGCACAAAGATCCAGTGTTAGGATGTATCCTTTTTTGTTTTTATTTAGAAAATAGCATAATGTCTAACACATAATAGGCATGCAATATGTATTCAATGTATAAATCTTACTGTCTCTCCAACAGAGAAAAATCTGTCAATTTTAGGAAGTATAAATAATGTTACTGATTAAAATGTTCTATATGTTTTGAGCAATTTAAATGGGCAGAACCTCATAATGATTTAACTATTTAATTATTAATGTTTTGTTCTTTATAAGCTCAACCAAATACAAATTTGCCTAGTTCTTTTGATAATATTGTCCATCTTTGTTTAACAAACTATTATTCCTAAAAATCAGCAAGCACATTGAGTATCTACTTCTTATCTTGTCCAATGAGTTTGAATGGCTTCTATGTGAGCCATTTAGAAGATGTAGTATCTACAAATATTTTTTTCTCATATTTTGAAAATCCCATGGGGATAGAAGGAAGGTTTTTGATTACTTTTCAGCCTGATATCAAATTTACATAAGATCATACTTAAGAGTGGTCAAACTGAATGAATTCTCCCAATTTATCTTAAAGTGGCTCCCATATAAATAGAATAAATTTGTCCATGTAGGGATAGAAAATAGAAAAAAACAATAGGCCGGGAAAATTCCTGGACATGCATATCTTAAAACAAGTTGCAAAAGCTATTGAAAGATTAATATTTGTGAGGTAGTTATAGTTTTAATCATAAATACTAGAACTACAGAGGTTAACAAAACAGCTCTAGGGCAATCTGAGTTATAACTATTTACTTCATATGTTTATTTTGTTATTGCCTTGATAGGACAGAAAACATGAGTTATTTGAATTTGAGTATGATAGTCTGTTTTCAATCAATTAAATCTGTTCCGCCCCTTCCCCTCTCCACCCTCTGCCTCTTAAAATATTTCCTGATATAGTACTTGTTCTAGTATATTTGATTTTATTTTGAAATTAGTTTTTGTAGTTTCTACTTGGCTTTTTTTTCTTTCTGAGATATTCATTTTGAATCTCTGTCAAGAAACAAAACTGTTATCTCTAAATGGGAAGTATATGTTATAAGTTCAGTCAATGTTGAATTTCAATGAACTTCATAGTTCTAATGTGATGAAACTCTGTCAAATGTTAAAAGAAATTATAGATAGAATTCTTAGGAAAGCTTTCAAATCACAGCCTTTGCTGTCAACATTTGATAATGACCTAAAACCTATGATCTATCAAGGTACTGAGATGTGATAGTGATCCTCTGAGGAAAAATTATAACATTCATAGGCCAGCATAATAACAATTTGTATTTTCAGTTTTGAGCATTTCTACATTTTCTAATTGTGTTTTTTCAATCTACTGCATGGAAAATATGAAAAATAATAAACAATGAAAATATTCATTCATTTGATACTTGGAAGGATTTCTCATTAACATGACTGCATGTTTACTTAACAGTTCTCTCTTTTCACATTTTTAATGAAAACTAAGATCAAAATTTTATGGGATTTTTAATCCAAATGTTCTAAATGGAGACACAATAAATGTTATTTAATAGCTCAACCACAGCATTAAATACATATTTTAAAAGTCTTTTCCATTTTATGTGTAACGGCATTACATTTCCTTAAAGTACGTAACATAGGTCATGTACGATAGTGTTGCTTACCTTAAGTTAGTCTGATTTTTTAAAACAAGAAAAATTTGTGGAAATTAACATTCAAGTGGGTAGTGTATGCCTTGTAATTCTTACCATAGTTAATATGGTTCAAAGGGCTATCACATCACTTATTAACTAAAACCAATCTCAAACCTGCTTCCTGCTTCAATTAATACAGTCTAATTGGAATTGTAGGGCCTCAAACAGACATTTGGAAAGCAGTAACTATTCAAAGAAAACCCTAGGACTATCATTGATTCTTACCCTGTTGAGTCCAGTCACAAATGATTTCATCGCTACTGATCTTGATCCAAGCCATTGTGAATGAAGATCTGTAGCACAAAACAGCTGCCTTCAACAAGCCTTCATGGACATGATGGGATTAAAAAGCCAAGTTACAAAGGCCTGCTTCATAGTCAGCTATAAGTAAAAGGGCTACATCATCCCAGTCTTATACTAATAGGAAAAGATTTGTACAGCAATATTTTCAGGTGTGTTCACATAGTATATAGGCTGTAAACTCAAAGAATAGAGCCCATGAAAACTCTGTTCATTGATATGTTTTTTGTTTTTTGTTTTTTTTTCATGGTACCTAGTACAATGACTGAAGCAGTAAAAAGATGCTCAAGGAATGAATGGGTCAAGGCTCCAGGATCACTGTCACCAGCTGTGCAGATCTCTTCCTTCCTCTGGTAGTCTCACTAATTTCCTGAGGCCAACCATATAACTTTAGGGGAGAAAAACTTTTTCTTTCTTCCTGGCTAGGATCTTTGGCTTGGTCTAATGATTTAATTGACATGAAACAGATTGTGTGCTATGACTGCTAAGTCACTTCAGTCATGTCTGACTCCTTGCAACTCCATGGGCTGTAGCCCGCCAGGCTCCTCTGTCCATTGGATTCTCCAGGCAAGAATACTGGAGTGGGTGGTCATTTCCTTCTCCAGGGGATTTTCGGAACCCAGGGATCAAACTAACACCTCTTATATCTCCTGAATTGGCAGGTGGATTCTTAACCACTTGGGCCACCAGGGAAGCCCAAATTTTGTAAGTACAAAGCTCATAAAAATATGAGACTTAAAGAAGTGACCAAAGTAGGCAGCTTTATACCTTTTAGACAAAGAAATAATACATTTGTGAAGAACTGACAAAACAGAGGTGTTTGGGTTTGGGGTAGTTAATTAGTGAAGAAGTAACAAGGTTTATTTACACAGTCTTCTTAGTCTGAATTCCCTATCTCTGTCTCTCTACCTCCCAGTATAGGGAGGGTACATTTCCCTTGGGAGATTTATTTCCTGTCTTCAGAGGAACAAAAGAAGGTCAGAGTATCCTTCTTGCATCTACTGTTTCTTAAGGAATCTTAATTCAAAATAACCAATATGCCAATGTGGCATATTGGGGGTGGCACACATTGCTCTTCTCCACAACCATAGTAAATACCCTCAGGTAGATATACCCACAAGTGTGTTTGTGTGACAAGTATGAATATGGCACAGCAGTGATGAATATCCCCCACGAGAATAGGAATTAGCATCTCCAGACAGTGCTTTAAGATGCAGCTATTAAAGTTATGCAATTTGAAATCAAAAGCACACAGCAATGCAATGTTCAGAAAATTAAATTTTCCCAATTTGAGAGTATTATTAGAGTTATTCAAAATTTTAAAGCTCCATTATTAGTTAATAGGGATTTAGGTTTTAATCTTAGCACTAATTGGAAGACTTGGAAATTTATTGCAACCAAAATAATGATTAGATTTTTAAAAGAACTTAAGCTGAAAATCAAATCATAGATTAAATTTAAATCAAAGAGAATAAGAATATTTAAGTACAGCAAAAATAAGTCTTTATAATGCAATTTCTTTGGTAAATCACAAAACAAACACAATTTGCTGTTTATTTGGAGCACTGAATCAAATTCACAATTAGGGTATTATTAAATTTTATATCTTATGCTTACCAAAAAGAATGGAATCCTTGTATTCTACTTATAACTCAAATGACAGTATTTTCTACCTTTATATTTGCAGGACACTTTTTTTTGCTCTTCTCTCATTTTACATTAATCTAGGTAATTTAATTTATTATCTTAGTTCTAATGCTTAACTTGTCCTGTTTCTAAAAATTTCCAACTGATCTCATACAAGACCTCTTACCTGGAATTCAGGCTTACAAATCTATCTAGGCATCTTCATTTCAATGTTCTACAGACCTTATACTCACCACGTTGAAGCAGGTTACATCATCTCCTGCCTGATTCCTAAATCCAAGTACTTTCCCTACATTACTTAACTCATTATGTACTAAATTTCCTCAAATAGTGCAAAGTCAACATCAATCAGATATCTTCCTTCACTTTCTATACCCAGTTAATCATTCAGTTCAGTTCAGTTCAGTTCAGTCGCTCAGTCGTGTCCAACTCTTTACAACCTCATGGACTACAGCACACCAGGCCTCCCTGTCCACCACCAACTCCCAGAGTTCACTCAGACTCACGTCCATCGAGTCAGTGATGCCATCAAGCCATCTCATCCTCTGTCGTCCCCTTCTCCTCCTGCCCCCAATCCCTCCTAGCATCTGAGTCTTTTCCAATGAGTCAGCTCTTCGCATGAGGTGGCCAAAGTATTGGAGTTTCAGCTTTAGCATCATTCCTTCCAAAGAAATCCCAGGGCCGATCTCCTTCAGAATGGACTGGTTGGATCTCCTTGCAGTCCAAGGGACTCTATTCCTATCAATTCTATCTCCCAAAGTTCTCCCTAATCTATCCACTTCTGATGCAGCCACAGTTGTCATTCTCTGTTAACCAGTCTTTCTGCATCTGATCTTGCCTCTGACATGGATTCCAACTCTAATCATCCTTTACCCTGAAGCCAGATGATCCTTAAAAGGGGCAGATCTGACTACTATAGCCCATCAGATAGAATTCTTCAGTGGTTCCCCGCTGCCCTACAATTAACTTAGATGCACAGTCTGACTTTCAAGCATTTTATTATCTTTCCCATTCTTTTACCTCATTGACTAAATTTAAGTGATGTTGAACTGCTAAAATTAAGTCCATACCTTCTGTGCAGACTGAACTGTGTTTCCTTCAAATTAACACATTGAAGTTCTAACCCCTAAGGTGCCTTAAGGAGATAATAAAGGTAAAATGAGGTCACAAGGGTGGGGTCTTAATTCAAAAGGACCACTGTCCTTATAAGGAAGAGACAACAAGAGTACACTCACTCAGAGGTAAGATCATACTGAGGACACATCAAGAAGGCAGCTATCTGCAAGATGAAGAGAGAGACCTTATAGGAACAAACTTGAGGGCACTTGGATCTTAGATTTCCAAGAAAGTTTTATAGAACAGTGAAAAATAAATTTCCGTTTTTAGGTAATTCAGCCGGTGATACTCTATTATGGCCCCCCTAGCATAATAATCGGAGAACGCAATGGCAACCCACTCCAGTACTCTTGCCTGGAAAATCCCATGGATGGAAGAGCCTGGTAGGCTGCAGTCCATGAGGTCGCTAAGAGTCGGATACAACTGAGCGACTTCACTTTCACTTTTCACTTTCATGCATTGGAGAAGGAAATGGCAACCTACTCCAGTGTTCTTGCCTGGAGAATCCCAGGGACGGGGGAGCCTGGTGGGCTGCCGTCTATGGGGTCGCACAGAGTTGGACACGACTGAAGCGATTTAGCAGCAGCAGCAGCAGTAGCATAATAATAAAACTTCTTTCTATTCTGAGCCTAGAAATAGCTCACTTCCCCTTTTCCTGAATCACTTCAAAACTCCTCAAAATGGGAAGGCTAATTCCTGCTGGTCTTTTATGCCTCAGCAAAACTATTAATACATCTAAAAATCTTGACCCCCTCTTTTAAGCAACACTGGGTAGTTACCCTTCGTTGGTGAAAGACACTGCAGCCCCTTACTATTGTATTTAAGTGGCCTAGATTGTAAATGGCACTTAACTGCAAATTAGTTGCAACCAGGGGATGTATTTTATACATTCTTTTATCCCCAGGACCTGGGACAGGCACTGAAGTTAAATTTGTTGAGCAAATGAATAAACAATAGTACACAGTAACTGTGTACTAACTGATAAGTAAGAGAAGGGCCAGTTGCATCAAAAGCTTTCAACAAATTTAAGGACAACTTGAATGGGGTATAATTAAAGAGTTAGGAGCAAAAGTTCAATAAATAAGTAAGTCAAGGGAAAACCGTACACTTTGGTTTGATGTGCAAACTAAGGGTAAGCACCTGACCCATAAACAAAAACAAGAAACATGGCAAAGCACAGATCAGATAGCAATATTAGGAATAGATTTAGACATCAGTAATTATTCTACATCAAATAGACTTGTGCATTTGTACAAAAGTGTAAATTTCATCTATTTGGTTTCTTTTCCTTCCACATACACTTTTAGGAAAATAGCTGTAAAATAAACCTTTTAAGATTTCATGAGATACTTCATGTTTGGTCTTTCTAATGGTTCTATTAAGTCTTTTCAAAGGGGTACTTTTCTACCAGAGCAAACTTGAAAGAACAGAACATTTATTCCAAAAGCAATTTCCTTCCCCAGTTATTTTCTGTATTCCCCTGGCAGTGTTTTTCAACAGTTTTACTTGAATGAGAGCTTATTTGGTCCCAAACCAGTTTCTCCTGCTGCTTAAACCTGTAGTCAAGTCTCAGACCTTTGTGTCTCACCCCCTCTCTGCCACCCACCACCGGTCTGCTACTATGGAAATGATTACAATTACACAGTACCTATTTTATTGCAAGTTAAATTCAGATATTTTTAAATAATAAGTTAGAGCAAAATCTTACAAAAGGTATTAAAAAATACATTTTGCTTTCTCTTTTAATCCATTCAAGAAATCAAACAGCTTCTAAATGGAACTTTTAATGTTTATAGGAAAATATTAAAAACAAAGATATAATAGTGATGATGATGATACTGATAAAAATGATTCCTTATATATCCTGGAGGAGGGCATGGTAACCACTCCAGTAAACTTGCCTGGAGAATCCCCATGGATAGAGGAGTCTGATGTGCTAAAGTCCATGGGGTTGCAAAGAGTTGGACATGACTAAGTGACTAAGCACATACTTATATATATTATAAAGTTTGCAACAGGCAGGTTTACAACAACCCTGGGAAAAAAGAAGGATTAATTTTAATATCTCTATTTCAAAGATATGAAAACAGACTAAGAGAAGTTAATTTACTTAAAATTGTTAAGTTTTTCATCCAGAAGAGGCATTATAGAAATATCTGATGTCAGTTCCTTTGTTTTGAAAATGACAGGTCTGAAGACCCAACATTTGGTAAGTGGTGCACATTTCCCCAGTCTGCTGTGTAGACAGAACTGTGTAGGGACCCATGCTCTTCTTATGCATGAGCTCCAAACCAGAATAAAGCCAGTTTCAGGAAAAGTATGTTTATTAATTTTGGCCAATATTTATGAGTTGAAAGTAATCAAGTGGCTCCAAGAAGCCCTGAGTGTCAGTAAAAGGAGCCTTCCTGGGACGTTTAGACACAAATTAACAGAAAGAATTTGCAGAAGATTGATACCCTTGAGGGTCTGCTGAGACCTATCTGATGTTCCTCCTACCTGGTTGTCACCACAGTGTATTCTGCTTTTTAGTCTTCTAGGATATTCCTACTGAGGGAGAGTATATGTACTATAAGAGGATTTTCAATTTCTTCCCCTTTAGCATTTTTACTCTCATTACTTCATCACCACTACTACTAGAGATGTCAAATAAGATTGGAGGAGAGGAAAACGAGCTCTTTATCAGAAAATGATCCTGGATTCACAGTATCAGGCCATTCACATGCAGATAAATTCACACCAAACATCCACAAAATGCTTTTACATGTTAGCAAAAGTATTTTAAACTACGGCACTAGTAGCCTGGCCAAAAAAATATATGATTTTTTTAAAAAATTGTGATATATTTTCCATAAGAAGCTAACATAGTTTGTTTCTTTTTTAACCGTACTCCAAATCTGTTCTTTGGTTAGCCCCTGAGTTTTCTGTACTCTCTTCACTCAAAACCTGATCATACTTCAGAATGTATCTCTAATGTTAGACGTCTACCTTGCAATCAGGCAGTTTTCCAGGCAGGGCAACAAAAGCAGTCATGTGACCCCTTCTTGGTACCTCCCTAGGTATTTAGGTTAATCTCTGAAGTTTACAGATTGTGTCCTTTTCTAATCAACCACTCCTGCCGAAAGAGGTGGATCTCATCAGGTAAGGAATACTTACCATTTTGTCCTTTAAACACACATGCCAGATATCACTCAGCAGTTTCCACCTGCCCCATTGTTGTGGATCCTGGGAAGGAAATGGGACATTTTCCATACTTCTGGCTCTCTGAATACTATCTTTATGAAAGGATAATACAGGTGTTATTCAGCGGAAGACTCCAGATCGTCTATTAGGGTTCCTCAAGGTCGACCCCAGCCTTTGAATCTCCTTCCTCAATTCACCACTCATCCCTCCGCATCTTCCCCCCACCCTTTCTTCAAAGTTTTCAAACAGGGCTGGCAGTGTTTGTGCTCTGAATGCTGTTTTAAGGTTGCAGTTCCCAGGTGTCTCAAGCTAAAATTCCTGAGGCAGAGAACATTTATAGCTCAGCACATGTTTTCATAGTCAATGGGAAAAAAATTCTTCCTCTGCTCCTAACGGACTTTCTTCAGTAATATGCTTCATGGCACCCCTGGATGTGTGGGGAGACTGACGTTGCCAGAATATATCTTTTTTATGGCTTTTGTTGCTTTGACAGCTTTGATTTTATGGCAACTTTAATCATGTGTGTCCTATTTCTTCACCTCTGGCATTTTGCAAATATTCCATTTCTCTGTCGCTGCTACCATAACTGCCTTCAACAAATTGTGATTCATCAAACTGTTTCCCCCATGTCCTTCTACAATATCCACAGGGGAAACCCCAAAGGGAACTATGTCAGGCAAACAAGGCAATGCTAAATGCTCACGAGTGAGAAAATCTATTAATTAAAAGGGGGAGGAGAGAGAGAAATGAAAGGAAGAGAAAGTGCATGTATAAGTTAATGCAGCCCCAAGACACCACCCAGCAGTAACTTATACACTGACACTTGAAACAGGCTTTATGAGTCTGTTTACTCTACTCACAACTATTCATGAAAAAATGCACTATCAAGTATCAGAACACAATGTGCATGCATTATCTTAAAGATACAGTAAGCCAATAAATCATACCTGAGCTTTTACAATATTATATTCCTCTTTCTTGTATATTCACAGAATAATGGAAGTGGAAATAAAATAAGAGCTAGAGATGGAAAAGACCAAATAGGTTATCCATTCAATCTTGCTCTGACAAAAAGATCAGTCTGAGGCAATTTATCTTCATTTGTGTCATCTGGAAATTAGTGCATTCTCTGTGTCATAGCTTTTAAACACTTTTTGTAGTAGTCTATTTTTGAATAGCAGAGTTGTTGGACTCTAGCTGTTTTTTCTTAAAACCAGAACTAAATTTTTACTTCACTAATTTCCTGACCCTTTTTTCTTATTTTAATTTCCTGACCCTGTGTAAAATTTCTCTCTACTCTTGGATATTTATACTATTCTGATATTCCTTGGATTATTCCCCAGTTTTTATTACTCATGTAAGATAGAGCCAGCAGCTGGCTCTTTTTTCCTGAGAGGCTACCCTAGGAAATATACATCACCTACCATGCCAACTGTTTTGTGTCTACTATTTTCCAAAGACAGTGAGATTTGGACAATGTTTTGAATATCTTTGGAAAAGGAAATGCTCCTCTTCAGCCACTCTCCTTTTAAGTACTTCCTAAACCACGGAGAGATTTGCCTATGAGCCCCTGCAGCTATCTTGCTTCATTCTACCAGCCTTTTCTGCCTATTGAGCATGTATATTTCTGATTAATTTCTCCCACTTTGCACTTAAATCTTACTTAGCTATAAGTTCTATTTTTGTTCCAAGACAGTATGGTCCATTTTTTTGTGATTCTTCTTTTCTTGCAAATATTAGCATTATTTTTAAATTTCATTAAACTGCTATTTACTCTCTTTTATAGATCATTACATTTTTTTAAAAAATTTGAGTGGTTAATGTTAGATAATATTATCTCTCCAAATTGATCAATCCATGACCATTTTAAAGCATTATAAAGCTTTTGTTTACCAAAGTTAAGCCAGTTTTCAAGTTTTTGGCATTTAGGCTACCCCAAAAAAGAGAAAAAAGATATAATGCTATGAAATATTATCAATATTAGAAGTACATAAATGCCTTAAAAATGTTTAGAATTTCTGATGTTGATGAAAAAAAGACTGTAAGTACAGTTTATTTACTTTTTACCTCCAGATCTAGCAAAAAGTAGAGATTTGATAAATCCACACAGAATTACACACAGAATTAAATTGTATTTTTAGATAATGGGTCATTTGTTCAAAGCCAAATCTAAATGTGTGAACTTCATTATATAAAATACTTAGGTGTAACTTTATAAACATGGGTTTATAAAACCAAGGATTAGAAGACCCCTCTGTAGATGTCCAGAAATTGTGATGGGCAATGTCCATGTTTTAAGTTTAAACCTTGCAAAATCCTTTCAAGTTAAAAGGGAAAACTAAGGTACAGGGACATAACTTACCTAAGATCACACACACACACACACACACACACACACACAACAAAGAATTAGAGTATATGATATCTCTCCAACAACTACCAGGTGTGCAAAACATGGTTTGAAAGAAGATAAGACCAAAGTCAGGGGTCAGATGAGGAAGCTATGTCGGGAGTCCAGGTACGCACAATGCTACAGAAATATGAAAATGCATGGTCATGTTGGACACATAATAAAGCGAAGATACACAAGCATGAAGGGGAGTTGCAGTGATTACAGTGGGAGAGGTAAACAGAAGTCTGGTCGTGAAAACCTTACTATTTGTTTGATGCCCAAAATAGCTCCAAGTTTATCCTATTGAGAAACAGAGTCATTGAAGAGCTTTAAGCAAAGATTCTGGGGATTCTTCTAACCTATAGCAGCAAAAACTGATTTAAAGAAAATAAGGATAGACAGTGAAATCAGCTGAGAGGGATAATGCAATACACTAGGTAAAGAATAAGGAGATCTTGAACTAAAGCAAGGGGTATAAAAGCAGAAATAATAAGTAATGCTAATTAATTTATTTATGGAGGAGAGACGAATAAAAGAGAGACTAGCTCACTGGTAACTGAGTATATGGTAACATCTTTCATCAAGGTAGAAATGTAGAACCCAGAAACTATGACAGAATATAAGTGTATATGGGATTGAGAACACTGAAGTGAAAGGAAGGGTCAGGTTGGATGAGTTTGTTTGGAGATCCTAAGTTTAATTTGGTACCTGTTGAGTTTGATGGATACATCTAGTACTGTAGAATATTAACAGTGAGAAGATCATGTGATTAGACACTAAGTCACAAAAAAATATTAAAAGTTGAATTCTCAACTGTGAAGATTTTTCAAATATGTAAACCCAGGCCCTACCTTAGATATTATGATTCAGAATTCCAAGGTGAAGCTTAGTCTAATAAAAGCCAACCAACGAATCAACCAAAAAACAAACAAAAAAATCCATGGATCAGTCCTAACAAAACACACCTGTAGGACCTCTGCTGGATAAATGTGCTGTGCTAAGTCACTTCAGTCATATCTGAGTCTCTGTGACTATGGACTGTAGCCTGCTAGGCTCCTCTGTCCTTGGGATTCTCCAGGCAAGAATACTGGAGTGGGTTCCCACGCGCTCCTCAAGGGGATCTTCCCAACCCAGTAATCGAACCCGTGTCTTTTGTGTCTCCTGCACTGACAGGTGGGTTCTTTACCACTAGTGCCACCTGGGAAGCCCATAAAGCCCCTGAATCTCTAGATTAACATTGTTTCACTGTTTATGCAGACTCAAACTGTGGGTCAAGATGTCCTCATTGCTCATTAAATCAGTTCAGTAAATTGTAGTAAATACTTTGGTGAAATTTAACACACACAAAAAAACATATCATAGTTAATTGCACAAAGAACAATATGTATTTTAATACATATATATTTGTATGAAAGCATTGTAGTATGTATTTATGTTTATGTTCAGACATGTACTGATTTCTAATGTAAAACTAATATTTTCTTTCACATACAAGAATTTTAAAGTTGTAGATGACAACAGAAATTAAGACAAAGTGTTAGAATTTATTTTTAAAGTCAAAGTGGTCAAATCCTGTAAAGAAAAATGAGCCAGATATGGAGACACTGATTCTACTTCTGGCTTCATTACTATACATTGTTGGTTTCTGTACAAGATCTCCAAATACCCTTTTTTCCTAACAGGTAACACAATAACACTTATAAACTGCCTCATTGGCAGCAATTTAGTAAGACCACTTTTGTCAAGTGCTTTGAAATCTGAGAGAAATAGACTCTAAACAAAAATATCACATGAATTTGCTTAACTTGTAGAAAAACATTTCAAATATATTTGGAACAACTCTTATTTGACTGATGGATTTCATTGCATAGCTTCCTCCTTCCTGTTAAGTAACAACTTTTGAATTATGTATTATCATTTATAATGAACCTTCACTTATATAGTAATTTGGCTTCCAAGTTAGGTCTGTGAAATAGGCAGGGCAAGTTGCTTTAACTACATTTTACAAATGACAAAATCAATCTCAAAGAGGTTAAATTAATTTACCCAATGTAATCACAATACTTTTCAAATATTAACATATTGCCAATAAAACTATGGTAGCTTCCATTTATATTCAACAATCATATTAGTTAACTAATATGAAGCTAATTATCTCATGATATTTTGCGTCTGACCATCACTCAATGAAGTCAATGTAGATATATTCTCTAAATAACCCTACTTTGATAAGAAAATGTTTTCTGTCATATTTTTGTTCAACTCTTATAAGAGAGATTAACGATTGCCTATAATAATTTTCCTTCCTTCCTAGCTAAAGGAACCGCCCCACTTTAATCCATGAACCTATATTTCAGAAAACACAATTCTATACTTCAGGGGATATAATGTTATATTATATTATATTATTATATATAAAAAGTTGTGTTCTCAAATGTTAAGATTTTCCAAATATCACAGATGCTCTCTTAGACATTACAATTCAGTAGTTCTAAGGTGAGGCTTAGGTTAACATACAGTAAGCAAACAATCAAAAATCAACCAACCTTCCAAAAATCACAGACCAGGCTTAACAAAATGCACCTACATATCCTATCCTGGATGGAAAGAGCCCCAGTTCAGTTCAGTTCAGTCGCTCAGTTTTGTCCGACTCTTTGCAACCCCATGGACCACAGCACACCAGGCCTCCTTGTCCATCAACAAATTCCAGAGTCTATGCAAAGGCATGTCCATTGAGTCAGTGATGCAATCCAACCATCTCATCCTCTGTTGTCCCCTTCTCCTCCTGCCCTCAATCTTTCCCAGCATCAGGGTCTTTTCCAACGAGTCAGCTCTTATCAGGTGGCCAAAGTATTGGAGTTTCAGCTTCAACATCCGTCCTTTCAATGAACATCCAGGATTGATCTCCTTTAGGATGGGCTGATTGGATCTGCTTGCAATCCAAGGCACTCTCAAGAGTCTTCTCCAACACCACAGATCAAAAGCATTGATTCTTCCGCACTCAGCTTCCTTTAAGTCCAGCTCTCACATCCATACATGACCACAGGAAAAACCATAGCCTTGACTAGATGGACCTTTGTTGGCAAAGTAATGTCTCTGCTTTTGAATATGCTATCTAGGTTGGTCATGACTTTTCTTCCAAGGAGCAAGCGTCTTTTTATTTCATGGCTGCAGTCAACCTCTGCAGTGATTCTGGAGCCCCAAAAAATAAAGTCAGCCACTGTTTCCACTGTTTCCCCATCTATTTGCCATAAAGTGATGGGACTGGATGCCATGATCTTCATTTTCTGAATGTTGAGCTTTAAGCCAACTTTTTCACTCTCCTCTTTCACTTTCATCAAGAGTCTCTTTAGTTCCTCTTCATTTCCTGCCATAAGGGTGGTGTCATCTGCATATCTGAGGTTAGTGATATTTCTCCCAGCAATCTTGATTCCAGCTTGAGCTTCCTCCAGCCCAGCGTTTCTCATGATATACTCTGCATATAAGTTAAATAAGCAGGGTAACAATATACAGCGTTGATGTACTTCTTTTCCTATTTGAAACCAGTCTGTTGTTCCATGTCTAGTTCTAACCATTGCTTCCTGACCTGCATACAGATTTCTCAAGAGGCAGGTCAGGTGGTCTGGTATTTCTGTCTCTTTCAGAATATTCCACAGTTTATTGTGATCCACACAGTCAAAGGTGTTGGCATAGTCAATAAAGTAGAAATAGATGTTTTTCTGGAACTCCCTTGCTTTTTCAATGATCCAACGGATGTTGGCAATTTGATCTCTGGTTCCTCTGCCTTTTCTAAAACCAGCTTGAACATCTGGAAGTTCACGGTTCACATATTGCAACCTGGCTTGGATAATTTTGAGCATTACTTTGCTAGCGTGTGAGATGAGTTCAATTGTGCGGTAGTTTGTGCAATTGTTCAGAGTGCAATTGTATGGTAGTACAATTGTGGATAGAGCCCTAAAGTAGGATAATATATGTACATATATATATATATATGTATGTATACTATACTATACTATAATTTCTCAGCTCAGGAGTAAATCTTGAACAATTTAACCCTATTAAGGATATAACATTCTCCCTAACACGATTGGTTTACAAATGGACATATGACCCATTCTAGACAATTCAATCTAACAAGGGTTCTCCTAAGTCTAAGAGGAGAAACTTTAGAAAGAAGCACAAAGAAGAGATGGCAATTTTATTCCTCTGGATGCTGACATATCTGAATATGACTACTTGAACTGTGATAGCTATAACTGCAACCATAGGTCAGCTGGCCTGAGGACCAAGACAGTTCCATGAAGTTGTGGCAGTAGGAAAGTGTGAAGAACTTTAATCTGATGATGCTGCTGAACTGCAGAACTATTCAACTTTGGAGTCATCATATATCAAAACTATTGACATGTGTAACAGTAAACTTTCTCTAGAATTAAAAAATTTTGAGTTACATTTTTTGATACTTGTTGTCAAACCTAACCAATATCCTAATCAATAAAATTCTCATTACATTTGGTCTGTTGGTCAACTTTTTGAGTCTAAATATCTTAACTGCTTTTTGTTTTACCATTTCATCAATAGTATAGAAATATTCTAATTTTGCCTATGTTTTTTTAAATTCTTTTAATCAAATACTATTTTTTGTCTCTTATTTTTTCTTTAAATTGAAAGGCTAATTTCCAAGACTTAATGTATATTTAGAGAACCAAAGTTTTTTTTTAAAGCATTCAAGAACACACTGGATGAACAATGAGATCAAAAATATTAAAAATATTCATATGTTAATAATCTCTCTCAAGTCCTTAATTTTAAAAATGTCTCATTCCATACTTTTTCAGCTTACTAGGTACCAATGGCACCCGACTCCAGTACTCTTGCCTGGAAAATCCCATGGAGGAGCCTGGTAGGCTGCAGTCCATGGGGTTGGTAAGAGTTGGACACAACTGAGCGACTTTACTTTCACTTTTTACTTTCATGCATTGGAGGAGGAAATAGCAACCCACTCCAGTATTCTTGCTTGGAGAATCCCAGGGACAGTGGAGCCTGGTGGGCTGCCATCTATGGGGTCGCACAAAGTCGGACACGACTAAAGCGACTTAGCAGCAGCAGCAGGAGGTACCATATGTGTAATAAACAACTGTTAGAAAGGAGAATACTAATCTAGCCACTGGACATAAGGAAAGTATGAATGGCCTCGAAGTGGCATCTAAAATCTTCTAAAATTTTGTTCAGAACTGCTTATATGTATTTAGCATATTTTTCTGGTTAGACTATCCACAGCTTTTATCAGTCTCAGAACCACTGTCTATAACAAAAAGAATCCTTTTCCTTTGTTATTCTTGAATCAGATTAACACAAGACAACACTGTTCATTCAAATAGTGACTGAATCTCTGATTTGTCACTTTATATAAACATAGCTCGTGTGCATAATTTATATATAATGCTATTTGGTGGAGGCTGAAAAATATGAGAAGCATTAGATTTTTTTCAGAAAGGAAGACATAAATTAGCCAATTGGATTTTTAGTTCTGCACCATTTTCAGAAATACAGAGTGGTTCAATTTTCTTTCCAATACTCAATAAAATAATCATATGAACAATGTAGAAAAAATCTTTGGAATGGTACAGGATTCATAAAGTTATATCACTGAAGTTTGGAAGACTAAGCCTAACACACTTATCATAGTGTCTACCATTCTGAGTTTATCTCTGAAAACTCCATCCCAGCCCCCCAATCTCACCCATGCCACAATGGTTCCATTTATTCTACATTCTATCAATAAAGGAAATATCCATCTCTCTAGAATGAAAACTTACATTTCTCTGTGCTTCCAAACATACTATTTATACCATTAACTCTTCAATGACAGTAGTCTCTCCTCTTTCAGTTGTTGGCATATGTCTGGCATATGTCTCATTACCCAATACCTGCTCCAAAGTCACTGCCTCTGAAAAGCACCTCTTAAGAAGGGTATGTCACTCACTTCTCTTTGCTTTTGTAGGGCCCTGGGTACTCATTCAACAAACTCATTCATTATTTATTCAGTGCCACTATGCACTGGAGATGTAGCAATGATCATAACAGGATTCTTGCTCTCATGAGGATAATATTCTACTGGGAGTGAGTTGATAATAAACAAATAATTGCATAATATATGTCAGAAAATTGCAAGTGTTAGGTGCTCGGTCATGTCCAACTCTTTGGAATACCATGACCTATAGCCTCCAGGCTCCTCTGTCCATGGAATTCTCCAGTCAAAAATACTGGAGTGGATTGTAATGCCCTTCTCCAGGGGATCTTACTGAACCAGGAACTGAACCTGGGTCTCCTGCATTTCATGCAGATTCTCTACCATCTGAGCCACCAGGGAATCCCTATATGTTAGAAGTAATAAGTCACTTGAAGAAAAAGAAATCAGGATAAACAAAGAGCAATCAGGATATATATATATATAAAATAGATAAATTGGGAAAAAATTTTCCACTGAGCTGTAATATGTGAAAAAATTTTGAATTAAGAGAGACAGTGACTGGGGTTTCCCAGGTGGCACTAGTGGCAAAGAACCCATGTGTCAATACAGGTAGATGTAAGAGACACAGGTTTGATCTCTGGGTTAGGAAGATCCCCTGGAGGAGGGTATGACAACCCACTCTAGTACTCTTCCCTGGAGAGTCCCGTGAACAGAGGAGCCTGGTAGGCTGCAGTCCATGGGGCTGCTGAGGGTCAGACATGACTGAGCGACTTCACTTTCACTTTTTACTTTCATGCATTGTAGAAGGAAATGGCAACCCACTCCAGTGTTCTTGCCTGGAGAATCCCAGGGACAGGGGAGCCTGGTGGGCTGCCGTCTATGGGGTCGCACAGAGTCGGACACGACTGAAGTGACTTAGCAGCAGCAGCAGAAACAACTTAGCATGCATGCGAGCACATAGACAGTTACCACTTAGAGGAAGAGTATTCAAGGGAAAAGAAACAGCAAATTCACTAGCTCATTGATAAGAGCATTTTGAGAATGTTTTAACAAAAGAGGAGGAACAAAGGAGGGGAAGGGTTAGAGAAATGGAAGATGAGGTTGGAAAAGTAACCCTGATGTTGCCTCAGTCTCGTATAGGCTCTGGCAAGGCCTTGTGACTTTTATTTCGGTAAGATGAGAGCACTGGGAAATTTCATAAGCTGTAACCTGACCTTATTTTTATTTCTAAAAGCTCATTCTAGTGGCTCTAGAGTATAACTTGGTGGAGTGAGGAAGCAAGGAGACATAGAAGAGGCTACTGCAGTGGTCCAGGCTGAAAATGGGTTGTGGCAGCTTGTCCTGAGGTGACTGTAGATACAAGAAAGTGAAAACTAAGAAACAACTCTTTTGAGAAAGTTTGCTATAAAGGAGAGCAGAGAAATGCTTAGCTCACTGGAGAATGTAATGAGATTAATGTATAATTATTTGTAGAATATTTTACAGTATATGATACACTGATGGAAACAATCTGGTTAAGAAAATGTGGGAATTTCCTAGGTGGTCCAGTGGTTAATCTGCCTTGCAATGAAGGAGATGTGGGTTTGATCCCTGGTCAGGGAGCTAAGATTCCACATCCTGCATAGCAACCAAGACCACATGCTACATCTACCAAGCCCACGAGCTCTGGAGCCTGTGTGTCACAACCAGAGTCTGTGCCACAACAAAAGAGCCCATATAATGCAACAAAGATCCTGTGCACGGAAACTAAAGCCCAATGCAGCCAAATAAATAAAGACAAGAAAAAGAAAATGTCAACGATATGAATTGAGAGGGGCTAATTGCCAGTTCCTTTTTTGGAGAAGGAAATGGCAACCCACTCCAGTACTCTTGCCTGAAAATTTCCATGGACAGAGGAGCCTTGTAGACTACAGTCCATGGGGTTGCAGACACGACTGCAGTGACTTCACTTCTCACTTCTTAGTAGGTAAGATGGAGTGATTCAGGATGAGAAAATAAAGGGTAGTCTCTGTGGACCAGAGACAGTTCCAGTACCATAATGGACTGAGATGCACAGTACTTGGGTGCAGACACAAATGACGTGGTAAACTAGGTGGTATAACTTACAGGGACAGTCACTTTGGCATCCTATAGACGGGAATAAGAGAGAAAGATGTTGTAAGAAATTGTCTCAGATATGTAAGAGGGGACTGACTGAGCAGAGACATATCAGGCTATCTGGACAGCTCTAAGGGGCATTTTGATATTCTGAGGGTGGTGTGTAAAATGACACCAATCAGAATTAACATGTGTGAAATAATTATTCTGAATAACCAACTGAGGAAGGAAGTGAGGACATGAATGATAACAATAGACAGTGAAAAGGGTAGAAGCAAATGTTCAAAGAATTATTGAAGCACGAAAACTTGAAGGAGTGGTCTGGAGAAAAAAGATAGTGATTAAGGAATGGACACCTAAAACTGAAGTTTGGTGGTAGCAATGTTTGGCATGACTGTGGGATTGCGTGACTGTGGTAAGGTAGAATACAAGATGAGAGGAAATGTTGTATTGAGTTTTCTATTCTTCTTAGAAAGAGAAACATGGTGGGACTATTTAGGCAATTCAAAGAATATTTGTAAAGGCCAAAAAATCACTGGAGGCTATCAAACCAGGACAAAATACAAATTCAGTTCAGTTTAGTTCATTCTGCTCAGTCGTGTCCTACTCTTTGCAACCCCATGAATCGCAGCACGCCAGGCCTCCCTGTCCATCACCAACTCCTGGAGTTCACTCAAACTCATGTCCATTGAGTCTGTGATGCCATCCAGCCATCTCATCCTCTGTCGTCCCCTTCTCCTCCTGCCCCCAATCCCTCCCAGCATCAGAGTCTTTTCCAATGAGTCAATTCTTCACATGAGGTGGCCAAAGTACTGGAGTTTCAGCTTTAGCATCATTCCTTCCAAAGAAATCCCAGGGCTGACGTCCTTTAGAATGGACTAGTTGGATCTCCTTGCAGTCCAAGGGACTCTCAAGAGTCTTTTCCAACACCACAGTTCAAAAGCATCAATCCTTCGGTGCTCAACTTTCTTCACAGTCCAACTCTCACATCCATACATGACCACTGGAAAAACCAGAGCCTTGACTAGACGAACCTTTGTTGGCAAAATAATGTCTCTGCTTTTGAATATGCTATCTAGGTTGGTCATAACTTTCCTTCCAAGGAGTAAGCGTCTTTTAATTTCATGGCTGCAGTCACCATCTGCAGTGATTTTGGAGCTCAGAAAAATAAAGTCTGACACTGTTTCCACTGTTTCCCCATCTATTTGCCATAAAGTGATGGGCCCAGATGCCATGATCTTAGTTTTCTGAATGTTGAGCTTGAAGCCAACTTTTTCACTCTCCTCTTTCACTTTCATCAAGAGGCTTTTTAGTTCCTCTTCACTTTCTGCCATAAGGACGGTGTCATCTGCATATCTGAGGTTATTGATATTGATAACAAGACAGTTTCCCACTGCTGCTGGGAACCCCAGGTTTTCCTGTCTCCTGAAACCTGGGTTTCAATCCCAAGGTGCAGTAATTGAAACCCATACAATACTAGCTCTCCTTCAGTTACCATCATCAGAAGAATGAATTCTACATTGTGCTTTCTTCTTCCTGAAATATGTCCCCTAACCAAAATCTTGCATGGAAATGTGTGATGGAATAAATCTAGATCAAATTATTGGGCCCTAGTTGTAAAAGAAGTTTGAAAATTAAGTTTCTGGAATTTACCTGGTGACTGAGAAATTCCCCAAATATTAGTGAATTTAGGAGATGCTGGGAGACGAACACTACAACAAATATAAACTATTATTTGCTGCTAGAGTCTCAGCACTTTATACAACTTTTGTTGAATAAATAGATAAGTAAACAAATAACTACATTTTATACTCTGCCATTTGTTATCTCTTTGTTTTGATACCTGGTCTCCAGCTTAAAGGGCTTCCCTTGTGGCTCAGCTGGTAAAAGAATCTGCCTGCAATGCGGGAGACCTGGGTTCGATCCCTGGTTTGAGAAGATCCCCTGGAGAAGGGAAAGGCTACCCACTCCAGTATTCTGGCCTAGAGAATCCCATGAACTTTATAGTCCATGGGGTCACAATGAGTGGGATATGACTGAGTCTCTTTCACTTTATTTCACTCCACCTTAAAATCTAAAAATAAAATAAAATAAACTGTGGGTATTTTTAAAGCATTAACAATATTACCTTAAATCTCTAAGATTTTTCTGTCTATTCTCTTGAGGAACTGGGACATCTGAGTTCCTTTTTATTTCAACACAACTATCCTAAGAAGTTGCTAGATCTCTGATAGTGTTTGAAAAGAAAAGAATAGAGTAAGTACTCATACACTAAACAGTTACTAATTGAGTCCCTACTGTGGTTAGTTATTCTAAAGTGTTGAGCATACAGCAACGAACAAAGATTTTTAAAAATACCTGCTGATAGCATTTATAATTATAGAAAACAGGCATGCTTTCAATATTGCAATTATCTTTAAGTGATTACAAAATGAAAGCAGCTTATTGCATGACAGAAAAGCATAAGAAGAAAATGAGATCACCTTTAACAGTACTAATGCAATTCTTGTGCCTTTTGAAACACATTTCTGCAGTTCTTTCCTAGTATATAAACATAAATATTTTATTACAAATGTCACATAATTATACAGTTTAATATATTGCTTTTATTCACCTAACTTTATTTTATATTTTCCTATATCTTTATGTAACTTTTACATTTTTAAAAGGGTATATATTATTCTGTCAGATAAAAATACCATAACACTTTTGTTGACCATTTAGTATCCAATTTTTCATTATTATAAACAATGCTGCAATGAACATCCTTCTACATACCTATTTGTACACTTAACTGTTTCTTTATAATAATTTCATAAATGTGAAATTACTAGATCAAAGAGTAACCATATTTTAAGAATGTCAATATATGTACCAAACTCTCCTCCAGAAAAAGATTGTACTGGTTTCATTTTCAACTGCAGTATGTATGACAATGCCTATTTTTTATACCCTAGCAGACTTTTTTTTTTTTTTTTTTTACTGTTAATCAACTTATGATTCAGCCAGTGACTCTCACAGTAGGGAGAAAGGTAGTTGGGCGGCTGTCCCGAGATGATAAGCCAACAGATTTTTCGATATGGACCATTTATCCACAAAGATTACCCTGTGCCCGGTGGGATCCTTCCCTGCTTCATGCTGAGAGGAATGCCTAAGAAACTTCTGAAGGAAGAGAGGGAAAGGGGAGAGCAAACTTGTCAGTAAAGCTCACCTTTATGGTTATTACCGATCCATCTTTTCACTAAGAAACAATATTAATTGCAATGAAAAATCTATTCAATTAAGCTGGTAATGACAAGTACAACTTAGCTCTATAAACAAGTTTGTATCTGGTACACAAAGTGCTCAAAGGCACCTGGAAATGCAGTTGAGGTTTCATTTTATACATAATTAAATAATAAACACTGAACAACAGAAAATACATTTTCCATCTCTTGGATATAATCTGCAGAATCTAAATAAGAAATTATATTTAAGTAGATGGTCATTTTTTCTTAGATATTTATTCACTTCCAAAAGCATAATAGGCAATCTTACTAATATAAGTTAAATATCAGAAACATCACAAGCAAATAAAAATAATAGGATTAATCCCCCCATTTTACTGTTAAGAGCCAATAAATTGACTAGAGTTGTAACTAATAAGTGGTAGATCTTAGACTTGAAATCAGCTTTATCTGATTCTGAAGCCCATCTGTATGTTTAAGCTTTATGCCAAACTGTTCCCTGAGATGTGCCAATTACCACTCACCACCAGGGATAAGAGGAAGTTCCAGTAATTACTGGAAGCAAGTTCTATAATTCAGACATCTCTGTTACCTAAGATCCCATGGAAATTTGGAGAGCCAAGCTGAATTTGTGTGAGCTGGGAAAATGATACAGAATACAGTCTTTTACTGTTATTACTGGTGATGGCAGGACTCCATCTCTTTTTCTGCACAGCCTAAATCTAGAGTCTTTAGCCTCCCCATAGCAAGAACTGTCTATATCTAGAACAAAAGTTTAAAATTGTTATTAAGTGATACCCTGCATTTTTATAGATCCACCAAACAAGTGCTAATTATGAGCTGTACCCAGGTTCCTAGGCAAAATTTGTTTCCTCTACAGTATGCCCTATTGCCTGAGTTGATTTTTTTCTCACTGAACAAACCCTGCCTAGTTAGGCTACAAAATCTGCTTATGACTTCCAATTGTCTTCGGCCTTTCCCATCCATTTCCCAAAGACCACACTTTCTCCAGCCTATAAACCGGTCCCCTGCTGGAACATTAACTCTGCCTTTGCTCAATAGCTTAGTTGGTAGAGAATCCGCCTGCAAAGCAAGAGACCTGGGTTCAGTCTCTGGGATAGGAAGATCCCCTGGAGAAGGGAAAGTCTACCCACTCCAGTATTCTGGCCTAGAGAATTCCATGGACTGTATAGTCCATGGGGTCACAAAGAGTGGTACACGACTGAGTGACTTTCACTTTCACTTTCTTTTGTTCAACAGATTCAGATCTTAATATATTCTTAAAAAAATGGAAGTTCACTCTGCACTTCCTCAGGATAAAGATCTAACAGCTTCTGGATGAGAGTTTCAGTTCAGTTCAGTCGCTCAGTCGTGTCCGACTTTTTGCGACCCCATTAATCGCAACACGCCAGGCCTCCCTGTCCATCACCAACTCCTGGAGTTCACCCAGACTCATGTCCATCGAGTCAGTGATGCCATCCAGCCATCTCATCCTCTGTCGTCCCCTTCTCCTCCTGCCCCCAATCCCTCCCAGCATCAAAGTCTTTTCCAATGAGTCAACTCTTTGCATGAGGTGGCCAAAGTACTGGAGTTTCAGCTTTAGCATCATTCCTTCCAAAGAAATCCCAGGGCTGATCTCCTTTAGAATGGCATCATTCCTTCCAAAGAAATCCCAGGGCTGATCTCCTTTAGAATGGACTGGTTGGATCTCCTTGCAGTCCAAGGGACTCTTAAGAGTCTTCTCCAACACCACACTTCAAAAGCATCAATTCTTCGGTGCTCAGCCTTCTTCACAGTCCAACTCTCACATCCATACATGACCACTGGAAAAACCATAGGCTTGACTAGACGAATCTTTGTTGGCAAAGTAATGTCTCTGCTTTTCAATATGCTGTCTAGGTTGGTCATAACTTTCCTTCCAAGGAGTAAGCATCTTTTAATTTCATGGCTGCAGTCACCATCTGCAGTGATTTTGGAGCCCAGAAAAATAAAGTCTGACACTGTTTCCACTGTTTCCCCATCTATTTCTCATGAAGTGATGGGATCAGATGCCATGATCTTCATTTTCTGAATGTTGAATTTTAAGCCAACTTTTTCACTCTCTCATATTCATCAAGAGTCTTTTTATTTCCTCTACACTTTCTGCCATAAGGGTGGTGTCATCTGCATATCTGAGGTTATTGATATTTCTCCCGGCAATCTTGATTCCAGCTTGTGTTTATTCCAGTCCAGCATTTCTCATGATGTACTCTGCATATAAGTTAAATAAGCAGGGTGACAATATACAGCCTTGACGTACTCCTTTTCCAATTTGGAACCAGTCTGTTCTTCCATGTCCAGTTCTAACTGTTGCTTGGTACTAAATAAATGTCTATAAATTTCTTCCTTTAAACTTCAGAAAAATTCTATGGTACAGATCCTTATTTTACAGGTGAGAAAGTTGAGATACAGCCAGATTAAGGAACTTCTCTAGCTGTTACATCATGGAGCCAAGACTTGAATCTAGGTCTTCCAAATCCAGTGTTTTTCTACCTTACAATATTGAGATGAAACCACTTAAGTCTAAATACCTTTTGAAACAGAGGTGGTTCTTTTCCATACCTAATATTGGTAATTTGTAGCTGAACAAAAAATCCCCATGCCCACCCCTTGTGGGCACCAGTCCAAAAAAATAAACCCATGAATAGGATAGATAGCCACCTTTTACCTGATCTATAATGTCAGATATGAAACATGATTAACAAATAGAAGCAGGACAAGCCAATGCTTAATAACAGGGGGAAGAATTGACCTATACAAAACTTAAAATGCAAAGACAAATTACAAAAGTATAAAACCTATCTTACTGCCTTTTCACACCCCACATGGTCCCCTCAGCACAATGTCATCCCAACATGAGTCCCACACAAAGGTATTCCAATTAGCAAGATACCTTAGCCATCTCAACATGTAAAACAGCATTCAAAAGGAATGTAGTTACATAACATGTCATATCCCCCCCTCATCAAGGCTGTATATTGTCACCCTGCTTATTTAAATTATATGCAGAGTACATCATGAGAAACGCTGGGCTGGAATAAACACAAGCTGGAATCAAGATTGCTTGGAAAATATCAATAACATCAGATATGCAGATGATACCACCCTTATGGTAAAAAATGAAGAAGAACTAAAGAGACTCTTGATGAAAGTGAAAGAGGAGAGTGAGAAAGTTGGCTTCAAGCTCAACATTCAGAAAACTAAGATCATGGCATCTGGGCCCATCACTTCATTGGAAATAGATAGGGAAACAATGGAAACAGTGTCAGACTTTATTTTTCTGGGCTCCAAAATCACTGCAGATGGTGACTGCAGCCATGAAATTAAAAGATGCTTACTCCTTGGAAGGAAAGTTATGACCAACTTAGACAGCATATTGAAAAGCAGAGACATTACTTTGCCAACAAAGGTCCGTCTAGTGAAGGCTATGGTTTTTCCTGTGGTCGTGTATGGATGTGAGAGTTGGACTGTGAAGAAAGCTGAGAACCGAAGAATTGATGCTTTTGAACTGTGGTGTTGGAAAAGACTCTTGAGAGTCCCTTAGACTGCAAGGAGATCCAACCAGTCTATCCTAAAGGAGATCAGTCCTGGGTGTTCATTGGTAAGACTGATGTTGAAGCTGAAACTCCAGTACTTTGGCCACCTGATGTGAAGAGCTGGCTCATTGGAAAAGACCCTGATGCTGGGAGGGATTGGGGGCAGGAGGAGAAGGGGACGACAGAGGATGAGACGGCTGGATGGCACCACTGACTCGGTGGATGTGAGTCTGAGTGAACTCCAGGAATTGGTGATGGACAGGGAGGCCTGGTGTGCTGCGGTTCATGGGGTCACAAAGAGTCAGACCCAACTGAGCAACTGAACTGAACTGAACTTGCACAAATTATATAATCACTCAAGCCACTGCAGGGGTTGCTTAGAAATCAAATGTGGCAGCATTTATCATATTGATCCTTGTCTATAACAATGAGCTTGCATCTTTTTCCTTTAGAGCATTTTCTTAAATGTCATTCAGTATTAACCAAAGAAACAGAATAATAACATTTTCAGAATTGGGATTAGCATTTGGGTTGTTGCTAGGCATTTTAAAATGTAAAGAAAGTAGCATTTAGTCCTTGTCTGGAGAAACAGAGAAAGAGACTTTACCGATGTTCAAGCTTATCTTAGTCTAGAAAATATGCTATACGTCCTTTCTCTAATATCAAAAAATGGTTACTTACTTACCTGTTTTTAATCTGATTGAGCAATCTTTTCTACAGTTGGAATCAATGCTAAGTGCTGCACCTCTAGAATTTGAATATTTTATAACTTGACTGAAACTTGGTGATTAATAAATATAAAATTAAGGCCCAGAGAGGCCAAATGTAACTGATTCTACCTTTCTTCTGCTAAGTTATTTTTCCTGATCTTATTAGCAGCCTATTAAATATGCCTTCTCGGAGAAGGCAATGGCACCCACTCCAGTGTTCTTGCCTGGAGAATCCCATGGATGGAGGAGCCTGGTAGGCTACAGGCCATGGGGTCACTAGAGTCGGACATGACTGAGTGACTTCACTTTCACTTTTCACTTTCATGCATTGGAGGAGGAAATGGCGACCCACTCCAGTATTCTTGCCTGGAGAATCCCAGGGACAGAGGAGCCTGTTGGGCTGCTGTTTATGGAGTCACACAGAGTCGGACACGACTGACGTGACTTAGCAGCAGCAGCAGCAGCAGCAAATATGCCTTTTAAGAAGAAAAGTAGAACAATAAACATGAACAATGAACATGATCAGTTATTGTTCACTAACTGTGCTTGGATAAGAGAACATTAGATTAAGAATTGCTTTTCTCATCACTGTCATTTGTTGGACATTCCATTTTATCAAAGAGAAAATGTCTTTTGTGCTATTCGTTCAAAATTCTTCATACCAGTATAGCTATCCAAGTCAAATTAGTTGCTTAATTAGCATTGGAAGAGATGGATGTATTTTAAATGGCCCCAAAATACATTATGCTGCATGTAAACTTTTATTCTTCCCTGATTCTACATTTTTATTTGTAATTGGAAACTGCCAGGGGTTACATCAAGAATATTTTAGAATTATTTCATGATTCTTTTCCAGCATGGCTCCGATACATAGTAACCAATGTAAGTGTTGTTTTTATTCGGTTTAGGTCAGAGTGCTGCCTCTTTACAGAAATAAAACAAAAAAACATGTTTTGTGTCAGGATTGCTCTCTGTTCTTATTTTCCCTTCAAAGAAAATTTTTGCCTCCTTTCTAAATTTACTCCATTTGCTTGTACTATAAAAATAATTCCTTCCTACTTTCTATAATAATTTGAATTCCTTGAGCTTCTCCTTAGTATCTCCATATTATAGGCTCTTATGCTTCTTCAAAAAAGTTCAAATTATTCTCATTTAAATAAACTTTTACTGATTATGTTCCATTAATTTAGTAACAACCTCTTCCTAGTAACTCTATATGGAATTTTCTGACTGATCTTTACCTATTTCTTCCTGAAGATTCTTTTCTACTTTGATATCAGGGATGATGGGGTATCTTAAATTTTTCTTCCTACTCTTCATTCTTTGGCTGGTTTTTCTTTTACAGTCTTCAGTTGTGTTTCTCAGGACTCTGTCCTTCCTTCTTTATTCTTCAGTCTTTCTTCTGAGTCTTTCAATGATTAAAATCACTATCTTCAACTATCCTTTCTATATGGATGATTTCTATATTATTCGTAGAAGGCAAACATGTAAAATTTTGGTTCATTCAATGATCCCACCAACACGTTCCTGATCAGTACCTCTTTTGGCAGCTCTTCTAAAATTGGCTTTTTCCTCCCTTCAAAGCTCAGGATCCTTCACTAGATACTCTGTGTTCTGGGTAATAGATGAGCGAAAAAAAGAGAGCATAAAGTATTATGCAGGAATGCTGTGTTTTCTCTTGGTTCTGTTTTCGACTCCGCTTGGAAGTTGCAGCCATCACTTTGAGCCCATATTGCATTAGTCAAAATTCAGTGATATCATCACACTTAACTGAAAGGAAGGCTGAAGGGTGGAGTTAAACTGTACCAAGGAGCAAATGGAGAAGTGTTCTAACGAATACATGGCGATTTCCACCATGACTCCCAACTCTCAGTCTCCAGCTCTGACTTACCCTGAGCAAGCTCTCTATTCACTGATGTTGTAGAATATCCAGACATGGTTGTATTATATTCTCTTCTGGCCCAATAAGTTTAAAATTGACTTAATCATAGATTTATAAGCCTCAGATCATCCAAGTTTCATTGTATAGGTGAGGAAAATAAACTTTCAAGTTATTAAATGAAGTACCAATGGTTATCCAAATAGTTAGGGTAGGTACTAAAACATGGATCAAGTCTCCTGATTTCTATTTGCATCTGTGTCCAGCACAAAACATGGGCTCACTGCCCTGTGTTTATCTCATTGCCTTTCTCATATTCCCCCTGTGAACACACTTTATCTTTAAAACTGTTTGTATGTAAATTATACAACATGATGCCATTATATACATATAATAGTGAAATTATTACTACAATCAAGCTGATTAATATATTCATGTCCTTACATAGTTACCATTTTTGTTAGTTTGTAGCAAAAAGCACCTGAAATCTACTCTCTAGCAAATTTTCAGTATACAATGCAATATTATTAACTATTATCATCATGCTATACATTAGATCTCTAGAACATATCCCACATAACTGCAATTTTGTACCCTATGACCAGAATCTCCCATTTTCCCCAATTCCCTGCCACTGGTAACAACCATCTTGTTCTCAGCTTCTGTGAATTCAACTTTTTTAGATTCTAAGTGAGATCATGTAGCATTTTCCTTTCTCTGGCTCATTTCATTTAGCATGACGCCTTCCAGGATCATCCATGTTGTTGCAAATGGCAAAATGTTCTTTTTTTTTAAGCCAAATAATATTCCTTTATACATATAGAATGGGCTTCCCAGGTGGCACAGTGGTAAAGGCTCTGCTTGTCAATGCAGGAGATGCAAGAGACTTGGGTTCACTCCCTGGATCGGGAAGATTCCCTGGAGTAGGAAATAGCAACCCACTATAGTATTCTTGCCTGGGAAATCCCATGGACAAAGGAGACTGGTGGGCTACAGTCCATAGTCTCACAAAGAATCAGACATGACTGAGTAAGAAAACACACATATACTTACAGAATAGAAGCGATCTTACCATTTGCAACAACATAGATATATCATAATTTCTTTATCCATTTATCAGTCAGTGGGCATTTAGGTTGTTTCTATATCTTGACTACTGTGAATACAGCTGCAATAAACATGGGAGTACAGATATCTCTGAGATACTGATTTCATTCCCCTTAGTTATAAACCCAGAAGAGGGCTCAATGGATCTTGCAGTAGTTTTATTTTTAAACTTTTGAGGAATTTCCATTC
This sequence comes from Bos mutus, assembly GCF_027580195.1. NCBI lineage: Eukaryota > Metazoa > Chordata > Mammalia > Artiodactyla > Bovidae > Bos > Bos mutus. The sequence goes on from NC_091619.1 coordinate 59,980,496, forward strand.
TGTTGTCCTTAATAGCTTTATAACCTGCATTCCCACCAGCAGTGTACAAGGGTTCCCTTTTCCCTTGTGGTCTTAGGCTCACTTTGATCAATTGGTCCATCTTGATTTCATTTATCTAACTACTCTGGGACTCCTTGGATTACCACTTCAACTGTACCAATGTTTCCATTAGCTTAAGTTCTCTTTTCCCGCTTGTTGTTCTGCCAGTGTTAATTCCAGCACTTCATCTGCCAATTAGGCTCATTATGAAAGTTGTCCTTTTAGCTGAACTTTACTATCAGTCAGAAATCATTTGAATTTTACTTACAGTCACTGCTCAAATCTCTCAAGTTCTTATTTGCATGTCTCTCTCTTAACAGGTTCATTCATCATACCTTTACTGAGGTACTGCTACACCTCAGTAGCTGCTACTGAGCTACTACTCTACTTAAGATTAAACTGCTACACTGTTTAATCTTCTACCTAGCACATATACAAAGGTCCTTGACTTCAAGGATCTTAGTATCTTACAAAAGAAACTGTAGCATTAAAACAATGTCAGAGAAAAATAATGGAGCAGAGAAGTAAATATATAGAATCAAATAAACAAAAACAACCTCTAATAACTTTTGGTTCATGTTTTAACAGAGGGATTAAATAAATTTAATTAATACAAAATGAAATAACCCTGCAAGGGAGAGTCAGGAAAATTCTGACAGAAGAGGTGGTGTTTGATTTGGAAGTTTAAAGATAACCAGAAATTTTACAAGTTACATAAGAAGACATTGGAAGAAGTTAATTCTAAGGAAAGGGGATTCTAAAGCAAGAAAATGAGGCATAAAACCTGGGATTTCTCATGGAATAATCATTATATCCAATGTTCCTGGAATATATAGTACAAGATAAAGAATTTGGTCCCCTTTGTTAGGAATTTGGGGATTATGAATAGTCTTTGCAAAGAATAGGTGGAGACATATATATGTCCATGTAAGAAATATAACCAGGAGTTATATGCAACACAGACTGGAGGAGAAGAGAGACTAAATATAGTTAAGTGGAAACTATGAAATCATCCAGAAAATAAATGGTCAAGAGTTCCCTGATGGTCCAGTGTTTGGGGCTCTGTGCTTTTGCTGTTGCTGAGGGCAGTTCCATCCCTGGTATGGGAGCTAGGATCCCCGCCGGTTGTAAGGCAAAACCAAAGAAAAAAAGAAAGAGAAGAAGAAAGAAAGAAAAGGGAACAAAAGAAGAAAATAACCAATACATGTCTTTAGAGCAATGTTGTCTAAAGAAAGAGTGGACTTGGTAAGATTTTTGTGAAAATACTATTGATGAAAATGTGCTCTGGACTGGATTTAGGGAGCTACACAGGGAAAGTAGTTAGACTTGACTCTAGTATTTCTAGCTTGGGTAATTTTGTATATAGTGGTGCATCGACTAAGAGAATGAATGCAGGAATTTTTGAAATGGAATTGGAGAGCAACAAACAAGTTGAGTTTGAGATGCTCAAACATTTGGGTACTTATGTCCAAGAAACACCTGAAAATTCAGATCTGGAGCTTCTGAGAGATATTGGGGTTGAAGATATTTATTTAAATGTCATCAGGTTGTAAATGCAAGTTAAAGTTGGAACAGTGAACTAAATCCTCTGTGAGAGTGTCAAGAAAGAAAAAAGGAATTCCATGAAAAAGATATACACTTTGAAGGGTGCTTGGGCTGTATCCAGTCTTTTTACCATTTATACTTGCCATCTATTTCCTCAATCTTATTAACCAATAAAAAGTGACAAGTCTTAGCTCCTAAACCTAAATCTTAAAAAGTACTAGTCCCCAGCTTTTTTTCCTCCTAGTTTTCTTCTTCTTTTTTCCTCTTCTCTAAAATTTATTTATCTTTTCAAAAAGTGTTGGATGATTTCTACAAGTTTCTTTTCTGTAATAGCTGCAGAAATGTCTAAGTGGTTTCACTTTAGAAAATTCTTTCATCATTTGCTCATAGTAAAACTGTCTAATTGGAAGATTCCATGATTTTAGTCCATTATCACCCACTTTGTTTTTCTAATGAATACAATACGTTATTCCCAGAGGTTAACTCTGGCATGTGGTGAGTGTTGCAGGGCTCACATGCAGAAAGTTATTTTTCTACATTCCAGCACATTTCACGCTGCATGTTACTTCATGTCTCCTTTAGATGTCCAATACCTTGTACAGTTTTTTTATTATAAATTTTCTCAATAAATTCACTTATGTCACAAGGAATATAATCACAAAAAAACAACTTTTTTCAAGAAGGCATACAAAGGTTATAGTCTTTGGATAAAGTACACTAGCAGGTTACTGCTAGTTATAGTATGGTTTGATTTCAGCAATAAATTTCAAGTTGAAGCAAAGAGGCAAAATAAGAAACCACTGCAGTCTTGAATTGGGATATGTTTAGACTTTCATTTAAGCACATTCAGGTGAGAACCTATACTTATTAATGTATTAGAAAGTTAATTGATCTGTATTATGCCCGAACTTGGCCAGAGAAAATGAAAAATACGGGTATTCATTTTATGCCCCCCTCATATATTTAAGCTCTCTCTATGTACTTTTAAGCTACATCATCAGCACTTAATACACAAATAACTCATTTTAAAATGGAAAGGGTCGTAGTGTTATAATTTTTTATAGTTTCTCCTCACTAATGTTTTATATATTACATTTGAAGCTCCTAGTAAAAGGCATCTGAAAGATTTCTGCACCTCACAAACTTTATAGAAATTTCTTGGCCAGTGACTAAAATGCTGGCTTATTTGAGACTGAATATAATAACTACTGAATAAAGTAAGCAATAAAATTATTTTTATGTGTATGTACCTTCAAGGATTTTTAAACTCCTTACATGTTTTAAGGACTTCAAAAATACTTTTTAAATCTGAAATTGGGTTCTGGGTGTTTACCAATCCTTAATCTGAATAATTTATTATTACTGGCAGATCTAGCAATATATCCCTCCCCTCCCCCTCCTCTTCTCTGTCATCAGGTCATAAATATACTGAACCACTCCACTCACAGCAGTCTTCAGGGTATCCATTTACCTTTCATCATATAGAAAATGGCCCATAGATTCTTATTCTTTGTGTTTTCTTCAATATGAAGTCTCTAATCCCTAACAATACTTTCAGTCTCTGATCGTCTTTTACAATATAATCTTTTAGAGTCTTTATGATAATTCTACTAAAGGTTTCAGCAATTTCCTGTAACTTTTTTTTTTTTTTTTTTTTGCATTTCAAGTTTTTCCAAATAGTCTTTCAGGTTAGTGAAATAAAATTATTTTAGAGGAGGTCTATTCTTCCTTCCCTCTGAATGGTTGTACAGTCATGTTTCATAACCAGATTCCACTAGCAGCACCGTCATTTCACAAACATACCCACATGAGATGGGAAGAACCACCGCTGGGTTGATTATTCCAAAACATAGACTCTGAATACTCAAGGCTGCTTCTGTACTATTTTCAGGATCAGTGATTTCAATATTATGTGATCTGAAATTCCTTCCTGCCGGAATCTAACTTTCCCTTTCAGAAGATTCTGTTTCTCCACCCACACTAAATGACATTTCCTTCCTTCACCAACAGCTGTACAGCTGTTACGGGCTGTCATGTTAGATGTAATGGGCCTCTAGCATTTGCCTCCCACCCTTCCTGCGGTTACCTGGTGAATGTGGAGAAGAACATAATTCTCTTAGTCTTTCATAAAGGCTCAAGTGACAAATGAATTTTTCTATTCCTGCTGCTCTCTAAACTTTGGGAAGTATCAAGTGAACCATTAGCCATTTCATGATATTCAACTTGGGTAACCAGACTGGGAGCAGTTGCAATTTAATGCCTTTTTAAATGTATAGTTATAGGTTACACTGTTTCTAGTTATATTACAGTTTTCTACCATAGTTTCATTTCATTGTGCTGTTAATAATTCATTTTATATTAATCACATTATAATAACTTTTACATTTCCATTATTGTTTTTTATTTCTTTTTATAATGGTTGTAAAATTAATGAGATCTTTGACACTGTCTTGGGAAGTCAGTAAGGTTCCCGAATGGCCCTCTGCAAACTTGTCATTATGCATACCTTGCCCGAGTCATATTTGAACATTTCCTGAACACGTAAGAGTGGACAATGGGTTACTCAGTCACTTCAACATGTTTTTTTATCTGTAAATTATATAGAATATATAAATCTAGCAATCAGGTAACAGTGTTTAGAAAATGAAACCATTTTTCATGATGACATAAAAAGGCCATCATTTCTAGGAAAAACATAGATAAGTGTGAAAAACCATTATTTGGGAGAATGGCATTGAAACATGTATAATATCATATATGAAACGAGTCGCCAGTCCAGGTTCCATCCACGATACTGGATGCTTGGGGCTGATGCACTGGGATGACCCAGAGGGATGGTATGGGGAGGGAGGAGAGAGGAGGGTTCAGGATGGGGAACACATGTATACCTGTGGTGGATTCATTTTGACATATGGCAAAAACAATACAATATTGTAAAGTTAAAAAATAAAATAAAAATTTAAAAAAGTATAAACTAAGGATCCAGGAAGGAAGAAGTTTAACTTTGATTGACAGACAAGAGCCATATTGAGTAAGAAAAAGGTACTCTGAGACTTGGTATTTAAATTTGCTTGAGAGTAGCTAAATAGCAATTCACTGTTTTCAAAGAAGACTTGAATAACAGTATATTTAAAATTTTTTTCTTTTTCTGTCTTTGTGCATGCATGCTAAGTCACTTCAGTTATGTCTGACTGTGCGACCCTGTGGACTACAGTTTACCAGGCTCCTCTGTTCATGGGATTCTCCAGGCAAGAGTACTAGAGTAGGGTGCCATGCCCTCCTCCAGGGGATCTTCACAACCCAGGTATTGAACCCATATCTCTTATGTCTCCTGCATTGGCAGGTGGGTTCTTTACCACTAATGCCATCTGGGAATCCCATTTCTGTCTTTCAGATCAGATCAGTCGCTCAGTTGTATCCAACTCTTTGCGACCCCATGAATCGCAGCACGCCAGGCCTCCCTGTCCATCACCAACTCCCAGAGTTCACTCAGACTCACGTCCATCGAGTCAGTGATGCCATCCAACCATCTCATCCTCTGTCGTCCCCTTCTCCTTTTGCCCCCAATCCCTCCCAGCATCAGAGTCTTTTCCAATGAGTCAACTCTTCACATGAGGTGGCCAAAGTACTGGAGTTTCAGCTTTAGCATCATTCCTTCCAAAGATATCCCAGGGCTGATCTCCTTCAGAATGGACTAGTTGGATCTCCTTGCAGTCCAAGGGACTCTCAAGAGTCTTCTCCAACACCACATTTCAAAAGCATCAATTCTTCGGCACTCGGCCTTCTTCACAGTCCACCTCTCACATCCATACATGACCACAGGAAAAACCATAGCCTTGACTAGACAAAACTTTGTTGGCAAAGTAATGTCTCTGCACTTTCTGTCTTTAGGTTGTCCTAAATGGTTATACTCATTATGGGTAAGTGTGCTCATATCTACAGCAAATGCTTAATGATATGTAATGTTTCTAAGGGCAGAGACCATGTTGAGCTCACTTCTGTACCTCTGTTGCCCAGAATATCAGAGATTCTCAATAAATATTTGCTGAATAAATCAATAAACAAGATATACATATATATATTTGATAATAGGATATATTTTGTTATTTTATATTAACATATATATTACAAATGCAATGCTATACTTTGAAAAAAGATAGCATTCAGACAACTTTTGCTAATTTTACCTAAGTTTGCTTTATTGAACTTATTTGATATCGTACAAGCAAGGATATACAGTTCTTTGTACACCAGAATGTCAAATTGTCTTAAAATTTATCTTTCCCAGGGAATACATATAAATCAAAGAAAGTCTTTTTAAAAATCTTCTATGACATAGAAAATACAATAAATTTAGTTTTTGTTTTTTAATAGTACAAGTCAGTTCACATCAAATATCTTTCTGATGCAAGGCCTAGAGCCCTATTGGCTACAAGTTGAGGAATTACCAACATTAATTAGCAAATAAAATACACATCTAATAGCGTTCCTAAAAGATATGCTATAGTATAACACAGCACTTTGAATTTTGGCAGAGCAGGCTAAGATAAAAGAAAATAGTATGTCAGTCTCATAACTGATCATTATGTCACCTACCTTTACTTACATAAAAACCATGCTTGTAAAGTGTTTGCTAAAGGCCACTTGATTTTCCTCAGATGTGAAAACTAACTCTAGTTAAAGAAGACGTTTAATTTCTAATAAACCTTCTTTCTTTGTGTGTTTTATACTCTTGAATACATTTCTACTCAGGTGTTGATTTCAGATCTTCGGGGTTTTAAGTGATAAAAAATAAAAAACAGTCACTAATTCCATTTAGAATTTACTAAAATAAACTATCATTTTGTCTAATGTTTTGATTAGTGATATAACTGTATAACAAAACAAATACGCTTAGAACATGAAACTTCCTTATAATTTTATCCTGAAGGCCCATATGTCAGAGCTTCTTATTTGTGAAGCCCATTGACAACCAGCTACTACTTTCCAAACAAGAGCTCTTGAAAGGAAACCACTGTGTATTACATTCTAAATTATGTATTATCTTGTTAGCCAGGTTCTCAGTTCACTTTAAGCCATGAAAAATGTGTTTAAAGATTAGAAACTCACCCACTCAGGCACCTAATAATTAGAACAGTGAAACCTGGAAACCAGAGTGATCAATACTGACATATGTATTATTTAAATGTGCTTTGATTTTCTTATAAATTTCAAACATTGTAGATATAAGATAGGTGCTCATATGAATATAGAGAAATCAGATCAAGAGTGGTAGAATCCCAGTGCAGAGGTAGTATATCCTTCTCTGCAGCCCAGCTGGATAGAGAGAGCATGCTCAAATTGGGTAATTAGAGAAGAGTTTAAAAGGGAGATATTTATAAAGATCTTGACCTACTAACAGTGAGGAGCTACCCTCAGGTCTGATGGGAAGGAGAGAGCAGGTATTAATCTGAATGAGGAGACAAGAGCTGTGTGGAAAGGTCTACCTAACCTGCTGCAACTGGTCCTGGTGACCCCATAAGAAGGGAGCTGAGGAATAAATCCTTCATACTCACTGTTTTTTGCATTATCTATTGGTCAAATTCACCCAGAAGCAAGAAAGAATGGAGGCCACTGATATAGTCCATTAAAGCCAAGCAGAGTAGAAAGTGTGGGGACAAATGAATCTAGAGGAGCTGAAGGCAAACATCAAGCACAGAAGGGAACCAACGAGAACATGTGTCAGAAGACCAAGAAAGTAGATGAAGGGATTATAAAATGTCTTACACAAAGCGATAGGTTATTGACTAGGTAGGAAAGAAAAATCAACAAGAAATCATCACGCTTTCAATTGGATGTCACGATAAGTATAAGGAAGAAAGTCTCTAAAGAGTGGAAGAAATTCTAAACAAATAAGTGAACAAAAGAAAATTACCAGTTGTAGCACAACTACTTGGAGAAGGCAGTGGCACCCCACTCCAGTACTCTTGCCTGGAAAATCCCACGGACAGAGGAGCCTGGTAGGCTGCAGTCCATGGGGTCGCTGGGAGTCGGACACAACTGAGCGACTTCACTTTTACTTTTCACTTTCATGCATTGGAGAAGGAAATGGCAACCCACTCCAGTGTTCTTGCCTGGAGAATCCCAGGGAGGGGGGAGCCTGGTGGGCTGCAGTCTATGGGGTCGCACAGAGTCGGACACGACTGAAGCGACTTAGCAGCAGCAGCACAGCTACTATGTACCAAACATTGTTCTAGGTATTTTTTTTATACATGATATTTTTAAAAATTTTTTAAACTGCCACTGAGAAAAATGTTTATAACAATTTTTATAATACAGAAACTGCAACCCATAAAGAATCTGCCCATTTATCCCCATCATAAGTGTACCTGTACATTACTACTTCAGTCTCTGCCAGTTAACCAACAAAGCAGAGGGTTCCCTTTAGGTTAAACCTAGTCTAGTGATGAATTACAGCCTGAAGATTTTGCTAACCTAAGAAGAATGGTAGAAACTTGTGTCCCCTTCCCAGCAGCTTTCACTTATCCTTGTCTCACTGGGTCTCCAGGGAAAATGAGTATAAAATTGGGCTGCTCCAAATGCCAAGTCACCTTCTGCTAGATTTCTCATTTTCTCCATTCAGATGGAGCCAGGGAAAGTAAGTCAGGCATACAGTTCTACATTATGTATGGAATCCATTAGGCAATTCTTGGATCTAAAAAATAATAACTCTACTTTTCTTCCAACTTAAAATTGACTGTTGCAATCCTACACTCTTTGAAAGTTATTTACAGCAAGTTTACATTGTAGCCATGGTAGCATATATTTGTTGTATCAAATCCCTTTTATCAACAAAAATAATTTATATTCTTTTGCTCTGGCTTTACAGCTTTCTGTAGAGCTTCCCTAATCATAACCGCAGCACACTCTTGAGATTTAGTGATAATAAGAGTCAACATTTATAGAGGATCATGCCCTGGACTAAAGATCAAGACACAGTTTATTTTGTGGAACCTTCCCAATGGATCTGTGAGGTAAGTACTATTATCAGCCTTATTTTGGAGCTAAGTAACTGAGACCTAGGTTTAGCAACTTGCCACTGTTCCAACAGCAGGAAGTGTTAAAGATAAACTTTAAGACAAGGGATTCTGGCTCCCCACTTTCATGTTTCACCAACATCCTTTGTTGCTTCTCGATGCAGTAAATATGACTCTCCCTCCCTCTGCCTCCCAAGCAGTGGACAGGGAGATGTGTGATAGCACATCTCCTTTTCTTGTTTCTCCTAATTTATTTATTTATTTATTTTTGCTCTCTCTTCATTCCCTTTTATGGTTACAACCAGCACTTGATTCTCCCTCTAATTTAGACAATATTAAAGCATCTTTCAGCACAACCAAATTGTCTACAACTTTCTCAGCAATGCCAACAAGGGAAAGGACATTATTAGGCCATCAAGTTGTGTTCCCATCTGCCAATGTAGCAAAACCATATTCAGCAAAATTATACATTCATGCAGATGGTTTATAAGCACTACGTCATGAAGTACTTACCACTTCCGGTCAAGTAATTGCCAATCAGGGAAATAATGAAAAACAAAATATACCGTCTTTGATGACATTAGTAACATGCAATTAAAACCAGAAATATTTGTGGCTTAGTCCTGAAGCATTAAAGAGACTGGCTTCAATATGGAAAAAATCGAGTCTTCTTCATTAATAATTGGAGAATCTTGTGTGCAATCTGAGACCAAAGCAAAATCATTTTATTTGAATTTTCAGTATAATAACAGTTTCAGTATAATAATGTTTGAAATAGTAACTAACCAAACTCAGATGTGAGAAAAGATGGTTTCAGAAATATCAAACACAAGAAAATGAAAGATTTTCAGCATTCTTCAGGGAAGATATCAAAATTTAATAGTTTCACTTTGGCATGTGCAGCAACATAAAGCTTCTATATGTATATACTTTCTTTACATTCATGATAATATACCCAGTTGTTTTACTCTATGACACTGATTAGAATTATTTTAATTCTGCATCTTCATCTCTTTTCTCAAACATAGTTATCAAGAAATAATTGTTTTTGTTCATTTCTTGTTTTATCATATGTAATTGGCATATGTACTCACAGGACTATGAGTCCTGGACATACAGAGTTAATATATGGACAGCTGGAGTTACTATAAATTTTGCAACCAGACTGATGTTGATTTTAAATGCATTTCAAACTGATGAAAGCTAGTGGATTCACAGTGTCTGAAAAAGAGGTTCTCCAGTTCTCCACTGAGTGAGAACACCCAGGGAAAAGCAGTGTCCCATAAACTCGTTTCAACTGTAAGGTGACATTCACAATAAAGAGGCATATTGGGTAGGTAAGCTGAAAGAACTTGATTAACATTAAGACCTATATCACTTTAGGTTTGAAAAGAGTAGGTAGATTTTTTCTGTTGTTAGATGAGTCAAATTAGAGCATCTTGTTCATTGAAGAATAATTTTAGGATCTTTTTTATCATGTCTTTCTCAAAATTTCCTAGGTTTTTCTAATATATAAAACTCCCTGGAAAATTATAAAGGACTTTTCACTAATTTATTTGCAAAATTAATAATTTACTGTTTCCATATATGATTCAGTTAACATATCCATTAAATGAGGGTTAAACTCAGTGGTTTATAGTACGCTTTCCAGCTCTAAAATCCAGATGTGTGGTGACAGTTTTTCATCAGAGAAAAATATTCCCTACAATCTCATAATGATATCTTTAAAAAGTATTTTATTCTCCTCTGTCAGATATTTTGAATTCTAAAATTTGAGGGGTATCTAGAATCAGGAATAAAGACAATCTCATGTGGTCTTCACAATTTGCAGAGGTACATCTCAAAATATTTTATTTGTTCCCATTTACATGATGAATAGATATTTCCCCTCTTTCTTCCCTAATACAGTTTTATTTACAGAGAGAGAGGAACAACTAGCCCTGTTTCCTTGGCAAGCTGGACATCATGTTTTAAGGCTCCACTGTGAGGAACCATCCCAAGAAGAATGGCTGTTGGAATCTGCTATAACAAATATGGTTCTTTATCATCAAAAATATTCTTATACTCTGGGTCATGCGATTTGCCTCCAAACAGATTTTTCCAGTTATACAGACCTCATATCAAAATTAAACTGGAGGAAAAAATGTAACTCACCAGAGCTGTCTTATTACCCAACAGATTTAAACCAGATATAATGGAATAGAAGGGGAATGACAAGTGAGGGGAGAGAATACACAACAAGAAACATATAAAACGTGTGCTCCCCTGGATTCTGACCAAAATCAGGATTTAGTGCTTTGGAGTATTTGGATTCTTTGTGTGTTTCATTTTATCTTGATTTTATTCTCTCTCCCATTTTTAATTCCATCTTGTTCAATTTAGTTTTCTCTCTCTCTCCCTTACACACACCACATAAAACATTCAAAAACAAGCACATATAATTCAATCTACATGCATATTATGTGATACAAGACAACATATTCAGGTTGAGGAAACTATAGCAATTTCCTTTGTCACTCAATAATAATGCTAGCTCTTTTTAAGTGTTGTAAAGTTATAGAAGAAAACTGTATTTAAAAATCACATATAATTCCTTTAATTTAATTTTTTTTTTTTTTTTAGAAAATAATGTTTCCTTTGACCAATCCTGGGTAATCTCTATATCAAGGAAGAAAAACTTAAATGTCTTATTTGGGATTTTAACTAAATACCCATGATGGCTAATTTTTGCGCCAGTGTGGCAAAAATCATCTAAACTTCCACTTTTAAGGCTCATTATTGAATTTTTTTCAGTCACTAAAATAAGCACACAGAGGAAATAATGTATGTATCTACTAGAGAGCTCAGACTTAACTGTTTATCTTCTAGTGAAATCTGTTCAATGAGAAAAAAAAAAAAGGAAAGGGAAAAAATAATGGGCAATGAAAAGTGATTATTTTGTCCTAAAGATCAAGTAGAGGAGGAAGCCAGCTTTGATACCAAGTCCTTATTATCTAAGAGAATGTATACTATCAGCAACATTATATTTATGGTGACCTCAACCCTATGACTATGCTTTTGAGTCAACTCTTTGGGCCAAGGACCATGAACCAAACAGTGGAAGAGACCTCATGTCTACTGAACAGGAAGTACATAGAGTAATTACGTTTCTCTGTTTCCTCCAGCAGCCTTAGCAAAGAAGATACTCTAATAAATTATATCTCTATCATATCTAAATGGACAATTGCATGGCTGAGAAGCATCAGTGAGTGGTGGAAATCACTGTGGACATTCCATCACATTAAAAAACCTCCAACTAATTCTAACTCTCAGTTTCTTTCACTGTGAGATGATAATAATTCCTTCCTTGACTATTTCACAAGTTTGTTATGAGTATCAAGTATAATAAAGAATATGATAGCAATAATAGCATCTTAGATAATAAACATAGGCAAAGGATGTCACAAGCATTATTTCAATTAATCATTTAAACAAACCTATGAAACAAGTAATATTGACTCACTTTTGCAGTTGAGAACAGTGAGGCTCAGGGAACTAAAATTCCACTTGTAAATGGGAATGAAGAAAGATTCCAATTCCGAGTTTTAGGTGACACTTTGTATAAAAGATTATCATTGAGGCTTTATTCATTAAATACCAACTTGGAGAGTGTTCTATTTTCCTGGCCTCTATGTTTTCACATAATAATAATATTTTGTGATAATAACTGCAGTTCTGCTGATAAGAAAACATTTTCCACAGCTCAGTTCTAAATTGATAATACACGAAATCACCAAAGTTACATTTAGTTGAAAACTCAATGAAAATTTAGAGAAAGGAAGTTTTTCCTTTTCCAGTTAAGTCATTTTTTCTTTCTTTCTTTTTTTTTAATTTTAACTTTGCATTAAAGTCTAAGGTAAGGATCTTGCTACACTTTTTTCTTCCTTGCCCTTGAATGCTACTAATAATTGCCTTCAGCCCATGATACTGTCCCCTCATTTACCTGAAGATGGAACTTTTTTAAAAATTGAAATCTGTAGTGAAAAATGTTATATGAGGCCATCTAAGGTCCCCTTCTGCCTTTCAAAATCCAGTTAAGGGCATTTAATCTCTCTCATTCGTGAAAAGATGCAAATAACCTCTTTGACCAAACTGCTATCTAATTAGACCAAGACCACTAAAAAGTCACTCACTCTCCACTTATTCAATTCAGCTGTGAAAGACACAAAGTTCTGTTTGTTTTGGATGGCTTTTCCCTTAGGTAGATAACTGGAATGATTCTAGTTTGGCAGCTCGAGCACTAAAGTGTCATAGTGATGAGTGTCATAAGATAAATATACGGATAGTTTCTTACAAATATTTTTTTTGCAATCTGGTGTTGCATATGGATATTTGGAATAAGTAATGTAAATTGGTCTCATCTAATTTACATTTAAACAGGGGCTTAAGAAGGATCAGGGAGCATCATTCTGCCTCTAAAAGCTAGAGCCTAAAAAGAGTGACAGGGATTGTCATCTGTATTATAATCATTACCAAGTTCCAAAAAAAAGACCCTTGTTAGGAATGGATCCATCTCTGTAGGGGATATCTAAGACTGTGGTGCATGGATAAAATATGAATCAAGGACTAATGCCAAAATCCAAATTACATTTTTAAAAGAGGGTGTTACATTAAAATAGTGATAAGCTGGGTAATTATAGAGAATTTATTCATCTTTTAAAATAATTAATGACATAAAACACTAAAGTTTTACATTTAAAATCCATGTATTTTAAATTATACTTCTGAATTTACATATACCATTAGAATAAAAATAAAAAAGTCTAAATTTAGATTAATCAGAATAAACTAAACATGGATTCAAAATTTGTCCATTGTGAATATTATAAAAGAAAGCAAGAATTTCTTTTCATATTAAGTAGATTCTAGTTAACTGTAGGACATCTTTTAAAACTAATATTAATATTATCTTAGTTAACATTTCATATATAACAAGTGCTAGGTAAATAAACCCTGTATGAAATCTGGAATGTAATTTATAATAAATTTGTGCTAATGATATTTAATGTGCCTATTTAAAATGGAAGGTTTATTGAGAATAAATGTTGCTCATTTACTTCAAAGGGAGTTACCAAACATATGTAATTTGATGGTAATTTAAGATATAAAACAATGTTAGCTAATATAAGTATGATTTATAAGTTTCCTTATAAAAATGCAGTACATATGCTATATATTTTTTCTTAATTGCTTATTAGTAAAAAACTTCTCAGACTCTATGCTCACTCCAAAAATTGAAAAAACTATTTCAGAATACACACTTGTGGTGGCAGAATAAAGGACCCCCCACCCCACCAAAGACTTCTACACTTTAATTCTTAGAACCTTAACTATATAAAACTGTTACATGGCAAAAGGCCTTTGTAGATGTAATTAAGGTTAGGGACCTTAAAATTAGGGAGATTTTCATTATTCTAGATTATCCCTGGGTGTCCAACCACATGAGTCTTTTAAAACAGAGAACTTTCTCCAGATGAAGTCACAGAAATATAGAAGAAATAGGAGAGAGGAGACCAAGGAGGAGGTCAGAAAGAAGTCTGAAAATGGCCTACCTTTGCTAGCATTCAAGATGAAGGAAACAGGTCAGCATCCAGAACCTGAAAATGACTCCTGGTGAAAAGTCAGCAAGGAGATGGGGACCTCAGTCCTATAACTGTGTGTAAATGAATTCTACCAGTATCCTGAAGGAGCCTGGAAGTAGGTATCCTGTACAGAATGTAACTATAGTGACACCTTGATTTTAGCCCTGTGAGACCATGTTCACCTTCCAGGTTAAAAAAACTGTGAGATGAGAAATGTGTGCTGTTTTAAACCACAAAGTGTGTGGTAATTTGTTAAGGTATCAACAGAAAACGAATACTATTTTGCACGTGTATATATATACTGCTGCTGCTGCTGCTGCTAAGTCGCTTCAGTCGTGTCCGACTCTGTGCGACCCCATAGTCGGCAGCCCACCAGGCTCCCCTGTCTCTGGGATTCTCCAGGCAAGAACACTGGAGTGGGTTGCCATTTCCTTCTCCAATGCATGAAAGTGAAAAGTGAGAGTGAAGTTGCTCAGTCGTGTCCGACTCTCAGCGACCCCATGGACTGCAGCCCACCAGGCTCCTCCGTCCATGGGATTTTCCAGGCAAGAGTACTGCAGTGGGGTGCCATTGCCTTCTCCAATATATATATAACATATATATATATATATAAAACATTTTTGTTGAAAAACTATATATTTACATATATAAGACTTCCCTGGTGGCTCAGACAGTAAAGTGTCTGCCTACAGTGTGGGAAACCCAGGTTCAATCCCTGGGTCGGGAAGATCTCCTGGAGAAGGCAATGGCAACCCACTGCAATATTCTTACCTGGAAAATCTCATGGATGGAGGAGCCTGGTAAGCTGCAGTCCATGGGGTCACAAAGAGTCAGACACAACTGAGCAACTTCACTTCACTTCATACATATATAAACATTTAGTGAGTGAAATTTAAGAAGAGCAAAATTCCTTTTTAACAACATCATGGTATAAATATAAAAAAATTTTTGAAGTTCTAAATTTTTTTTTTTAATATTCCAGTTCAGTTCAGTTGCTCAGTCATGTCCAACTCTTTGCGACCCCATGAATTGCAGCATGCCAGGCCTCCCTGTCCATCACCAACTCCTGGACTTCACTCAGACGCATGTCCATCGAGTTAGTGATGCCATCCAGCCATCTCATCTTCTGTCATCCCCTTCTCCTCCTGCCCCCAATCCCTCCCAGCGTCAGAGTCTTTTCCAATGAGTCAACTCTTTGCATGAGGTGGCCAAAGTACTGGAGTTTCAGCTTTAGCATCATTCCTTCCAAAGAAATCCCAGAGCTGATCTCCTTCAGAATGGACTGATTGGATCTCCTTGCAGTCCAAGGGACTCTCAAGAGTCTTCTCCAACACCATCAATTCTTTGGCACTCAGCCTTCTTCACAGTCCAACTCTCACATCCATTCATGACCACTGGAAAAACCATAGCCTTGACTAGATGGAACTTTGTTGGCAAAATAATGTCTCTGCTTTTGAATATGCTATCATCTAGGTTGGTCATAACTTTTATTCCAAGGAATAAGTGTCTTAATTTCATGGCTGCAGTCACCATCTGCAGTGATTTTTGAGCCCCCAAAATTAAAGTCTGACTCTGTTTCTACTGTTTCCCCATCTATTTCCCATGAAGTGATGGGACCAGATGACACGATCTTAGTTTTCTGAATGTTGAGCTTTAAGCCAACTTTTTCACTCTCCACTTTCACTTTCATCAAGAGGCTTTTGAGTTCCTCTTCACTTTCTGCCATAAGGGTGGTGTCATCTGCATATCTGAGGTGATTGATATTTCTCCCGGCAATCTTGATTCCAGCTTGTGCTTCTTCCAGGCCAGCATTTCTCATGATGTACTCTTCATATAAGTTAAATAAGCAGTGTGCCATGTCTTTATTTTTTTTTTAATTTTTTTAATTTTTTTAATTGAATTTATTTTTGAGAATAAATTCTTTAAAAATTGACATCTTTGGTCATGATATAAAGTAATTAAAAAGACATAGCATTCAAAAAATGAAATCAGGTGTTTGCATATCCAGCATAAACAATGGAGCTCACAGTTTAGGATTTTTGGTTAATTTTCCTAAATAAAGACTGTGTGATCTTGCTCCCCACTTTTTTGTTTCCTCCAAAGCATTTTATCATTTTATTAAAGCTATAGTTTCTTGCAACAGCTAGTCTTTATTCATCAATGATACATATTTTTGAATCAATTTAAGAAACATAAATTTGTTTTCATTTTAGAAATTTGATTATTGATTTTTGTTTGCACATACTCCAAATTATCACAAAAGAAAATATTCTTATACCAAATGTCTTTGTTGTTTTACTAAAACTAAAATATGGCACCAACACATTCAGAAGTTCAATTTCCTGAAATTTCAATTAATTATTTAGTTTTAACTTGCTCTGTTGTGAGGGATTTGTTAATCCTTTTTCCTCAAATTTCCATAGACAGGGAAAGAAACACAGTTCTCCCAGAAGAGAACAAAGAGCATGGAGTGAGCACTTCCCCTCCTTTCCCCCTTTTCAGCTTATTTCCTTCACAAAAGATGAGACTTCTCTGCTTGGGAAGATTCAAGAGTTCAATAGCTATTATCTACTCTGTCTATCAGAAATGCTCATTTTTCCTAATTATGTTTTGTATTTAGAGATCAGCATTGAAGAATGCATTTTGAAGTATAGCATTGTGATAAAACAATGAAATATAAGCCACTCAAAAAGATATTTAAATGATGTGCTTTGTGTGCATTGTTGTTCTTCAGTCACTAAGTTGTGTCCGACTATCTGCAATCACATGGACTGCAGCACACCAGGTTTCCCTGTCTTTTACTATCTCCCAGTTAGGTCAAACTCATGTCCAATGAGTAGGTTATGCCATCTGACGATCTCATCATTTGCTGCCCTCTTTTCCTCCTGCCCTCAATCTTTCCAGTATTAGGATTTTTTCCAATGAGTCACCTCTTTGCATCAGATGGCCTAAGTATTGGAGCTTCAGCTTCAGCATCTGTCCTTCCAATGAATATTCAGAGTTGATTCCCTTTAGGATCAACTGGTTTGATCTTACTGACCAAAAGAGTCTTCTCCAGTGGTCTCATCCAGCCATCTCATCCTCTGTCATCCCCTTCTCCTCTTGCCCCCAATCCCTCCCAGCATCAGAGTCTTTTCCAATAAGTCAACTCTTCACATGAGGTGGCCAAAGTACTGGAGTTTCAGCTTTAGCATCATTCCTTCCAAAGAAATCCCAGGGCTGATCTCCTTCAGAATGGACTGGTTGGATCTCCTTGCAGTCCCAGGGACTCTCAAGAGTCTTCTCCAACACCACAGTTCAAAAGTATCAATTCTTCAGTGCTCAGCTTTCTTCAGAGTCCAATTCTCACATTCATACATGACCACTGGAAAAACCATAGCCTTGACTAGACAGACCTTTGTTGGCAAAATAATGTCTCTGCTTTTGAATATGCTATCATCTAGGTTGGTCATAACTTTCCTTCCAAGGAGTAAGCGTCTTTTAAATTCATGGCTGCAATCACCATTGGCAGTGATTTTGGAGTCCAGAAAAATAAAGTCTGACACTGTTTCCACTGTTTACCCATCTATTTGCCATGAAGTGATGGGACCAGATGCCATGATCTTCGTTTTCTGAATGTTGAGCTTTAAGCCAACTTTTTCACTCTCCACTTTCACTTTCATCAAGAGGCTTTTGAGTTCCTCTTCACTTTCTGCCATAAGGGTGGTGTCATCTGCATATCTGAGGTGATCGATATTTCTCCCAGCAATCTTGATTCCAGCTTGTGCTTCTTTTTAGCCCAGCGTTTCTCATGATGTACTCTGCATATAAGTTAAATAAGCAGGGTGACAATATACAGGCTTGACGTACTCCTTTTACTATTTGGACCCTGTCTGTTGTTCCATGTTCAGTTCTAACTGTTGCTTCCTGACCTTCATATAGGAGGCAGATCAGGTGGTCTGGTACTCCCATCTCTTTCAGAATTTTCCACAGTTTATTGTGATCCACACAGTCAAAGGCTTTGGCATAGTCAATAAAGCAGAAATAGATGTTTTTCTGGAACTCTTTTGCTTTTTCGATGATCCAGCGGGTTTTGGCAATTTGATCTCTGGTTCTTCTGCCTTTTCTAAAACCAGCTTGAACACCAGGAAGTTCATGGTTCACGTATTGCTGAAGCCTGGCTTAGAGAATTTTGAGCATTACTTACTAGCATGCGAGATGAGTGCAATTGTGTGGTAGTCTGAGCATTCTTTGGCATTGCCTTTCTTTGGAATGGGAATGAAAACTGACCTTTTCCAGTCCTGTGGCCACTGCTGAGTTTTCCAAATTTGCTGGCATATTCAGTGCAGCACTTTCAAAGCATCATCTTCCCTTACACTCTAATATTTGTCCCCAGAACTGCACCATCAATATCAAAGCTGTTATCACCTCTCCTTGTAGCATGGCAACTCTCTCCCTACATTTAATCTCTTTTTTTTCTTTTCCTTTGTAGGATCTTAGTTCCTGGACCAGGGATCAAACCCGTACTGCCCTGCAGTGGAAGCGCTAAGTCCTAATCACTGGAGTACCAGGGAATTTCCTCTTTTAAATCTAATCTTGTCTTCACCAAATCTCTTTTCTTCTCTACTACAGACTTAGAGATCTTTCCATAATGGAAATCAGATAAAATTGCTTGCTCTTGCCTACCTCTCAGCCTCTTCTTGCATCACTCACCCTCTGAGATGCAAATATATGCTGAACTCAGTGTATGTTGAACACATTGTGCTGAGTGCTTTACTTAAATGATTTCACTTAGAACTCACAGGCCACTCTGAGGTTGCTATGCAACCTGTGTCATCCTCTTAAGCATTTGATACAGCTGAAGCAGAACATGATTAAACAGTTTACCCAAAAGGCATGGCCAGTTACTGAATGCTCTGTTTGAAATGAAGTATTTTTAGCCCATAGTCTACATTCTGAGGGCTTCCCTGGTGGCTCAGTTGTAAAGAGACAACTTTACATTGCAGGAGACAAGGGTTTGATCCCTGGGTTGGAAAGCTCCCTGGAGAAGGAAATGGCAACCCACTCCAGTGCTCTTGCCTGGAAAAACCCTTAGAGAAAGGAACCTGGTGGGCTACAGTCCATAGAGTCCCAAAAGAGTCGGACACCACTTAGTGACTAAACAACAACACTACATTCTGAACCATTCCGTCATTTAACTTTCTTAAGTCTGCCTGTTCCTCATTACATTATTTACACAGCCTTTTTTACCAGGCTGAGCCACAATTCTCTCTACCTTTACCACTTCTTAATCAGATAGACACTCCACTTCTTTGTATCAGCTCAAGTATAACTTACATATGGAAGACATTTTTGACTCTCTAGTCAATTTTTTGGGCTCCAAAATCACTGCAGATGATGACTGCAGCCATGAAATTAAAAGACGCTTACTCCTTGGAAGGAAAGTTATGTCCAAACTAGATAGCATACTGAAAAGCAGAGACATTACTTTGCTAACAAAGGTCCGGCTAGTCAAGGCTATGGTTTTTCCTGTGGTCATGTATTGATGTGAGAGTTGGACTGTGAAGAAGGCTGAGTGCCGAAGAATTGATGCTTTTGAACTGTGGTGTTGGAGAAGACTCTTAAGAGTCCCTTGGACTGCAAGGAGATCCAACCAGTCCATTCTGAAGGAGATCAGCCCTGGGATTTCTTTGGAAGGAATGATGCTAAAGCTGAAACTCCAGTACTTTGGCCACCTCATGCGAAGAGTTGACTCATTGGAAAAGACTCTGATGCTGGGAGGGGTTGGGGGAAGGAGGATAAGGGGACGACAGAGGATGAGATGGCTGGATGGCATCACTGACTCGATGGACGTGAGTCTGAGTGAAGTCCAGGAGTTGGTGATGGACAGGGAGGCCTGGCGTGCTGCGATTCATGGGGCTGCAAAGAGTCAGACACGACTGAGCGACTGAACTGAACTGAATCAATGCTGTCATTGGACCCTTATCACTTCCTTCATAGCATTTAGTGTGAAATCAGCTACTCTTGTTTGTGGTTATTTCACCAGTGCCTATCTCCAACACAAGACATTTCATTAGCTGATGCACTCCACTAAACAGGAGGAGCCTTGAGGGGTTCTACTCACCATTTTGTCCTTAGTGATTATCAGTATCAAGCAAGTAATTGTTCAAAAAACATAAAATAAATGACTAATGATTTTTTATGCTTTTAACCATATTCTCCCTGATTAACTACCTAATTCCTTTATGTGGTTCTGTACATGCTACCAATAGTTTCTGATCCTCATCTTTTAGCTCCACTCTCAGAGATAGGTTCAGAAACCTTTGTCTCCTGCTTTAGTTTAAAAATATCTAGGGAAGGGCCTCGACTGGCATGACTTGAATCAGGTTCTGATCAAAGAAACCACATCTTTTTTTTTTTCTTTTTTGAAGTATAGTTAGTTTACAATGGCAAATGGAAGAGTGAATCCCAAATTGTCTAATTCCAAAGTGTGTGAACAGAATTGCTATAACTCCTGCCTTCTTAATAGCAAAACTCAAGTACATAGAATAATCCAAAATCACCTAGATGATTAGCTGTATCAGTATATAGCTACAAAGAAAAGAATCCATCTAGTAATTAAGCAGAGTATGATACAAAGGTGGCATAGTGGGAGAAAGGAAAAAAGATACTGTATACAAAATACAACAGGGGCTATCTCTGCCAAATGACAGTAGTAGCAGATGTAAATAAACAAGACTAGAGAAGTTGTATTAAAGATAGCTATGCACACACAAACATACACAAGCAAACTCATAACAAATACACAAGGAATTTTAGGCCATTTCAATACTTTGTTGTACACATTCTATCCTGCAGGTGGAATAAAGTCCTTCCACCAAAAGGCCACAATAGGATAAATCCATATGTTTATCAGAAATCATGATTAAGTATGAACATTTTAATTTTCAAAGGTGAAAATTTTATTGGATTCTCCAAAAGTATTATATGTTAAATATACTAAAGGGAAATCTTTATAAGAGAAAATACAAATTGAATTCATACACTGACACTCTTCGTTTTAGAGGTTCAGAAATAAAAGATAAAAGAAACCAATTTTCTATAAATCCTGGTACATTATCAAAATGGTACATTAAATTTTCATATTAAATTATTTAACTATTTAGCACAGTATAACATTTAAAATTACATTTCTGATTTAAATGATTATAAAGTATTGGATTTGAATATAATTTAATAATAATATGTAAAAGGCATCGTATGAAGTCAGTCTGATCAATTTTTTAATATTATATATTATGATGTATAATACTAAATGTAGTAATGTAGTTCCCTTTAAAGCATTTTTTCCTCTGCTATTGGGAATATGACTGAAAACTTTAATTTATTCTCTAAACATTATCTTGACAATATTGATTTCTATAATTGTTTTTTGGATTATTCAACTGTGAAACATTTCAAGATTTCAATGTTGTGACCTATGTGATGTACAATTGAATTGTATTGTATGACTGTTAGATATCCTAGATTGTTCCTGTAATTAAACCAGAGAAGTACTCAGGAATTGGATCCTATTCTAATTATCATTTATTCTAAATCTGATCTATTTAAAATGTGAGTTGAAAGTAGATTTAAAAATCTAAGAAAATTAAAGGAAATGGTATATTACAAACCAGGATTTAAGCATCTATAATGCAACACTCACAGGAGCCCTTTATTTTCAAATGAAATAACAATACATAGATTTTTAATATAGCAGATTGCTAATGACATCTTTGTGGTGGTGGTGTAGTCACTAAGTTGTGTCTGACTCTTGCCACCCCATGGACTATAGCCAGACAAGTTCCTCTGTCCATGGGACTTTTCAGGCAAGAATACTGGAGTAGGTTGCCATTTCCTTCTCCAGGGTATCTTCCTGACCCAGTGATTGAACCTAGATTTCCTGCATTGGAGGCAGATAGTTTATTGATTGAGCCACCAGGGAAGTCATGACATCTTTGTACTTTTAATCAATAATTTTAATTAGCATATATATTGATTATCTCATATGTAATATAAAATATTTCTATATGTATTGAAATTCTGAAGAATGCTGTTTTATATTTACTCAGTTGACATCTGATTCCATTAAAATTTTTTCTGAATAAATTAATATAGGGTTTTTTAATTAAAAAATAGTAATAAACATTGGGGAAATCAAAGCTATATAAGTCTAGAGCAGCTGTCAGATCAGTGGACCTACTCAGTACCACTGTGCCCCCAGTCCAACACTGTGGCACAATTCATCAGCAGTACACAAACCTCTGAGTTTCTGTCTTCCATGGCAGAGATCCCTTTGCCCTCCTCCCTCCCCACCCACAAATTCCTTAATATCTCTCCTTAATAACTCAGCCCCCACAAATATCTTACAATCAACAAACATCACAGTCAGGCTCATTCTAAGCACTATATCTGATGTTAGTGTTAGTCACTCAGTCGTGTCAGACTCTTTGTGACCCTATGGACTGTAACCTGCCAGGCTCCTCTGTCCATGGCATTCTCCAGGCAAGATTACCGGAGTGGGTTGTCATTCCCTTCACCAAGGAATCTTCTTGATCCAAGGACTGAACCTGCATCTCTGGCATTGCAGACAGATTCTTTACTCTCTGTGCCACCAGTGAAATCTCACCTGATGAATAACATTTGATTCATGTTTATATGAGTCTCCTGCAATGCAGGAGACCTGGGTTCGATCCCTGGGTCGGGCAGATCCCCTGGAGAAGGAAATGGCAACCCACTCCAGTATTCTTGCTTGGAAAATCCCATGGACAGAGGAGCCTGATAGGCTACAGTCCATGGAGCCACAAAGAGTTGGACACGACTGAGCGACTTCACTATATGTGAGCTGGTGATGTTCCTTTGCTTTCCAGAACTTACATATTTACATTCTGGCTGAATACCATTCACTTGAATATCCTAAAGGCTTTTTTAAATTAACATCTTAAAAATGGAATTCATACCATCTCTGCTCCTTAATCCATATTTGTGTCTATACCTGCATGCCCTGATTCAACAGCACTAATATCTAACCATTGCTCAAGGCAAGAACTTGGGAGCTACTCTAGGTGCTTTTCTTCCCTGAAGAATATTCCTCATCTCCTGCATATAGTCAATTACCACGTACCGAATGACTTGATTTTAGACTCAGGACCATTAAACTCCAGTGTGCTCTCAGCAATCCTGCAGCACCTTGCCAGTCAGTTCACTCTCTCTCCAAATAACTAGTACATGATTTCTTCTCCTCTTCAAATGACTCCCAGTACCCATCTCTGATGTTCCTTCTCAGCTGATGATTTTACGTGTTTATTCACTGAGAAATAGAAGTAATCCAGAAACCTTCTATACTTCCTACCTCCATATCCATCACCTCCACATTAGGACCCACCTACACTGAGTCCCCTGAAGTCAGCCACTACATACTCCATTTAGTCTCATTCCCTTCTCAACAGGAGGGCTCAATCTCTTTCTCTTGGATTATTTCCATAAATATACACACTTTCTATTCAAAAAATAACAATAAATTCTCTCAACATAGCTCTCCAGTTACTGCTATTTCCTTTATAGCAATAGCTCCCAAAAGGATAATCTATTTACTGTCTCCAATTTTTCTCCTCTTGAAACTGAGCAAAACCCTGCACCCCACCCCTATCTCAAGTACAAAGACCCTTGTATGTCCCCTGCCTCTTGTTTATAGAAAAGCTGAAACCTCCGAGGCCTTCCTGAGTCACAAAAGAATAAGTTGCAGCAGTTGATGATTAGGACAATAGAGTCAGGCTCTGTGTCTGAAGCAATTTCCTAAGTTACTTTACAGATATAATAACTGCCTCCAGAGGGAAAAAGCTAACTTCATGATGACAGACTATAGCCATAACATAAGCTCCTCCATCTTGAGCAGCACTGAATCTGTGGCTAGCACAATTCCAAAAACTGGCCTCAGGAGATTGTTAATACAATTGCTCATAATAATCTATATCTTTGTGGGTATCACAGTAATTATAGCTTATTCTACCCATATATATAAACAAGCAACTAAAATTACCAGCAAAGAGACACTACAGACCCATGTTGACATGGGTCAGTCTAAGAATATGCTGCCCTACATTCAACATGAAGGAGTTACAGAAGATGGACCTTTGCCCATGATCCCATAGAGTTGGAATGATGTTTGACAAGTGGCGATTTATAAGCAGTTCTTTGCAGGAAACCACCCTCAGAAGGAGACCCCTTTGGTCTTGTCACTTTAATAAAGCTATATTGAAAACTAACTTTTAAACCAGGCACCACCATGCTCTACTTATCTCGGGGCCAAGCACACCTTTCAAATCTTATGATCATGCAATTCCTTACTTACCTTTTTGGCTCTTTCCTTAGAACAAAGAATTAAAAATGAAGAATAAATAATTCCTTAGAACAAAGAGTTAAAAATGAAGAATAAATAATTAACAGATCACCAGATCATTTCCCCAGCTTCCCCTTCAGTAATCTCTTGAGTGACATGTATGAATGAGATAGCATCTAAAGAAAGGTCATGTGGCATGGACAAGCCTTCCCTCGGTAAGATATAAACACGAGTCTGATTCCCTATCTCAGAGTTAGCTGAGACTACCCTTTCCCTTTTATAATATTTCATGGCCAAGCAGAATCTTGGGAATTGGTTTTGGGACTCAAGTCCACCTTCTCCCCGGAATGCCAGCTTTCTGATTAAAGCAACCTTTCTGTTTCTACCACCACTTGCCTCTTCAGTTTTGAATTTTGAGCAGCAAGAAGCTGGACCTGAGTTTGGTAACACTCAATTATCTTTTGCCCTGCTTGTCTTTTTTTTTTTTTTGCATTTTTTTAAAAATCAAGGTTGCATGTGATAAGAACAGTTAACTCATATTATCCTCTTCAATGAAAAAGAGTTTTAAATCATTTAGGTGAATTGTTTGATATGGAATTGTGTCTCCCTTAAAATTCATATGCTAAAGCCTTAACTCTCTGTACCTCAGAACATAATTGTATTTGGAGACAGGATCATTGAAAAGGTAATTAAGTTAAAATGAGTTCATTAAGGTAGGTCCTAACCTAATATGACAGGTATCTTTATAAAAAAATAAAATTTTATACAGATATGCACATAGAGAAGACCATGTAAAGAAAAAGGGAGAAAGTAAAGAGCCAAGAAAAGTGGCCTCAGAAGAAACTAACCCTGCTGACTCTTCATACTTGATCTTCTAGCCTCCACAACTATTAGAAAATAAATTTTTGTTCAGCTACTCATTTGGTCAAACTTTGTTATGGCAGCTTTAAAAAACAAAATAATCTTATTTATCTCCAAATAATAAACTTGCATTGTCATTTCTTGGTTTTTCATATTTAAGCAATATACATTGACTTCCTATTAGAAAAAGATAAGAAGTTACATCATTTTCATCATTCTTTTTTGTTTTGTTTTGTTTTAATTTTATTTTATTTTTAAACTTTACATAATTGTATTAGTTTTGCCAAATATCAAAATGAATCCACCACAGGTATACATGTGTTCCCCATCCTGACCCCTCCTCCCTCCTCCCTCCCCATACCATCCCCTTGGGTCGTCCCAGTGCACCAGCCCCAAGCATCCAGTATCGTGCATCGAACCTGGACTGGCATCTCGTTTCATACATGATATTTTACATGTTTCAATGCCATTCTCCCAAATCTTCCCACCCTCTCCCTCTCCCACAGAGTCCATAAGACTGTTCTATACATCAGTGTCTCTTTTGCTGTCTCATACACAGGGTTATTGTTACCATCTTTCTAAATTCCATATATATGTGTTAGTATACTGTATTGGTGTTTTTCCTTCTGGCTTACTTCACTCTGTATAATAGGCTCCAGTTTCATCCACCTCATTAGAACTGATTCAAATGTATTCTTTTTAATGGCTGAGTAATACTCCATTGTGTATATGTATCATAGCTTTCTTATCCATTCATCTGCTGATGGACATCTAGGTTGCTTCCATGTCCTGGCTATTATAAACAGTGCTGCAATGAACATTGGGGTACACGTGTCTATTTCCCTTCTGGTTTCCTCAGTGTGTATGCCCAGCAGTGGGATTGCTGGATCATAAGGCAGTTCTATTTCCAGTTTTTTTAAGGAATCTCCATACTGTTCTCCATAGTGGCTGTACTAGTTTGCATTCCCACCAACAGTGTAAGAGGGTTCCCTTTTCTCCACACCCTCTCCAGCATTTATTATTTGTAGACTTTTGGATCGCAGCCATTCTGACTGGTGTGAAATGGTACCTCATAGTGGTTTTGATTTGCATTTCTCTGATAATGATTATCAATACCCTCATACATGAGCAGCCATGCCACCCATCCAAATATACTTACTGTATTTTATTGATCTATGGGGCCATTGATTTTTAAGATGCACTATCATTTTATGAATCACTAAGAAAAAAGGATACTATCAATTAAACTATAACACCAAAAATGTTTTTATCACTTTGACTTTTTACTGAAAGAAGTCTTTTAGAATTAACCAAATATAGGTTTTATCATGTATCATTTACTCAACTTGAAAACATAAGCAAAATAAATTATTAAAGTAAGTCTAAAGGTTTTCAAATTCAGAATCTGACTTGCAAATCACTTGTTTGACTTGCAGTTTTACAATCTACATTTTTCCACATTATCATCCTTTGTAACACCAACAATGTTGATAGTGCCATTTTCATAAAGTAATTCTTAAAATACTAAAGTGGATGTTAATCTCTTAATTCAATTTTGCATTAGGTATAGTTACATAGATTTTCCATCCCCTTTGGGGGAATATTATTAAACAATTATAGTTCATCATATGACTTTATTCCCACCTTTTGGTTCCTTACATGTGTATATTCTCATGAAGCCATTACCAAATAAATTATAGAACATCTCCAGTACACTAAAAGGCAGGCACTTGCTGATGTGCTTTCTTGCATAAGTAATGACAATCTTATTATGAATTTCTGTCTGACTCAAAAAAAAATTGTAAGATATCATTTATTACAAGATGAACCCAAGTTTTAGATATGTTAAAAGTAATTTAGATATGTTAAAAGTAATTTATGTCAGAGTAATTTAAAATTAATAAAATTCAAAATATCATATTGATTAGATCAATAGTCAATGTTTACTAGAACCCCATAGATGCTAGTCATTGCAGAGATGACTTTACCATGAAATTAAGAAAAGTCCTTCCCTAGGATGGAAATCTTCAAAGACCCTGGGATAGGACCTCACAGTATGCTCATATAATCATAATTTTAGTAAAAATTATATAAGATACTTTAATTGGCACTAGTTAACTTGCCCTTTTTAAATAATTTTACATGTATTATCAATCACATTTCCTCTCATGATTTGTTAAACATAATCATATTGTTAGGGGAAGCTGATATGAAGATATATTGAGTTTGGGTTTAGTGTGTGTGTATGCTCAGTTGTGTTCAAATCTTTGCAACACCACGGACTGCAGCCTGTAGCCTGCCAGGGTCCTCTGTCCAAGAGATTTCCCAGGCAAGAACACTGGAGTGGGTTATCAGTGAGCCACCTGGGAGAAACCTTTGGGTTTAGAGGAATATCTTTATTCCTCCAGTAGTTTGCAGTTACATCCGTGTACTGTTAAGTGCTAGCCTCCCTTTTAATTTGTCATTGCTACTGCTAACTGCCAGCTCACTGGGCTTCATGATCTGAAGTACAGCATTTATGTTACATGCAGAGGTGCCAGGGTGCCAAGCACTGGGAACACAAAGGAGAAAGAGAGTTTGAAATGTATGGAGCTTGAATCTAGTCTATGTAATATTATACATGCATGACTCAGTTCTCATCAAAGCCTACTCAAAACACCACTCTTCTTTTAGAATATACTCCATGCTGCAGGAGAATCCTGACATTGACAAATATAAAATTTACAATATACTACTACAGTAAGGACATCATCAACAAACTGCTAGAGGAAATTCAAAAACTACTGAAGATCGATCTCTGCTTCAGAAAATTTGAAATATCCTGAAGTCTTACTGGGCTTCCCTGGTGGCTCAGACAGTAAAAAATCTGCCTGCAGCGCCAGAGACCAGTGTTTGATCAGTGAGGAGAAAGTTTTGATGGATTTTTCCCCCCAAAATTTGACAAAAATCTGAAACTTTACTTGACATCATCATTATTTAAAGGAAAATTTTCTCAATTATCAATGATAAACATAAATTTTGATCGACTATGCTAAAGAAAAGACTGAATTACCTTTCTTTCCTCTCTCTACAGAAAATGATATTACACGATTACTTTAATAAGAAGAGAAGATTAGAACACACATAGCCAAAATTGTAGGTAAAACATTACTAAGGTGTGTGTCAGGAAGTCAATAAAAGTAATATTTTATTTCTCTGGATTTTGTGATGTTTGTAGTATTTTGCATGTTTTTAGTTTTGTAATTTTCTATAAATTATGTCATTCTAAATAAATATTTACTCACACGAAATTTTTGTAACTTCATGTTTGCTTTGTTTTTTTAAGAAAGAGAATCCCCATACTTGTATTCACATCTGTCCCTAGTAAACCTGGAATTTTTCCTATGATTATCTTTTCTTTCCTGCACACTGGCCTCCTTGAAATCTTTAAAGCATATCAAGCTCCTGGTTCAGGCCTTTGCCTTGTCAGCATGTTCTTTTCAGACAAAGCAACATGGCTTGCTCTGCACTTCCTTCTGGGCAATAGTCAAAGACCATATATTAGGGAGAATTCACTTACTATCCTCTAAATAACACCTCCTATCCTCACTAGAGTTATTAGATAAAATACAGGACACCTAGTTACATTTAACTTTCATATCAACAATGAATACATTTTTAGTCTATCTCCTATAATGTATGGAATATACTCATAGTAAAGATATATACATTGTTCATCTGAAATTCAAATTTAACCAGGTATCATGCTTTTTTTTTTGCTAAACCTAGTAATACTGCTCCCACAGTTTCTATTTCCTTACTCCACTTGGCAGTACTTATCACCATGTAATATACTAGACATTTAGTTCTTGTTACTTCCCATCTTCCTCACTAAAATTTCAGCTCCATAATATTAAGGATGTTTGTCTGTGTTGTTCATTGATGTATCCAAGCACCTAGCCTAGTGCCTGGCACATAACAGGCACTCAATGAATAAATATTTTAAGATTAATGAATATTGCTCAAATATTCTCTTTTTATCTATTCTATTTACTCTCACTCTAATTAAAGGCCCAAAATTCTCACTCTAATTAAGGGCCCAGAATATGGCTGTTATGTTCTAACTGGTCTCCTTGCTTCCAGCACAGTTTTGAAATCCATTCACTATAAATAACAGATTGATCTAAAACACAAATCTAGACCAACCACCCCTTTTCACCTGCTAGGAACTTTGTTTTAAAAAAAACAGAAAAAGTTCACTGCACACATTATTCCACTCCTCTTTTCATCCTACTAGATTGTCCCAAAAGTGAGGAAACTATTTTCATTTTTCTAAAGTTCCTAAATTAAAATAACTTCACAGTAAAATATAACCCAAAAAGGTGTATCAAATATAAAATGTTGAGTAGAAAAAGAAAACTGTAGTGACCCAAAGGGGTTTGAGAATAAGATCTGAGCACTCTAAGGTGAGAGGGCTTCCCTGGTAGCTCAAACGGTAAAGAATCTGCCTGCAATGCAGGAGACCTGGGTTTGATCCCTGGGTTGGGAAGATCTGGAGAAGGGAGTGGCAACCCACTCCAATATTCTTGCCTGGAGAATTCCATGGACAGATCAT
Source organism: Bos mutus (assembly GCF_027580195.1). Classification (NCBI taxonomy): domain Eukaryota; kingdom Metazoa; phylum Chordata; class Mammalia; order Artiodactyla; family Bovidae; genus Bos; species Bos mutus. The sequence goes on from NC_091619.1 coordinate 60,010,529, forward strand.
GAGATTGCAAAGAGTTGGACACAACTGAGTGACTAATGTGAACAAATTTTAAGGTGGAAACTTCCATCAGATTGCTGTTCAACTTAATTATTTAAGTTTAAGATATGCAAATGTGAAGTTAATATTCAGGACCCTGGTTATTTAAAAAGAAGCAATTGACCACTATCTGAATTCATAGTATTACAAACTATCTTTACCCATGAAACAACATGATATCAGTGCTCAGATTTCTGGAGAGAGAAAGCAATGGCCCTATTTTTTAAAAAAGAATAATGTGTATGTAATTTGAATACAAAAGGGAGAAATTATGTTAATAGCGAGGGGGAACTACAGAGCTTCTATCTTTTCATTCCCAAACCAAGTAGAAATTCCCGCTTAGCTCTTTAGGTCTATTAGGAATGTCATTGCACACAGACCAATGTCATATTCTTAAAACACTCTCTGAGCCTCAGGCTATGCTCATGTCTGTCATAACTTCTCATGGTCAGAAATGGAGATACTAAATTAAGGATGAGACCCAGACTAGTTTGATTGAAGCTACACTGATAATAACCCATTTCTACCTGCCATTCCTCCCCATGGTTGCTAATAAACACTATCCAGGGACATATGCCCCAGGGAAATAAGAGAAATAATTATCCTCTCCAAGCCTCCATTCTTGTCCAAAGAAGCTCTGACCTCTGCTTCCTATGTCTCAGCAAAGGCTTTCCACAAATGTCTAATTCAGGTTCCACCTCCCTAGGGTCAAATAAATTTATGTTAGGCAGTTATCATATCCTCTTGGAACTTCCTGTATCGTCTATGGTCATGTGACCTTGAATAAGTTATGCTGGATCTTTTCTTTATTGTTTGTTTACTTAGGTAAATATAGATGTATTTTACTTATAGGATTGCAAGCATGGAATGAGAAAAATATGTAAAATATATAGTGCTGGGACTACTATACAGGCTGTGTTTGGTAAACTTTAGTTCCCATCACTGCCGTGAAGTACACTTCACTGAGAACAAAGTTAATGCCATTGAGATTGTGTTGTGCTGATAGACTTCATCAGCGCAGCTGACAGAGCTCTGAGTCAAACTGCCTCTACCACCATGGCAAGATCTGGATGCTTCTCATCTTGAGCCTCATCTCAGGTGTATATAACCCATGTTCATTGTCATGATCAAGCCAACTGGCCTTCCCTAGCCTGGAACATTCTGGGCTCTTGCTTTCTCCATTTTGCTGATACCTTTCCCTGACTTTCCGTTGAACTATTCTTTCTCCTTAGGTGTCATCTGAAATGTCATCTTCTCAGAGAAGTTTTTTCTGACTATTTGTATCTGAAGGAAGTCTTTATTTGTATCTTTTTATCCCAGCATCTACTCTTTTTTCTGAACACACATCACAATCTGTAGCAATCTTATTTATTTGGCTGTGTCATATAATCTCGCTGTTGTTGCTGTTGTTCACTTGCTAAGTCATGTCTGACTCTGCGACCCCATGGACTACAGCATGCCAGGATTTCCTGTCCTCCACTATCTCCCAGAGTTTGCTCAAACTCATGTCCATTGAGTCAAAGATAGTGATCCAACCATCTTATTCCATGTTTCCCCCTTCTCTTCACCTCAGTCTTTCCTGGCATCAGGGTCTTTTCCAAGGAGTTGTCTCTTGGCATCAGGTGCCAAAGTATTGGAGCTTCAGCATCAGTCCTTCCAATGAATATTTAGGGTTGATTTCCTTTAGGATTGACTGGTTTCATCTCCTTGCTGTCCAAAGGGCTCTCAAGAGTCTCCTCCAGTACCACAATTTGAAAACATCAATTCTTCAGTGCTCACTCTTTGGTCCAGTTCTCACATCTGTATGTTACTACTGGAAAAACCACAGCTTTGACTATACAGACCATTGTCAGCAAAGTGACAATCTCCCTGAGTATCTTTTAACCTTTTGTATTCTTAATGCCCAGGAAGTAACTGACATGAGTAAAAAGTACAGTATCTGTTGAAAGAATAAATGAGTGAACAAATTATAGTCATTTCACTACTGCCTCAGTTTTAAAGAAGCTCTTTTGCTGCATTTCCATTTAGATAAACCATGGGAGGAACTGATTATTTACTTATGTGTTGAAGAAAGAATTTGTGAAAACATAAATGAAATGTTGGTAACATGATGGTCTCTTAATGAATGCTCAATATATATTAATTATTTGTGGTTGATATTTTTGTTAATTAAAGAAAAAAGTAGCCTCAATGCTATAATAGCACACAGTACTTTCACCTCCCTTTGCCTTGGTTTTCTCAACTATGTAATGAGAAAACTAATCAAATAATCATCATGTGTGTTACAAAATTAAATAAGTCTATACATGCAGTCCATGGGGTCACTAAGAGTCAGACACGACTGAGCAACTTCACTTTCACTTTTCACTTTCATGCATTGGAGAAGGAAGTGGCAACCCACTCCAGTGTTCTTGCCTGGAGAATCCCAGGGATGGGGGAGCCTCGTGGGCTGCCGTCTATGGGGTCACACAGAGTCGGACACGACTGAAGCGACTTAGCAGGAGTAGCAGCAGCATACATGCAAAGTGCCTCAAATGGTACCTGGAACACAGTGCTGAAAGTGCTAACTCGCTTCTAGAATTGATATTTACTTCAGTCTAGGGCACAGACACTTTCAGATCAATGGATTTATTCATCTCACTGAAACTGCAGATGTAAGGAAAGACAGAATATATGCAACATGGATCAAGATCCCTGCTGTCATACACAGGTGTTAAAGAAAAGTCTGTAATTCCTATTCGGTGAGAATTAATATAATTTGATACTGATATTATCTGACAAAATCAAAATGTTGTTCCACTAAAATCCCTGGAGAGATTATATCCTCAAAAAGTTTTGGAGGAAACTGTATTTTCACTAGCAGCAAGTATCAAAAGGTATTTTAAATCCATGCTGACCAAATTGATCAGAGATAATCATATATTTAAGAATCTTGTGGTCAAATGGACACCAAAGCTTATTGAATAAAATCCATGCCAGTTGGATTTACAGTAATAGGTAAGTCAGCAAGTCCCTGGATTTGTCTGTTATACTTTCTGCTATGTATTATCACAACCATTGAATAAAGATTCATTTCAGTACCGCAACTAGTAAGATGTTTTTATATCATTCCACCACAAATTCAGAGTTTTGAACTGACAATAAACTCAATGTGTCAGTTCATAAAGACAAAAAGTTTAAAAAATCCATGTTAGTAGAAAACAAAAAATAGCAAATGGTCCCATATTTATATCTCAGTAGTCAGAATACAAATAAACATCCTTGGTGAAAACACATCAGTGCTTCCAATTAAGGCAATATAATTGCATGCTTTGAAGTGGAACAATGGAAAAATCTGACACTCCATTGCATTAATATGAGACACAGACTTTAGAGACATATAAAAAAATAACACTTAATCTTTGTAAGGCATCTGCTTCTATATACTTTTTGCCTAACATTTATGTATTGTGTGTAAACACACACATTAGATAGATAAATAGATAGCAGGATAGATAAACATATGTTAAAGAGCTCCATGAAATCTGGTGCAACCCACTAATTCACTTCAGTAAGCCATTTCACTGCTATTGCTACAAGTTCTATTGTCTTCTGCAGTTTCATTGTTTTCAAGAGGGTGTAGAAAAGCTTTACACGTTTATACTCAGTCAGTTAATTTACTTACCTGACACATATCTCAAAAGACCAATGTGAAGGTAGAGGACCAAGTCTCAAATAGACTAGACAATGGTGCGAAAGCTGGAGAGCAATGCCTTTTATCCTGTTTATCTTCAAGTCTTTTATTCATTTACCAAGTGGAGTGCGATGTACAACCATTAAAGAAAAAATAATAGGTCAACTAATAATGTTTAGCAAATAACTATTGGAGGACACAGATGCTTTCCCAACTCTTCATGAGATTCCACTATTATTTCATCATAAAGTATCACAGTTTCTCCTTTTTGCTCTCTAAACAACCTAACAAAACTAAACATTATTTGCAAGTTTCTTTGTTAAGAATCCTGGTTTCTGGGCTACTGACTCTGCCTGCTGCAGTATTTGAATGCATAAGATTTAAGTAAAGTTATCACTTATATTTCATTATCAAGAAAGACAGAGACATAGAGTTCAATATAACTGGGAGAGGGCTTTTAAAGTAACCAATTTGATGAATGAATAATTAATATACCAATACTGATGGTTGTGAGGTTTCCCTCATGGCTCAGTCAGTAAAGAATCCACCCTCAATGCAGGAGACCTGGGCTCAATCCCTGGGTCAGAAAGATCCCCTGGTGAAGGAAATGGCAACCCACTCCAGTATTCTTGCCTGGGAGAGTTATTGACAGAGGAGCGTGGCAGGCTACAGTCCATGGGGTTGCAAGAGTCAGACATGACTTAGCGACTAAACCATGGTGGTTATAATCTATGTGCCTTTAGAAACTCCTTTATATAATGGATTATGGCCAATGATTATATACTATATATAAAGAAGCTTCGTTAGAACATTTTATCTATATCTAAAAATCAAGAAGTGAGGATGGCAATAGGTCTAGAAGAGAACAAAAAAGTAATCACAGTTGCCTTGCACCCATCACCAATAGATATCAGTTATAACTAGGGAAGTTTTGTTTTAATTTCCACCTTTCAGCTTCTGCCACAATAAAAACATATTGTCTTCCTACTTTTATCTGCAGCTTTTTTTCGCATTAAACATATATATTAACATAAGTAAAATAGATAGCAAGTGGTAATTTGCTGTGTGACACAGGGAGCTCAACCTAGTGTTCTGTGACAACCTAGGGGGGTGGGATGGGATGTGAGATGGGAGGGAGGGTCAAGACAACCAAACTTATGTATCTGTGGAGGATTCATATTGACATACAGCAGAGGCCAACACAATATTGTAAAGCAATTATGCTCCAATTAAAAAATAGGAAAAAAACACACAAAAAAAGAAAAGTTCAGCCACTTTATAGTACATAAAATTAATTGTCCATGATATCTTCCATTAAAATCAAAAGCCCCATAATCCAAACATGCTTCAGTATTCCAAACCAGAGTAACTTTCTGTAATGTAGAATGTTATGACATGAAATTGACTTACTCATAATCTACACTGCTTATGTTGTGAACTCTTCAATTTTGTGGATGCAGATGCTTTAGTAAAATGCACTTGCACTATGTTGAACTCAAAGATGTGTTTCATCTAATAGTTCCTGAAGATTTTATGAATATACCTTTGAAAGACCTCTTGGTACTCATGATCAAAGTGACAGTCTAACAGTCCTGATAATGAAACCAAAAATCCATCAGTATGCAAAATGCACACTCTCAGTGTCAGTGCATGGTCACGAGTGCAGTTCCTGCCTTGCCAGAACCACTGTGGTAACCGGACACTCTGGCTCTCACTGGCTCTTTTTGGATCAATTTACAATAGCACAGAATAACTCCATCAAAAGAATTGTGGACATAGGTTTTAAAAATTGTGTCAACTATGCACCATCCAAGAAACTCAGTCGGGATTTAGTATTACTAAAGGCTCTAATTTAACTTGGCAATAAAATTTTTAAAAATCATACAAATAATTTAGGGTTGAGCTATACTGAGCTTATGTCTCTCCAACAGAGATATTTTGGCTACTAAGTATAGATATCATCTGGAAGGGAAATAATAATCATTGCTTCTTATAACTTTTTTAAATTGGTCTTTCTTTAGAGTCACATGTAGGTGATGATAAATATTAAATAAAGAATTATTTTTAAGGAAAGAAGGTGAGAAAGTTAAAGTTTAGTAAAATAAAAAATGAGAGGAGTGTACAAGTAATCTGGGAGAAGGCCTCACTTATCAAATTGCACTTTTGTGCCAGGAAAATTCAAATTTACCATTCTGCCTACATTTCCCCTGTACAACTTCAGAGGTTAAAAGCTTTGTGTTCAAACTCTAAAACACTGGAAAATCAATCTGTTGGTACATTTAGGGGTCTTTGTAAATTCTGAGAGACGTTTGAACTGTTGTGGCAGGTTTGCAGTCAGGCATTTGAAAGTTTTGCCACTCCTGGGTGAAGCCATCTAAGATGGAAATACAGCAAGGAAAAATAATAACATATTAACTTCTAATTCATTGTTATCCTAGAGCCTGAAGCCTCTGAGAAGTTTAACAAAAGACCACTAAGAATAACATGCTTGAAATACACTCCAAAGAAGAAAAAAATAAACAATGAACCTCAAATAGTTCAAGGCAAGGCACACTAACAGTATGTAGAACCAAAAATAAAAGTCTAAAGAGAAACTAAAAAGCTTTAAGACTGGCCTTAAAGGATAGTATCTATAAGAAGGGGAAGGATTTCTAGTTACAGCTTTTTAAGTTCCAACAGATTACACTTTTTGATGGCCGATAGTATCATTTTGACCTTGACTGTTACTGTAGGAAATAGCTGGGCATTCAAATATGGCCATGCATTTGCTCCTCATCAGTCAGACACTGAGGATAATGATGGCCCAAGAATACAGGTCCTTTTGCTGTATTCTTTATTCTCTGTGGGAGAAAAATCTGAGAAAGATTTTCTATTATACCCCAAATAGCATTCTTTCTGTCAGTCCATAATAGTGGGGAAAGGGAAAGGATTAATAAGTGAGGAAAAAGTTTACCTAGGGAAATATATACATAAAGAAAGTTCAGTTTATCACATACCAATAAAGTCTAAGATTCTACTAAGTACTTTGTATAAATTTATATAATTCTAAAAAAATTTGGAGGTAGGAGTTATTAACCCTATTTGTAGACATGAATATGGAGACAGCAGTCAGATATTTGTCCAGAGCCATTTAGGGATGGAACAATAGAGGCAAGATCTGCACAAAAATCAGTTGAGTCAAAAGCCCCAGTCATTAATTATTATGTTTTCTACCCATTTGCCTGAAGTAAAAGGCAAATTTGGCCTTGGCCTACAGAATGAAGCAAGGCAAAGGCTAATAGAGTTCTGCCAAGAGAATGCACTGGTGTTAGAAAACACTCTCTTCCAACAACATAAGAGAAGACTCTACACAAGGACATCACAAGATGGTCAACACTGAAATCAGATTGATTATATTCTTTGCAGCCAAAGATGGAGAAGCTCTATGCAGTCAGGAAAAAACAAAACCAGGAGCTGACTGTGGCTCAGATAATGAACTCCTTATTGTCAAATTCAGACTTAAATTGAAGTAGAGAAAACCACTAGACAATTCAGGTATGATATAAATAAAATCCTTAACAATTACACAGTGAAAGTGAGAAATACATTTAAGGGACTAGTTCCGATAGACAGAGAGCCTGATGAACTATGCACAGAGGTTTGTGACACTGTATAGGAGACCATCCCCAAGAAAAAGGGAGGGATCAAGACCACCCCCAAAAAAAAGAAATGCAAAAAATCAAGATGGCTGTCTTACAAATAGCTGTGAAAAGAAGAGAAGCCAAAAGCAAAGGAGAAAAGGAAAGATGCATCCATTTGAATGCAGAATTCCAAAGAAAAACAAGGAGAGATCAGAAAGCCTTCCTCAGTGATCAGTGCAAAGAAATAGAAGAAAACAAAAGAATGAGAGACTAGAGATCTCATCAAGAAAACCAGAAATACCAAGGGACCATTTCATGCAAAGATGAGCTCGATAAAGGACAGTAATGGGATGGACCTAACAGAAGCAGAAGACATTAAGAAGAGACAGCAAGAATACACAGAACTGTATAAAAAAGATCTTCAAGACCCAGATATTCATGATGGTGTGAACACTCACCAAGAGAGATACATCATGGAATGTGAAGTCAAGTGGACCTTAGGAAGCATCATTATGAACAAAGCTAGGGGAGGTGATGGAACTCCAGTTGAGCTATTTCAAATCGTGAGGATGATGCTGTGAAAGTGCTGCACTCAATATGCCAGCAAATTTGGAAAACTCAGCAATGGCCACAGGACTGGAAAAGGTTAGTTTTCTTTCCAATTCCAAAGAAAGGCAATGCCAAAGAATGCTCAAACTATCACACAATTGCACTCATCTAACATGCTAGCAAAGTAATGCTCAAAATTCTCCAAGCCAGGCTTCAGCACTATGTGAACTGTGAATTTCCAGATGTTCAAGCTGGTTTTAGAAAAGACAGAGGAACCTAGGATCAAATTGCTAACATCTGCTGGATCATCAAAAAAGCAAGAGAGTTCCAGAAAACATCTATTTCTGCTTTATTGACTATGAAAAGCCTTGACTGTGTGGATACAATAAACTATGGAAAATTCTGAATGAGATGGGAATACTAGACCACCTGACCAGCCTCTTGAGAAACCTATATACAGGTCAGGAAGCAACAGTTAGGACTGGACATGGAACAACAGACTGGTTCCAAATAGGAAAAGGAGTATGTCAAGGCTGTATATTTTCACCCTGCTTATTTAACTTGTATGCAGAGTACATCATGAGAAATGCTGGGCTGGATGAAGCACAAGTGGAAATCAAGGTTGCTGAGAGAAATACCAATAACCTCAAATATGCAGATGATATCACCCTTATGGCAGAAAGTGAAGAACTAAAGAGCCTCTTGATGAAATTGAAAGAGGAGAGTGAAAAAGTTGGCTTAAAGCTCAGCATTCAGAAAACTAAAATCATGGCATCCAGTCCCATCACTTCATAGCAAAGAGATGAGGAAACAGTGGCAGACTTTATTTTGGGGGACTCCAAAATCAATGAAGATGGTGACTGCAGCCATGAAATTAAAAGATGCATACTCCCTGGAAAAAAGGTTATGACCAGCCTAGACAGCATATTGAAAAGCAGAGACATTACTTTGCCTACAAGGTCTGTCTAGTCAAGGCTATGGTTTTTCCAGCAGTGTTGTATGGATGTGAGAGTTGGACTACAAAGAAAGCTGAGTGCTGAAGAATTGATGCTTTTGAACTGTGGTGTTGGAGAAGATTCTTGAGAGTCCCTTGGACTGCAAGGAGATCCAACTAGTCCATCCTAAAGGAGATCAGTCCTGAGTGTTCATTGGAAAGACTGATGTTGAAGCTGAAACTCCAATACTTTGGCCACCTGATGAGAAGAGCTGACTCATTGGAAAAGAACCTGATGCTGAGAAAGATTGAGGGCAGGAGAAAGGGACGACAGAGGATGAGATGGTTGGATGGCATCACGGATTCAACGGACATGAGTTTGAGTGAACTGTGGGAGTTGGCAATGAATAGGGTGGCCTGCAGTCCGTGTAGTTGCATGGAGACTTACCCAACTAAGCGACTGAACTGAACTCAACTGACCCATTATTAAATATCAAGAGTTGTGAGATCATCTCTAGTACATTCTATCATTTTATCCACATACTTTAGGCAAAAATTATCTAGAGCATTCTAGGATCCTTTGTATGGCATAGTGAAATAGCAGTGTCAGTTAGTCAGTTCAGTCACTCAGTCATGTCCGACTCTTTGCGACCCCATGAATCGCAGCACGCCAGTCCTCCCTGTCCATCACCAACTCCCGGAATTCACTCAGACTCATGTCCATCGAGTCAGTGTTGCCATCCAGACATCTCGTCCTCTGTTGTCCCTTTCTCCTCCTGCCCCCAATCCCTCCCAGCATCAGGGTCTTTTCCAATGAGTCAACTCTTCACATAAAGTGGCCAAAGTATTGGAGTTTAGCTTCAGCATCAGTGCTTCCAATGAACACCCAAGACTGGTCTCCTTTAGGATGGACTGGTTGGATCTCCTTGCAGTCCAAGGGATTCTCAAGAGTCTTCTCCAACACCACAGTTCAAAAGCATCAATTCTTCGGTGCTCAGCTTTCTTCACAGTCCAACTCTCACATCCATACATGACCACGGGAAAAACCATAGCCTTGACTAGACAAACCTTTGTTGGCAAAGTAATATCTCTGCTATAAAAAATGCTATCTAGTTTGGTCATAACTTCCCTTCCAAAGAGTAAGCGTCTTTTAATTTCATGGCTGCAATCACCATCTTCAATGATTTTGGATCCCCAAAAAATAAAGTCTGACACTGTTTCCACTGTTTCCCCATCTATTTCCCATGAAGTGATGGGACAAGATGCCATGATCTTAGTTTTCTGAATGTTGAGCTTTAAATCAACTTTTTCACTCTCCTCTTTCACTTTCATCAAGAGGCTTTTTAGTTTCTCTTCACTTTCTGTATTCACTCCCGAAGCTGCACCCAACACTTCTACCAATTAGGTTTCAAAGGACCCAAATAGTGAACTCATTTCATTCAGATTACAAAGATGGAAATCCATCAACCTGGTGAAGAGAATCAGACCACAATTAATCCAGTATCTGAAAAGTTTCACAGTCTTTAAACCATAACCACAACAGAAAAACTCCACAGTCCTGTGTAAGAAATATTCCACTGATGCAATTTCAAATGAAGACCATCTCCCTGAAAGATTGAACTCTTTCCATAGATTGTTTTAATGTCAAACAGTTTACCAAAACAATTAAGACACCCTCCCCTAAAATTATTAAGTAAAATGGAATATTAAATTTCATCTAATTTGGGGCATTATTTCAGCTGTTGATAGTAAAATAATTCTGTCCTCAAAAAGGATTCACAGATCTTTTAAAAAGCCCTCACCTAAAATCACATTAATAATTTCTATATTTTTCTTCAAAATAAGAAAGTACACACACCTTCCATAATAGTATAAAAAGTATGATTTGCAAAATTGAATCCTAAATATCTTAGCCATAGTTGGATTAGCTTTCAAAACTGAAATGTATGTGAATTCTGAGAAAGTTTCAATTTGAACTCAATAAGATTAACTATTCACAACAGAAAACCATTTCAAATGCAGCATTGGGGAAGGATCATCCATCACAGAGACTAGCACATTCTCCATGCTAGACTGAAGCTTGAAACTTAATGGGAAGTTACTGACAGCTTTTGTCTTCACAGCTACCCCTGGAATTTGTTAAGAAGTCAGTTCTCCTGACAGGCAGATACTAGAAGAAACTCACCATATCACCAAGAATACAATACAAGAAATGCAACCCCATAAAACCTATTCCTTCAAGCCTTTGAAATAAGTAAATATAACCTTTTAGAGGTCATCAACCAAGTACACTTTAATAAATCTAGGCTTATGGTTTTTATCACCTTTGATTCAACTATTTCTAGCAAACAAATAGTGAAAAGAAATTCAGTGTGTCAGAATCCAAATTCCTTTTCTTTTTTAAATTACAATTCTCATATTCCAGTTACTATATCAGTTATATCAGTAGCTTATTACAATGTATATAGTGTAATAAAATGTACTTATCTTGATTCATTCTCAAAACAATCCTCTATGATAGGTACTATTGACTTTTTTTTTTTTTTCAGATAAGTAAACTGAGGGTCTGAGTAGTTAAAGAACATGACTAGATGACACTGCTAGGTACTGGCAGAATGACCAAATTTTTTTTCTCTTCAGCAAAATTTATTTTCCATAAATATAGAAAAGTTAGCCTTAGCATTGAATGAGAATAAATAGATTTTTCTGTTTTAATCTGAATTAATGATAGTATCCTTAAAATTTTACATGTGCTAGAGTAAAACGAATTCAAACTAAATTTTCTTATAGGCATTTTTAGCTGAAGTGCTACATAAATTGTGTCTGTGGGTGAAAGAGAGAGAGAGGGAAATTCTGAGAAAGTCTATATGCTATATAGACTATATATCTATATCTATAGATATATATACACATATATACATACATGGCATTTCTCCATAGATAAAGTAGATGGCCTCCTTGGTGGACAATTTTAAAGACTAATATAAATTCTCTGTAAAAATTCTGATCAGATTGCCACCACCACTGCACTTACCAGCAGCATTTCATAGTTCCTTAAACTTCTACCATGAGTCATGTTTTTGAATTGAAGCATCAAAAACTCTTGTTAAAACTACCATGTTATTGAGTGAGGCTAGGATGTATCTCATTAAATCATCATAAGCTATTAATATCTTTCTACAGTCTTGTTTAACTAATTAACTATAATCATCTAGGATGTGCTTGACAAAGATCCCCCAGAACAAAAACAGGTAAGTTTGATATTAGATGAAGGAGAAGGGAAAGGTTAGGAATCTTCATAGAATTGATATTCCTAAAATATGCATTTGAATTTATTCTGCTAGGTTCCTCTCAGAACTGACAGAAATAACTATTGAATGCATTAATGCACACAGCTTTGTATTAAGACAGATATTTTCACATTCTACAGTATATGGCAGCTTATCCACAGTAAAGCCTTACCTCCTGTCATCACAACAGACTTTTCAGACCTATGGGGCTATTTCTTATGGTGTCAAACATACATGGCTCTTCAGAGAACATTTTCTGTCACTTTTCCTTCTTTCTTTCCTATTCTATTGTTTTCCTCTATTTCTTTGTACTGATCACTGATGAAGTCTTTCTTATCTCTCCTTGCTAGTCTTTGTAACTCTGCATTCAAATGAATAAATCTTTCCTTTTCTCCTTTGCTTCTGGCTTCTCTTCTTTTCTCAGCTATTTGTAAGGCCTCCTCAGACAGCCATTTTGTTCTTTTGCATTTCTTTTTCTTGGGGATGGTATTGCTCCCTGTCCCCTGTACAATGTCATGAACCTCCATGCGTATTTCTTCAGGCACTCTGTCTATCAGATCTAGTCCCTTAAATCTATTTCTCACTTCCACTGTATAGTCATAAAGGATTTGATTTAGGTCATACCTGAATGGTCTAGTGGTTTTCCCCACTTTCTTCAATTTAAGTGTGAATTTGGCATTAAGGAGTTCATGGTCTGAGCCACAGTCAGCTCCTGGTCTTGTTTTTGCTGACTGTGTAGAGCTTCTCCATCTTTGGCTGCAAAGAATATAATCAATCTGACTTCAGTGTTGACCATCTGGTAATGTCCATGTGTAGAGTCTTCTCTTATGTTGTTGGAAGATAGTGTTTGCTATGACCAGTGCATTCTCTTGGCAGAATGCTATTAGCCTTTGCCCTGCTTCATTCTGTACTCCAGGGCCAAATTTGCCTGTTACCCCAGGTGTTTCTTGACTTCCTACTTTTGCATTCCAGTCCCCTATAATGAAAAGCACGGCTTTTTGGGGTGTTAATTCTAGAAAGTGTTGTAGGTCTTCACAGAATGGTTCAACTTCAGCTTCTTCAGCATTACTGGTTGGGGCATAGACTTGGATTACTGTGATATTGAATGGTTTGCCTTGGAAATGAAGAGAGATCATTCTGTCATTATTGAGACTGCATCAAAGTACTGCATTTCAGACTCTTTTTTGACTATGATGGCTACTCCATTTCTTCTAAGGGATTCTTGCCCACAGTAGTAGATATAGAGGTCATCAGGGGTGGTGGCCGGGAGGACCAACCCCACACCATGGCTGCATGGGCACAGGAGGGCCTAGAGGAGCTATCCCACGTTGAAGGTCAGGAAGGGCGGTGGTGAGGAGATACCCCTCATCCAAGGTAAGGAGCATTGGCTGCGCTTTGCTGGAGTAGCCTTGAATAGATACCCAAGCTCAAGGTAAGAAAAACGCAAGTAAGATGGTAGGTGTTGCAAGAGTGCATCAGAGGGCAGACACACTGAAACCATACTCACAGAAAACTAGTCAATCTAATCACACTAGGACCACAGCCTTGTCTAACTCAATGAAACTAAGCCATGCCCGTAGGGCAACCCAAGATGGGTAGGTCATAGTGGAGAGATCTGACAGAATGTGGTCCACTGGAGAAGGGAATGGCAAACCACTTCAGTATTCTTGCCTTGAGAACCCCATGAACAGTTTGAAAAGGCAAAATGATAGGATACTGAAAGAGATACTCCCCAGGTCAGTAGGTGCTCAATATGCTACTGGAGATCAGTGGAGAAATAACTCCAGAAAGAATGAAGGGATGGAGCCAAAGCTAAAACAATACCCAGCTGTGGATGTGACTGGTGATAGAAGCAAGGTCCGATGCTGTAAAGAGCAATACTGCATAGGAACCTGGAATGTCAGGTCCATGAATCAAGGCAAATTGGAAGTGGTCAAACAAGAGATGGCAAGAGTGAATGTCGACATTCTAGGAATCAGCGAACTGAAATGGACTGGAACGGGTGAATTTAACTCAGATGACCATTATATCTACTACTGCGGGCAGGAATCCCTCAGAAGAAATGGAGTGGCCATCATGGTCAACAATAGAGTCTGAAATACAGTACTTGGATGCAATCTCAAAAACGACAGAAAGATCTCTGTTTGTTTTCAACGCAAACCATTCAATATCACAGTAATCAATTCTTCAGCACTCAGCCTTCTTCACAGTCCAACTCTCACATCCATACATGACCACAGGAAAAACCACAGCCTTGACTAGACGAACCTTTGTTGGCAAAGTAATGTCTCTGCTTTTGAATATACTATCTAGGTTGGTCATAACTTTCCTTCCAAGGAGTAAGCGTCTTTTAATTTCATGGCTGCAGTCACCATCTGCAGTGATTTTAGAGCCCAGAAAAATAAAGTCTGACACTGTTTCCACTGTTTCCCCGTCTATTTCCCATGAAGTGATGGGACCGGATGCCATTATCTTCATTTTCTGAATGTTGAGCTTTAAGCCAACTTTTTCATTCTCCACTTTCACTTTCATCAAGAGGCTTTTTAGTTCCTCTTCACTTTCTACCATAAGGGTGGTGTCATCTGCATATCTGAGGTGATTGATATTTCTCCTGGCAATCTTGATTCCAGCTTGTGCTTCTTCCAGTCCAGCGTTTCTCATGATGTATTCTGCATATGAGCTAAATAAACAGGGTGACAATATACAGCCTTGATGAACTCCTTTTCCTATCTGGAACCACTCTGTTGTTCCATGTCCAGTTTAACTGTTGCTTCCTGACCTGCATACAAATTTCTCAAGAGGCAGATCAGGTGGTCTAGTATTCCCATCTCTTTCAAAATTTTCCACAGTTTATTGTGATCCACACAGTCAGAGGCTTTGGCATAGTCAATAAAGCAGGAAGAGATGTTTTTCTGGAACTCTCTTGCTTTTTCGATGATGCAGCGGATGTTGGCAATTTGATCTCTGGTTCCTCTGCCTTTTCTAAAACCAGCTTGAACATCAGGAGGTTCACGGTTCACATATTGCTGAAGCCTGGCCTGGAGAATTTTGAGCATTACTTACTAGCATGTGAGATGAGTGCAATTGTGCGGTAGTTTGAGCATTCTTTGGCATTGCGTTTCTTTGGGATTGGAATGAAAACTGACCTTTTCCAGTCCTGTGGCCACTGCTGAGTTTTCCAAATTTGCTGGGATATTGAGTGCAGCACTTTCGCAGCATCATCTTTCAGGATTTGGAATAGCTCAACTGGAATTCTATCACCTCCACTAGCTTTGTTCGTAGTGATGCTTTCTAAGGCCCACTTGACTTCACATTCCAGGATGTCAGGCTCTAGGTCAGTGATCACACCATTGTGATTATCTGGGTTGTGAAGATCTTTTTTGTACAGTTCTTCTGTGTATTCTTGCCATCTCTTCTTAATATCTTCTGCTTCTATTAGGTCCATACCATTTCTGTCCTTTATCGAGCCCATCTTTGCATGAAATGTTCCCTTGGTATCTCTGGTTTTCTTGAAGAGATCTCTAGTCTTTTCCATTCTGTTGTTTTCCTCTATTTCTTTGCATCGATTGCTGAAGAAGGCTTTCTTATCTCTTCTTGCTATTCTTTGGAACTCTGCATTCAGATGTTTATATCTTTCCTTTTCTCCTTTGCTTTACACTTCTCTTCTTTTCACAGCTATTTGTAAGGCCTCCTCAGACAGCCATTTTGCTTTTTTGCATTTCTTTTCCGTGGGGATGGTCTTGATCCCTGTCTCCTGTACAATGTCACAAACTCATTCCATAGCTCATCAGGCACTCTATCTATCAGATCTAGGCCCTTAAATCTATTTCTCACTTCCACTGTATAATCATAAGGGATTTGATTTAGGTCATACCTGAATGGTCTAAGGTTTTCCCTACTTTCTTCAATTTAAGTCTGAATTTGGCAGTAAGGAGTTCATGGTCTGAGCCACAGTCAGCTCCTGGTCTTGTTTTTGCTGACTGTGTAGAGATTCTCCATCTTTGGCTGCAAAGAATATAATCAATCTGATTTCAGTGCTGACCATCTGGTGATGTCCATGTGTAGAGTCTTCTCTTGTGTTGTTGGAAAAGGGTGTTTGTTATGACCAGTGCATTTTCTTGGCAAAACTCTATTAGTCTTTGCCCTGCTTCATTCCTTATTCCAAGGCCAAATTTGCCTGTTACTCCAGGTGTTTCTTGACTTCCTTCTTTTGCATTCCAGTCCCCTATAATGAAAAGGACATTTCATCATTTGAAAAAACCACAAAGAACTGTGGTTTTGGAGAAGACTCTTGAGAGTCCCTTGGACTGCAAGGAGATCCAACCAGTCCATTCTGAAGGAGATCAGCCCTGGGATTTCTTTGGAAGGAATGATGCTAAAGCTGAAACTCCAGTACTTTGGCCACCTCATGCGAAGAGTTGACTCATTGGAAAAGACTCTGATGCTGGGAGTGTTTGGGGGCAAGAGGAGAAGGAGACGACAGAGGATGAGATGGCTGATGGCATCACTGACTCGATGAACGTGGGTCTGGGTGAACTCCGGGAGTTGGTGATGGACAGGGAGGCCTGGCGTGCTGCGATTCATGGGGTCGCAAAGAGTCAGACACGACTGAGTGACTGATCTGATCTGAGTTAAATTCACCCATTCCAGTCCGTTTAAGCACAAGCTGGAATCAAGATTGCTGGGAGAAATATTAATAAACTCAGATATGCAGATGCTACCACCCTTATGGCAGAAAGTGAAGAGGAACTAAAGAGCTTCTTGATGAAAGTGAAAAAGGTGAGTGAAAAAGTTGGCCTAAAGTTCAACATTAAGAAAACCTAAATTATGACATCCGGTCCCATCACTTCATGCAAATAGAGGGAGAAACAGTGGAAACAATGGCAGACTTTATTTTGGGGGTCTCCAAAATCACTGGAGATGGTGACTACAGCCATGAGATTAAACGACACTTACTCCTTGGAAGAAAAGTTATGACCAAGCTAGATAGCATATTAAAAAGCAGAGACATTATTTTGCCAACAAAGATCTGCATCTAGTCAAGGCTATGGATTTCCAGTAGTCATGTATGGATGTGAGAGTTGGACTATAAAGAAAGCTGAGTGCCGAAGAATTGATGCTTTTGAATTGTGGTATTGGAGAAGACTCTTGAGAGTCGCTTGTACTGCAAGAAGATCCAACCAGTCCATCCTAAAGGAGATCCGTCCTGAGTGTTCATTGGAAGGACTGAAGTTGAAGCTGAAATTCCAATAATTTGGCCACCTGATGCAAAGAGCTGACTCATTTGAAAAGACCCTGATGCTGGGAAATACTGAAGGCGAGAGGAGAAGGGAACAACAGAGGATGAGATGGTTGGATGGTATCACCCACTCAATGGACATGAGTTTGAGTAAACTCTGAGAGTTGTTGATGGATAGGGAGGCCTGGTGTGCTGCAGTCCATGGGTTCACAAAGAGCTGGATACAACTGAGCGACTGAAATGAACTTCCATCTTTCAAATTCTATTCTCTATTATCTCTTTTCTAATCGTCAGGGGGCGAGTGAAGAGGAAATGGCAGCATTCCTCATTTATAAACAGTAATTGCATATCTGAAGGTAAACAGTCACCAAAATATCAAAGTGAGGGCTAGGACTGGTGCCAGACAAACTAGCACAGCTCTTAGTGAAACAGGTCTGGGAATCAAAAACCACCTATCACAGACTCTTTGAAAACCCCTAACCTGACCCACCCTATATTTAAATGGAATATAAAAAAATAGAGGATAGCTATTTAGGAGATGCATTATTTTAAAATGCATTTTAATAATTCCAAGATTGAGGGGTTAAAATTCTCTACATAGTTTTCTCACAGTTTGTCCATATACCCTCATATATCTGCATTCCAATGTCAAGAAATAAAAGATTCATCAATGTTCCTAGAGGAGATTTCCACTAAGAAGACTGTTGAAGCCATGGCACTAATCACTATCCACTGCACTCACCCAGGTATGCTCAAACTTTGACAAGTCAAGTCTCTGCAGATTTAAAATGTTTTAACATCACTTTTTCACTTAAAAAAATTATCTAGTTTTGTCTTTTAAAAATTGTCCTTCAGAAATGGTTAATGGGCTTCCCTGGTGCCTCAGATGGTAAATAATCTGCCTGCAATGCAGGAGACCTGGTTTCGATCCCTGGGTTGGGAAGATCCCCTGGAGATGGGAACAGCTACCCATTCCAGTATTCTGGCCTGAAGAATTCCATGGACAGAGGAGACTATAGTCCATAGTAACTAGGCTATAGTTCATGGGGTTGCAAAGAGTGGGACACATCTGAGCAACTTTCACTTTCACAAATGGTTAATATCCTTAGTATATAGAGATGTCATATAGAAAATATATGAGTTAAACATTTTGAAAACCCTATAAGTAGATAAGCAAAGTGCAAGGACAGCTTACAAATGAGAAAGCCCAATTAGAATGAAAACTAATGAAAGCCATTCAAAACTGTTCAGGGTTTCCAGTATTAAAAGAAAAACCAAGTAAACCAAATACAAACAATCTTTAACCTATAACATTTTAATTACATAAAATAAAATTGTGGTTGAAAGCAAAAATTGCTCAAGGCTATTAGAAAATAATTCAGCAATATATGTCAAGAGTATGAAAAGTAGCCTCTGAACTCAAGGAAATAAACCTAAATGTGAGGAGGCAAAGAATGTTAAAAAAAAAAAAAATCAGTTTAATCACTGCATTTGCCTTCAGAATGGAAAACTAAAACTAGTCTAATATCAACAGGGAAAGAGTTATATAAATGCATGATAGCTACTACGTTTTAATAGAAGATTTTAAAATGAAGAAGTGAAAAAGATTGGTCAAATGAGTATAACTGTTGAAGCAGAGTCATAGGTACATGAGTTCTTTATACTCTCCTTTCAAAAACATAGGAAAATTCTTAGACTACAGTGTTGAAGGAAAGAAAATACATCTATTCTGGTAGAAAAAAAAATAGAAGGAAATACAACATATTAGTAATGAAAATTTTTTAAATAATTATGTAAAAAGCAGTTTTAGGTTAACAAAATTGAGAAGAAAGTACAGAGATTTACCATATATCTCCTGCTCTCATATATGTACAGTGTCCTTCATTCTTAATATCATTCACAAAAATGATTACTTTTCACCAGAGATGACTACATTGATACATCATAATCATCTGAAGTTCATATTATACCTAAGGGCTCACTCTTGGTGTTGTATATTCAGTGTGCTGTGCTGTGCTTAGTCTCTCAGTCATGTACGACTCTTTGCAACTCTATGGACTGTAGCCTGCCAGGCTCCTTTGTCCATGGGGATTATCCAGGCAAGAATACTAGAGTGGGTTACCATGCCCTCCTTCAGGGGATCTTCCCAACCCAGGAATCAAACCCAAGTCTCTTGCATTGCAGGTGGATTCTTTACCATATGAGCCACTAGGGAAGCCCAATGGGTTTGGACAAATTGACAAATGCATAATAACAAATATCCGTCACTATAATATCATGCAGAATATTTTAACTGCCCTAAAACCCCTCTGTGCTCTGTTATCTGCCCCCAACTCCCCAGTCTGGCAACCACAGATCTTTTTCATTGTCTCCATGTTTTTGTTTTTTCCAGAATGTCATAGAGTTGGAATCATATAGAATGAATGTTTGAAAAGACAATTTAGAATCCATATTTATAATGAAAAAGTATTCATTTGCAAATAAATATTACTTTCTTTATGAAACCCATGGAAAGCATGAGGATTCCTCTGTGAAAATAAAGAAGGTACTGATAAAACAGTCCCCAGAAAGGTAAAGTTATTATATTGATAACAGTTCAACTACAGAACAGTAAAATAGAAAATAATTTTTAAAGAAATCATATGTGAAGAAGTAGTTTGTTTTCACAAACAAAACCCTTGGGAAACAAAGTCCACCCTTGGCAATGAAACACCTTGGCAGACTGACTCAGAATCAAGACTGGACAAGGAAGAGAAAGAGAAAAGTGAAGGAGAGGTATGCTGCTGCTGCTGCTGCTGCTAAGTCACTTCAGTCTTGTCCGACCCTGTGCAACCCCATAGACGGCAGCTCACCAGGCTCCTCTGTCCCTGGGATTCTCAAGGCAAGAACACTGGAGTGGGTTGCCATTTGAAGGAGAGGTATAACCAGATAGCAATTCAGTAACTGAATCTTTCTGGAAAAAAAGAAGAAGAATGCTTTCTAAACAGTTAAGAAAAAGAAAGAAAGAAACAAGAGACAAATGTAGGTCTGTAAGACTTTGTAGAGATGACTTTATTACATTTTCAATTTGAAGAAATATTTCAGTTGCTTCTAATCTGAAAGGAGTTCTATTGTTTTCCAGCACTTCAGTATATTTTGGAAAGGAACCATGACCTGAGGTACTGTTGTTTTTGGAGATTAAGAGAAATGCAGTCCTCTGCTATTGTTCTTCTGATCCTCTCCAACTATAACCAGTTGCAGGCAGTTATGTGTGGCCTTTGTAGCTTGGTAACTACTACATAATTGGAGTTGAGATGTCAAGTATTTCCCTAACGAGCTCAAGGTCTGAAGTAAACCTTGAACTGCAATCACAATAGTGAGGCATTTCAATACATCTGCTACTGGACAGGTTAGAGCTGTTATGCCTCCAAAAACATGTACATGGTTGCTTGGAGAGAGGGAGAGAGATAAAACGAGCATACAGAAGAAGTAAATCTCTTTCTAAAGTAAATTAAGAGGATTATCCTTTTTAAAATGTTATTTCTATCACTTAGGTTTAGAAATTCAGCCCTACAATGACTGATTCTAAACATTTCTAATTCTATTCAAATCTAACTAAATGTAGAAAGCTGGAGAAAAGAAGAATTCTTGGAAGACAAAATGATACCATAAGCCTTCCTCAAAAATGACTAGCGTATTGGTGAAAATTCAGCTATTCTTCACAAAAGAGTATCTGGCATCTCTAAGCACAGATAAACACAGGTGTTACTTATAAACACAGCCAAGTCTCATCCCCCTGTAAATGCTCCAGGTTGCTGCCCGTTCTGTCATGCAAAGATGAGCGTGAACCAGAGAGTGCCATAACTCCCAGCCTGGATGACTCCAACCACAGCAAACTTCTCTCCTAAATAAGTACTTAGACCTGCACAAAGTTATTAATTGTGCTTGCTGCCCCAAATTTAAAGTGGTAACATGGTGATTGAGGTCTATCATTATTGTAAAAGAACTAATGTCTCCCAGCTTTGGTGAAAGATCTACTCCGAGACTGTACTGGAGTGGGGGGAAAATCAATGTTCTGCTCGTTGATAGGGTCTTCAAATCATGAAACCACTATAGCAAGAAGGTAGACGTCTTAAATTAGCAGACTGCATAATAAAATAATTTCATGTGGTCCCTCCTTCTCAGTGAAACAGTCATTATAAGCAACCCGTGATACTGTGAACACAACTATTTGGATGTTTTATTAAGCACAAGCTTTCCAATCCTTTGAATCAGCATGTTGGCTTGAGAGCAGACTTAGCCTTATGATTTGGAGTGTGGATGCGTTTGTGCTTGTCTCTTTTTATTGCTTTGGGGATTTTCCCAATGTAAATCCTCTTGGAACTTAACTCTCCAGTTTTGTACAGATGTACTGTAACTGACTCTGTTTATGATCCTCTATCCAGTTTGTTCTTTTTTTTAATGGGAATAGACAGATTAGACATACTTCTAAGGGGCCTATTGTGCATTGTGAGCACTGTGTGCCTCACTGCAAAAGAAAAAACAACAACAACAACCCAGCTGCTTAATTTATGGATATCAGCAACAGGGCCAGCAATTTCGACATGGAAGGTGGAAGTCTCATCATTCATAAGGCTGCCAAGAGTTTCTTCTGAATTTCAGACTGAACAAGAATCTGTTTTTCTCCAATTACTTTTTCAAACAACTAAATTGAGTGCTTGTGGAAGGTACTTATTTTCCTAAGTGAAGTGCTCTACATCACCAGTGAACAGATGCAACAGAGGGAGTGGCATTTAAGGCATTACAGACTTCCTCAAACCTTAAGCTTAATCTAGATCCACTATTTCTAGGGATCAATAAAGGTGAGGCTCTGTGGCCTGTCTTAGTCTATTCTTTGGCATTATCTGTAAAACCACCAATTGCAATGGTAATTTTTCAGAATCAGCTAGGTCTGCATATAAACATTTTGCTTCTGTAATGCATTACCTCATACAATTTTGACTCATTTCCTTCTCTATTTGGCCCAGAGCCATCAGTATCTTAGAGACTACTCCATGCCCTCCAACTAAAACAAAGATGTATGCTGAGGATAGGAAGTACAAGCCCTATGCCAAGAGCTCTCTTCTTGGTTTTGTCTTATTTTTCTTCTAGCTCTCTTTCTGATCTTTGTTTTGGCACAATGCACAGAAATGGCAACCCAATCCAGTATTCTTGCCTGGGAAACCCCATGGACAGAGGTAGCCTGGCAGACTATAATACATGGGGTCGCAAAGAGTTGGAACTGACTGAGCAACTGAGCATGAGCAATCCTTTTCTACTTAGCAGTAAATGTTTTGGGGTATATCCTGGAGATATGAGAGAGCTCAAAATGATCTCTTTCTCAATATGCTACAGTCTTTCCAGAACATTATGAGAACACGATGGCACTTTTTTTTTTTTTTTTAACATTTACTTTTATTTATTTGGCTGTGTTGGGTCTTAGTTGCAGCACGCAGGATCTTCATTGCATCACGTGAAATCTTTCTCTGTGGTGCACAGGTCTTTAGTTGTGGCACACGTGCTCCCGAGAGGCCAGGCTCAGTAGTTGTAGCCGTGGACTCAGTGGCTGCAGCCTGTGGGTTTAGTTGCCCCACCACACATGGGATCTTAGGTCCCCCACCAGGGATAGAACCCACATTCCCTGCATTGCAAGGCAGATTTTTCACCACTTGACCACCAGCGGAGTCCCAATGACACTTTCTATGAAGTTGCCTTTGGAGATCCAAGACTCTAGACCTTTCTTCAGATAAGACTATATGAACAATAAGTAATTGCTCTCTTAGAAATGAATTTCTCTTAGGTGGCATCCTGAAAGGATTTGCTTTAATGATGAAAATATTTTCAGAGGCAAATTGTCTTAAAGTGTAGTTTCGATATATTACAAACAGGTGAGCGTCAACATGAAACATGTCAGAAGAGTAAACCATGAGCAGTACCTGTCAGTAATGAGTAAATGGAATCAGAAGAGAAAATACATGCACATGGAAAATGTTGTTTTTGAAAAGAAAAATATCAGTGCACAGTGATCCATTTAACAGAGGAATTCCATCCCAAATTATTCTATCAGTGTCTGAAATTCCCAAATGCAATATATTTTTGGCTACTAATTATTGAGTCTGGATTCATGCCTACAAATTGAAGATAACATGTTCCTATGCCCCATTACTAATGCCTTTAACAAGGCTTCCTCTGAATATTTTATTCACATTTTAACCTTTTTGGTTGCTGAAATTCCATTTAACAGAGTAGTTTCATAGAAACACTCCAATCTTATTCTGTCCAAGTATTTGGGATGCAGGTGTATAATTAGATGTCCCAATGTTATTGCCACATATTTTAGTAAGGAGCTGGTTTTGCATAGCCGTGTTTGGATTTGTGATGAAAGAATATCATACTTCTGTGTATATATAAAGACATATAATGACAACTTGATTTTGCCTCCAAAAAACCCTCTTGAGGACAAGGTGTTTGCTTACTCAGTTAGGTAAGCCAGAACCTAAGTGAAGACATGAATCAGAGGTACCAACTTTAGCTTGCTGCTGCTGCTGCTAAGTCACTTCAGTCGTGTCCGATTCTGTGCAACCCCGTAGACGGCAGCCCACCAGGCTCCCCCGTCCCTGGGATTCTCCAGGCAAGAACACTGGAGTGGGTTGCCATTTCCTTCTCCAATGCATGAAAGTGAAAAGTGAAAGTGAAGCTTCTCAGTCGTGTCCAACTCTTAGCGACCCCATGGACTGCAGCCTAACAGGCTCCTCCGCCCATGGGATTTTCCAGGCAAGGGTACTGGAGTGGGTTGCCATTTCCTTCTCCAGTGGTATATTGTATTTGGATTTCGAATTACTGATAGATTAAGCTCCAAGACTAAGATCCAAGTTGGGATCCTCCTATAGATGTGATTTAAAAAATAATTATCACCAGGCTAAAATCGCATCTTGTTCTAGGTCTGTCACTAGTTAGCTTTAGGAGCAAAGGAAACATATAGCTTCTCAAGTGATTTCTTCGTTCCCCCATGCACAAGATGATAATGATAACCAGCTTACATTCTTCACAGGATCCGTGTGAAGATTAAATGCTACCATACAGGAACTTCTTTGGTGATCCAGTGGTTAAGAATCTGCCTTGCAATGCAGGGGACATGGGTTTGACCCCTACTAGGGAACTAAGATCCCACATGCTGCAGAACAACTAAGTCACAACTACTGACCTGCCTGCAAGTCTCAACTACTGGGCTGGCATGCTCCAGAGTGCCCACTGCAAGAAAAAATCCACATGCTGCAACTAAGAGCAGATGCAACCAAAGAAGTCAATATTTTTTAAAAGACTAGCTTTTAAAAAAATGCTACCATACAAGGAAAAGTACTTTAGTAAAGGCACCATCTAAGTATAGGACCATGCTATATGCCAAACCCAATCTGACTGTTGGACTATCAACCTGATATAAACTGGAAACCTATTAGAAATACAACTTTTTATTTGATCTTAAAGAGACATCTATGGGAAGCCTCATCTGGTTATGACACTTATTCATTCAGCATATCTTTACTGAACTTTCATTATTTCTCAATGTTGTTAGTTACTAATTAAAAGTGATTAATAAGTCATATACATGTTTGTGCTTGGAGCTTAGAGTTTAATGGGGATGCTGG
Organism: Bos mutus; assembly: GCF_027580195.1. Classification (NCBI taxonomy): domain Eukaryota; kingdom Metazoa; phylum Chordata; class Mammalia; order Artiodactyla; family Bovidae; genus Bos; species Bos mutus. Next base: position 60,035,534 of record NC_091619.1, read on the forward strand.
GTATTTAGCAGATAATCACATGAAGACATACAACTGAAATCATGACAAAATGTTATAAAGGAAGAATACACTTTGAGAGCATAAAACAAGGCCTCAATTATAGTTCAGGTTTTGGTGAATGTTGCTAAGGAAAAGACATTACCTGAGGCCTAAAGGTGAGTAGAAGTTACTCATATAAATGCAAAGCATTAGCTCGCAGTCAGAGAAAACAGCATGGAGAGATCTTGACATATGGAAAATAAGGGACAGAATGATAAGACTATATTAGACATATAAGAAGAGGTAAGATCACACAGAAACCTAGACATTAGGAATTAGGAATAGATGGAAAACCATTAATATGGAATAATTAATAACAAATCCAGAATAACAAATATAAACTAATAACTACTTTTTATATGAGTATACAAGAAAGTACTATTGCAGCCCTTACCCAGGATCTGTGATTTTCATACCATGCTGTCTGGAATCCTAGACTGCTCCAGAGCTGTCTCAGCAGGGTCCAGTAGAGGGCTAGGTATAGGGAGGAGGGTAGGGAGGACCCCAAGCTAGTAGCATTGCATGGCTCCACCCACAAACCATCCTACTTCCTGCCACCAATCTTAGTTTACATTTTGGGCTACTACATAAGAATCATTGGAATAAGGATTCCAGAGTCAAGGAAGGCAAGGAGAGTTCACAAGGAGAGAGAGAAAGTTACTATCTTCCACAAGCAATATATCTCTGTATGTAATATATGGCCTTCATCCACATTTTCTTCTTTTTTTGCCTAGAGGAGTTGGTATTTTGTTTTCCAGGAGCTTATCAATGTTTTCTCCGTTGACTGATTGCCAATGGATCATCTTTTATATCAGATCATTTGTCTCAAAATGAGACCTAACTTGCTAGTCCACAGGCCTCAGGAAATCTGTGATGCCATGAAAGGCGGGCTTGTGAGCACTCTCTTTACGGAAGGGAGAGCCTGCTTTTTCCACTGAGTGATACTAATATGCCTTGATTCTGGTGGTACTTCCTTAGGCTCTCCTTTCTGAGGTTTTAAAACCTTTTTATTACAGCTCCCAGGGCTTTGTTCAGGATGGTTGATGGTGTTCTGAGACCTGGGGAGAGAGGAATAGCAACTGTAGTACTTGTTATACACTAGAGAGATCTGGACGCTGAGCCCGAAGACAAGACTGAAAAACACAGTGTGAGTGACTGCCCGCTGGCTGACAAGGAGCAAGAGGGACACAGCCTTGCCCTCCCCTCCCCACCGCATGCTCTGTGCCTCAGGTTAGCTGAATGAAGGATGACGTTGGTATAAAATGGATGCAGACTTAACAAGCTTGTAAACAGTAATAAAGGAGTATAAAGAATAAGGCTTCGGTCCCAGAAAACTCAATCCCAGAATCTCCAGAGGGAGCCAATCATGCTGATCCACTTAATATTTTCTATCTATCTATCTCGTCCCATGTGGAAAGTTACTTGTCAGTCTCTCTCTACCCAAGTCAAAAAGCAACCTGGCATCACATGCCAAATGACACATCTATGAAACTACAAAATGTTAACACATTTTTTGTGGGTAAGAGTCTTCTAAAATTACCATTCCTAGTTTTAACTTGTTAAAGGGAGAAAGACATTACAGCAAGCAGAGAGAAGGACATGTTGAAGCCTAACTTGGAGAAACTTCCACATGGAACTTGGAAGGCATTCTAAGTTCACCTGCTTCAGACTGAAACAGTCCAAGTTGTTGTTGCTCCATATAGTCAAAGCTATGGCTTTTTCCAGTAGTCGTGTACGGATGTATGAGCTGGACCATGAAGAAGGCTGAGCTCTGAAGAATGGATGCTTTTGAATTGTGGTGCTGGCCTCTTCAGAGTCTCTTGGACTGCAAGGAAATCAAATCAGTCAATCCTAAAGAAAATGAACCTTGAATATTCATTGGAAGGACTGATGCTGATGTTTGAGCACCAATACTTTGACATCTGATGGAAAGAGCTGACTCACTGGAAAAGTCCCTGATGCTGGAAAAGATTGAAGGTAAAAGGAGAAGGAGGCAGTAGAGAATGAGATGGTTACATAGCATCATCAACTCAATGAACAGGAATTGGAGCAAACTCCAGAAGATAGTGGAGGGAGCCTGGTGTGCTGCAATCTACCAGGTAGTTCAGTTCAGTTCAGTCGCTCAGTCGAGTCCGACTCTTTGCGACCCCATGAATCGCTGTCTACCGGGTAGCACAAAGTCAAACACAACTTAGTGTCTGAATACCAAAAACAAACGTTGTCAGCAAAGTGATGCCTCTGCTTTTCAATATGCTGTCTGGGTTTATCATAGCTTTCTTTACAAGGCACAAGCCATCTTTTGATTTCAAAGCTGCCATCATCATCTGCAGTGATTTTGGAGTTCAAGAAAATGAAATCTGTCACTACTTCCACTTTTTGCCTTTCTATTTGCCATGAAGTGGTGAGACCAGGTGCCACGATCTTCGTTTTTTGAATGCTGAGTTCCAAGCCAGCCTTTTCACTCTCCTCTTTCACCCTTATCAAGAGGCTTTTTAGTTCCTCTTCACTTTCTCCCATTCAGTTCAGTTCAGTCGCTCAGTCTTGTGCGACTCTTTGCAACCCCATGAATCGCAGCGCACAGGCCTCCCTGTCCACCACCAACTCCCAGAGTTCACTCAGACTCACGTCCATCGAGTCAGTGATGCCATCCAGCCATCTCATCCTCTGTCGTCCCCTTCTCCTCCTGAACCCAATCCCTCCCAGCATCAGAGTCTTTTCCAATGAGTCAACTCTTCCCATGAGGTGGCCAAAGTACTGGAGTTTCAGCTTTAGCATCATTCCTTCCAAAGAAATCCCAGGGTTGATCTCCTTCAGAATGGACTGATCCAGGAAGACTGGATCAGTTGGAGAGCCAGGTTGGATCTCCTTGCAGTCCAAGGGACTCTCAAGAGTCTTCTCCAACACCACACTTCAAAAGCATCAATTCTTCGGTGCTCAGCCTTCTTCACAGTCCAACTCTCACATCCATACATGACCACAGGAAAAACCATAGCCTTGACTAGATGAACCTTTGTTGGCAAAGTAATATCTCTGCTTTTGAATTTGCTATCTAGGTTGGTCATAACTTTCCTTCCAAGGAGTAAGCGTCTTTTAATTTCATGGCTGCAGTCACCATCTGCAGTGATTTTGGAGCTCAGAAAAATAAAGTCTGACACTGTTTCCACTGTTTCCCCATCTATTTTCCATGAAGTCATGGGACCGGATGCCATGATCTTTGTTTTCTGAATGCTGAGCTTTAAGCCAACTTTTTCACTCTCCACTTTCACTTTCAAAAGAGGCTTTTTAATTCCTCTTCACTTTCTGCCATAAGGGTGGTGTCATCTGCATATCTGAGGTTAGTGATATTTCTCCCAGCAATCTTGATTCCAGCGTGTGCTTCTTCCAGTCCAGCGTTTCTCATGATGTACTCTGGATATAAGTTAAATAAGCAGGGTGACAATATATAGCCTTGACGTGCACCTTTTCCTATTTGGAACCAGTCTGTTGTTCCATGTCCAGTTCTAATTGTTGCTTCCTAACCTGCATACAGATTTCTCAAGAGGCAGATCAGGTGGTCTGGTACTCCCATCTCTTTCAGAATTTTCCATAGTTTATTGTGATCCACACAGTCAAAGGCTTTGGCATAATCAATAAAGCAGAAGTAGATGTTTTTCTGGAACTCTCTCGCTTTTGCCATGATCCAGCAGATGTTGGCAATTTGATCTCTGGTTCCTCTGCCTTTTCTAAAACCAGCTTGAACATCAGGAAGTTCACGCTTCACGTATTGCTGAAGCCTGGCCTGGAGAATTTTGAGCATTACTTTACTAGCGTGTGAGATGAGTGCAATTGTGTGGTAGTTTGAGCATTCTTTGGCATTGCCTTTCTTTGGGACTGGGATGAAAACTGACCTTTTCCAGTCCTGTGGCCACTGCTGAGTTTTCCAAATGTGCTGGCATATTGAGTGCAGCACTTTCACAGAATCATCTTTCAGGATTTGAAATAGCTCCACTGGAATTTCATCACCTCTACTAGCTTTGTTCGTAGTGATACTTTCTAAGGCCCACTTGACTTCACATTCCAGGATGTCTGGCTCTAGGTCAGTGATCACACCATCGTGATTATCTGGGTCATGAAGATCTTTTTTGTACAGTTCTTCTGTGTATTCTTGCCATCTCTTCTTAATATCTTCTGCTTCTGTTAGGTCCATACCATTTCTGTCCTTTATCGAGCCCATCTTTGCATGAAATGTTCCCTTGGTATCTCTGATTTCCTTGAAAAGATCCCTAGTCTTTCCCATTCTGTTGTTTTCCTCTATTTCTTTGCATTGATTGCTGAAGAAGGCTTTCTTATCTCTTCTTGCTAGTCTTTGGAACTCTGCATTCAGATGCTAATATCTTTCCTTTTCTCCTTTGCTTTTCACTTCTCTTCTTTTCACAGCTATTTGTAAGGCCTCCTCAGACAGCCATTTTGCTTTTTTGCATTTCTTTTCCATGGGGATGGTCTTGATCCCTGTCTCCTGTACAATGTCACAAACCTCATTCCATACCTCATCAGGCACTCTGTCTATCAGATCTAAGCCCTTAAATCTATTTCTCACTTCCACAGTATAATCATAAGGGATTTGATTTAGGTCATACCTGAATGGTCTAGTGGTTTTCCCTACTTTTCAATTTAAGTCTGAACTTGGCAATAAGGAGTTCATGGTCTGAGCCACAGTCAGCTCCTGGTCTTGTTTTTGCTGACTGTATAGAGTTTCTCCATCTTTGGCTGCAAAGAATATAATCAATCTGATTTCAGTGTTGACCATCTGGTGATGTCCATGTGTAGAGTCCTCTCCTGTGTTGTTGGAAGAGGGTGTTTGTATGACAAGTGCATTTTCTTGGCAAAACTCTATTAGTCTTTGCCCTGCTTCATTCCTTATTCCAAGGCCAAATTTGCCTGTTACTCCAGGTGTTTCTTGACTTCCTACTTTTGCATTCCAGTCCCCTATAATGAAAAGGACATCTTTTTGGTGTGTTAGTTCTAAAAGGTCTTGTAGGTCTTCACAGAACCGTTCAACTTCAGCTTCTTCAGCATTACTGCTTGGGGCATAGACTTGGATTTCTGTGATATTGAATGATTTGCTTTGGAAACGAACAGAGATCATTCTGTTGTTTTTGAGATTGCATCCAAGTACTGCATTTTGACTCTTTTGTTGACTATGATGGCTACTCCATTTCTTCTGAGGGATTCCAGCCTGCAGTAGTAGATATAATGGTCATCTGAGTTAAATTCACCTATTCCAGTTCTGCCATTATAGTGATATTAATATCATCTGCATATCTGAAAGTTTTGATAATTCTGCCAGCAATCTTGAGTCCAGCTTGTGATTCATCCAGCCTGGCATTTCACGTGATGTACTTTGCATTGAAGTTAAATAAGCAAGATGACACTATATAGCCTTATCAGACTTCTTTTCTGATTTTGAACCAGTCAATTGCTCCATGTCTGGTTCTGTTGTTTCTTGATCCACATTCAGGTTTCTCAGGAGACAGGTAAAGTGGTCTGGCACTCCTGTCTCTTTAAGAATATTCCACAGTTTGTTGTGATCCACAGAGTCAAACAGTCTAAGAACAGTTTTGGAGTCCAAGCTGTATGCTCTAGTTTTAAGATCTCAATTATCTACTTCACTTCTGTGGCAGAGAGCAGTGGGCTCACCCAATGTTGAAGATATCCTTGACACTTTTCAGCTCCCCTTGAAAGTATGTTTGGGCCACTGACTGTTCTGGTTAGTGGGCTGGGAGATGAAGAGATACCCTGGTGTGACACGCTAAAGGGTGGATATAAATTCCACATAGTCTTTCATTTGATTCCCAAGCCCTGGTTTTACAATCCTCCAGTGACTTTCCTGTTGTACCCACTGGAATTTCACCCAGGCTACCAGGACTGTATCAACTAATAAAAACCACAAAATGAAATTAAGGCAAAACGTCACTTAAACCTCCTGACACTTCAAGCTCTTCATCTACTCACTGCCATATTTCTCCAGGTTATGGCTCTTCTGTGTCATGTAATTAACCTGAGCCCTCTTCACCCCTGTGAGCCTTGCTTTCTTAAGGACTGGCAGCGAGTGGGCTGGGAATACCAAACCAACTATTTCTTCTTAGTTTTCATCTTTTTTTAATATCCTTGGAATATCTGGCATTCATCATTGAAAAACTGACTTTTCTTTAAACTTTCTTTTCTTTCTTTTCCCTGAAATTTTGTGACTCTACTAAATCAGAAGTACTTGTTGAGCAACTTCGTTCACTAAAACTGTGTATGTCCCTTGGACTCTGTTCCTTTTTACTTTCCACTTAGATATCTTATAGCTCTATCAATAGATTCCCTAAGTTTTTTAATTTGTATAGAAAATAATAACATTCTCCCTTTCAGCTGGTATGAAGATTAAATAAAGTAAATTAGGTGGTATTTATAAAGGAACCCATAACAAAGTATTAAATATAGGAACTGCAAACTCCCTTACAGCCACTGTTGTGAAATGACAGCTACTCAAACATTTCAGATCACCATTTGCAGTCTCACCTTTCCAGCAATTGCCAGTCTCACATTTTTAATTTCTAAGGAAGGTTTCAGATGCAGTATTTACATTCACCTCAAATTGCATATTGAAAAAAAAATGCAATATTCACATTCACCTCAAATCTGTAAATGAGTCCACAATTTGAAACTCTTCTCTACAACAGTGTTTCACCCCCTACCCCAACAGTTTCTATTTCTGTCAGTAGCACCATTACCAACCCTGTCATCAAGCTTTGAAGCTTAAGTTTCATTTATTGAAAGTTCCTGATTATCTTCCTTCCATTTCAGCTTAGTAAAACAGTAACTGAACAGTAACACTATGACTTGCAATGTTTGCCTTCAATTCAAAATTGAATCAGATACAAGCCCTGCCTTCAGGTTGAAGAAGTATTGAATGGATTTGTCAAAAGAACAAGATGGGACTTCCCTGGTCTAGTGGTCTAGTGGTTAAGAACCTGCCTGTCAATGCAGGGAACATGGGTTGGATCCCTGGTCTGGGAATATTCCACATGCTGTGGAGCAACTAAGCCCATGTGCCACAATTAGTGAGCCTGTGCTCATTACTGTGCATTACCCCCTGCGCCGCAGCTGCTGAAGCCCAAGCGCCTAGAGCCCATACTCTACGACGAGAGAAGCCACTGCAACAAGAGTCTTTCACAACACAACTGGAGAGAGCCTGCTTGCAGCAACAAAGACCCAGTGCAGCTAAAAAATAAAAGAAATAAATAAAATTTAGGAAAAAGAACAACATTAGCAAAGTTTCGAGGTTTAGCAAAAGAGGCCTATACATTATCACAACGTGAGGTTGCAGCCAGAGATATAATGACAGACTTTTCAAGAATTGGATATAATTATGAAATGGAAGAGAAAGGAATCACAAAGAGTTGGACACAACTGAGCAACTAAGCACAGCACAGAAGACTGATGGAACTGGAGGGCTGCTAGCTTGTCGCGTTGCTGAAAGTGGGACAATAAAGTAGAAGAGGACTGGATACTGAAAAGGTCAGTTGTGGCCATGTGAGTGGAATGCTGAAAGCAAAAATATTTTTAAAAAGGCTGAAGCTATTTGTTTGGTGCATTTTCCACATGGAAATTGAAGTTGCCCATGGTAGAGGCAGGAGTGGTGGTAGAGAGGAGGACTAAGATGATGCCAACTCAATAGGAGATGTGGTGACTAGAAAGCAGCAGATGACAACTGGAGATTTATCCAGATGGCATGAGCCTCCGGGTATTTTGATTAAAGGTGACATGGTAGAAAAAATGCAATAGGAGAGATGGGAGAATATCCTTTGTGAACAAATTCTAGACCTGCATCTTTTTTTTTATTGCAACAATCCAGGAACCTTGTTATCCACTGAACTACAATACAATAGAATTAAAAATTAGATGGGTCCTTTCAAGAGGGTTAGTTTCTAAAGTAACTGAGACACTCCCTTTAAGAGTGTCTCATATAAAAAGAGGATTTTAGAACAAAATTCAAATGCATAGTAGAGAGATTTCTAGTTAATTTGTGAGCTATTAAAATTATTTACCTTAAATAAATCTCAAGAGTCTTCTTCATCACTTCCAACTTACACAGGTCACTAACCCAGACTAACAGAGACCACCCATAAAGAAAGCTAAATATTTTATTGGCTCCAGCTTAGTCGTGTGGATAGCATCCAAAGATTTCCAGCCCCCCCAGATTTCATAGGATTGTGAATTTATGTAAACCACCAACATTCTGAGGTTAGTGGTGCAAGGAATAAACAGAGAAAGCTGAACAGATAATTCAAGCTGTGTAGCAATTTGGAAAAAGTAGTTCTATCTCAGATTAATAAAATGGAAATTGTGCTTCTAGAACTATGTTGCTTCCTGTTACTGCCAAATCTCTTTTGCATTTGTATGATCAAAAACTCATAATCCTATTGAATGCACACAAAATTGGATAATAAAGTTCGCCAAGTGTTACTGTTAGTATCTGCTCACTAATACCGTCACAGAGGGAAAGCAGCATGCATATAAGATGTTACAATATTATAAACTTCTAAATCTTTGTAATACTTCCTTTACCATGTTCGAAATATACCTCCAAATTAAGAACTGAAAATCATTTCTACCAGATAAAATACAGCATATCTAAATATAAATTAGTAAGGTGATTAGCTATTGACTGTACAGAAAAAAAATGAATTGTCATAATTGGGGTTTTTTTTTTTTTTGCATGAAGAATTGAAGAGAAGTTTGGCTGCAAAACCAATAGTTGATCTAAAGTGGCTTTTTTCCTCCATAATATTATGTTTGGGCTGCAAAGTAGTGTTATCATATATTGATGCCATGAAAAATTGTGCATAAAGACGGGAATGTGTTAGGGGTAAGGACAGAAGGCTGATGATGATTAACAGAAATTGATAACACCATATTGATTCTCATTTCCTTTCTCATCCCCAAATTACCATAAGACAGACCACAAAGAAAATCCCATAAGACAGCAAAAATTATGCACATAAACTCTTTCATTGAATCCAAATGCAGCATATTAGAAGAATCTCAAGGGCAAATGTTTCCTTTGGAACATTAAATTGGTACAATACCAAGTGTATTTTTATGAACCCTTAAAACAATATGACTCATGGAAATTCTATGAAGTGGGATGTAAGTGGGGAGAGAAATCCCCACTACATTCAGCTTTATCTGAATTTCAGAATCATTTGACTGGGAAAGAGGTTGTCTCTCAAAAAGGGAATACAGTACTTTAAAAATGAAATAGCAAGTTTTGCTTTGTTTCTGGGGTTATAATAGAACTTGAGAAGTTCCCTAAATTTCAACTTAAACAAACTCACTCAGTGGATGTCATGCTGGTATTGAGTACTGCAGATGGAAAGGGGGAAGTGAGGAGAGATAGGGAGAATGGTACTCTGTAATGTATCTCCTGTTCAACATTACTGAATTATTTGCCAGCTACTTGCTACATGTTTATCATATAGATTATGTGTATACCTTTAAGATAATGAAGAAAAACAGGTACAAATTCTTTTTCATCTCACTCTAGAGATGAAAGATTTGTAATCATTAAAGACATGTAGCTGTGTCCTAAAATAGCTTAGGTAATATTAAACCAAGGAAGCCTGCATGTCGGATGCTGGTATTGACATTACTTTGCTCCACTCTTATTTTAGTATCTCTGTTCATTTTGGGCTACCCTGGTAGCTCAGCTGGTTAAGAATCTGTCAAGAATGCAGGAGCTGCTGCTGCTGCTGCTAAGTCACTTCAGTCGTGTCCAACTCTGTGCGACCCCATAGCCGGCAGCCCATCAGGCTCCCCCGTCCCTGGGATTCTCCAGGCAAGAACACTGGAGTGGGTTGCCATTTCCTTCTCCAATGCATGAAAGTGAAAAGTGAAAGTGAAGTCGCTCAGTCGTGTCCGACTCTTAGCGACCCCATGGACTACAGCCCGCCAGGCTCCTCCGTCCATGGGATTTTCCAAGATGATGGTTCAATTCCTGGGTTGGGAAGATCCCCTGGAGAAGGGATAGGCTACCCACTCCACTATTGTTGGGCTTTCCTGGTGGTGGTTGTTCAGACACTCAGTCGTGTCCAACTCTTTGTGATCCCATGGACTGCAGCACACCAGGCTTCCCCATCCATCACCATTTCCTGGAGCTTGCTCAAATTCATGTCCATTGAGTCAGTGATGCCATCCAACCATCTCGTGCTCTGTCATCCCCTTCTTCCCCTGCCTTCAGTCTTTCCCAATATCAGGATCTTTTCCAGTGAGTTGGCTCTTCATATCAGGTGGCTGAAGTATTGGAGCTTCAGCCTCAGCATCAGTCCTTCCAATGAATATTCAGGATTGATTTCCTTTAGGATTGACTGGTTTATCTCCTTGCAGTTTAAAGGACTCTCAAGAGTCTTCTCCAACACCACAGTTCAAAAGCATTAATTCTTCAGTGTTCAGCCTTCTTCATGGTCCAACTCTGACATCCATGCATGACCACTGGAAAAACCATAGCTTGGACTAGATGGACCTTTATTGGCAAAGTAATGCCTCTGCTTTTTTATAAGTTGTCTAGGTTTGTCATAGCTTTTCTTCCAAGGAGAAAGCATCTTTTAATTCTGTGGCTGCAGTGACTATCCACAGTGATTTTGGAGCCCAAGAAAATAAAGCCTGTCACTGTTTCCACTGTTTCCCCATCTATTTACCATGAAGTGATAGGATATGATGCCATGAACTGGAGAACAATTATACCAAAGAAGTTCTCACATTGTTGCAAATGTTCTAGAGTCCACAACAGATTTCCCAACCTGGGGGTCTGGCAAAAGGACTGAGAACTTCCAAAGAAACAGATTCTTGGTGGGCATAAAAAAAAAATTTGTGCATACCAGGACCCAGGAGAAAGGAGCAGTGAGCTCACAAGAGACAGTCAGACTTGCCTGTGAGTGTCCAGTAGTCTCTGGTGGAGTATGAGTCAACAGTGGCCTGCCACAGGGTCAGGGACACTGACTACAGCCGTCCTGGGAGCCACAGCATGCTGGTATAAGTCCTTTTGAAGGCGGTCACCATTACTGCTACCTAAGGCCAAATTACAGTGAAGGAACACAGCCTCACCCATTAGCAGAAAAATGGATTAAAGATTTACCAAGCTTGGCCCTGCCCACCAGAGCAGAGCAAGACCCAATTTTACCGACAGCCAGTCCCTCCAGGTGGGGCTAGTGGTAAAGAACCTGCCTGCCAATGCAGGAGACATTAGAGATACAGGTTCTATCCCAGGGTAGGGGAGATCCCCTGGAGAAAGACATGGCAACCCCACTCCAGTATTCTTGCCTGGAGAATCCCGTGGACAGAGGAGCCTGGCAGGCTACCATCCATGGGGTTGCAAAGAGTCAGACATGACTGAAGTGACTTAGCACAGTCCCTCCCACCAGGAAGTTTCCACAAGCCTCTAATTCTCATCCATCAGAATGCAAACAGAATGAAAACCACAATCACAGAAAACTGACCAAACAGATCATTTGGATCACAATCTTGTCTAATTCAATGAAACTATGAGCCATGATGTGCAGGGCCACCCTAGACAGACGGATCATGATGGAGAGTTCTGACAAAACATGGTCCACTGGAGGAGGGAAAGGCAAATCACTTCAATATTCTTACCTTGAGAACCCCATGAACAGTACGAAAAAGCGATAAGATATCACACTCCCCAGGTCAGCAGGTGCCCAATATGCTACTGGAGAAGAGCAGAAAAACAGCTCCAGAAGGAATGAAGAGGCTGAGCCAAAGCAGAAACAATACCCAGTTGTTGATGTGTCTGGTGGTGAGAGTAAAGTATCATGCTGTAAAGAACAATATGGTATGGGTACCTGGAATGTTAAGTCCATGAATCAAGGTAAACTGGAAGTGGCAAACAGGAGACAGGAAGAGTGAAAATCAACATTTTAGGAATCAGCGAACTAAAATTGACTGGAATGGGCAAATTTAATTCAGATAACCATTTTATCTACTACTGTGGGCAAGAATCCCTTAGAAGAAATGGAGTAGTCCTCATAGTCAACAAAAGGTTTTCCAAAATGCTGTACTTGGGTGCAGTCTCAAAAACAACACAATGATCTCTGTTTCCAAGGCAAACCATTCAATATTACAGTAACCCAAGTCTAGGCCCCAATCACTAATGTTGAAGAAGCTGAAGTTGAATGGTTCTATGAAGACCTACTAGAACTAACAGCAAAAAAAGATGTCTCTTTCATCATAGGGAACTGGAATGCAAACGTAGGAAGTCAAGATATACCTGGAGTAACAGCAAGTTTGGCCTTGGAGTGCAAAATGAAGCAGGGCAAAGGCTAACAGAGTTTTGCCAAGAGAACTCACTTGTTATAGCAACACCCTCTCCTGGTGGCTCAGACAGTAAAGAATCTGCCTGCAATGTGAGAGACCTGGGTTCGATCCCTGGGTTGGAAGGATCCCCCGGAGGAAAGCATGGCAACCCAGTCTGGTATTCTTGCCTGGAGAATCCTCATGGACAGAGGAGACTGGCGGGCTACAGCACATGGGGTCCCAAAGAGTCAGACACAAATGAGCGACTAAGCATAGCACAACTATTCATTCAATTCTATCAAAAAATCACTGCCATCTTGCTCTATTGTAAACATAGTACTCAGTACCCAGGTTAATTCTTTCTTCTAATTTCAGCATATAGAAAGGAAAGTTTCATGTTTAAGATAATTTAGCCCACAGAAATAATCAGTTAACAGAAGAAAAGCTGAAACATTCCTCTTTAAAATGTCTTTTTCTTTTTTTAAGTACAAAATTTTCACCATCGATAGAGCAGAAAGGAGAAAACAGCTGAGCAATATGAGAAATTGGAAAGGAATTGAGATAGGCCTAGAATGCTATAATATCTTAGATTATTAAATTTTTAATCTCTTACCAGGCCACACAATTCCTCTCTGTCGGACAGTGTTATCCTATGCAAACTCCTAATATCCTGATGACTTAGTGTGACCCACAGAGCTTCTCTTGGTTATGTATATTTTTCTAGAAGTCTGGGTCCATGGTGAGAAATCATCACACTGAGCTTTGCTTGTCATCAGACAAAGGCCAGGTAATTAATTTCTTGGACTTTGTTGCTTTCCCCTCAGGTTTATGATCTGTCTTCCCTTTCTTAAAAATTATGGATTCTAACACATATCTGGATAAATTCATCAATAAAATGTATTTTAGGTGGAGACACAAACATATCTATCAGTTTTACATTAGTTAAGGTAAAAGGAAAGCCTCAAATATGAAATCATTTTGACATTTATTCCAAAAGTTTCTAAAATTTCCCATGTTTTTCATTAAAGAAATTTAAAGGGTAGGGGAAGATGATAATGATTAATAAAAGATAGATTTCAAACAGTATTTCAAGGACTAACTTCATTAGTATTCAGAAACCCCACTGGTTTTAAGTAAGTTTCCTTACACAATTGGGGCTGTGAAGCACAAGGGCGCAGGAGAAAATGATTAAATAATACAGTACATGCTCGAATGCACATGCAAGCATTTGGCTGAAGATATGTATGCTTTTCTGACATCAGAACGTGATATTCCATAGACCTACCATACGGCTCCATTATGCAGAAGGATCCACTAGAGAACTCCTGTTATGCAGCAAAGCTGAAATATCTGCCTCTTTTATGCAGGCAATATTCCATTTTTAAATGTTTTCCAATCTGGCTTAGAATCACCCCCTCTGTGAACCAAATGTGTTCGTTACCAAATATTCTCCATGGTTTTCCTCCAAGGACTGAGACAGCCTCCAGGTGTTAGTAATGACCTAATCATACAAAGCCAGCATATTTATCTACTCTTAGCTCCAAGAAAATATGGATCTGCTTCCTTCTTAGTCTACTTTGCTTCAACAGCCTTCATACATCTGCTGATTATATATTTGTAAATCTCTCCTTTTATCTCCCCAACAGATGCATGCTGTGATGAGAAATACTGAAGCACACATTAGGAGCAATGATGGTTATCAGCCTAGCAGAGGCTGATGGGCTTCCTCGGATCTCGCCATGGAACCAATGGAATGCCAGAAAATGATTGGCTGGGGAGCTCTTCCACATTGTCAGGAGCTTTGGAAAAAGGCTGTAAGAGAATGATGAGAAAAAACAAGGAGGATGGCAAATACTTCACTGAAGCAATCTGTTACATCCCTCTTTGCAGAGAGGGATGCCTGGCCTGAGATGAGAAGTAATGGGACTGAGGAAGCAAAGGAAATAGAAGCTGAGGAGACAGGACAGAAAGCAAAGATTTATATAGCAAAGTATCATAACCACTATCATATTCTGGGCTTCTCCTCAACTTAATCCAACTTCCACATTCTGAAAATTTACTGTTTCCCTCATGTATTTGTAGAAAACAGACCAAAAATGAGTTTAAAAATAAATTTTTAAAAACCTGGAAAGAGACAAGGAAAAAAAAGACAAAAATGGAGAGGACCAGGAATCCAATTCCTGTTTCCCCTCCTTTTGTCAGACTAAGTGAAACATTTAAAATCATCAGCAGATATTGGCTGATCCTCGTCATTTTGAAAGTGGCTATTCAAACCTTTTAGAGAAGAATCTGGTCTTAGCGCCAGTTATTGGCCAAGGTATGACATGTACTAATAGCACTTCAGGGACAATGGCCTTTCGATGACCATCAGGTACCAGTGCTTCTAAATTGGCCAATTTCATGTGTCAGGAGGCCAGAAGACATACAATCACATAAGAAAAACACTTTAATCCAGTCATTATAAGGTAGGAGCTGAACATAGTAGCTGAGGTGTTTATGGGGAAAGCTGTAATTTCAGCCTAGCTTCATTCAGTCAAGAAGATTGTTTCCAGTCTACTAGAAAACACTTCCAATAAGCTTGAATTACAACCTCAGTATCTTTCTTTCTTTTTTGTGGGTTAACATGTGAAGTACAGATATTTCCTCCATGTCATAGTTACATTTACTGTCTAAAACCAATGAATAGCTAAATATCTTCCTTCCTAGAAACAAATAGATTGTTTAATTTTAATCTTTTCACAGACCAGTAGCAACAAAATTTGTTTTGCATTTTCCCTTTTCATTTACTTTTTGGCAGTTGATCACTGGTCTTAAAAAGATGAGAAGATAGATTTTTCAGTGCCATATTTCATATTTCATGGGGGTTTTCATTCATTAGTTTTATTTTCTTCTTTCTTTTACCCTCCAATCTCTTTTTCTCATGTTACATCAGCTACATCTCTTGCCACAAGCTCACATAATTCCTGTCGTGTGCCATTGCAATATCTAATTTGTTATGATGTATTATGCATGCAAATGTAATTGCAGAGGAGGAGTTAAGCAGAATAACAGTGTAAAGAGGCATGTTTTTTTGACTCTGTCATTCCCAGAAAGCAGCATAAAAAGATCTGGGACAACTACATGTCATGATGAAAACATTAGAATGTCAGGATATCAAGTTAAACAATAGAACTGTCCTACTGAACCAACATCATCTGTCATAGGCAATGAGAGCCCCAAGAAGAGAAAAAAGCTATATAAAGTTGAAGTAATTTTTGTCTTAAAATATGCCTTTAATTTTTACATTATGAAAAATAGAACAAAAATTATGCTTTCAACATAATACTTCTGGATGAGAAATGTATAAACTTCTTTTATCACAATACATAATTATTTTCAGACCACTTAGTTTGCAAAAAATAATATTAATTAAAAAACTCAATAAATCTTAATAACACTACCCACAATCTTAAAAATTAAAGGATTTTACTTTGATCTCATGTTGGAAGAAGAAAACTGAAATGACATAGGAAATAACTTATTCCTTAAAAATCAAGTATTGTGGAACATGACATATCCATTAAAAGATGACTAAGAGGATTTCTTCCTTAAACTACAGTGCTTACTTAACTTATACACAGACTACATCATGCAAAATGCCAGGCTGGATGAAGCACAAGCTGGAATCAAGATTTCCAAGAGAAATATCAATAACCTCAGATATGCAAATGACACCACCCTTATGGCAGAAAATGAAGAAGAACTAAAGAGCCTCTTGATGAAAGTGAAAGAGGAGAGTGAAAAAGCTGGCTTAAAACTCAACATTCAGGAAACTAAGATCATGGCATCCAGTCCCATCACTTCATGCCAAATAGATGGGGAAACAATGGAGACAGTGACAGACTTTATTTTCTTGGGCTCCAAAATCACTGCAGATGGTGACCTCAGTCATGAAATTAAAAGACACTTGCTCCTTGGAAGAAGAACTATGACCAACCTAGACAGAATATTAAAAAGCAGAGACATTACTTTGCCAACAAAGGTCCGTCTAGTCAAAGCTGTGCTTTTTCCAGTAGTCATGTATGGATGTGAGAGTTGGACTATAAAGAAAGCTGACTACCAAAAAATTGATGCTTTTGAACTGTGGTGTTGGAGAAGATTCTTGAGAGTCACCTGGACTGCAAGGAGATCCAACCAGTCCATCCTAAAGGAAATCAGTCCTGAATATTCATTGAAAGGATTGATGCTAAAGCTGAAAATTCAATATTTTGGCCACCTGATGCAAAGAACTGTCTCACTGGAAAAGACCCTGATTCTGGGAAAGATTGAAGGTGGGAGGAGAAGGGGACAACAGAGGATGAGATGATTGGATGGCATCACCAACTTGATGGACATGAGTTTGTGTAATCTCCAGAAGTTGGTGATAGACAAGGAAGCCTGGTATGCTGCAGTCCATGGAGTGGCAAAGAGTCAGACATGACTGAGCTACTGAACTGAACAGTGCCAGAAAATTCATCTTCAAATCATTATTTTAAATTGCCAATAGAACTCTAAAATATGGCCTCAAATGAAATCATTTTTTTTATGAAATAGATTTCAGACAATTCATTTTAACCTGAAAAAAATTTTTCGATGTCCCCATATTTACATGGTAAATAATGAAATGGAGCTTCCTCAAACTGGCTTTTGACCTGGAACACTTACCCTTCCAAACCATGCCTTTCCCCTTTTCATATCCATTACATATAGTCATTCTTTGCTGAAGACTCAGAGAGGTTCGGAAGATATTCTCAGAAAAGAGTTTATATATACAGGGAAAGAGTCTATAGCTATGCAAGAACAGAATTCAGGAGCAGGCCTAACTGGCAAGAAATGTTTAGCTACTGAGGCTACATCCATTGTCCTGAGAATTCCTTCCTATCCAGTTATGATTCAGACATTTAGGGACAGTCTAAGATGAAGGAAATGTGCTCTCTCCACATGTAGCAGAAGATGGCAGTGAGAACATCACCTTAGGATGGGTGCTGAAGCAGAAACCCCAGCCTAGAGCTGGAGCTCAGTAAAATTTAGGGATTCAGGTTGGAGACTCAGTTCTTTTCTTTATTTTTTCTCTATTTTTAAAGTTATTTGTCTATTTACTCATATTTTAGGACAAACAGTCATTTTTATTTTCATTTTAGCCTTGAAGTCAGACTAGCACAACACATGTACTTGGAAAATGCAAATCTTGGAGAAAGCGCCATGCAAGCCTTGACATTGTACGCCTCCTTACTATTCACGTCTCTGCTTAGCGTGAGAGGGAGCCTCCTCCTGACTTAGCCTGGAATGCACATGGAGGGTGGGAGCCAACTGACCCAGTGATCTGTGCTTTCAATATGTCTGCTGTTCTATAACAGTGAAGAGGTCCAGCTGGGCTTCCACTTCCTTGCTATGGGAATTCTCAGAAAATCATTTTCAATCTTTTTATTCTTATTTTTATTTATGGAATAAATGCTATCCAAATAAATCATCATTAAGTGAGACTGACTTTGCAACTCGAGACAAGTTCCAATAAGCATTGATACTTACAATGCAGTTCATAGTTTCTTCGAAGAAAGGGCAATTCAGACAATTTATCAGTGCTGTGCAACCTTGTCAGCATATTAAGGAAGTGATTGCATTAATGAACTGCACTGGATTGGGAGCAGGTAAAAGGAGACACAATTTCTTAGATGGCTTGGGATCTAAAGCATTAGACATCACCAGGTGTGACAGTAGAATCCTACCACCCACTCTTCTGATTGTCCAACAACTTTATATCATTCTCCTAAACTCAGGTCAAACTTTGACATGAATAAAAGTGGGTCTTGCCTCCAAAATCTAGAGACAGCTATTTAAACCTTAAAGATGATGGCTGTTCTGGGCCCCTAGCTTGGCTCACCAGAAGGCACCACTGAGAGAAAGAGACAATTGGGATTGGTTATAAAAGTCTCTTTATTTCCTTCTTGGGCTCCTTTCTCAGTGTATCTGACACTCAGGTTCCAGCTGTGTCCATAACAGCCCCTCCAGCTTTTGTGGGTCTCCTGCTAATGATTCCATCAAACATATGCATCTCCTTCCTCTTGACCACACCACTTCCACACTGCTTTCCCTGACTCTCCAATAAGAATTAACTGACCAACAGTTATTTGCTGCATGTTACTCCATCAAAGCCTCTACCACATTACCTTGAAATAGCTTACTTGCTCCTCCTGTATTCAGACAACCCTCAGGAGTCCAAGATTTGCTCCATTATACCAATTTTTTCAAACACCAAATCGTGGTTTCAGGATTAAGACAGAGAGAAAGGAAGGAAAAATTATAAAAGATCTCAACTATAACTGCTAGTGAACATGGGAAAAAGTAAAAGCAAAGTGATTTTAAAAAATATGTCCTCTAAATTCACAGATAAGTGATTTAAAAATCATCATTTTAAATCACACAGCCTAATGTTACTGAGAAGTACAAGAAACATAAAACTCTATAAGAACATTGATAGCTTCTGATATTTAACACATATTTTAGTTAGAATGATTCTGCCACTGGTATCAGTAGGGCAAAAAAGCTCTTTCTTATAATAAATGGTAGTTGGACATCCATTTGAACAGTGTGAAACACCAGCTACCTTTAACAATATTCATCACCTGCCTTGTTAGACTTAGATGCCATCCTATGCTGGGAGGCAAACTGGTGAACTCTGTGACTTCTCTAAGTCCTTTTTAGCCCTCTGATTTTGGATCTTTGATTTTCTATTTATGATCTTCTAAGCCAGAGAAATGGGGTTGATTTATTCACATTAAGTCCACTGATATATTTTGAATAAAGTACAGAGGAGGGTTTTGTATGACTTCTCACTCATCTGAAGGTCTGTGACCTGTGAACTGCCTCAAGGCTCTGTCTTCAACCTCTCTTTGGAGTATTTCCAACCTATTCAATCTCTTCCTTAAACTCTCCACTCTTTGGATGAAGATATCATTTGTAGCATTTATGGAATGAGTCTATCTACTACCAAATGTGTCTACTTTTTCTAAGTAATATGTATCTCTAACAAATAAGCAAATGAAATTATTGTAAGGGCAGAGCTTCATCAAGAATATCTCAATGTTCATGGAATAACTGTGATCTCAGTATATAAAGTACAGAGCCCCCAGGTAACACTATCTCTGAACTGAGTTGGCTCACATTTTTTTCTGAGCCCATCTGTACTTGTTAAATAAGGGCCCGATTCAATAAGCCTTATGTGCTGTTTCTACATTTTGAAGTGGCCATTTCACATCTCCCACTCTAAACTCCACAGACTCACAGCTGTATAACATGGATTCCTTTGTTATTCCTTAAAGGAATAGCAATTCTGCTATGATTGTAGTAATTTCTCTAGAAAGGCTCTTTCTTGCAATGTTTTCCTTATCTGGGGTCCTACTGACTTTAGAGCTTATGGTTATGCCACATGCAAGGTAGCACAAGGGCCCAGTGCAGGTAATACTGCAGCTCTGAATCTCCCCAGAAAAGGAACTCCATGGGGTAGCCTTTTCAACAATGACCAGTTAGTTGGACTATGGAATCAAGTGGCTATATTCCTTCCGCACTTAAGCAGTCAAATTTGTTTTTCATAAATCCTATAGAGAAATAGCCACTTAATAATATTTTTAAGAAATAACACCAATAAATTGAATTGACATATCCTTACTCATGAAAGGATCCTTTTACAAGATGATTTTGAACTGAAGAAGTGCATTTTGTTTTGTAATTAGATTTTGAAAACATAATTTGGAATTGTGTAAAAGAAATTTGGTCCAAAATACGAATAACTTTTCTGCAAGTAACTACAAATCCTAATATGTATTCAATCTCAATCATAATTATTTATCTCAATCACAATGGTACATGATTCTTATTCTTACAGATGATAGAAACACCAGGTTGACAAAACTCCTAAAACTTACCTTTCAATTTTGTCATAAATGCTAATTGAAACAAATAAATGTATATTCTTTTGTTGTTGTTGTTGTTGCTGTATTCCAAAAAGGAAAGGGGAAAAAATAAGTCAAAAAGTTAAAAAGAACTTATTAAATATCTATTGTGAATCTGGCACCAGAACAACATGTATGAAAACAGCTCAAAAAAAGGCTTGCCATCTTAAGGGTTCTCTTTATTACCTCCATTAATGCTCGTAATACTAGTTAGTTAGTTCAGTTGCTCAGTCATGTCCGACTTTTTGTGACCCCATGAATCACAGCACTCCAGGCCTCCCTGTCCATCATCAACTCCAGGAGTTCACTCAAACTCACGTGCATCGAGTCGGTGATACCATCCAGCTACCTCATCCTCTGTTGTCCCCTTCTCATCCTGCCCCAATCCCTCCCAGCATCAGGGTCTTTTCCAGTGAGTCAACTCTTCTCATGAGGTGGCCAAAGTACTGGAGTTTCAGCTTCAGCATCAGTCCTTCCAAGAACACACAGGACTGGTCTCCTTTAGGATGGACTGTTTGGATCTCCTTGCAGTCCAAGGGACTCTCAAGAGTCTTCTCCAACACCACAGTTCAAAAGCATCAATTCTTCAGTGTTCAGCTCTCTTCAGAGTCCAACTCTCACATCCGTACATGACCACTGGAAAAACCATAGCCTTGACTAGACGGCCTTTGTTGGCAAAGCAATATCTCTGCTTTTCAATATGCTATCTAGGTTGGTCATAACTTTCCTTCCAAGGAGTAAGCGTCTTTTAATTTCATGGCTGCAGTCACCATCTGCAGTGATTTTGGAGCCCCCAAAAATAAAGTCTGGCACAGTTTCCACTGTTTCCCCATCTATCTGCCATGAAGTGATGGGACCAGATGCCATGATCTTAGTTTTCTGAATGTTGAATTTTAAGCCAACTTTTTCACTCTCCTCTTTCACTTTCAACAAGAGGCTTTTTAGTTCCTCTTCACTTTCTGCCATAAGGGTGGTGTCATCTGCATATCTGAGGTGATTGATATTTCTCCTGGCAATCTTGATTCCAGCTTGTGCTTCTTCCAGCCCAGCGTTTCTCATGATGTACTCTGCATATAAGTTAAATAAGCAGGGTGACAATATACAGCCTTGAAATACTCCTTTTCCTATTTGGAACCAGTATGTTGTTCCATGTCCAGTTCTAACTGTTGCTTCCTGACCTGCATATAAGCTTCTCAAGAGGCAGGTCAGGTGGTCTGGTATTCCTAACTCTTTCAGAATTTTCCACAGTTTGTTGTGATCCACACAGTCAAAGGCTTTGGCATAGGCAGTAAAGCAGAAATAGATGCTTTTCTGGAACTCTCTTGCTTTTTCAATGATCCAGCAGATGTTGGCAATTTAATCTCTGGTTCCTCTGCTTTTTCTAAAACCAACTTGAACATCTGGAAGTTCACAGTTCACATACTGCTGAAGCCTGGCTTGGAGATTTTTGAGCATTACTTTACTAGTGTGTGAGATGAGTGCTGTTGTGCGGTAGTTTGAGCATTCTTTGGCATTGCCTTTCTTTGGGATTGGAATGAAAACTGACCTTTTCCAATCTAGTGGCCACTGCTGAGTTTTCCAAATTTGCTGGGATATTGAGTGCAGCACTTTCACAGCATCATCTTTCAGGATTTGGAATAGCTCAACTGGAATTCCATCACCTCCATTAGCATTGTTCATAGTGATGCTTTCTAAGACCCACTTGACTTCACATTCCAGGATGTCTGGCTCTAGGTGAGTGATCACACCATCATAATTATCTGGGTCATGAAGCTCTTTTTTGTACAGTTTTTCTGTGTATTCTTGCCATCTCTTCTTAATATCTTCTGCTTCTGTTAGGTCCATACTATTTCTGTCCTTTATCGAGCCCATCTTTGCATGAAAGGTTCCCTTGGTATCTCTAATTTTCTTGAAGAGATCTCTAGTCTTTCCCATTCTGCTGTTTTCCTCTATTTCTTTGCATTGGTCACTGAAGAAGGCTTTCTTACCTCTCCTTGCTATTCTTTGGAACTCTGCATTCAGATGCTTATATCTTTCCTTTTCTCCTTTGCTTTTAGCTTCTCTTCTTTTCACAGCTATTTGTAAGGCCTCCTCAGACAGCCTTTTTGCTTTTTTGCATTTCTTTTCCATGGAGATGGTCTTGATCCCTGTCTCCTGTACAATGTCACAAACCTCATTCCATAGTCCATCAGGCACTCTGTCTATCAGATCTAGGCCCTTAAATCTATTTCTCACTTCCACTGTATAATCATAAGGGATTTGATTTAGGTCATACCTGAATGGTCTAGTGGTTTTCCCTACTTTCTTCAATTTAAGTCTGAATTTGGCAGTAAGGAGTTCATGGTCTGAGCCACAGTCAGCTCCTGGTCTTGTTTTTGCTGACTGTATAGAGCTTCTCCATCTTTGGCTGCAAAGAATATAATCAATCTGATTTTGGTGTTGACCATCTGGTGATTCCATGTGTAGAGTCTTCTCTTGTGTTGTTGGAAGATAGTGTTTGCTATGACCAGTGCATTTTCTTGGCAAAACTCTATTAGCCTTTGCCCTGCTTCATTAGCCTTTGCCCTGCCAAGTTTTCCAAGGCCAAATTTGCCTGTTACTCCAGGTGTTTCTTGACTTCCTACTTTTGCATTCCAGTCCCCTATAATGAAAAAGACATCTTTTTTGGATGTTAGTTCTAAAGGGTCTTGGAGGTCTTCATATAACTATTCAACTTCAGCTTCTTTTTTTTTTTTTTAATTTTTATTTGTTTTGCCAAATATCAAAATGAATCCACCACGGGTATACATGTGTTCCCCATCCTGAACCCCCCTCCCTCCTCCCTCCCCACACCATCCCTCTGGGTCGTCCCAGTGCACCAGCCCCAAGCATCCAGTATCGTGCATTGAACCTGGACTGGCATCTCGTTTCATACATGATATTTTACATGTTTCAATGCCATTCTCCCAAATCTTCCCACTTCAACTTCCCACTTCAACTTCAGCTTCCCACTTCAACTTCAACTTCCCACTTCAACTTCAGCTTCTTCAGTGTTACTGGTTGGGGCATAGGCTTGGCCGTGATATTGAATGGTTTGCCTTGGAAACGAACAGAGATCATTCTGTTGTTTTTGAGATTACATCCAAGTACTGCATTTCAGACTCTTCTGTTGACTATGATGGCTACTCCATTTCTTTTGAAGGATTCCTGCCCGCAGTAGTAGACATAATGGTCATCTGAGTTAAATTCACCCATTCTAGTCCATTTTAGTTTGCTAATTCCTAGAATGTCAACATTCACTCTTGCCATCTCCTGTTTGACCACTTCCAATTTGCCTTGATTCATGGACCTGACATTCCAGGTTCCTATGCAATATTGCTCTTTACAGCATCGGACCTTGTTTCTATCACCAGTCACATCCACAACTGGGTATTGTTTTTGCTTTGGCTCCATCCCTTCATTCTCTGGAGTTATTTCTCCACTGATCTCCAGTAGGATATTGGGCACCTACCGACCTGGGGAGTTCCCCTTTCAGTATCCTATCATTTTGCCTTTTCATACTGTTCATGGGGTTCTCAAGGCAAGAATACTGAAGTAGTTTGCTGTTCTCTTCTCCAGTGGACCACATTCTCTCAGACCTCTCAACCATGTCCTGCCCATCGTGGGTGGCCCCACACGGCATGGCTTAGTTTCATTGAGTTAGACAAGGCTGTGGTCCGTGTGATCAGATTGGCTAGTTTTCTGTGAGTATGGTTTCAGTGTGTCTGCCTTCTGATGCCCTCTCGCAACATCTACTGTCTTACTTGGGTTTCTCTTACCTTGGTCGTGGGGTATCTCTTCACGGCTTCTCCAGCAAAGCACAGCCGCTGCTCCTTACCCTGGACAAGGGGTATCTCCTCACAGCTGCCCTTCCTGACCTTGAACGTGGAGTAGCTCCTCTCAGCTCTCCTTTGCACGAGCAGCCGCCATTCCTTGGTAATATTAGAAATATATATTAATTCTGATAATGCAGATGCCATAGCAAACCACCAATTTTAAGTCTTAATCCAATAAAACTTAATCCATGACTCACATAACACTCTAATTCCACTGTCTCTAACTAGCATGCAACTTTTCACATTTTAATTTAGAGACAAAGCCATATTCACATTGTGGTTTTGCCTTCTTTGAGTTCTTGGAAGAGTTATCTTTTAGCCAGACAATGGAGAAAGATAGGAAAAGTCATATACAAGAGACACTTAGGGGTCAAGCCTGAAAATTATTTCTATCACTGCTTCTTACATGCCACTGACTAGAACTCAGTTTGTGGCCACATATAAATGCAAAGGAGGATATAGGAAATGAAGCTGTGTGCCTAAGAAGAAGAGGAAAGAGACTTAGTGAGCAGCTAGCCACATAATGACTTAGTGAGAAAAACACTAGATGAAAATCAAAAGTCATAAATTTTAGACTTTGTGGTATGACTAAGTAGTGTATGCTGTAGAGTAAGTTTTTAAAAGTTTCTGGGCCATAATTTTTGCATAAGTGAAGTCAGTTATGATATTCTGATTCTGAATGAGAAAAGTAGGGGAATGAATTCATGGAAGCACAATAAAGTTGCAAGAAAAATAAAAATAGGGGAAAAGGGTTGTTATAAAGCAGAAAGTACTATGATAACTGCTTAAATCATATTTTTTCAACAGTTTCATTGAGATATAGATGCCACACAACAAAGTACACATGGATATAGTTAATGGATATAGTTTAAGATTTGACATATATGTACACTCAAGAAACCATCATATCAAGATAAACATATAAAAATACTTATGATGAAGGTTAAAGAGGAAAGTGGGAAAGCTGGCTTAAAATTCAACATTCAAAAAACTAAGATCATGGCATTCAGTTCCATCACTTCATGGCAGATAGAAGGGGGAAAAGTGGAAACAGTGACAGATTTTACTTTCTTTGTCTCCAAAATCACTGTGGGCAGTGACTACAGCCATGAAATTAAAAGATGCTTGCTTCTTGGAAGGAAAGCTGTGACAAACCTAGACAGCACACTAAAAAGCAGAGACATCACTTTGCCAACTGAGGTCCATATAGTGAAAGTTATGGTTTTCCAGTAGTCATGTATGGATGTAAGAGTTGGACCATAAAGAAGGCTGAGTGCCAAAGAATTGATGCTTTCAAATTGTGGTGTTGGAGAAGATTCTTGAAAGTCCCTTGAATAGCAAGGAGGTCAAACCAGTCAATCCTAAATGAAATCAATACTGAATATTCATTGGAAGGACTGATACTAAAACTGAAACTGCAATACTTTGGCCACCTGATGCCAAGAGCAAACTCACTGGAAAAGAACCTGATCCTGGGAAAAATTGAGGGCAAGAGGAGAAGAGGGCAACAGAGGATGAGATGCTTGGATGGCATCACCAACTCAATGGACATGTGTTTGAATAAGCTCCAGGAGTTGGTGATGGACAGGGAAGCCTGGCATGCTGCAGTCCATGGGGTTGCAAAGAGTCAGACACAACTGAGTGGCTAATCAACAACAGCATCCTCAAAAGTTTTCTCCTACTGTGTTTATAATCTCTTACACCCTTCCCATCCATTCCACCATTTCCAGGCGCCCACCAATCTATTTTTTGTCACTATAGTTTGCCTTTTCTAGAATTTTATACAAATAAAGAGATATTCCTTTTATTGATTGACTTCTATCATAATTATTTTGGGATTTTATCTATGTCATTGTAGGTAATTAAAATTTCATTTCTTTGATTGCTAAGTAATAATCCATTGTATGAATACAGCATGATTTTCTTATCCATTTTTCCATTGGTAAATAACTGGATAATTCCCAGGTTTTTGTTAGTATAAATAAAACAGCTATGAACACTTGTATATAAATATTTGTATGGACAAATATTTTATTTTACTTCCATAAATACATAGAGGTAAAATGGTGGATCATATTATCCTTTATTTTTTTTTCTATATGTTCTGCCTTCTATTGGGTTAATTGATCAACTTTTATGATTCCATTAACTCTTTTCTATTGAATTATTATTTATATCTTTAAAAATTTGCTCCCATAGTATTTTTCAATAGGCACTCTTAAGCTATCTGAATTTACATTCAAATAACATACCATTTCAGTTGTAGTGTTAGGATTTTATAAGAATATAATCCCAATTTCTCTCTCATATTCTGTGCACCATTATCATTTTTTAACATAGACTCTAAACACAAATTACGTTATTAGTATTTTTGATTGAACACAGTATCTCTTAGAGATATTAAGCTATAAAACATAAATACATGTTAATATATAAATTTCATTTTAACTTAACTTATTCATTTCAAAACCGTTCATTTCTTCTGATTGATATCATGATATCTCCTAAAAAACTTCC
This sequence comes from Bos mutus, assembly GCF_027580195.1. NCBI lineage: Eukaryota > Metazoa > Chordata > Mammalia > Artiodactyla > Bovidae > Bos > Bos mutus. Next base: position 60,062,244 of record NC_091619.1, read on the forward strand.
TTTAAAATGCTCTATAGAGTAGGTCTACTAGGAATGAATTCCCTCCATTTTTGTGCATCTGAGAGAGTATCTATTTCTTCTCCACTTTTAGAGAATGTTTTTGCTGAGCATAGAATTCTGGCTTGACTATTTTTATTTATTTATCTACCTATTTATTTTTGGCTGTGTTGCGTCTCCGTTGCTGCACGTGGACTTTCTCTAGCTGCAGTGTGAGGATTTCTCATTGAGGTGGCTTTTCTTGTTGCAGAGCACAGGTTTACAGCGTGGGCTCAGTAGTTGCAGTGCAAGGGTGCAGTTGCCTCTCTTATGTGGGATATTCTCTGACCAAGGATTGAACGTGTGTCCCCTGTATTGGTAGCCAGATTCTTTACCACTGGACCACCAGGGAAGTCCTGGTTGACTAGCTTTATTTTTTGTTTTCTTTTAGCATTTTAAAGATGTTATGTATCATCTTGCTTTCATGGTTTTATTAGGTGAAATTAGGCATGAGCAATGAGGGGTGGCCTAGTTGAAAAAGATTCAGGTTGATCTCTAAATCCCACCCAGACACACCCCAATACAGCCCAGGAGAATTCACAGATATGCTACAAATAACCACAGAAACTTTTCCAACTCTGACACATATGCCCTTTATGTACAACTCTGTCCTCAAGTGACCTTAGGTAGTCAGGAGCCTATGAAGTGCTCATAAATATCTATACATACATACATATGGTTATACCAGACTGAATGATGGGAAAGACATGCACAATAGAGCCTGTTGTTATGTAAGTTACAACTGTTAATCAAAACTGTCAATCCATGACCACCTAGATGAATATATAAAAGCCCTGTCTTGAAAACACTAAACTTCATCATTGTGGCACCAGTGATTCTCCTGGCTTAGCCATCTCTCCCTTTAGGGGTTCTTTCTGTTCTTTCTTCACTAAAGTTGTTTTCGCCACAGGTAAGACTTTAGAGTCTTCTTTGTGTTCTTAGCAAGAATGAAGGCCCATAAGGAAGGATCCTCTTTGACTCTCTTTATCCAGTAACAGTTTCTGCTGAGAAATTGGTTGTTAATTATTATCTTATTCTTCTGGACATATGTATCTTTTTCTTCTTCCAGTTGCATTCAAGATTATCTTTCTGTTTTTATTTTCAGTGGTTTAAATATAAAACTCCCAATTTGGTGTTTTCTTATTACAATGTTCTCTTCATATCTCTATTTCTCCAAAGTTGAAATGGAAGCTGATCTAGTTATAGAAATCCTCCCTGACAGTTTTTTTTTTTCTTGCAAAATGTTGCTTTCTTGTCCTCTCATTTTCATTGTTTCTCATCAAAAAAAAAAAAAAAAACTGCCTGAAATTCTCTTATTGTTGTTGTTTCTGCATAGATTATATATCTTGTTACCTAATTGCTTTAAATATTTTCATTTTGTTAATCATTTTAAGTCAATAGATTAATCTGTGTGTTGGTATAGTTTTTATTTGGGTTTGATAGTAAAGTAATACTCAAAATTCTCCAAGCCAGTCTTCAGCAATATGTGAACCGTGAACTTCCTGATGTTCAAGCTGGTTTTAGAAAAGGCAGAGGAACCAGAGATCAAATTGCCAACATCCGCTGGATCATGCAAAAAGCAAGAGAGTTCCAGAAAGACATCTATTTCTGCTTTATTGACTATGCCAAAGCCTATGACTGTATAGATCACAATAAACTGTGGAAAATTCTGAAAGAGATAGGAATACCAGACCACTTGATCTGCCTCTTGAGAAATTTGTATGCAGGTTAGGAAGCAACAGTTAGAACTGGACATGGAACAACAGACTGGCTCCAAATAGGAAAAGGAGTACATCAAGGCTGTATATTGTTACCCTGCTTATTTAACTTATATGCAGAGTACATCATGAGAAATGCTGGGCTGGAAGAACCACAAGCTGGAATCAAGATTGCCGGGAGAAATATCAATCACCTCAGATATGCAGATGACACCACCCTTATGTCAGAAAGTGAAGAGGAACTAAAAAGCCTCTTGCTGAAAGTGAAAGTGGAGAGTGAAAAAGTAGGCTTAGAGCTCAATATTCAGAAAATGAAGATCATGGCATCTGGTCCCATCACTTCATGGGAAATAGATGGGGAAACAGTGGAAACAGTGTCAGACTTTATTTTTCTGAGCTCCAAAATCACTGCAGATGGTGAATGCAGCCATGAAATTAAAAGACGCTTAGTCCTTGGAAGGAAAGTTATGACCATCCTAGATAGCATATTCAAAAGCAGAGATATTACTTTGCCAACAAAAGTTCGTCTAGTCAAGGCTATGGTTTTTCCTGTGGTCATGTATGGATGTGAGAGTTGGACTGTGAAGAAGGCTGAGCGCCGAAGAATTGATGCTTTTGAACTGTGGTGTTGGAGAAGACTCTTGAGAGTCCCTTGGACTGCAAGGAGATCCAACCAGTCCATTCTGAAGGAGATCAGCCCTGGGATTTCTTTGAAAGGAATGATGCTAAAGCTGAAACTCCAGTACTTTCTCCGCCTCATGCGAAGAGTTGACTCATTGGAAGACTCTAATGCTGGGAGGGATTGGGGGCAGGAGGAGAAGCGAATGACAGAGGATGAGATGGCTGGATGGCATCACTGACTCAATGGACGTGAGTCTGGGTGAACTTCAGGAGTTGGTGATGGACAGGGAAGCCTGGCGTGCTGCGATTCATGGGGTCGCAAAGAGTCAGACACGACTGAGCGACTGAACTGAACTGAACTGAAGCATTTTTGATCTGTGGATTTGTAGTTTTCATTAAATTTGGAAATTTTTGCCATTACTTCTTCAAGTATTTTCTTTTTCTTTTCCTCTTTTTTGTCCTTTGGAACTCCAATTATACATATTGGGTTGCCTGAAGTTGTCCCTCAGCTTCCTAATAATCTATTTTTATTGTTGTTTTCTTTAAACCTTTTTCCCATTTTTTAAATTTTAGGTAATTTCTGTTGCTAGATCTTAAAATTAACTATTTTTTCTTCAATATCTAATCTGCCATTAATCCTATCCAGTGTACATTTCATCTCAGACACTACTTTTCATCTCCAGGAATTTGCTTTTACTTTTTTAAGTATCTTCCACGTCTCTACTGGAGAAGGCGATGGCATCCCACTCCAGTACTCTTGCCTGGAAAACCCCATGGGTGGAGGAACCTGGTGGGCTGCAGTCCATGGGGTTGAGAAGAGTCGGACAGGACTGAGCGACTTCACTTTCACTTTTCACTTTCATGCATTGGAGAAGGAAATGGAAACCCACTCCAGTGTTCTTGCCTGGAGAATCCCAGGGACACGGGAGCCTGGTGGGCTACTGTCTATGGGGTCGTACAGAGTCAGACACAACTGAAGTGACTTAGGAGCAGCAGCAGCATGTCTCTACATAACATTTCCAATCTTTTCTCTAGCTTTTTGAATATATAGGATATAGTTATAACAACTATTTTAATGTCCTTGTCTGCTAATACTAACATCTGTTTCAGAGCTGAGTTGACTTCAATTGATTAATTTTTCTCCTCATTATGGATTTCATTTTCCTGCTTCTTGTCATGCCTATTAATTTGCTGATTGCATGCCAGAAATTGTGAATTATACTTTGTTGGGTGCAGGATATTTTTCTAAAATTCTTGAGCTTTGTTCTGGGATTCAGTTAAGTAACTGGGAAATAGCTTGATCCTTTGGGGTTTTGCTTTTAAGATTTGTTAAATTAAAGCAAAATAGTACTTTATATCTAATATTTCCCCTCTACTGAGGCAAGACTCTTCTGAGTATTTACCCAGTTCTGTGAATTACATGATTTTCTAGTATGGCAGGGGAATAAGCAATATTCTTGGCCCAGTGTGAGCTCTGAGTACTGTTGCTTCTAATGCTATCAGGTAGTTTTTTTCTTGGCCTCCAGCAGTTTCCTCATGCATATTTGCTGAGCAGAACTTTGTTGATTACTCAAGGAGGACTCCCTAAAGATATGTAGAGGTATTTTTTGTTTGGTTAGTTGCCTTTTGTTCACTTTGATCTCCCTAGGCTCTCAATCCTTCTCCACAACTCAGGAAGTCTGCCAGGCACTGCCTGGGTTCTCCCTGCATGTACTGCAACCTGGAAATTTTCTTAAGTCAATAAACTGGGACAATTATAGGACTTATCACATTTATTTCCCAATTATTGAGGATCACTGTTCTTAATTCTCTAATGTTCAATGTGTTGAAAAGTGGTTTAATATATTTTGTCTACTTTCTTTCAAGTGACAGAAAATCTGATGTCCTTTCATTCCATCCATTGAAAGGAACAGTCTTAAAACATATTTGAGTATGCAAATATGTTGAACTTTTCCAGAATATGTAATCTCTTCATTAGAAATGCCCATAACATAAAGGACTCATGCTGAAATGATGACATGCTATACATTTAGTATTTACATCAGATATTTTATTTTGTTTTGTTTACTACCCTGCATTCTCTTTTATCCCATGATATTACATGAAAAGTCCTTTGGAGAATCTACCTGACGAGTGCCTTTGATTTATTTGGGGCTTCATTCCTAGTTCAGATAATTAAGATATAGTATTGCCTTTTTTTTTTTTAATGTCATGAGTTAGGTGAAGAAAATTTTCTCATGCTTAAGAAATGTTTGTATTTTCTTTTTGGTGAACTGTCACTTCATATTCCAGGTCCATTTTTTCTTTTGGATTGTTTGTCCCTCTTTTAACAATTTCTGTAAGCTACCTATGTAGTTCACAGATTGTCTCATATACTGATTGCATTGATCAGTTGTTTACCCATTGAGTTTTATCCTTGCTTATGATATTTATTTTTTACTTAGAAAATGATCTTTATTTTTATACATTAAATCTTTTCTTTTTTGACTTCTAGATTTTTAATCATGATTAGGCATTTCCTAATTTTATAAAGAATTTTCCCAATGTCCCCTTTTAGTACTTTTATTATTTTATTTATATGGCCTCTTAAAAATCAGTTCCTAAAATTTGTTAAAATCTTTCCCAAATATTTCAGCAACAATGACTTATTTCTGAATTCTACCAGGATTGATTAATCCACATCATTTATTACAAATATTTGCTTTCTTAATATTATGGCAATATGTCTGTCTATATGTATGGTAACATTAAGGCTTTCTTAGTACATATTATATTGTGGCATTTCATATCTCTTATAGTTCCTAAATTATAAGCTCAGTGATAACATAGATCACAAATTTTCTTCTTTATGTCCACAAAGTCTTAGTACAATGCTGAACATAGACCACAACCTGATAAAATGGTATGTTAGTACCAAAGTAAAAAGGAGGTATTATGTTCATAACTTTATTAAATCCTCAGCATGCTTTTTTAAGTGGTATGCTTCTAATAATTGCTCAAGTAATATTAAAAACTACTATGTGCATAATATTAAATTCAATGTATGTAATCTTTGTGCTGTAATAATAATTTGAAAATTTTAACAGCACATAAACATGATTTACATGGCATGCATGGAATGATAAGTATATATTTTCTAATAACAGTACTCCTGTTAAAATTCAATGTTTTATTCTAAACTTTACAATTTCTTTGGAGAAGGCAATGGCCCCCCACTCCAGTATTCTTGCCTGGAAAATCCCATGGACAGAGGAGCCTGGTAGGCTGCAGACCATGGGGTCGCTAAGAGTCGGACACGACTGAGCGACTTCACTTTCACTTTTCCCTTTCATGCATTGGAGAAGGAAATGGCAACCCATTCCAATGTTCTTGCCTGGAGAATCCCAGGGACGGGGGAGCCTGGTGGGCCACCATCTATGAGGTCGCACAGAGTCGGACACAACTGAAGCGACTTAGCAGCAGCAGCAACAATTTCTTACATGGTAACTTTTTCTATGATTATATTCTGGTTTCTTCAAGTCATAAAACCTGATCTCATTTGATGTCTATGATTTAAAAATCATTTTTCCTCATATTTCCTAAAATCTTGATTTTTCTAAATAGTACATATTTTAAATAAGTTATGTAATTTTTCTGAGCCTTTTTACCTAGTTGTGTTTGCAAATCATAATACCTTTGTTCAAACTCAAAAATTAAGGAAAAAAAGAAAAAACAAAAAACTAAAATGCCTAGTACAGAGCCTGGCATATAGCTAGTGTTCATAAAATCGTATCATCATCATCATTATGATTATCTCTATCATCTTCATTCTGAGTATGTTTCTTTTAATCTTTTTATCCTCTTTTACACACATGCAATTTCTTTCCTTTTTTAAAAAGAAAGCTTGCTTCCTTTAATGTGCTAAACTGGTCCAATCTTAACTTCACTCTTTTACTCTGAGTATAGTCTGTACTTTATTAGACATCTTAAAATATTTGGAAACATGATGTGCTTTACTTACCTGTGTAGTTTTAACTTTTTTCCCCTGTATTAGGTAGGCGTCATCTAAAAGAGTCACAACTAATGATCCTTAAGTCCCCAGATGCAAGAGATATAATTCTCTTTTCCTCTACCACCATGTATTTCTTCACTTCCATATTCCCCTTTCTCCCTTTAAACTTATCGCATACCTAAACAGAGAACCCTTTTTCCCAGTATGTACTATAAAAAGCCTCAGGTCTGTCACATAATCTTCATATGGAGTTCCATGGCATCTTGTACAGAGTGTTGTATGCCACCTCTGAAACAGCAATCTTGAATGATGAATCATAAAAGTAATCACCATTTATTAAATATTTACTACCAGCAAAATTTGTTAGTTTTAAGGGTGTTATTTCATGGAATGTTTGACAACACATTGAGGTAATTTTATGACCTATTTACAATGAATAAACTAAGACTTAGTGATGGCAAGTAATTTACTCAAGGTCACACAGCAAGTGGCAGACACAAGATGCGCATGACTCCAAAATCCATGCCTTCTGTCTATAAAACTGATCCTATATTTTAAATCAAATACATTTACCATGTCACTTGACACTTTTAATCTCAAAACAAAAACCTAGGGAGTAGACAAATACTCAAGGATTGGCTTTGTACCTGCAAAATATCTAAGAAATAGCCTTTGAAATGACCTCTGGACCACAGGCAGATATCACAGAGCAAGTTAAAAAACAAGTACTTCAGTGAAACAAAATTTCTAGGAAAACTTGAAAATGCCCTTTGAATCCACTATAATATTTGACTATGGGTACAATATATTTTCCCTTCAGTTTTGAAGTGGGGAAAATGTCAGCTTTGTTTTCATATTTTTTTAAGTTCAGGATGGTCAAATATCGAACTTTGGAGCCTCTCAACCAATAAGGCCTCAATATCCCTTGAACTCCTTTTATAGTATGAACAAAATGAATTTCTATTGTCTGTTGTTTGTTCTAAACTCCTGCCTTTTTTTTTTTAAACTCTGTTTTTAAATTAGTAATTTTCACTACCTCATGCCATCTTCTAAATTACTTTTTAGAGTGCTGGCTATTAATATTTTAGGTAGCTTTGATGTTTTACTTTATAGTCTTCAATTTTATTTTACATTTCACAGGTTCTAGTTGCAAATAATCCTACAGGCAATTTTCTCACACTGCAACTATTCCTTGAAAGATATGCTAATGCAGCACGACACTTGCAATACTGGGGGTTAAGTTAATCACCCAAAATGAGTTGTATTACTGTCAGCAGTGTATAAAGACATCCCATAGTGAATTACAAGGAAGGCTAGCTTTAAAGCTGCATTTCAAAAAACACCCAAAGCTGGAGATGAACAAAAATAAGCATTTATTTCAAAGTCCATTGAGCTAAAGAATCAAACATTTGTTATTTCTGGTCTCAAAGTTACCCAGGATAAATAAAGCGATTCATAGCCTTTTCAAAATTTAATTACCAGGAAAACCCTCATAAATAGCATACTCCATTTCTGGGCAAGACAAACACTGCAGAGCAGCTTCTGTCTTCAGATTTGTCTGCAGAGAAAGAAAGAAATCACTATTTTCCTCTGTGTTTAGCTGAACCACACGCCAGTTCTAAAATCTTGGGGAGCAAATTGTGATCCTTTCCTCCATCAGTGAAAGTGATACTCATGACAACACCACAGTCTAAAGATTACTTTGCCAAAAATCAGGAGGCAGTACATTGTTGCATGTATTCATCAATTTCTTTCCACTGTTCAGTTTTTACTTGTGCTTTTAATGTAGTTTAAATAGGAGATTTAAAGACCTGCCAAATATACGACCCTTTCAAATCTCTGAAATCCAAGCCACTTGTAATGCTATTTTGTATCAACCTCATAACAGAGAAGGCACATCCAGCCACTTGAATTTCTCGTCTGCAATATTCCTTACTTTATTCTTAGGAGAGGTTAACAATACCTTGCTCCCATGCCCAGATGCCCAATCACACTGCATCTTTATTTTCTATATGCCTTCATACATACAAAGGCAAGAGCAGCCATCACCATCAGGCTTGATTCTGATTGGCAGCATCGTACGCACTGCCACAGCACTTTTCCATATGGGCAGCAGATTAAGGACTTTCAGGAAGCTTTAATCCTTTTTGTCAGAGGGTACTTTTCAGTTGACTGGCTGCTCAGAGGCCAACTGAGGTAGAGTTGCAAGCTGCATTTTAAAGCAGCAGCAAGTCTGCACTTACACTGATCTAGATTTCTCTTTTCTCTCTTGCAAAAATATTGAAATAAGATTTAGTTGCAGTGTTGTGGTATGCATTTTTATGAGAGAAGAAATATATTGTGAAAAGAGCATTACTTCACTTGAAAAGATCAAGAGAGCGGGGAAAGAATAAAGGTTTACCAGGAACATAGTATTTATTTGCCATGCATATTTGATATGAGTTCATTAAATACGCAATAGAAATGTCAACATAAAGTGCTGTTTAGATCAAGCTATGAAAACAAACTGCCCTGTTATTAACATTGGAATAAACTAAGCTGTGGTTAAATATAAGCCTTATTTACTATATGGTAAAGAAATATTTTATTGACTATTGTTAAATAACCATCTACTTAGCCTAATTGAATTTGCCCTGTATTTATAAAGACCGATAGCTTTAATACTATGACAGTATTCCTGGTACTTTTACATACCATCCCTTTGCCATTACATGGATTTTTCTTTGCTCACCAATTGACATTCAATAATTAGCAATTATCACTAGTCCATGCCTAATTTGAGAGTATTTTCTCAGTCTCACTGGACCGTTGCCAAAGCTATATCCAGTGAGGAAGCAAAGTACAGAAGCTTCTCTTTAAAGAACACTTGCTACAGAACTCGATGGAGTACGTCTGACTGCACCACAGGGTGAAAAATCCACTCCTTGGCACAAGGAAGTGTTTCATAAGACAGAGTGGACTCACTTGAGTCTCTTCTGGGACTTGAATTTAAACATAGATATTTTGGATTAAAATGCAGATACCTCAGGCAGAAGTAGAATCCTGGGTCGTCTTTCTGGCATGCTGCCTTCCGGATGATCATTAACATAATGCAAAACTACCAAAATAGGAGACTATTATTACCCTCATATCTCATGCAATATGCAGAAAAGCTAAACCTACTGTAATTAATACTGACTCTTTCTTTAGTGGGTACCTCTCACAGCAGTTTTTAGGGAAGAATGTCAGGAGAACAAATGTATTTCTAAAACCTAGGTAGTTGCCTTACAAATGATTTCTGCAACTGTTCTGGCTTAATTCTTTGGAGTAATAGAAACAAAGGCCATGAGTGTGAATGTTGCCATCAGGATCTACAAATATTTTGCAAACAGAAGGAAAACACTGAGATAGGACTTATTCAAATTCATACATAAGATGTTTGAACCATGTGTCACCAGCAAAACCCATTAGCAATTCCCAGGAAATAACAATAGCATCTGAGCAGTAAAGTCTGACCTTTTTCTTTTCCTTTATGCTTAGTCCAATTTCACTTGCTCATAGGGAAGGACGCCACGCGGAGGCCTTGCATTCAGACCAGCATTCCTAGTGTAAGAGGGCTGTGACCGACATCTCAGCTCAGAAGCAATGTGCAAAGGTGCTGTGCACACATTGCAATTCAAGATGGTGACAGAACACTGTATGTAGAGACATTGTGCCTGTGCAGTGTGAATGAGCAACACACCTGCATCCAAACCTCTAGAAATTCCACCCTCCTCCCCAAAGAGAAGATCCCTATACAGCAGCCCCTCCCACAGCACAGCTTGTAGGTAAAGCTTATATCTAGAGCCTGTGCTCAAACGTGTCTATTCTTCGATCAAACAGAGCTCTCCTTTGCTTCTGAACTGATTGCAGTCTCATGCTATTGACTCAAACAACACTGGCAAGGAGGATCCTTAATGGGGACCAATTTGGGAGGGTCAATAACACATGTACTCAAATGGCATTTCCCTAATTAAAGGTAACAATGCATAAAATACAAATTTCAAATAGTCTTAATTTCTATACAGTATTTTTCAGCTGTTTGTTATTTTGTGATCACTGAAGCACCTGATGAGAATTGGACTATAAAGAAACCTGAGCTCAGAAGAATTGATGCTTTTGAACTGTGGTGTTGGAGAAGACGCTTGAGAGTCCCTTGGACTGCAAGGAAATCCAACCAGTCCAACCTAAAGGAGATCAGTCCTGGGTGTTCATTGAAAGGACTGATGTTGAAGCTGAAACTCCAATACTTTGGATACCTGATGCGAAGAACGGACTCATTTGACAAGACCCTGATGCTGGGAAAGAATGAGGGCAGGAGGAGAAGGGGACAACAGAGGATGAGATGGTTGGATAGCATCACCGACTCAATGGACATTGTTTTGGGTGGACTCCGGGAGTTGGTGATGGACAGGGGTGTGCTGCGGTTCACAGGGTTGCAAAGAGTCGGACACGACTAAGCGACTGAACTGGACTGAACTGAAGCACCTGATAGTGGAGCTATCAACATGAAGTCAGAGGGAATAATCTTTATATTTTAATTTAATGGCAATGTATATCCTTCAGTGGTGCTAGTGATAATGAACACCCTCTCCCCTCCAATGCAGGAGATGTAAGAGACTTGAGTTGGATCCTTGGGTCAGGAAGATCCCCTGGAGGAGGGCATGGCAATCCTCTCCAGTATTCTTACCTGGAGAATCCCTGTGAACAGAGGAGCCCGGTGGGCTACAGTCCATAGGGTCACACAAAGTCTGACATGACTGAAGCGACTTCACACACACATGCACATATCCTTCCTTGGGCTCCCCCGTTCAGCCTTTTAGATGTAAAAGTTTGAATGGATAACTATTTTTCAAGATTTTTGATGCAAACAAAATGGGTATAAACTCTAAAATTAACTTTCAATTCTATTCATGGAATGAAAGTGAAAGTGAAGTCACTCAGTCATGTCCAACTCTTTGTGACCCCATGGACTGTAGCCTACCAGGCTCCTCTGTCCATGTGATTTTCCAGGCAAGAGTACTGGAGTGGGTTGCCATTTCCTTCTCCAGGGGATCTTCCTGACCCAGGGATCGAACCGGGTTTCCCACGTTGTAGGTAGACGCTTTTGCCGTCTGAGCCACCAGGAACTATCATTGATGGAATAGTGGGTTCAAATCATATGATTTCAGTTGTTTCTCATTCTTGCTTAATTATTTTCTGCAAGTTTTCCTCCGCCACTCAGACTGATTCCAGACAAAGAGTGTCATGTTATAGTTGGGACTCTTAAGAAACACCATGATTAAAATGTCAAGTTTCTCTCTCTAGAGAAAAAAACAAGGTTTTCACATGAAACTAGGCAGCACACAACTTTCCCCAAAGATTTCAACCAAGTCATTCATTACTTTGCATAAATATCTCCTTCATTAAATGTACAACAAAGACACTTCATTTGTCATTTTTTTTTCTCTTCAGGACAGTTCACCACTTAAACTCTTAGCTGACAAGTGACACCAAGAACCAACTAAACTGGTCTGAAATTAGCTACTTTCTGGAAAAACTTAGGGTTTTTTGTTTATGTTTTAGTTGATGCCAACACTGAATATAGTAATTCATTTCACAAATGAAAAATAAGTCAAGTGTTACAGAATTCTCAAAGGTATTATTGTGTATGATAGGAAGATCAACTGGCAAATGCCAAGGAACTGTAAAAATTTATTCCCACAATTTTCTCCATCACATTCCCTTCCTCCTTCTTTTCTCAAAATGCAGCTCCTTTTCTGGGATTTTCTCTTCCTTTTCACAGCATAACCATCAATTCAGTCAACCAAGCTACAAACCCTGAGATCATCTGTGACAACTCTTCCTCTCTTGCCTCATTTTCGCTTCCTACATTGCTTCTTCTCTTAAATCCATCCTTTCCTTTGTTACCGCAATTATTGTTCCAAAACAAGGTTCAACTATGGCTGTAAGGAAATGTGGTATAGCAGGAAAAGGAGATGATGTTAGGGTGATGATATTATAAAATACTTAGTGTCATTGATGTTGTGCCATCAATTTGGTTTAAACCAAGAGAATAGGTTTGAGAATCAAAACCTATGTCTTGGAGTGTAACTCTTACAATAAGGTGTTCTTAGACAAATTGCTTGACCTTACTATGCATTAATTTCCTCATTTGTAGGATTCTCTTAAATTGGAATCCTTGCTAACCAATATTCAATTTCATATAATTTGTCAGCCAAACATCATATTCTAATAGTCTTTATGCATTTTTATACACTTTGTTTCTTATAATTCGTCCACTATAATCTAGCTTCCATTTCTATCCCCACAACTAAAACTATTCTTGCCCAAGTCATCCATAAATTCCAATCCCAGATGCAAAAGAAATGTTTCAGCCTACATCCTTATTCTTGGGATTTAGCTGTATTGACTTCTCTATAAGTAATCAAACGTTCTAGTCTCTTTCCTGCTTCTCCATATCTATTTGATAGTTCCTTTTTTTATATACTTCATAGACTGCTATTTTATTCAAATCAAATTCAAATTTGTATTTATTTATAATTTTCCCTCAGGGTTCCATTTCGGACAATTATTCCTCCTTACGTTAAGTTTCAGATTTGCATGTTCACTCTGCTGCTATATATATGATGTTGGCTGTCTCATGGTCATTTTAAAATCAGCATATGTTAGTCAGGACTCATAGTTATAGCCAAAGAGACTCAGTCTCCTCTTATATTTTAATATAAATATTTCTTCAATCTCTCAAGAAAAAACCTTTCTATCTATTAACTCCTTCCTCCTCATCACTCACCATGTTAATCACCTGATATTCAGAATTTTCTCCTGATTATTTCTTGTGTGTATTTTCTGCTTTTTATTTTTATTTTCACTAAGCAAGGTCAGTCCCTCCTGTTTTCCTCTACTGAAGCAGTAGCCTTCTTATTAATCTCCTTCTAGTCATTTCTGCTTTGGGCTGTATCTTCCCCACAACCTTTTAGGGGTAGATCTGAAATCAAGTCTATTAAACATTTTCAATGGTTCTACATTGTTCATGACTTCTTAGTATGGTAGTTAAAGCTTTATATGACTGCTCAACTTCATAATCCTCCCTTACTATTAACACTATAAGTATTTATTGTGTTATGCATTATTGTTATACAAATGGCTCATAACTCATATTAAACTTTAAACTTTGTAATTCATCTGAGTCTTCACTTTGCTCTCTCTGCTTAGTATATTCCTCCTACTTTTCAAATTCAAGATTCATTCTTAATACTCAGCAAAATGGTGTTTCCAATCAATTTCTAAGCCAGTCTGAAAAGACATTTTTCCTGTATCAGTCTTACCACTGATCAGAATAAATTATTATAATTATTATTTTGTGTTAATTTCTCCTACTAGATATGAGTTACTCAAGAACAGAATGTGTGTCTTAATCAACTTTTCACTCTGAACATCTAGCATAGTACTAAACACAGATCAATTACTCCACAAAGGCACCCAATTTTTGTCTTAGGCAACTGAGTAGATGATCATATCACTCATTGAAACAAGAAATAAAGGTAGCTACAGGCTTATGAAGCTAGATTATACATCTGAGATGTTAAGTGAAAAGTAGTGAGTGTATTAGTCACTCAGTCGTGTCCAACTCTTTGCAACCCCATAGACTGTAGTCCACCAGGCTCCTCCTTCCATGGGATTTTCTAGGCAAGAATACTGGAGTGAGTTGCCATTTCCTTCTTCGGAGGATATTCCTGACCCAGGGATTGAACTCTGATCTCCTGCATTGCAGGCGGACTCTACTGTCTGAGCCACTGGGGAAGTCTGTTTGAGATGCTAAGGGGCAATCATATGGAAGTATGTAATGGGTAAAGGGGTAAATGAGTCTGTGTCAGGCAGCTAGAAGAGAACTGGACTGGAGATAAAGGCTGAGAAGTCAAAATTATAGAAATGGTAATAGTGCTTTGTGAAAATTTGCAAATTGTTTTCTGTTTAAACTTTAATACTGAAAGCTAATTATTAGGACCTTGTGTTTTAATCAGGATTGCTACTACAGAAAATCATTTTAATTAACTCATTCAAGAATCTGAATGTCTGCAGCATTCCTTGCTCTAGATTAAGAAATGTAGTTTTTATTTCAACTAGACTGTTGCTCACTGTTTTGAAAAAGAGAATTAACCACACGAAGCTATTAAATAATCATAACACATATAAATTGAAAGGTTGAATTAAACATTACTGAATTTTAAAAGGTACAACACTAAAGAATAAAAGCTGTTTTATACTATAAGAGGTAGACAATATGTCTGTAACTCTAACACAATTGTGACTTCCAAACCCACACTGGTAGAGGCTATAATAAAATATGAATTCACTTGTAAATGCAAAGGCAGTACAAAGTTGTCCAGATATGTAATGGAAAGATCAAGTGCGTAAAGTAGATATGCATTTCTAGTTCTAGAACTGTCAATAAAACACTGGGAATCTATAATGAATATATAATTCATTTATTCTTAAATAGTCATCCAATGTTTGTGAGTATCTATTATATGTCATCACTGCACTGTGCAATAGAAATAGAGCAATAAAGAAAACAATCAAAAATCTCTGTCCGCATTGAGTTGATAGTGTAATGAGGAAAGCAAGAAATAATATAAATAAATAAAATGGAGAGGATGCTAGGTGGTAATGAGTCCAATGAAGTAAAATTAAGTAGGAAAGGGGGATATGGAGTGTAGGGGAGGGATAAATTAACTTAAAATCAGATGAACAGCAAGGTTACACATTTTAACAGTGCTTTGAAGAAAGTTCGAGAGTGAGTATTGTGAATATCTGAGAGAAGAAAATTCCAGGCAGAGGCAAAAGCTATGAAGTATAAAAATAACAAGGATGTTCAAAGAACAGCACTTTGTGTGCCAATAAAGCAAGTAAAGGGAAAGTAGTCAGATAGGTAACAGATCCCCTTATCATGTCAAACCCCTTTACCTTTATAAGAATATTGGTGTTCATTGCTTTTGTTCTGAGTAGAAGCAATGAAGGGAGTTAAGCAGACATGTGTCATGATCTAACTTTTTATATATATATTTCTAGAGCATCACTTTGGCTCAGTGCAAAGAGGGGAAGCACAAGATTGAAGCAGGGAGACCAGTTAGAAGACATTTGCAGCAATCTAGGAAGGAGATGATGGTGGCTCAGACTATGGAGGTAGTAGAAGATATGGTGAGAAGTGATAATATTCAGCATATAGTTTGAAGCTAAAACTATAGCACTTGCCAGTAGCATGAATGTAAATGATAAGAGTGAAGTCTCGAGAATGACTATATGGGAGACCTGGGCTCTATCTCTGGGTTGGGAAGATCCCCTGGAGAAGGGAAAACCTACCCACTCCAGTATTCTGGCCTGGAGAATTTGGGTCGCAAAGAGCTGGACACGAATGAGTGACTTTCACTCACTCACTCATAATATTTTTGGCATGATCACTTGGAAAAAATGAAGTTACCATTAATTGAGTTGGGGAATACTAAAGGAACAGCAGGCTTAGAGCAGATGGGGGGAGAAATTAGTTCTATTTTGTGCCTATTTGAGGTGCCTGTTCAACATTCCAATAGGAATGGTGGATCGATTGCTAGATAAGAGAGTCCAGAGTTTTGGAAAAAGGACTGAACTAGAGACACAAATATGAGAGTTATCAATATATAGGTGGTGGGAGAAAAATGGAGTATATGAAATAATGATCTAGGAGAGTCAAAGAGTAAATGGACTAAGAAAATTTAGTGTGATTATCTGCAGCACAAAGGGCCCGTTTACCTACTTGATTATAAATTTAAAGTGAGACCAACAGCAATGTCCAAGTATAGATACAAAATCAGTAAAGTGATCAGCTTAACTATGGTTGTATTTTGCCAGCTGTGGCAGATGTTGAGATGGAATTTACAGTGCAAAGGATTTATTGGAGAATAATGCCTCTGAAATGAAAGGCGGGGAAGTAAAACTGGAAAAAGTAGCATGCAGACTCTAGTACAAGCCGCTAAACTCTACCAGTGGAACAGAAACCCATCAAAGAAGCCCTGCCCTACACTGGGTGGAAATGGCTAGGCTTCGGTACTTCTGCCTTTCTCAGCCATTGGCTGGAGTCACTGGACCACTCCAAGGAGCTCACAGCAAACCCAAATGTGTTCAAAGTGGAAGGCTATCAGCTAATCATACTCATCATTATTGAACTTCTTTCTTGAAGAAGATCTAAGCAATATATATTCCCAAGTCTCCCAGACCAACACTTTCATAACTAAAAGAAAATGATGAAATAAATGAAAAGAGATGGTTTCAATAAATAAACATGAAATTTAATCTAAGGCATAAACTGAAAATGAGATGTGTAAAAGACGATAAAAACAGGAGAGTCCATGGATATAGATTTCAGCAAGATTTAAAGATTGCTAGAGTCAAGGTAGTGGGGGAATTGAGCCCCCAAAAATAGGAGGTGGTGGGTCATTTTGTGAGTTTGTGAATTCGGGATTATAGAAGGGTTTGGGGTGATGAAAATGTTTAATATGTGGCAATGAATGTGTGGGTGCATCAGATGGAAAACAAAATCATAGAGGAAGAGGTTAAGGAACTGAGAGGTTGTTGTATGGGAAGGATAGGAAAATTGCCAAGAGTTATGATGGCATTGGATTGAGAAGAGATATAAGTGATATGGAGCAAAAGTCTTTAAATAATCAAAGGCAGCAACCCAGGGATTGAAAGCTGATTGCAACAAGAAAGATGGTAGGAAAATAAATAAATAAATAAATGGCATAATGTTCAAAACTGGGAGGATTTATAAAGAAAGCTAAGAAAATGGAGTAGAAAGAGCAATGAGGACAGGGCAGACAAATAAACTCTTGGAGTAGGAAATGGTAACCCGCTCCAGTATTCTTGCTGGAAAATTCCATGGACAGAGGAGCCCGGCAGCCTACAGTCCATGGCATCGAGCAGAGTCGAACATGACTGAGTGACTGAGCATACAAGCAGGACATACCACATACAGGTATAAGTGGAGTGAAAAAAATAGTAATACCTACTGAAGAGGGTTGCCAGGTTTCCAGAGAAGGAAAGAAGGTGAACCAGGTTTCCAGAAAAGGCAAGAAAGTGAGACAATTGTTAGAGAAGGTGCTGAATATATAGAGCAGTTGGTGAATAATGACATGATTTTCAAATGGTGCCATGGTAGGATTTCCTGAACTGATATCGGGCATTAGAATGCAAGCAATGAAGGATAACCTAAGATCTGGGAGTTTATATGGGAGACACACAAAGATAGAAACAAAAAGCATAATATGTTTCAGTTTGTGGGTCTCAAAGAAGGTAATGGTGGCAAATTTGGAGTGATGGAGAGTTGGAAATGAGTAAGGGTTTGGAATCTCCTCTTAACTCGTTTCGATGAAGACATGAAACATGGAGAAGGGCACTGAAGTCCCCTGTTATGTACCTAGAATTACTGTTTGATTTTCTTGATCAGAGAACCATTTAAGTGCATATATATTTTTGTACGTATGTCAGGGCTTTTACACTGTAACCGATGCATAATACTGATTCTGAAAGAGAATAAAACAAAAGTAAATTTTTGAGTACATAGTATCTCTGCAACATACAGTTAATTGCTTTCACATACTTTCTCTCAGGGGCTTCCCAGGTGGTGCAGTGGTGA
Organism: Bos mutus; assembly: GCF_027580195.1. Classification (NCBI taxonomy): domain Eukaryota; kingdom Metazoa; phylum Chordata; class Mammalia; order Artiodactyla; family Bovidae; genus Bos; species Bos mutus. The sequence goes on from NC_091619.1 coordinate 60,080,299, forward strand.
AGAATCTGCCTGCCAGTACAGGAGATATGAGATATGGGTTCGATCCCTGGGTTGGGAAGATCCCCTGGAGTAGGAAATGGTAACCCACTCCATATTCTTACCTAGAAAATTCCATGGACAGAGATGCCTCATGGGCTACATACAGTTCATGGGATCACAAAGTCAGCCATGACTGAGCAACTGAGCACACACACTTTATCTCAACCAACTTCTTAATACATATGTAAGGAGGGTATTTAGTTTTTTACACACAAGAAAACTGAGTTAGAAAGATCATGTGACTTGTCTAAGATTGTTGCTAATTCATAGCAGAGCTAGAGCTTTTTAATTAGGTCTCTCTGACTTGAAGTCTGGATGAAGTCTTTTATGCTACACCTTAATACCAATCTTACAGGATGCCTTCATATTGAGATGGTATTAATATTTCATTTCTTTGAAAGTAATTGTTCAGCTTTTGAGATAAGATACTGCATATGTTCCTGATATATGTATGAACACTGTATATAACATGTGGTTTTATATTATCCCTTATAATAATTTTCAATAAATTAGTTAGACTTCTACCCACAATATGTGTAATTCCCTATGCATTTATTTTCCAGACTGAAGCCTATTTTTCAGGTTCATTGGTCACCTTAAATTTACAGATGTAGGCAGCAGATTAGATGCAATTGAATAGAGAAATCTGAGGGCCAAAGCATTCACAGCTCAGATTTCCATCAGAAATTGAAAAGAAACTCCGCATAGCAAGAACTGCAGGTCTGGAAGTAATAAGCGATTATAAAACCAAAGGTCCAAATTCCATACCAGCTATGCATTTTTCATTCATATCAAACTGGGCTGTTAAAAATTTGTGTAGTTTATTACATTTTTAAGATTGTCTAAGAAATACCATATATGTTAAATTGGTTGTATGTTTTATTAAAATAATAGATTTTAATAATAACATTCCAAATAGTTATGCAAACAGCTTATTAGAATCACAGAGATTTTTGTATATAAATAATGTGTCTATTTTTATCAAGTGTAATTTATTAAATGTATTATCAATTATTATAAGTCATATTCTAAGCTCTAACAATATAAAGAGTTAGTTATATTTAATACAAGGGATTAAACAGCAAGGTTCTACTCTATAGCACAGGGAACTATGTTTAATGTCCTAGGATAAGCCATAATGGAAAAAATATTAACAAAAATGTATGGGTATTACGGAGTCACTTTGCTGTACAACAGAAATTAAAACAACACTGAAAATCAACTATAATTCAATAAAAGTAAATTTAAAATAGAAGGGATTATTATATTACCCTTAAAAAATAAAATTATCTTAACGCAGTATTAAGATAGTGAATATTTTTGGCTCTACAAACAGAGGCATCCAAAAATATTTGTCAAAGCTTGTTTCCTAGGCTCTCTCATTCTTATAATTGCCAATCAGCCCATTAAGCTGTTGATGAGAAGTGAATAGGGAATTTGAATCACAAAGCATATTCACTTCATAATGAGAATAAATCATTGAAGATTGATATTTACAATATTTCATGGAGCCTATAGTGCATATTTTCTGAAATCTGGATGTCTTTTTAAAATCACAGTATCATAGATTTGATGAAATTTTGTTAAATTACACCGCTAAGTGTATTTTAATCTATCTAGCATGGCAGAGCAATTCATACTAGGTAAAATTCTTTCTCCATATCTTTAAGACAGATCTGTAGAACTCTGAAAAAGGCAGAATGAGCATCAGAAAGCCCTAACATAAGAACTCTCTGATTTGCTACCCAAATACAAATACCCTCTATCCAAAACAGGTCCGTGTGCACATAAATAGCACAAATTTGAGGGCCAAAAAAAGATGAGTTATCAAACATTTGCACACAACTAAGCCCCACAAGGTATTCAATTATCATTAATAGAATATTGAAAGTTAAAATGTTAGTCACTTAGTTGTGTCCATCTGTTTGCAACCCCATGGACTTTACTATCCATGGAATTCTACAGGCAAGAATACTGGGGTGGGTTGCCATTCCCTTCTTCAGGGCATCTTCCTGACCTAGAGACTGAACCTATGTCTAGCACATAATAAAATCTTCAGTTCAGTTCAGTTCAGTTCAGTCGCTCAGTCATGTCCGACTCTTGGTGACCCCATGAATTGCAGCACGCCAGGCCTCCCTGTCCATCACCAACTCCTGGAGTTCTCTCAGACTCACGTCCATCAAGTCAGTGATGCCATCCATCTCATGCTCTGTCATCCCCTTCTCCTCCTGCCCCCAATCCCTCCCAGCATCAGAGTCTTTTCCAATGAGTCAACTCTTGGCATGAGGTGGCCAAAGTATTGGAGTTTCAGCTTTAGCATCAGTCGTAAAATCTTAGATAAGGAAATTCACCAGTAGACCCAGTGGCATAAAAAAAATTTTCTTTAGATTTAACTAACATTAAATCTAAATTAAGCCCACCAGGGCTTCCCTGGTGGCTCAGACAGTAAAGCGTCTGCCTGCAATGTGGGAGACCCAATTCAATCCTTGGGTTGGGAAGATCCCCTGGAGAAGGAAATGGCAACCCACTCCAGTACTCTTGTCTGGAAAATTCCATGGATTGAGGAGCCTGGTAGGCTACAGTCCATGGGGTCGCAAAGAGTCAGACATGACTGAGCAACTTCACTTCACTTCTTCTTCAACTAACATAAAATTATCTTTGTCATATTTGGGTCTGATCAATTTATGTATATTATTGATACTTCACTTAATTATAAAAACCATACTATGAGGTATGTATTACCTGTTCCATAGATGTGGTAACTGAAGCTCTGAGAGCTTGAATGACTTGTTCAAAATTCCCAATACAGAGAGTAAATGACTAGTTAGAATTTGAATCTAAGCTCAGTACACCTTCCACAGCTCCCAGAACTGCATGCCATTGGCTGAAAGATGACATATTTCAGACTCATGAGCCAAGACAGTCTCAGAAGTCCCTGCTCATCTAGTTCAGGTCATGAAAAGATAACTTTAGAATTTGAATTTAGAATCTGAAAAACAAAACACACACACACAGAGTGTGTCCATCTGGATTCCCTCAGAGACTCCTCATGTTCATTTTAATCTAATCAACTTTGTACCCTTGCTATGCTGAGGGGTAGAATTGCTGTGTCATTTGGTAAAATCTGCCTGCAATCCGGGAGACCTGGGTTCGATCCCATGGTTTTAAAGATCCCCTGGAGAAGGAAATGGCAACCCACACCAGTATTCTTGCTTGGAAAATTCCATGGACAGAGGAGCCTGGTGGGCTATAATCCTTGGGGTCACAAAGAGTTGGACACAAATGAGTGACTAACAATTTCACTGTGATAAACTGCTATTTCTACATTGCAATTGGAAAGCGACAACATCAGAAATGAGGACTAATTGTGGAATAGCTTATAATGGTAGTTATAAAATAATAAATTACACTAGGAAAGCAAAATAATGTGTCAAACAGAAAAAAAAAAATCTAGTTTTGCATAAAATCTCTAGCACCTTTTTAGTGGCAAACCAAATCTTATTAATATCTTATATTTAGTGAATTCTGACCTGTGTGATATTCTTTACTTATAAATCTCACTTAATCCTCATGGCAATGGGATTGATTATTATCATTATTTTTGTTTTTTACAGATGACAAAAGGAAGAAAGAGAGACATTAAATAATTTGCCTAAGATGTCCAACATTTCTAACCCTCAAGGTCTTTTAAACCTCAAGGTCCATTTTCTTACCCATTACATTATCCTCCCTCCTGACCCTTGTGAATTGCCATAATGTAATTTTAGGATGGTAAAGCAGTGACATTGTGAAACCCTCAATGAATTGAGGGTGAAGGATGTAGGAATTCTCATAAATAGCTATCTACGATTGCTCAAAATTCTCAAACAGCATGGTATACACAATGAAAGCAAATCGTGTGTTGGCAGAAGTTAGTCCATAAAAGGAAAGAATATTATGGAAAATAAAGATATTCATGTGGGGAAATGAGTTTTAAAAAATAGCTTATGAAATGATTTTTCAATTCCTTAAGTTTTAAAGTGAAGATTTAAGTAAGAGTTATAGCATCCAATGTTCTGACATTTTGAAGAACAGAATTAGTTTTTTAAATTCCTGTGGAAGACATGAAAGATCATGGTAGATTAATATTTTTAATAACACTGGAATGATCTCACTAAGAAATTGAAAGACTCTGCACAAGAAAATTTTTAACACCAAACACTTGGGAAAATTCTCGCACTCTCCTTTCTTCAGTACGAATGGTGAACTTCATCATCAAAACATCTGTATATAAGTGAACAAGGAGGAAAACACTTTCATGTCTGTAGGCCAAAATTAGCAAAACGCTACAATCACTTGTAGGTAATATGCTTTTGGATGTAACTGTGGGAAAACGACAGAGACGGAGGAAAGAGACAGATGCGTGAGAAGAATGGTTTATCTATGCAAAGATCCCTTGAAGACACACAATGATTGCTAAGATATCTGCAAATCTCCAACGTTTACACATAAATTTCAGTACAAAGAAACACACTTTCAAAATTAATGAACCTGTAATTTTTTAAATGAAGTCTTGATAGGTAATTCAAAATAACCCAAAATGTTAAGGATCAAATGTTGGTGATATAATAATCTTATAATTAGATTAATAACAAAGGCTAGTAATTTTGACAACCAAAGGAGAAAAAAATACCATTAGTAGGAAATCTGATAATATTTAACCAAGATCAAGTCTTCATCAAGAACTAGTTATGAGCCATATGTTATTGCTTTTTTTCCCCTCCTATCTCGTTTGTTACAACAGAAATGAATACTTATCTCCAAATATGTTTATCTGAACTTTCAACAATTGAAAAATTTCAGGAGCCACCACAAGGTAATGACATAAATGTGGTTCCTGAAAAATTCACACCCACCTAAAGAGAAGAGATCTACTAAAGAAAAGCTACAGACTTTTCCCATCATTCTGCCCCACTCCCACATTCTTTGCTCCAGGGATCACTCACCTAACAGCTCTTCTCTAGCTTTTAGTCCATCCTACTGGAATCATTTCAAATAATTCAGGTATTTATAGCAGCATCCATGTCACACTGCTGCTATAGGTTTGAATGATTTTTTTTTAATTCCCATTTATGCCAAATAATGAAGAATCTGCTTGCAATGCAGGAGACCTTGGTTAGATCCCTGGATTGGGAAGATCTCCTGGAGAAGGGAATGTCTACCCACTCTGTATTCTTGCCTGAAGAATTCCATGGACAGAGAATCCTAGCAGGCTACAATCCACAAAGAGTCAGACACGACTGAAGCGACTTAGGTGGCAGGCAGGAAGCAGTAGATTTCCCATAAGTTGGAAAAAGGCCTTTTTATGTTCAACTTGTTATTTTTAATTGAAATTGGGAACATATGTTCAGAATAAATATGATAATTTTTATTCACTTTTCCCCAAGTAGTTAGAGATAGTACCTGGAATTAAAATAAATTATCCCTCATCCTATGTAGAGGTCAGTCTATTTGGCACAAGTGTTAGTCACTCAGTCATGTTCAACTTTGAAATTCCATGGACTGTAGCTTGCTAGGCTCCTCGGTCCATAGAATTCTCCAGGCAAGAATACTGGGGTGGATTGCTATGCCCTCCTCCAGGGGGTCTTCCCAATCCAGGGACTGAACTTGTGTCTCTTATGTCTCCTATACTGGCAGGCAGGTTCTTTACCACAAGCACCACCTGCGAAGCCCGGGAAATCTACTACTTTCTTGTACCACCTCCTACCTACAGCAAAACTGCAGCTTCTAAGTGAGGAGACGGCAAAAGCAAGAGGCAGGCTCTGAACTGCGCTAATTTATCTCAACTTACTTTGTACTGACATGCAGAACGGAGAATGGGCAGAAGGCCAAGAAGGAGGCAGCTAAACCCCTCAGAAGAGCTGAAAAGGAGAATCTAGCTGAAGAGCAGAACCCACATCAGTCCTCCCAGCTCAGTCCACTGGGCTTGCTAACCACAGTATGTTCTTAATTTTTCTTTCCCCAGAGCAGAACTGAAAGGGGGAAGGGAAAAATAGAGAAGAACATCAGACATTTCAGCTCCAGTTGTTTTTCTGTCAAGGAATTTAGGTATGGTTCTAAATGGAAATCCAATCCACAGCATCTTTAGCTGCTGCTGCTGCAAAAGAAAATCTCATCTCCACAGGCTCCTGCCCTATACACATCAGTGTCATTATTTTATGAAGACATCGCTCCAGATTCTGTAAGAGAGCTGGAGGTGATTGATAATAATTAATATATCTCTTCAATTACAGCCTCTGACAATATTGCTGATAGACATGTCATGGGTAACATTACATAACAAAAGATCTGCTGAAAGTATTTTGTTATATGACTATTCCATCACTTATATTTCTTGTATCTGCTATTCTCATTTCTCCTACCAGGATTGATGTAACTGCTTCCAGTGTCATTTTTAATGGACCAGTTGTACCTTTAGAACCAAACTGTCATGGACCAGTGCTAGAATCATGTTCAGCACTTCATATTTAGATTTTCAAGAGAAGATGTATTTGACTCAAGTACAAACATCACCCAATATGGAATATAGATGCTATACTTTCTTTAGTGAGGCCTGGGATTAAGGGAGTCTAAATTATAAACCCATATTTTTTTTTTTTTTATGAGAGAAAGTCAACTCTATTCTTTTTGGAAATTTAGCTCCTAACATACGTTTGGTTCTCAAGTAGAAACACAGGCATCATTGTATATTTCCTACACTAATCCAATTATAATGATTTCTATATTCAACGATGAGCCACAACTGTTTTTAACCATGCCTTATTCCCCATGGTACAACTCACACAATGCCATGGCATATATGCTAAAGAACAGCACAAATGTATCTGTGTACACTAACGGAATACCTGACAATGCAAGCAATTCATTCTCAAAACTCAAATCACTCTTTGAAAGGGCAGAAGCCACAGATTTGAAACCAAAAGAGTCTGTCACATTCTTTCTTTTTTGAATTTTTATTTTATATTGTAGTATAGTTGATGAACAATGTTGTATTTGTTTCAGGTGTATAGAGTCACATTACCATTTTGTTTGGCTTTATCTACCAAAAACTGGATAATTCTAATAAAAAGTATTCACCTTAGGGCCTAAAATTATACTCTTAAAATTAACAGGATAATTACCCACTTTGTATTTGTTTTACTCCAAAGACACAACCTTTGTCTTCCAATTCCCACAAAGAAATGCTAAGAATTTGATAGAGAAAAAATGTATCAGGTTGAAAGCTCCCTACATTCCCATGGGTCCCAGCATCTAAAAGCCAGATTGAGAACCAGGGGTCTGGTTCTGCAAAAGCCATTTAATGCCTCTTTTCATTGGTGATTCATATACACTTACATAAGAGTGCTATTAGACATGAAGTTTTAACCTGAGGTTGATATAAATCTGTAGAATTAGTTTAGTATGTTCAATTAAATATTTGGAAAGGGCTAATGAGATTATAGTGTAAATTAGGGTGAAATTTTTGTTGTGCATGCTCATCTGGAAGATTTTGTTTCTTAAATTTTCAATATTCTTCAAAGAGAAATATTGAAAGAGATCCTAAAAGTTTGGGGGGCAGATATTATGAAGTATCACAAATTAGATGGCTGACACAAAAGAAATGTAATGTCTCACAGTTGTGGGACAGTAAGTTCAAAACCAAGTTGTCACAGTATTGGTTCCTTCCTAGAGCTGCAGAGGGAAATCCATCCCATGTCTCTTTTCTAGCTTCTGATGGTCTCAGATATTCCTTGGCTTGTAGATGATGTATTTTCTGTGTCTTCACACTGTCCTTCCTCTGTACCTATATGCCTTGGTGTTGAAATTTCACTCTTTTGTATACAGACCAATCATATTGGATTAGTGGGCTTCCCAGGTGGCGCTAGTGGTAAAGAACCTCCCTACCAATGTAGGAGATGTAAGAGACTAGGGTTTGATCCCTGGGTCAGGAAGATTCCTTCCTGGAATCTTCCAAGGGGGCATGGCAACCCACTCCAGTATTCTTGTCTGGAGAAACCTGTGGACAGAGGAGCCTGTCAGGCTATGGTCTACAGGGTCACAAAGAGTCGAACACGACTGAAGTGACTTGACAGACACATACAGACACATTGGATAAGGACTCACCCTAATCATTTCATGTTAACTTGATCAACTGCAAAAACCCTATTTCCAAATAAGGTCACATTTAGAGGTACTAGGGCTTAGAAATTCAACCTCCATGGGGAGGCACAATTCAACACACAACAGGGATTAAGCTATTTTCAAAATTATTAATAATCTATTCAGTGTAGAAAAATGTTTTCTAAAGAATTATTTTGCCACTATACAACATCACTCACCTTTAATAGACAGTGTAGGGGCAGACCAGTGATTCTCAACTGGTTGAGGCTTGGGAAGAGTGGGTGAGCAGATCAGGGAAGAGTTCTTGAAGCAGAAAATCATGGAGGGATGACTGATATCTAGAAATGAGTATCAGAATCAAAGTCAAGTGTGTTTTTAAAATTGTATGCAATATTAGAATTTTATATTTGAAATATAAAAAATAACTTTCTAATATTAAAGATAGAAATTAAACCTCATTAAAGTATTGTTGGCTGGTGGGAATAAATGAAAGATATTTCTAATCTTCCCTCATCTATGCCCTTCCTCCAGAGATATTAAACTATGGTCTGGGAGTAGGTGTAGGGTAGGAATCAACATGACTGTGCCTATCAGAGAGAGTAGGGCATTTCAACACTGAAACACTCTTCAGTTCAGTTCAGTCCCTCAGTCATGTCCAACTCTTTGCGACCCCATGAATCACAGCACTCCAGGCCTCCCTGTCCATTACCATCTCCTGGAGTTCACTCAAACTCATGTCCATCGAGTCAGTGATGCCATCCAGCCATCTCATCCTCTGTCGTCCCCTTTTCCTCCTGCCCTCAATCCCTCCCAGCATCAGAGTCTTTTCCAACGAGTCAACTCTTTGCATGAGGTGGCCAAAGTATTGGAGTTTCAGCTTTAGCATCATTCCTTCCAAAGGAAGGACTGATCTTTGGAAGGACTGGTTGGATCTGGTTAGATCCAACTGGTTAGAATGGACTGGTTGGATCTCCTTGCAATCCAAGGGACTCTCAAGAGTCTTCTCCAACAACACAGTTCAAAGCATCAATTCTTCAGCTCTCAGCTTTCTTCACAGTCCAACTCTCACATCCATACATGACCACTGGAAAAACCATAGCCCTGACTAGATGGACCTTTGTTGGCAAAGTAGTGTCTCTGCTTTTCAATATGCTATCTAGGTTGGTCATAACTTTCCTTCCAAGGAGTAAGCGTCTTTTAATTTCATGACTGCATAAATTGATATTCTATACAGAGGCAAAGAGAATAGATTATTTGTCTCTTTATTACTTATATCTCTATTATTTTAGTCATTTTTGTTTAAAAATGACTAAGTCCTCATGATTGTTCCCTGATGGGCAGCATAAGGCAATCAAGAAAATTCAATCTGATCCCATTTAAGTCATTTCATCTGTCTAGGAACTTCAATTTTGAAGGTGTCTTCCTTCCTCTCCCCCTCTTTTTCACTCTGATAATGTCTGAATATATTTGTTGGTCAAAGACAATCCAAGTTTACATGATCTCAAGGTCCTATAGGCGAAGGAGACCGAAGATTCTCTAGTGTCCCCTGGATCCTTATGTTCTGACTAGCTGCTAACTCTGCTATTTTTATTGCTGATGACTGAGGCACACTCCGGCACTTTGGAGGGTTGTAGGTGTGTAGGCAACACTCCTACACACCATCACAGAAGCTCTGCCACACATTGGGAATATCCACAACTACAGTGTTTCCTGGAGTGGGAGTTGGTGACCTCTGGTCTGAAAGCCAACTTTAACCTATTATTTTATTTTGTTAATAAAGTTTTATTGAATAGCACAGCCAACCAATTCAGCTCTACATTGTCTATCACTGGTTTGGTGGTACAAAAAGAGAGTTGAATAATGTTAACAGAAACCACATGACCTCAAAGCCTAAAACGTTTACTTTCTGAGCTTTTTTTTTTTTTCACTTTCTGAGTTTTAGGAAGGAAAGTTTGCTGCTCTTTGATCTTAAGGTTAGCGGTCTTTACTTGTACGCCCAAGGACGTTTTTCTAGTATGCACACGCACATACACACTCAAACATACATACACATATACCCAACTACACGATCATAGTCTTGTTCATGGACTCCTTAATAATATCTAGGTATTTCTTTGACACTCTTTCCTGGAATTTCCACTCCAAAAAAAGGACAAAAGACACAAAGCGTAATTCTTTGCTTTACCGTAGTCTCACTCTTCTATAATTCACAAGCACAGATGTAGACCTTCTGTTTCTTTATTATATCCTGTTCTTTTATTCACTCCAGTCATACTTAAAAAAAAAAACAACAACAAACCCTCTACTCTCTAGTAATCCATGTCATCCATGTCTCCATGTCTGGCTCTTATAAATAAGGACCAAAATAATTTGGAAAATGCTTTTCTCCTTTGAGATTGTCTGGATATCACCTTGTGTTCAAAAGAGCTGACTTTGAGATTCAAAGCACATCAGTGACCTTTGTGTTCCAGGAAGAACCCATTCTCTAATGTCCTAAGGCAATAAGCTTTACCTCTCTGCGTTGGAAGTGGAATACTGAAAGGAAGCATGATTTGAGGCTGACAAATACATTGGTTTAATATCACAAAAGTATTATCACTATTATACTGATGTGCATGATGATGACTTACTCCTGACCCATTAGTCCTTTAAGAGTGATCTCATATTTACAGTGTGTATGCCACTCTTAAGTTTCTGGCATCAGAATATAAGCATGTTCATAAATCTGACTATATCAGAAAATAGGAACTATAGCATTCTCCTACATCAGGACAGCCTTCACTCCAAGTATTATCCCAGTTTGGCCCAACTCCAAACCCAAACTGGAAAAACTATTTCAAAAATTGTCTTGTAAAGCTCTTTACATTTTCTTGTTAGGCAATTGTAGCCAGGCTTCTCCTCTATACGTATCTCAATAATAACAGGAGTAGTGCCGCTGCTCTAAACCTCTGTGAAGGTACATGGAGCGTTGTTTCATACTTAGAAATTTTAACCTATACATAAAAAGTAGTGTAAACCCTCCCTTAAAAGTTGGGAAGTCAGCCAACCTACCAAAGGAGAGAAAATATTTGCAAATCATATATCTGATAAGGGGTGACTATTCAAAATATGTAAAGAACTCACGCAGTTCAACAGCGTAAAGTCCAACTAAAAAATGGGCAAAAGATCTGAAAAGATATTTTTTTTTCCCAAAGAAGACATACAGACAGCCAACAGGCACATGAAAAGATGTTTAATGTTACTAGTCATTGAAGAACTGCAAATCAAACATGTCTTGCTGCTGCTAAGTCGCTTCAGTTGTGTCCGACTCTGTGAGACCCCATAGACGGCAGCCTACCAGGCTCCCCCATCCCTGGGATTCTCCAGGCAAGAACACTGGGGTGGGTTGCCATTTCCTTCTCCAATGCATGAACGTGAAAAGTGAAAGTGAAGTCGCTCAGTTGTGTCAGACTCTTAGCGACCCCATGGACTGCAGCCTACCAGGCTCCTCCATCCGTGGGATTTTCCAGGCAAGAGTACTGGAGTGGGGTGCCATTGCCTTCTCCAAAATATGTCTTAGAATGGCTTTTTATCAGAAAACAGGAAATAGCAAGCTTCATCAAAGATTTGGAGGAAAGGGAACCCTCTGCTGTTGGTGAGACTGAAAATCGATGCAGCCACTGTGGAAACAGTATGGAGGTTCCTTTAAAAAATTAGAACTAGAACTACCATGTGGCTCAGCAATTCCACTTCTGGATAGTTATCCAAAGGAAATGAAAACACTAACTCAAAATGTATATGCACCCCCATATTCATTGAGGCATTAATTATAATAGCCAAGACATGAAAGCAACCTAAGTGTCCATAGTGCCCATGTATGGATGAATGGACAAAGAATATATACATACACACATATATATACACATATATATACACACACACATATATATTTGAATATTATTCCACTATAATAAAGAAGGAAATCTTGTCATTTGAGACAATATGGACAGAACTAGATGGCATTATCCTAAATGAAATGTCAAGTAGAAGAAGATAAATACTGTATGATCACACTTTTATGTGAAATCCAAAACAAACAAACCCAAACTCAAAGACACAGAGAATAGATTGGTGGTTGTTAGAGGCAGGGATGCAGGGTGAGCAAAATGGGTGAAAGTGGTTAAAATGTATCATCTCCCAGCTGTAAAATGAATAAGTTCTAGGAATGTAATGCACAGGATGGTGATTATGGCTTATAATATTGTATTGTATATTGAAAGTTGCTAAGAGGATAAATCTTAAAAGTTCTCAGCACAAGGAAAAAAAGTTGTAATTTGTAAGGTCATGGATATTCATCAGACTTACTGTGGTGATCATCATGAAATATATACAGATACCAAGTCATTATGGTGTACTTCAAAACTAATATAATGTTATATGTCATTTATATCACAATTAAAAATAGAAAACATTGGGATAACAGGTTAGAAATATGTATTTATGTGTATATATTTATGTATAATACTTCACAAAATAATGATAGCTTCCACTTATTGGCTGCCTAGAATGTTGTTAGGTTCTCTGAATCCATGTATTATTTCATTTATGCTCATTATCTTATGAAGTAGATATTATTAATTCCATGTAACAAATAAGGAAACTGAGGCCAACTCACCTTAGAGGGTGCCAGTAGTCACAGGGTAAATGAGAAACAGAGCCAAAGTTGAGTCCAAGTTTATTTGATGCTAAAGTATAATCCTTGGGAATACTTAGTACAAGCTGCTGACATTTGATAAGATGTGATGAAACAGATATTTTGGGGGAAAGGACTCTGGAGAGGTAAATCGATGGAGGAGAAAGGAAGGATGTCTCTTGTAGAGCATCCATGGCTCTAGACATTCTTAGCAAATAGAAGGGCATTACAAAGCATAGGACAGGGGACATCTTGGGAAATGGAATGCCTCAGACTGGGTCTACCCTCAAGATTTTCATTTCTTATTACTTTTCTAAATTGACATCTATTTCATGCACAAGGATTTGCTAAGCTAATTAGACAAGTGACTAACATAGATCCATGATCATATTCAGCAGATGGAAATCTCTTCTCCCTAAGCACTATCTATCCTTCTCTGATGCATTCAAATAGAGCAGTGGTATACTGGTAAATTATCAGGCAACTCTCCAGAAAAAACAAAAGCAAACAAACAAAACCCCTGATCTGTAGTCTTTGCTATTTTCCATGTTAAAAGTAATTTCCCTCATGATCAGTTTTCATGAACAGGTCAACACTCAGTGCAGAATTTGAAAGAGATGTACATGACTGGACCTTGAGAGATGGCATGAGCCAATCCAGCATATCATGGACCTAAATGAAATTCTAAAGTCATAGTTTTCTAACATTTAAAAGCATTATTTTTCATTTCTATTTTTTCCCTAAAGGAATATAGACTCCATGCAATCAGGAATCTTTTCTGGTTTGTTTGCCCTTCAATCATCAGAACCTAGAACACTGGCTGACATAGACGTTCAATGAATATAAATGAAAGACAGCACAGCTATGAAAGTGAAAGAAGGAAGAAAGCTAAATGAAATCTAAAAAAAGAGAAATCTCTGGCAAACACTTTAATATAAAAAATGCAAATATATGTTCTAGTATGGATTTATTTTATAGGTTTGAATTTGTAATATTTACTCAGATAGTCAATTGATAAGAAAATAAGGTTATTGGACTGCACATGAAACTTTGAAACCAGTAGCCACAACTGATAGTTGTAATCAGATTTCAGCATGAGTATTTAATTTATTTCTGCATTTATTTTGGTTGCTAGCTAGAAAAATATCCTGATTTACACAGATGACTACTGTATTTTTTTAAACACTCAGTTTATAATCTCATAAGTCTCCAGCAAACTCAGAATCTTCAAAGAGGAGTAGTATATATATATATAGATAGATAGATAGATAGATGTATATACATACATCTATATATATATTTGCAATTTGAATAACTAGCACTATCTCAGAATTGTATTTGATGAATGATTTTCTCAATAAGTTTACATTTTTATTGATATATAATATGTATGCATATATAGAAGATATATGTATCTTGTAATATTACTAGACATTCAAAAATGTCATTAAAGAATTCATATATCTCAAGGGCCATCTCTACAAGATATTCACTTGGAGTTTTATAAGAATCAAATTTATTTTATTTTTCATATTGAATCCAAATTTGGTTTCAATTTTATTGCTAACTTTATAGGTAGTTGTAAATGAGATTAACATGACAGGATAGCATTTTCATATTGAGTTCCTTCAGCTTATTAAAAATGTCATCAGGAGATATCAGCAAGCACAACTGTGTTTTAGGAGAGGCTTTGTTAATGGTCCTATTATCAGAAAGGAAAAATAAAAGCTTTCTTTTCTCATTTGAAAGATTTGTATCAGCACTCAGCTTTAACAGAATCAAACGACTTCAGTTGAGAAAGAATCTTTGGAACCCATCATGTTATACAAAAATAATGCTAAAAATTCTGCACTATAAAGAATATACCTTAAAAATGTGTCAATTTCTATCACAAAACCAAACACTGGAAAGATGCTCATTAATAGGTGTAACAGCAAGTCATTGTCTACACGACATACACAATTATTTGAATTCATTTTGATAACTTCTTTTACACAAATAAAAACCCAATATGGTTTTTCTTGCCGTTACTTTCTTAATACAAATTGAAATATCAATATATATTTTAATTAATTTATGTTTTTAATTGAAGGATGATTGCTATACAGAATTGTGTTGGTTTCTACCAAACATCAACATGAATAGATAGGTATATATATGTCCCCTCCCTCTTGAACCTCCCTCCCATCTCCCACCCCATGACACCCTTCTACACTTTTACAGAGCCCCAGTTTGAGTTCCCTGAGTCATACAGCAAATTCCCATTGGCTATTTATCTTACATTTGGTGATATAAGTTTCCATGGAGAGTGAAACATCAATATATTTCTGACAACTGATTTGGAGGCATATTTAAAATTAGCATAAAACACTTTTCCCTGTTGTATGTGTTTTTAAGTGTTTTACTCAGTATTATATATCCTTTGTATTTTTTGTATGGTCCTATCTTATCAATAAATTTGTGTAATGCACTGTATTCATATCTTGAAACAGTTGAATTGCAATGATTTCACGTAATTCACTTTTTGAAATAAAAATTCTTTATGAGCGGCTTCTTAGTGTCATTTTCACACTGTATTTTAAAGTAATGGCAATAAGTGTATGTTCATTGTTTGCTTATCTGCCACGACTGCTGCAAAATCAATAGTATAGTGTTGAATGAGTATTTTCCTGATATCTTGTGCTTTTTTCCTTACTTACAATGTGGTAACTTCAAATTGTGCTATAAATACTTTTTATTGACATTTACATTTTAATATACTTTTTCAAGAACATGAACTGGTGATTCAGATTGTACTAAAAGATGCTGGGAGACTTATTTTTGCAGTCAATCTTTTATTTCAGAACTTCAGAGCTTGTCAGAATTCACAGCACAAAGAACACTACAAATTTTAATTTCACGAACACAATGAGGACTTTGTGTAGAAGGCACTCACTATATTTGGGGCTGGTATAACTTGACTTTCTCATCTGATCCTGATCATTTTTAGGGTATTAACCATGAAATTGTATTTTCTTGTGAAACTTCCTGTTTTTAATTAGAGATGGATTTCTAGTTTGAACAGCATTTATTTCACCTCAATTTTAACAATTACACTTATGTGTATATTTAATTTAGGCAAGTAACATCTGACATACAATATGGTCATGATGCAGTGTGTAGTGATCACCTGGTATTGCACAATTGTCTAATAAGCCGTGATAAAAGCGTGAGCTGAGCAGATGTGCCTGAGCTTTGCCTGGCATTTAATGGAACACAGGACACATGTGCTGAACTAGTGAACTCACTTGTATGATTTACATAAGCAGATGTATACAGGCTTCAATTGAAAGAAAGACCAAAGAAAAGGCCCTTCCTTCCTAATCAATTATATGTCTGAAGAAAGGTCAAATGTATGCATAAATAAACAAAAGGAATGGCAACCTGAAATCTGCATGAAAACAAACTCAGTGCAATACAGTTTGCTTGATAATCTCCACAGTGCAAAAACATGACAGGTAACACATTTCTGTGTTTGTTGTTTTGTTTTGAGCTTTTGCTTTGGTTTTGGTTACAACTTTTCAAATAATGGAATAGAATTTGTAGTTGGGTTAAATGTGAAACTTTATAGAAACATCTTGCAGAAACCTGAGGCTTCATAGAAAGCAGTTTGATAATGCTGATAGATCTCAGAAATGCCTAGCCCAGATTCAAACATCATCAAGCTGTTAGGCTTGCCACTTCCTAAAGGAAATTACATGCTGAGAAGAGGAGTAAAGGGAATGGAAAGGAAAGGATAGAAAAGAGGATGAGAGAAAGGAAAGGTGGGAGAGAAGAAGAGGAGACAGAAGGAAGCAAGGGAGGGAAGGGGAGCAAGAAAAGAGAGAGAGAAGGAGAACGGAGTGAAGGAAGAGGAAGAATGAGTTTTGATCTGATACCTTGTGATCAGTTGTATTCACACACTCCTAAATCTCTACTTCCACTGCCTCTTAAGTCCCCTTCCTCTCACACTATCCAGTTTCTCCCAGTCCTGTTACTTGTCAAAGCCCCCACTTTGTGATCTCTCCCCTCCTCCTCTGCTTCCCAGAGCTCCTAGCCTCTTCCTGAGGCACAGCTTGTCTTTACCCACAGATAGCCCAACAGAAGAAACCATGGCAAGTGTGTTCTTTGGTAGACTAGTAAAGAACTAATAATTCATATGAAGTTTCAGTTAATCATGCCAGTAATATGCATAATATGAATCTATGTCTATAGGAAACATTAATTAAATGCTTCTTGAGCTCCTACTTTCAGGAGTATTAAAAAAGATTTTAATGACCATTTATTGGGCACTTACTACATGCCAGACATTGTGTTAAGTGAACTGCATACATAATCTCTTTTATTTTTTACAACACTAGGAGATAGAAAACATAATCCTTTTTTATCATGCGGGAAAATTTTGGCTTAAAAATGTTTAACAGCCTAAGGTCAAATGGTAAGTAAAGGCATAGGGAGAGATTTCAAACTATGTCTGTATGATTCCAAAATCTATGTTAATAACCCTTAAATTCAATACCTCTTCCTTCAAACTTACTCACATAATCTCAAATTCAATATATTTCTGACCAATTAATTGTCTAGTAGTTACATTTTTTTACCCGATTTATCCATTGTTAACAGGCTATATTTTTTTTTTCAAAAAGGTGCTTTTCTGAATCATTATTTTAATTTCATTTACCTGCCCAATGTAGTAGAAAGGACATCGTGACATAACCTTTTATAAAGGCTGACAGATTTCAAACTTTATACTTAAAACCCAGAATTTTTAAATCCTGCAATTATAATAGTCTCAATTGGAGAAGGCAATGGCAACCCACTCCAGTGTTCTTGCCTGGAGAATCCCAGGGATGGGGGAGCCTGGTGGGCTTCCGTCTATGGGGTCGCACAGAGTCGGACACGACTGAGGTGACTTAGCAGCAGCAGCAGCAAACCAATAAGAAAATTTATCTGTGTCTGTGCTTCACCAGAAAAAAAATCTGAACTTTTTTCATTTTGAATAGTCAAGTGAAGCTTTTGCCAAGTAATACTGGGAAAGCAAAGCAATCATAGATTAGTTAAATCTCTTTGTCTCTCCGTGGGAACATGGAAATGGACACACATCCACAGGAATGTGGCTGCCTTCATGGCTACATACATGCATATGCACACGCACATGCACACCCTTTGCACTCTGCTTCTCATTCCCTCATTCAGCTTTCTTTGCCATAAGATTCTCTCCCTCCTGTCTCTTTAATCTGGGAAGAGCTTTCTAAATGACCTCCACACAGTGGAACACTGCCAAGGTTATCCAATTGATTCAAATACTCCCCATTATCTCCATATAACCAGCAGTCAGGGATGCTGTGAGTTTCTTTTACCTTCTCAAACATCCTGCACACAATCATTTGTAAGTATTTTCCATAGAACTTCCTGTTCGGTAGAGATTAACCTCTTGAAATTGATCAGCAGTCAGTCCTTAGTGCTGCTGTTATTAACTGTGCCTCTCATTTAGTTCAAATCATAGTATGATGGTATTTTGAAAACAGGAGAAAATTCTGTCCCACACCCTCATTTCACGGATGAAGAAACCATGGCTTATTTTAGCCTAGAGAGGTAAGATGCTAGGAATGATCAAGACTGCACAATGGAAATGGAATTAGAATAGAGTACTACTGGCAGAGATAATATTCCCAAAAGTCCACTCTTCACATTGCGGTATCTGAGGCATATTGTCCATAAGCTGAAATGTCATCTTTTTCATTAATACATGTGCTTATAATCTGACTCTCATGTATTAGCTATAATTTCATCAGACAACCAACTTGAGCAAATGAATTCTGTGTCTCATTTTGTAAAATGATTTTATCCCTCCTTTATTATTCTATGATGGATATTCTTTCACATTCATATAACTTTGGCATGATACACTCATGCTGTTTTATGAAAAAAAATCCATACTTTGGAAGAGACTATTCTACAATCTTGATATAACCAGTGTCACCTGGTTAATGAATGAGTTAATAAAATATACAAAATGATCGCTTCTCTTCTCTACTTTGTGTATATCAAAGTTGAGGCTGCTACAAGTATTTAGAGTACAATAATTATGATTGTGTCCTCTTGTCAAAATATATTGAAAGCTTAACAAATACTGATGTGCAAATCTCAGTGGGTCTGAGTTGGAAGCTTTTTTGACCAAAAAAAAAAAAAAAAAACCCACTCACTAAAGTAGACTTCTCATAAAATCCTTAGGGTTCCTTAGTCTCCACTGAGAGAAAACATCTATAATAACATTTTTCTTTCTATTTCTGGCATATATGATTAGGATCATAGCTAGACTATGAGTTATTAACTTAAATTCTATTCTCTCCTAATCCTCATTGTTAAAATTTGTGTGGCAATCAACAGTCCAAACACTGCCTTGTGGTCTTTAATCTTTCAGAAGAGTACTATATTTTCATACTAGGGCAAATATTTTTCTGGCTTATAACCTAAATTTTTATGGCCTATGTTTTATGTCTGCATGCTGTCGCTCAGTCATGTCTGACTCTTTGCAATCCCATGGTCTATAGCCTGCCAGTCTCCTCTCTCTATGGGATTTTCCAGGCAAAAAAACCTGGAGTAGGTTGCCATTTCTTACTCCAATGTTTTATACCATGGACAAATTTTTTCCTTCTATCTTTTAATATTGCTTTTGTTAAATCTAACAGAGGATAATGTTTTTATTTATCATTAGTCTACTTTTAAGTAGAAATATTCTCTCTCTCTGTCTCACACACACACAAATACACACAGTTCTCCAGACTCAACCTGTGATCTGTTCTCTCTATAAGATAAGCACCATGCTTGCTACCAGGAAATAGTCACACTCTTTTGCAACCTAGCATTACTCCCTGACCTGAATTCCCGGGTGGCTCTGTGGTAAAGAATCCACCTGGCCAATGCAGGTGATGTGGTTCCATCCCTGGGTAGGGAAGTTTCCCTGCAGAAGGAAATGGCAACCAACTCTAGTATTCTTGCCTGGAAAATCCAATGGACAGAGGAGCCTGGCAGGCTACAGTCCATGGAGCTACAAAGAGTTGGACACAACTGAGCACCCACGTGCATTGTGCTATGCTTAGTCGCTCAGTCATGTCTGACTTTTTGCAACACCAAGGACTGTAGCCCGCCAGGCTCCTCTGTCCTTGGGGATTCTCCAGGTAAGAATACTGGAGTGGGTTTTCATGCCCTCCTCCAGCTATCTTCCCAACCCAGAGATCGAACCCAGGCCTCCCGCATTGCAGGCGGATTCTTTACCTTCTGAGCCACCAGGGAAGCCCAAATCTCAAGGTTATCTTTTGCAGTTTGGCTGTAATTCCTGTTTAAGACTGCCTGAGAAGTTTTCCAGAAGTATACAGGACTTCAAATCTCACGTTTCTAAGCCACACAGATAAATTCACCCCCAATTCTGCCCTTAGCATCATCCAAAGGGATTATGTGGAAAATCATGTCCTGTTCCAGTCTCCCCTTCAACTGAGGGAAATTTTGAGGTCGACAAGCCCTATCTTTGCCTAAACAAACAATATTCTGACTCTTCTACTGCTCTCACATGTCTGTATCCCTTTCAGAGATACAAGTAAGTCTTCTCTGCTTCAGATCTTTCACTCTCTCTTATATCCCCCCTCCTATGAAGCATTGATTCCTAAAGAACCTAAGCAAGTCCCAGCTTCAGTCTCTTTCCTGCCCAACCTATCATTTACTCTAGCCTCTGACTGTCCACCTTAAGAACTCTTTCTTACAAGCAGTGGATACTTCTTTTACATCATAGCCTAAGTCCTATCCACCAAAGGTTCAAAACAAATTCCTATGTTCAGACCTGCTGAAATATGGACTCTAGGACTGTTAATTCATAATTCTCCTGTGTTGGATTTCCCTGCTTTATTGATCCTATGACTTCTTTTTAAAAAGTTTATCCTATCACTGTACCTAAACATCCTTTAATATATTTCTAAGAAAGAATACAAAGAAAAACAATTTGTTTCTGAGAATTTCCAGGTCTGAAAAGTCTTTATTTCAACCCTCATGTTTGATTGTTAGCTTGTTTCCCTTTATATAGGATGGACCCTTTTTTTCCTTTGGTATATGAAAATAATTGTTACATTGTTTTCTAACTCAATGTGCTGCTAATAAGCAATCAAATAATATTTTCCCCTAATCTTTTATATGTAACTAGTTGCTGATGGTTTACCTTTCTGTTTCTCCGTTTGAGCTTCTAGGTCCCTTTTCCATCTCTGGATGTGATAGAGGCTGCTAGTTTCTCACCAATATACAGTCGTCCTTTCTTCCTTTTGTAATAGAATCTCTCAGATTGAACAAAACACATGGCAGTCCAAACTAAAGACTATAATTTCCAGCTTCCTTTGGAGCTGGGGTGACTATCTTTGGGCCAACTGAATGGGAGTAGAAATTAAGTATAGCTTCTGGAATGGACCGTGAATAGAAACAGAGATAGTCTCACTTTTTATTTCTCCTCTTCCTGCTGGTGGTAACACAGATGTGATGTCAAGAACTCAAGCAGCAATCTTCAACTAATAGAGGAAGTCACATTTTAAGGATGACAGAGCAATGAAATAAAAGGAGCTTGGGTTCTCAGAATCATGAAGCAATCATGCAGCTTGTGCTTGGACTGATATAAAAAAGAGAATTAAATTTTCATCTGTTTCAGCCACTATATTTTTGTCTTTTGATTTACTTAGGTTTTTCCTTCCCTTTTCTATTTTCCATCTCTGTTTTTTGTTCCAATTCCAGAAAGATGCCCTCAACTTTATCTTTAAAACCTATTGACTTTTTTATTTTAACTGTTATATATCTAAAGCCCCTTTGCTTTTCTTTTATTGTTTGATTTTTTGTTTTCAGAACCCTATTTTACTGTATAGATACAATGCTTTGGGTTATTTCTCTGAGAGTATTATGGTAGAGTTTCCCCACACACACAGAGTTTTATTTTTTTATTTCATTTCCTAAGAGTTCTGTTTTACAGATTAGCTTTTTCTTTTTTTTCATGTCAGATACATTCCTCCATTATCTGTTGACCTTTCCTTCCCACTTTTTAAATGCTTAAGAGTAAGATATTTAAAACACTCCCAGGATGTTCTATGTGTTAGGATGAGAATTGTTAACCATTGAACTTTACTATAAAGTGATTGAGTAGCAAGCTAAATTTTTCCTGGACAATCTCACTGATGTCAGGATTTAGAGTTTTGTATTTTGGGTGTTGTGCGTTTTTTGTTTTTTTTTATTCTTTTAAAGGCAATCCTGACTTTTTTTTTTTTTTTTTTTTTCTCATAGAAATGCTCTCTGCCTTTTACCTGGAAATAGAAAGTGGAGGAAAGGTGGCATCCTGACTCTGCACTCCAGAACAGTTGGTAGAGAACTGACTACTCCACATTTCAATTCTCAGATATCAGTTAATCATCCTATTTTCAGCACTAGACTTGACCCTTCACCCAGCTGTGACTGGAGTACCTGAAGTCAGACACTTTCCAGTTCAGTTTCTAAAGCTGAACCTCTCATCATGAATAAAGGTTGTGGATTACTGTGTTGGGAGTGAGTGGAGAGTAAGAATCAAAGCCACCAAGCTGGGACATTTGAGAAGGTGACCCAGGAAGTCTGACTGTCTGCATGCAGACTCTCGCGTTCATTGCCAGACTTCTTTCCTGCCTCCCAAGGTGGCTGGTGCCTTCTTTCTGGAATTCTACAGAACAAATTTAATTCCTTTCAGAAATATTTTTCTCTGCAGCAATTACTTTATTCCTTTCTCATCTTGCCTAAATTGGATTCAGTCCTCAGTCTTCTATCTCCCAAAAGTTCATTGCCTGCTGTTGCCTTCCCTTCTATTTTTTCATGTGTTTTTTATGTTTTGGTGTGTAATTCCTTTACTTTTGCTGGTGTTTGGGAAGTTAGAGAAATGTGTTTAACCATCCAGATGACCTTGTGCACATTTAAGTTACCTTTGTGCAAAACATGTTACATCTATGTCATTCTGGTGTGCTTTAAATGGCAAATCCCCTAGCTTATTATGATAATTCCTTCCCAGCACCAAATACAGTCCTTATATTTAGTGTCAATAGAGAATTAAAACAAATATAGATGACTTTTTTTTTTTTAACTTTAGTAAACTTTTCCAGAAAGTACAAATCCCACTTATAGTACAAGCTACAGATATTTATTTAAAAAGAAACCAGACTTTTTTTTTCCGTGAATAATCAATTTCACATGCATGAATTTGTTTGCAAATTTGGTTACAACTGAAGATAATATTGGCCAAAGGAATACACTAAGATGGATTCAAAACAACAAAATTTCCAAGAAAACTTCCTGTTCCGTTACCCCTGTTCCTTTAGGTCAAGCCCTTTGGGTAGTGGGAGAAAGTCAAAGCTACTGTTTTTAAAATACCTCTAAGATATAAATCGGAGAAGGCAATGGCACCCCACTCCAGTACTCTTGCCTGGAAACTCCCATGGATGGAGGAGCCTAGTGGGCTGCAGTCCATGGGGTCACTAAGAGTCGGACACGACTGAGCGATTTCACTTTCAGTTTTCACTTTCATGCATTGGAGAAGGAAATGGCAACCCACTCCAGTGTTCTTGCCTGGAGAACCAGGGATGGGGGAACCTGGTGGGCTGCCGTCTATGGGGTTGCACAGAGTCAGACATGACTGAAGTGACTTAGCAGCAAGATATAAGTAAGTCCACTGGAGCTTCCATAACAAGGCATGCCTGATTTTTGGTGTTGTCCTAAACCTCAAGTTACTACCCAGTCACAAAAGCTGGTAGAAACATGTCTGCCTTTCTGGAATACCAGTTCCAATGTAAAATCTTGCATGATCTTCCAATGGATAGACCTTGCCATTGCTGAATATCAGTACAGGGAATATTCATTCTCTGATGAATGGAAATTCATCCTAGAAAATGACATCGTGGGTTTAACAGTTGCTTGGTGTAAGAAAGTCACTAACACTGAATTTCTGTTAGTGTTAAAATTCTATAATACTTTGTATCAAAAGCCACTAAAAGCTTATACCACATTTTATCCATATTTTAACTTTTTAGCAATTCAAAAAATCTGTATTTGTGTCTTTTCTTGAAGTTGGGTTTGTTTTTTCTAATCCCTTTTCAAACAACATGCTCTGTGTTTCCATTTGTTCACTCATTGGACATTATTGCACCTCTCATTCTTCTCTTAATTATTCAAGTCTATTCATTTTAATTGTACATACCTTAAATACCCTTCTAGTTCACACACTCACCTGGTTTTCATCAGAGCACAGAACTATGCTGAATTTGCCTATCCTCACCCTTTTCGCTTCAGAAATCATGACTTTCTTTTCTCTTCTCCTCCAGCTTTCCTCTCTCAAATTGGCTTCTGGTTCCCTTGGAATCCAGTCAGTTTCTCATTCCAGTTGGAAAAATGTCAGGATTATTACTCAGATACTTGGTTCCAAAATTCACTCCTGAGAAAGGGATTTCTTTTTTCCTCTCAACTTTGTGAAAGGAAATATTACACTGAGTCTGTCCAAGGCAGGAACAATGTAGGTATCTGGCCCACTGCCACAATCATTATGTCATTTCTGATGAAGCTCGACTTTCCACGATTCAGGACCTTCACAGCACATATAGATTCCAGAATATACCCTGGAACTAAAAACATTTATGGTTTGCTCAGTGTGCCCTGATGTATGCCAATGTCTTAGTCTTCCAGTCTTCCTTAAAATAGTTCTAGATGACAAAAAGCACCATTGCACATCTGCAAACTAGGCATGTTAGATATCAAATATGCAAGTCAAACATGACAGGTTTTCTAGCGTGGCCAACGAGACTAATGAAATGAAAATACAAAGGGACTAAGCACAAGGGAAGATAGTTTTTTGTTTTTTTTTTTACTCTACCTCATTAAAGTCTCGTGCTGCTACCCCATTACCAAATTACGAATAGTTTATAAGACATGGCAAGATGCTTTTTAAACTTCTCACACTCCGAACTCAGATATGCCTGAGTTAACTCCCTAGCCATGACTGTGACATCAAAAGTTATTTAATCTCTCTAAGTAGCCACCTCTTCATCCGCCAGTCCTGGTAATAATGCTTACTTGAAGCTGATTTTAAGGCGTCACTGAAAAAAATAAGCATAAACGGCATAAAATCCAAAGCCAGAAAGCCTGACACGACATCATTACCCAATACTTACAATATTACCATAATATATATGTAGTATCATCGTTGTCTCTCTTAATTTTTGGACGTGGTCAAAAATTATTCTAAGTATCAGTGGAAGAAAACAAGAAATACCAAAGACAAGTCTTCTAAGAAAGAATTTTGCATGCTGATGCTGACCCAAGACTTTATTTGTAGCACTACAGCCATTTTTGTTCTTTAAAATGTTGTATAATAATCATGAAGGTATTGAACAACAACCAAATATGCTTTGCTGTGAAACATGAAATATAGCAGCTTTCATAGGAATTAGGGACTACTCATTTTGTCACTTGCAAAAATTAAACTCCCTCACTTTTACCTTGGCAAGTGTAAAGATGCAGAAATTGAAGCAATATCTTTTACTTCAGAGATATGAGTTAGTCATTACGTCCCCATTCCAATTAGGTTATACACTCTTCACTGAATTACCCATATTTTAATTATTAAGTGTCACCTTTTTAATTGAGAAGGATTTATCATGTTCTGGATATATACTTTTGTATAACAATGATTTCATATTATTAAACAGGTAGTTTGGCTATCAGTTTCAGAAATTTTAATGAGTCAGCCTTTTAAGGATTCAAGTGACTCTTCCTCACAATGTGTGTAAAAATACCCTGGCATGCCTATGAAATGCTTGATCCCAGAAGATTTGCTTCACCGTGTCTGGGATGGGGCCTAGGAAGGGTATGTTAGTAGACGTCTCAGGTGACTACTACAGGGGAGGGTCTCAAAATTCACAGAGAGAAACACAAGACTAAGGGAACGATTAGTTATATTTTGCTTCCATTTCATATCAAATTTTCAATAATGTTACAAAAATTACTGTAGATTTCTTAAAATTTTGCATACTTTCCCCACACACACTTTTTTTTACAGCTGAGAAAATGGTGCCTATACCCACACACTCACAATTATGCCTTTCCATTTCTCCCCATTTCAACAGCAAACTTGCTGAATTTCATCTATAATATACTAAAAATATATATTTTAAGAAAATAAAATCCATAAAAACACAAAAGTTTAGAGACTTGATAAATCAAATTTTGTTTTGAAAGGGTATTTATTTTTCTAAAAGATGTACTTTGGAGCTATTTGAATGGTGAGTTCACAGACACATAAGTGTGTATTCACTTAATTCTACTTGCTATAAAGTCCATTGGGACAGATGTAATTAAAGTTAGAGAGCCAAGGCCACAACCAATTAAATATCAATCAGAAATGAAAATAAAGCAGGTCTGAAATTATAATGTAAATTCAATGTAAATATATTCATTCATTCTTTTTATTAGCTAGTACTTATGAAGCACCCACTACATGGCAAGAGATCATGTTCCAATCTATTTAAAAAATACATCTATTGTAAAAAGCAAAATATACTCACATGGGATGATAGAGTAACATTTACAGCCTCTTTGGGGTATATTTAAATATATGTCTGATCTTCAGGAGCAGGTCTTTGAACATGAAAAAGCAATGGTGCTAATTAAAATAATCACCCCAAATTATCACTGAAGCCTTCACAAAGTCTGCCCAACCATTTTTTCCTTCTATGTTCTTATTTTCAGCTTTCAAACTATGTAGCCCATGGCATTAGTTCATATCATTCATTGTGAACCTGATTAGTCAGGTTTCAGATTTATCATAAGTGTATGTAAAGTGGTTGACAGTTCCCAATACTCCTCACTCACACTTTGACAAATAAGAGTCATCCTTAAAACAAAATTAACATTCGTTACTTAAAACACCACTGAGAAACCTAGGAGGAAGAATTTTTGAAATCACATTTTTTATTTTTCATGGCAATATGCGCAGAACAGAATGTTATTCTAGGTATGAATTTGGGCAGGTCATAAGACTTGTTTTAGTTACAATTTCTTCAAGTATTAAATAATAATGATAATATCTCATTGCAGGATTGATGTGTGAGAACTTACAGTGGCAAAAATATGTAAAACAGTGCATATTATGAATTATCTATGGCAGCTTTCATAGACAGAATCTGAAAAGAATAAGTGATCAGTAAATAGACGTTGGATGATGAGATAATAAGGATGATTTTCTTATGTGTGAATATGCTTCAGTCATGTCCAATTCGCTGCAGTCCCATGGACCCACCAGTCTCTTCGGTCCATAGAATTTTCCAGGCAAGAATACTGGAGTGGCTTGCCATTTCTTACGCCACAAAATCTTCCTGACCCAAGGATAGAACCCAAGTCTCTTGCATCTCCTTCATTGGCAGGTGGATTCTTAACCACTGAACCTTCTGGGAAGCCCAACAAGGATGATGCCACAACTGAATTGGTCCCTACTTGTATCCTGTGTGTATATTTTTCTCTTCTACTAGACTGTAAATTATTTGAGAGCAGAGATGAGGATCATTTTTTTCCCTCTATTTCCAGCAACCAGAGAGAGTAATAGGTAAATAACAGCTACTGTATGGATATTCATTTAATCAAATTAGAAATGACCATACTTATTTACAAGAGTGTAATTTTTTTTTTCCCTGCTAAAAGTTTGAGCCATATCTTACCTAAAAACACAACCTGAATTGTCTCAAGCATGGAAGCAAATGTCTCCTGAAGAAATCTAAGTACCCCAATGACAGTAATAGTAGCAAATTGCATTTAGGTGCTTTCTATGTGCCTAGTGTTAAAAGCACTTCGCATGTATTAATTCATGTAATCCTTTCAACAACCGTACAAGGAAGATCTCAACATTATTCCTGTTTAAAGAATGAGGGAACTAGAGATAAGAGGTGGTAAGTGACTTCCCAGGTCAACACAACTAGTGACAGAAGCTGGATATGAAACCCAAAGTGTTGGCCACAAGGTCTGTGCACTTAACTGCTGTTCTGTACTTCAGCTATGGTAGACTAAGTGAAATGGAAGATACTTGGTCTGAGGTACAATAAAAGAAAAATGTTTAAATCTAGTAAAATGGGTTGCTAACGCTTACATTCATCTAGAATCTTTTTAAAATCTCAGAATAGTGAAATGATTGTGAGAGTGTTAACTTCCTCCCAGAGAAACAAGTTTGTGCAAGAAAATACCTTAGTTAATACTTATTATCATTTCAGGCAAAGAGACATACATAGATCATTATGAAAGAAAGCACTTTGTTAGCTTTGGAACCACGCGAAAATTAGGGATGCCAAATTGAACAGCCAGCTCTCCCCACTTAGTGCGCTTGGACTTCCCTTGCCTTTAGCAACATACATGTTCTGGTCTGCCACAGAATTTGGAGGCAGGTACTCTTATTTCATTATTGATTGTCATTCTTTTATACTTTTTCCCTGCAACAGGTCCAGAATTTACCTCAATCTCTATTTCCAAATTTGTGAAATCTTCAAATGGTTGGGAAAGGGAATGAGATTAACCTAATATGGATCTTTATATCACTTTTAGGAAACGTCAGCAAGTTTATTCTACAAGGGTTCAGAGAGTAAATAAAATTTAGACTTTGCAGGCCAGGCTTTGTAATGACTACTTAACTCTGCCTTTGAAGTATGAAAGCTGTCATATAATTCATAAGTGAAAAATTGTGCTGTGTTAAAAAAAAAAAAGAGCAACTTTATTTACAAACTTAGGAAGGGGCCAGAATTGGGCTACAGTTTACTGATGCTAAGTTTATATTGGTTATGATAGGGTCAAGGCAAATTGGAAGTGGTCAAACAAGAGATGGCAAGAGTGAATGTCAACATTCTTGGAATCAGCAAACTAAGATGGACTGGAATGGGGGAATTTAACTCAGATGACCGTTATATCTACTACTGTCGGCAGGAATCCCTTAGAAGAAATGGAGTGGCCATCATAGTCAACAAAGGAGTCCGAAATGAAGTACAGCTATGGCTAAGTCACTTCAGTCGTGTCCGACTCTGTGCGACCCCATAGATAGCAGCCCACCAGGCACCCCCATCCCTGGGATTCTCCAGGCAAGAACACTGGAGTGGGTTGCCATTTCCTTCTCCAATGCATGAAAGTGAAAAGTCATGTCTGACTCTTAGCGACCCCATGGACTGCAGCCTACCAGGCTCCTCCACCCATGGGATTTTCCAGGCAAGAGTACTGGAGTCGGGTGCAATTGCAGTACTTGCATGCAATCTCAAAAATGACAGAATGAACTCTGTTCATTTCCAAGGCAAACCATTAAATATCATGGTAATCCAAGTCTATGCCCCAGCCAGTAATGCTGAAGAAATGAAGTTGAACGGTTCTATGAAGACCTACAAGACCTTTTACAACTAACACCCAAAAAAGATGTCCTTTTCATTATAAGGGACTGGAATGAAAAAGGAGAAAGTCAAGAAACACCTGGAGTAACAGGAAAATTTGGCCTTAGAATACAGAATGAAGCAGGGCAAAGGCTAATAGAGTTTTGCCAAAAGAATGCACTGGTTATAGCAAACACCCTCTTCCAACAATACAAGAGAAGACTCTACACATGGACATCATTAGATGGTCAACACCAAAATCAGATTGATTATATTCTTTGAAGCCAAAAATGGAGAAGCTCTATACAGTCTATACAGCTCTATACAGTCAGCATAAACAAGACCAGGAGCTGACTGTGGCTCAGTTCATGAACTCCTTATTGCCAAATTCAGACTTAAAATTAAGAAAGTAGGGAAAACCACTAGAACATTCAGGTATGACCTAAATAAAATCCCTAACAATTATACAGTGGAAGAGAGAAATAGATTTAAGGGACTAGATCTGATAGAGTGCTTGATGAACTATGCATGGGGGTTCGTGACATTTTACAGGAGACAGGAATCAAGACCATTCCCAAGAAAAAGAAATGCAAAAAAGGCAAAATGGCTGCCTGAGGAGGCCTTACAAATAGCTGTGAAAAGAGGAGAAGTGAAAAGCAAAGGAGAAAAGGAAATTTATACCATTGAATGCAGAGTTCCAAAGAATAGCAAGGAGAGATAAGAAAGCCTTCCTCAGTGATCAATGCAAAGAAATACAGGAAAACAATAGAATGGGAAAGACTAGAGATCTCTTCAAGAAAATTAGAGATAACAAGAGCACATTCCATGCAAAGATGGGCTCAATAAGGACAGAAATGGTATGGACCTAACAGAAGCAGAAGATATTAAGAAGAGGTGGCAAGAATACACAGAAGAACTGTACAGAAAAGATCTTCATGACCCAGATAATCATGATGGTGTGATCACTCACACTCACCTAGAGCCAGACATACTGGAATGTGAAGTCAAGCAGGCCTTAGGAACCATCACTACGTACAAAGTTAGTGGAGGTGATGGAATTTCAGTTGAGGGATTTCAAATCCTAAAAGATGATGCTGTGAAAGTGCTGCACTCAATATGCCAGCACATTTGGAAAACTCAGCAGTGGCCACAGGACTGGAAAAGGTCAGTTTTCATTCCAATCCCAAAGAAAGGCAATGCCAAAGAATGCTCAAACTACCACACAATTTCACTCATCTAACATGCTAGTAAAGTAATGCTCAAAATTCTCCAAGGCATGCTTCAGCAATACATGAACCATGAACTTCCAGATGTTCAAGCTGGTTTTAGAAAAGGCAGAGGAACCAGAGATCAAATTGCCAACATCCTCTGGATCATCGAAAAAGCGAGAGAGTTCCAGAAAAACATCTATTTCTGCTTTATTGACTATGCCAAAGCCTTTAACTATGTGGATCACAATAAACTGTGAAAAATTCTGAAGGATATGGGAATGCCAGACCACTTGACCTGCCTCTTGAGAATCCTGTATGCAGGTCAGGAAGCAACAGTTAGAACTGCACATGGAACAGACTGGTTCCAAATAGGAAAAGGAGTATGTCAAGGCTGTATATTGTCACCCTGCTTATTTAATTTATATGCAGAGTGCATCATGAGAAACGCTGGTCTGGAAGAAGCAGAAGCTGGAATCAAGATTGCTGGGAGAAATATCAATCACCTCAGATATGCAGATGACACCACCCTTATGGCAGAAAGTGAAGAACTAACGAGCCTCTTGATGGAAGTGAAAGAAGAGAGTGAAAAGTTTGGCTTAAAGCTCAGCATTCAGAAAACGAAGATCATGCATCTGGTCCCATCACTTCATGGGAAATAGATGGAGAAACAGTGGAAACAGTGTCAGACTTTATTTTTCTGTGCTCCAAAATCACTGCAGATGGTGATTACAGCCATGAAATTAAAAGACACTTACTCCTTGGAAGGAAAGTTGTGACCAACCTAGACAGCATATTAAAAACCAGAGACATTTCTTTGTCAACAAAATTCCGTCTAGTCAAGGCTATGGTTTTTCCAGTAGTCATGTATGGATGTGAGATTTGGACTGTGAAGAAAGCTGAGCACTGAACAATTGATGCTTGACCACCTGTGGTCTTGGACCAGCTGTGGTATTGGAGAAGACTCTTGAGAGTCCCTTGGACTGCAAGGAGATCCAACCAGTCCTTCCTAAAGGAGACCAGTCCTGGGTGTTCATTGGAAGGACTGATGTTGAAACTGAAACTCCAGTACTTTGGCCACCTCATGTAAAGAGCTGACTCATTTGAAAAGACCCTGATGCTGGGGTATATTGAGGGCAGAAGGAGAAGGGGATGACAGAGGATGAGATGGTTGGATGGCATTACCGACTCAATGGACATTTGTTTGGGTAGACTCCAGCAGTTGGTGATGGATAGGGAGGCCTGGCATGCTACAGTTCTTGGGGTTGCAAAGAGTTGGACATGATTGAGCAACTGAACTGAACTGAACTGACTTAGCTAGAGCCAGATATCTTGAAGTGTAAAGTCAAGTGGGCCTTAGGATGCATTACCAGGAACAAAGCTAGTGGGGGTGATGGAATTCCAGCTGGACTACTTAAAAATCCTGAAAGATGATGCTCTTAAAGTATAGCACTCAGTAGCCAGAAAATTTGGAAAACTCATGCAATGGCCACAGGACTAGAAAAGTCAGTTTTCATTACAGTACCAAAGAAAGGCAATGATAAAGAATGTTCAAACTACAATACAATTGTGCTCATTTCACATGCTAGCAAAGTGATGCTCAAAATCCTTCAAGCCAGGCTTCCAGAGTATGTGAACCAAGAAATTCCAGATGCACAAACTAGATTTAGAAAAGGCAGAGGAACCAGGGATCAAATTGCCAACATCCATTGGATTATTGAAAAAGCAAGAGCGTTCCAGAAAAACATCTATTTCTGCTTTATTGACTCTGCCAAAGCCTTTGACTGTGTGGATCACAACAAACTATGGAAAATTTCTTAAGAGATAGGAATACCAGACCACCTTACCTGCCTCTTAAGAAACCTGTATGAAGGTCAAGAAGCAACAATTAGAACTGGACAGGCAACAATGGGCTGGTTCAAAATTGGGAAAGGAGTACGTCAAGGCTGTATATTGTCACCCTGCTCATTTAACTTATATGCAGAGTGCATCATGAGAAATGATGGGCTGGATGAATTGCAGCTGAAATCAAGATTGTCTGAAGAAATATCAACAGCCTCAGATACACAGATGATACCACTCTAATGGTAGAAATTGAAGAGGAACTAAAGAACATTTTGATGAGCATGAAAAGGGAGAATGAAAAAGCTGGCTTAAAATTCAACATTCAAAAAACTAAGATCGAGGGAACAAGATGGCACAGGAGTAGGTGGATGTGGAGTACATCTCTCTCCAGGGATATATCAGGAATACACCTTCAGACACAGAAGTACACACAGAACATCAGCTGAGAGAGGACAGGAGTACTTGATCAGCAGAAAAAAATATGTAGACCCACAAAAAACTCGGTAGGATGAAGGAACTAGGGGGAAAAACAGGAGTGTTAGTAGGACTGGACCTGTTTCGGCGGGTGGGGGAACTTAGGCAGGGGTCAAATCTCCACATTGGAGCAACTGTCTGAGTCAAAGGAAAAACACTTAAGGCTCAGAGTTAAACAGCTAATCTGTGGCAGCTGAAATGGAATGAGAATCAGGCAGTTCTTGCCGCAGCCATACATACCCTGGACAGGGATGTAGATCCCCTGGAAGTGCTGTGGCTGGGAGCTAGCGTTTAGGAATTGTGGAGCAATCCCAGTGTAAGGGCTGTTGTTGACTGTGGAGAGACTGATCAAGAGTATGTGAGGGAGGAGATTCTGGTGGGAAATGCCTGTGGAGGAAAGCTGGTCAGCCATGGAAGAAAGGCAATATTGCTGAGTCATGTGTAGGGGGTGGAGCCATCACTATAGCCTCTCTCCCTCACACACCAGCATTGGCAGCTGAACAATAAAGTGGTTGTCCATCAAATGCCTGACGCACTGAACTAAAGAGTAGGATAAAGGGTGTCCCTTTAAGTGCTTGACCTGACAATCTACAGAGTAGAACCCCAGTCAGTGTGTGTGAGGGGGGTTGTCTCTATGTGCCTGACATGCCAAAAAACAGAGAAGGACTCCAGGCAATGGGAGCCCTCTAAATACCTGAATAGGCGGAGCTATGGAAAAAGACTGGCCAACGAGGCTTTCTGATCAGCTACAAGAGGCTTGAAGAAAGACTCTGATAGGACCATAACTGCTGCAGTGGAGGCAGTCCATGCCCCTGCACACTTGGCTCTGCCATGGTCCCTGCAAGCAAATCAGCTGTACCACCTTCTTGCTTAACTCTCACTGGGACAGAGCTGCCACAGTCAAAGAAAAAGTCTGGCATCTATGCACACAGGGTCACTTCGGTAGTGTCTGACTCTTTGCATCCCTGTAGACTGTCAGGTTTCTCTGTCAGGGAGGGGGTTTCTCCAAGCAAGAATACTGGAGCGTATTGGCCAATACTAGTTGCCATACCCTTCTAGAGCACTATATTTCCTGCTGCCCTAGCTGCCAACTCCCATGAGGACCTGGTGCTGCCAGAAACCCTGAAACCCAAGCAGCTGCACCACCTCCACACCTGACCCTCACAGGGGCAAACCCAAGTCCTCCAGGGCAGCCTCAGGAGCAAACTTTAATGGAAGACCCACATGCAGAGATGGAAATAAAATCACAATTGAAACCCAGGGGCAGTGTGACGAAGGAAGAAGACCCAATACCTTCCCACCACTGCAGTACAAGCTTCAGATTAAATCCACATGATCAACTAGGCAGACTCTATGTCTATGGAATATATAAAAAGTCATTGAGAGCTCCCACAAAAGAAAAAAAATGCACTAGTTCTGATAGCTGTGGACATTAGAGGCAAGAACACAGAGGAAGACCAGATTATAATCTGAACTGCCCCTGCAACAGGTCCAGAGATCAGCACAGTATTAGAGGCCATCCTAGGAAAGTGAGGTGGACTGTGACTCCCATTGAGGTAAAGGATTCTGACAGCAGTGACTCAAGAAACACTTATTATTCTTAAGTTTTGACTTGTCCTGTGGATTCTTTTGGATTTTTCTTTCTTTCTTTTTTTTTTTTTTTTCTTTTTCCCCCTCTGTTGTAGCTGTCGAGTTTATTGGCACTGTGAAATCTAATTAAGCTTTTGAGGTTTTTTTTTTTCTTTTTTCCTCGGTCACATTTTTCAATGTTCTTATAAACCTCTGCCTCTACATTGGGCTTCTGCAGTTCTAAGGAGTTTTCTTTTAGTTTTTTTTTTTTTTTTTTTTTTTTTTAATTTTAATTTTTAAACCTATTATTATTCTTTCTACCTTTATTCCTTTGTTTGCTTTTCCTACTGTTCTTTTCCCCGTGCAGTTAATCTTTTTTTTTTAATTTTATTTTATTTTTAAACTTTACATAATTGTATTAGTTTGCCAAATATCAAAATGAATCCGCCACAGGTATACATGTGTTCCCCATCCTGATTGCTTTTCCTACTGTTCTTTTCCCCTTGCAGTTAATCTTTAATGTATATAAATCTTCTTTATCTACCTCTGTTTAACTTTGCATATCTATTCTTTCTTTCTTTTCTTTCTTTCCTTTCCTCTTAACGTATTTGTTAGTTTTATTTTCATTGCTTTATTCCCCAATTGGCACCTTGCTTTAGTTTCTTTCTCCAGTTTGTGCTTTAGTTAGTTTTGTTCTGGTAGACATAGGTTTTGGTTTCCTTTGTTTGCCAGGTAAATTTATTGTACTTCATTTTTGTTGGGCTGATGATTATGATTTTGCATATGGGTGTATATGTATATATGTAAATTCAGTCACACTTTTTATTGTTGCTATAAACTTCTGCTTCTAAAGTGGGCTTTTCAGTTCTGTGAAGTTTTCCTTTTTTTCCCCCTTTTTTCTTTCTTCTTCCTTTCTTTTTTTCTTTTTCCTTTTCTCTCTTTTATAATTTTAATTTTTAAAAATCTATTATTTTTTTCTACATTTATTCCTTTGTTTTCCTTTCCTACTATTCTTTTCCCCTTGCAGTTAATCTTTACTGTATATAAATCTTCTTCATCTACTTCTTAACTTTGCATACTTATCCTTTCTTTCTTTCCTTTCCTGTCAACATATTTGTTAGTTGTATTTTCACTGCTTTATTCCCCAGTTGGCACCTTGCTTTAGTTTTGCTTTCCAGTTTGTGCATTAGTTAGTTTTGTTCTAGTAGATATAATTTTTGGTTTCCCTTGCTCACCAGGTCAATCTATTATACTTTATTTTTGTTGGGACTATTTTGATTTTGCTTATGGGTGTATCTGTGTATATGTATATTCAGTCACAATTTTTATTGTTGTTATAAACCTCTGCATCTATATTGGGCTTTTGCAATTCTGTGGAGTTTTTCTTTCTTCTTCCATTTTTTTTTTCTTTTCTCCTTGTTTATAATTTTAACTTTTAATTTTTTAAACCTATTGTATTTTTTCTACATTTATTCCTTTGTTTGCCTTTCCTACTGTTGTTTTGCCTTTGCAGTCAATCTTTAATGTATATAAATCTTCTTCATCTACTTCTATTTAACATTGCATATCTATTCTTTCTTTCTTTTCTTTCTTTCCTTTCCTCTCAATATATTTGTTAGTTTTGTCTTCATTGCTTTATTCCCCAGTTGGCACCTTGCTTTAGTTTTGTTTTCCACTTTGTGCTTTAATTAGTTTTGCTCTTAACCAGTAAATATGATTTTTTATTTCCTTTGTTCGCCAGATCAATCTACTGTACTTTATTTTTGTTGGACTGTTTTGACTTTGCTCATGGGTGTATATCTATATGTGTATAGTCCATTCTTTTAATTATTATTTACCTGATTTTGTAACTGCCAGTTGACTTGGGTTCATCTTTGGTTTCTCATTTTTTGGGTATTTGTTTTAATCTCACTTAATGCCATAACATGGAGAAGGCAATGGCAACCCACTCCAGTACTCTTGCCTGGAAAATCCCATGGACGGAGGAGCCTGGTGGGCTGTAGTCCATGGGGTCACCAAGGGTCAGACACAACTGAAGCGACTTAGCAGCAGCAGCAATGCCATAACAAACCTCTTGTGGAATCTTTGTTCCTGACAGAGATCAAGCCCTGGAGCCTTTGGAGTGGGAGCACTGACTCCAAGACCCTAGACTAACAGAGAACTAACCCTAGGGAGTATCAGATATGAGAACTCACACGAGGGAAATCACTTGAATTCAAGACCAGGCATCATTCAACCACCAGTAGCACCCCCTGTAGGACACCTCATCTAAATAAGAAATAAAATGAAAATACAAACCCAATCATCAGCAGACAGGATTACCACCTCACTCAGCCTTGCCCATTAGAGGAAAAACAAACAACACCTCGGCACAAATCTCAGCACAAATCTGAGGAAGCTTACACAAACCACTGGGCCAACCTGAGGATGGCAGAAACCAAAAGGAAGAAAAAAATTCAACCTAGAAGCCTGGGAAAAGTAGACCTCAAACACAATAAGTTCAAAAAATATATTGAAAAGGCAGAGAAATACTACACAAAGAAAGGAACAAACTAGAAACACAGAAGTCCAAATAAATGAGGAAATAGGCAAACTCCCTAAAAAATAATTCAGAATAATGATAGTAAAGATGATCAAAAACCTTGAAAACAAAATGGAGAAAATGCAGGAATCAATTAACAAAGACCTAGAAGAATTAAAGAATAAACATACAGAGACAATTACTAAAATTAAAATTACTCTAAAATTAAAAATACTCTAGAAAGAATCAATAGCAGAATATCTGAAGCAGAAGAATGAATCAGTGAGCTGGAAGATAAAATGGTGGAAATAACTTCTGAAGAGCAGAATAAAGTCAAAAGAATGAAAGATAGTCTTAGAGACCTCTGGGACAATTTCAAATGCACCAACATTCAAATTGAAGGGGTCCCAGAAGAAGAAGAGAAAAAGAAAGGCTATGAGAACATTTTTGAAGAGATTATAGTTGAAAATTTCCCCAAAATGGAAAAGGAAATAGTTAATCAAGTCCAAGAGTCACAAAAAGTCCCATACAGGATAAACCCAAGGAGAAACACACCAAGACACATACTAATCATACTAACAAAGACAAAGACTAATTACAATGAAAGGGTATTAAAAGCAGCAAGGGAAACGCAACAAGTAACATACAACAGAAACTCCATACACTTAACAGCTGATCTTTCAGTAGAAGCTCTTCAAGCCAGAAGGGAATGGCAGGATATATGTAAAGCACTGAAAGGGAAAAATCTACAACCAAGATTACTGTACCCGGCAAGGATCTCATTCAAAATTGATGGAGGAATCAAAAGCTTTTCAGACAAGCTAAAGTTAAGAGAATTCAGTACCACCAAACCAGCTTTACAACAAATGTTAAAGGTACTTATATAGTCAAGTAATACAAGAGAGGAAAAAGGATCTACAAAATCAACCCCAAATAATTAAGAAAATGACAATAGGAACATATATATCAATAATTACTTTAAATGTAAATGGATTAAATGCTCCAACCAAAAGACACAGACTGGCTGGATGGATACAAAAACAAGACCCATATATATGTTGTCTACAAGAAACCCACTTCAGACCTCAAGACACATATAGACTGAAAGTGAGAGGATGGAAAAATATATTCCATGCAAATGGGAAGCAAAAGAAAGCTGGCATAACAATCCTCATATCAGACAAAATAGACCTTAAAATAAAGAAGATTACAAGAGATAAGGAAGGACACTACATAATGATCAAGGGATCAATACACGAGGAAGATATAACAATTGTAAATATCTGTGCACCCAACATAGGAGCACCTCAATACATAAGACAAACACTAACAGATATAAAAGGAGAAATTGACAGTAACACAAAAATAGTAGGAAATTTTAACACCCACTCATACCAATGGACAGGTCATCAAAACAGAAAACTAATAAGAAAACACAAGTCTTAAATGACATATTAGATGAGATGGATCTCATTGATATCTTCAGGACATTCCATCCAAATGCAGAAAGAATACACCTTCTTCTCAAGTGCACGTGGGACATTCTCCAGAGTAGACCACATCTTGGATCACAAATCAGACCTCTGTAAATTTAAGAAAATTGAAATCATATCAAGCATCTGCTCTGACCACAGTGCTACAAGACTAGATATCAATAACAAGAAAAAAACTGTAAGAAACACAAACACATGGAGATTAAACAACATGTTTCTAAATAACCAATAGGTTACTAAAGAAATCAAAAAGGAAATCAAAAAATTTATAAAAAGAAATGACAATGAAAACATGACAAATCAAAACCTATGGGATGCAGCAAAAGCAGTTCTAAGAGGCAAGTTTATAGCAATACAATCTTACCTCAAGAAACAAGAAAAACATTGAATAGACAACCTAACTTTACACCTAAAACAACTGGAAAAAGAAGAACAAATACCCCAAAATTAGTAGAAGGAAAGAAATCATAAAGATCTGAGCAAAAGGAAATGAAAAAAAATGAAAGAAACATAGTAAAGATTAATAAAACTAAAAGCTGGTTCTTTGAGAAGATAAACAAAGTTGACAACCTTTAGCCAGACTCAAGAAAAAAGAGAGAAGAATCCACAAAATTAGAAATGAAAAAGGAGAAGTTACAATAGACAATGCAGAAATACAAAGGATTATAAGAAACTATTATGATCAACCATACAGCAATAAAATGGATAACCTGGAAGAAATGGACAGATTCTTAGAAAAGTTTAATCTTCTAAGACTGAGCCAGGAAGAAATAGAAATTATGAACAACCCAATGACAAGCACTGCAATTGAAGCTATAATAAAAAATCTTCCAAAAAAAAAAAAAACACCCAGGACCAGATGGCTTCACAGGAGAATTCTATTAAAAAAATTTAGAGAATATATAAGGCCTATCCTTCTAAAACTCTTCCAAAAAATTGAAGAGGAAGGAACACTTTCAAATTCATTCTACAAGGCCATCTTCACCCTGATAACAAAACCAGAAAAAGACAATGCAAAAAAAGAAAACTACAGAAAAATATCACTGTTGAATAAAGATGCAAAAATCCTCAACAAAATTTTAGCAAACAGAATTCAGCAACACATCAAAAAGCTCATACACCATGATCAAGTTGGAGTTATTCCTAGAATGCAAGGATTCTTCAATATACACAAATCAATCAATGTGATACACCATATTAACAAATTGAAAGATAAAAACCATATGATAATCTCAATAGATGCAGAAAAAGCCTTTGACAAAATTCAGCACCCATTTATGATTAAAACTGTTCAGAAAATGGGCATAGAAGGAACCTACCTCAATGTATTAAAAGCCATATATGATAAGTCTCCAGCAAACATTATTCTCAATGGTGAAAAACTGAAAGTAGTCCCCCTAAGATCAGGAACAAGACAAGGGTGTACACTTTCACCAGTATTATTCAACATAGTTCTGGAAGTCCTAGCTTCAGAAATCAGAGAAGAAAAATAAATGAAATAAATAAAAGGAGTCCATATTGGAAAGGAAGAAGTAAAGCTCTCACTGTTTGTAGATGACATGATATTGTACGTGGAAAATCCTAAAGATAGTATCAGAAAATTACTAGAGCTAATCAGTGAATTTAGCAAAGTTGCAGGATACAAAATCAATACACAGAAATCACTTGGATTTCTATATACTAACAATAAAATTTAGAAAGAGAAATTAAGAAATCAATCCCATTCACGTTGCAATGAAAAGAATTAAATATCTAGGAATAAACTTATCTAAGGAGACAAAAGAACTGTTCACAGAAAATTATGAGATATTGATGAAAGAAATTGAAGATGACATAAACAGATGGAGAGATATTCCATGTTCCTGGGGAGGAAGAATAAATATTGTGAAAATGACTATACTAGGAAACACAATCTACAAATTCAGTGCAATCCCTATCAAATTACCAATGACATTTTTCACAGAACTAGAACAAAAAATTTCACAATTCATATGGAAACACAAAAAGCCAAAGCAGTCTTGAGAAAGAAGAATGGAGCTGGACGAATCAACCTTCCTGACTTCAGCTTTTACCACAAAGCTATAGTCATAAAGACAGTATGGTACTGGCACAAAAACAAAAATACAGACCAATGGAACAAGATAGAAAGCCCATAAATAAACTCATGCACCTATGGGTACCTTATTTTCGACAAAGGAGGCAAGAATATACAATGAGGAAAAGACAGCCTCTTCAATAAATGGTACTGGGAAAACTGAACAGCTACGTGTAAAATAAATGAAATTAGAACACTTCCTAACACCATACACAAAGATAAACTCAAAATGGATTAAAGGCCTATATGTAAGACCAGAAACTATAAAACTCTTAGAGGAAAATATCGGCAGACAACTTGATGACATAAATCAAAGCAAGATCCTCTGTGATGCCCCCCCCCCCTTAGAAGTAACGAAATAAAAGCAAAAATAAACAAATAGAACCTGATTAAACTTAAAAGCTTTGCACAGCAAAGGAAACTATAAGCAAGGTGAAAAGACAGCCCTTTGGAATGGGAGAAATAATAGTAAATTAAATGGAATGGGAGAAAATAATAGCAAATTAAACAACTGACAAGGATTAATTTCCAAAATATACAAGCTGCTCATATAACTCAATGACAGAAAAACAAACAACCAAATCAAAAAGTAGGGAAAAGACTTAAACAGACATTTCTTCAAAGATGATGTACAAATGGCTGACACACACATGAAAAGATGCTCAACATCTCTCATTATTAAAGAAATGCAAATCAAAACCACAACGAGATAGCACCTCACACCAGTCAGAATGGCCATCATCAAAAAGTCTACAAATAATCAATTCTGGAGAAAAGGGAACTCTCTTGCACTGTTGGTGGGAATGTAAATTGATACAGTCACTATGGAAGACGGTATCAGTTCAGTTCAGTTGCTCAGTCATGTCTGACTCTTTGCGAATCCATGAATCACAGCATGCCAGGCCTCCCCGTCCATCACCAACACCCGGAATTCACCCAAACTCATGTCCATCAAGTCGGCGATGCCATCCAGCCATCTCATCCTCTATCGTCCCCTTCTCCTCCTGCCCCCAATCCCTCCCAGCATCAGGGTCTTTTCCAATGAGTCAACTCTTCACATGAGGTGGCCAAAGTACTGGAGTTTCAGCTTCAGCATCAGTCCTTCCAATGAACACCCAGGACTGATCTCCTTTAGGATGAACTGGTTGGATCTCCTTGAAGTCCAAGAGACTCTCAAGAGTCTTCTCCAACACCACAGTTCAAAAGCATCAATTCTTCAGCTTTCAGCTTTCTTCACAGTCCAACACTCACATCCATACATGACCACTGGAAAAACCATAGCCTTGACTAGATGAACCTTTTTTGGCAAAGTAATGTCTCTGCTTTTGAATGTGCTATCTAGGTTGGTCATAACTTTTCTTCCAAGGAGTAAGTGTCTTTTAATTTCATGGCTGCAGTCACCATCTGCAGTGATTTTGGAGCCCAGAAAAATAAAATCTGACACTGTTTCCACTGTTTCCCCATCTATTTCCCATGAAGTGATGGGACCGGATGCCATGATCTTCGTTTTCTGAATGTTGAGCTTTAAGCCAACTTTTTCGTGCTCCTCTTTCACTTTCATCAAGAGGCTCTTTAGTTCTTCTTCACTTTCTGCCATAAGGGTGGTGTCATCTGCATATCTGAGGTTATTGATATTTCTCCTGGCAATCTTGATTCTAGCTTGTGCTTCTTCCAGCCCAGCGTTTCTCATGATGCACTCTGCATATAAGTTAAATAAACAGGGTGACAATATACAGCCTTGACATACTCCTTTTCCTATTTGGAACCTGTCTGTTGTTCCATGTCCAGTTCTAACTGTTGCTTCCTGACCTGCATACAGGTTTCTCAAGAGGCAGGTCAGATGTTCTGGTATTCCCATCTCTTTCAGAATTTTCCACAGTTTATTGTGATCCACACAGTCAAAGGCTTTGGCATAGTCAATAAAGCAGAAATAGATGTTTTTCTGGAACTCTCTTGATTTTTCAATGATCCAGTGGATGTTGGCAATTTGATCTCTGGTTCCTCTGCCTTTTCTAAAACCAGCTTGAACATCTTGCTGAAGCCTAGCTTGGAGAATTTTGAGCATTACAAATGGTATGGAGATTCCTTATAAAACTAGGAATAAAGCCATCATATGATCCATCAATCCCACTCCTAGGCATATACTGTGAGAAAGCCAAAACTGAAAAAGACACATGTATCCCATTGTTCATTGCAGTACTATTTACAATATCTAGAAAATGGAAGCAAGCTCGATGTCTACTGACAGATAAGAAATTGTGGTACATATACACAATGTAATATTACTCAGCCATAAAAAGGAATGCATTTGAGTAGTTCTAATGAAGTGGATGAACCTAGAACCTATTACACTGAGTAAAGTGAGTCAGAAAGAGAAAGATAAAAACATATTCTAATGCACATATACAGAATCTAGAAAAATGGTACTGAAGAATTTATTTATAGGACAGCAATGGAGAAACAGAATAGACTTATGGACATGCAGAGAGGGGAGGAGAGGGTGAGATATATGGAAAGAGTAACACGGAAACTTACATTACCATATGTAAAACAAATAACCAAGGGGAATTTGCTGTATGGCTCAGGAAACTCAAACAGATGCTCTGTATCAACCTAGAGGGGTGGGATGGGAAGGGAGATGGGAGGGAGATTCAAAAGGGAGGGGATATGTGCATACCTATGGCTGATTCGTGTTGAGGTTTGACAGAAAACAACAAAATTCTGTAAGCGATTATCCTTCAATTAAAAAATAAATTAAAAAGAAAAAGAAAAACTAAGATCATGGCATATGGTCCCATCACTTCATGGCAAATAGATGAGGAAACAAAGAAACCATTAACACACTTTATTTTCTTGGGCTCAAAAATCACTTCAGATGGTGACTGCAGCCATGAAATTAAAAGATATTTGTCCCTTGGAAGAAAAGCTATGAAAATCCTAGACAGCATATTAAAAAACAGAGACATCACTTTGCAGACAAAGGTCCACATAGTCAAAGCTATGGTTTTCCAGTAGTCATGTACAGATGTGAGAGCTGGACAGTAAAGAAGGCTGAGCACCGAACAACTGATGCTTTCAAATTGTGGTGCTGGAGAAGACTATTGAGAGTCCCTTGGACAGCAAGATCAAAGCAGTCAATCCTTCCAATATTCATTGGATGGACTGAAGCTTAAGCTCCAATACTTTAGCCACCTGGTGTGAAGAGCTGACTCACTGAAAAAGACCCTGATGCTGGGAAAAATTGAAAGCAGCAGGAGAAGGGAGTGACAGAGGATGAGATGGTTAGATGGCATCGCCAACTCAATGGACATGAGTTTGAGCAAACTTCCGGAGATAGTAAAGAACAGGAACCATGATGTTGTGCAGTTCATGCAGTCACAAAGAGCTGGAC
This sequence comes from Bos mutus, assembly GCF_027580195.1. Taxonomy (NCBI): domain Eukaryota; kingdom Metazoa; phylum Chordata; class Mammalia; order Artiodactyla; family Bovidae; genus Bos; species Bos mutus. The sequence goes on from NC_091619.1 coordinate 60,124,190, forward strand.
AGGACTGAGCAACCAAGCACAGCACAGCACAAACATCTCGACATAAATTATTTAATTCTTCCAACAGCCCTTAGATGTGAAGTGGGGAGAGAGGTTCAGACAGGTCAAATGAACAAGGGTTAAACAAGTAGGAAGAGATGGAAAAGTTGTGGAGCAAAAAACCAAACTCAAATGGCTTGTTTACAAGCTCTTGCTCATGTTACTCTGTGTGATATAAGGCCAGAAATCTTACAGTAATTAAAAGGCAAATGATCCAAGTATTTTTCAATTAAATGAGTTGTACCTAGAGATAATTGGTTTCAATAACAATAACTTTGGGAGAATAAAGGAATTATCAACCAAAATATTTTGAGAATACAGAGCACTGAGCTGATGTTTGATATCCTGTCATAAAGATAGAAAAGAAGGCTAGAGAATACATCCTAGTCTGATTTATCAAAACAGTGAGGATGAAATTCATGGCTAGGTTAGGTTCAAAGCCCTTTTCCATCTGTTTTATACTTAATCTGTGTCTTAGCATTATGAAATTAAATTCTAACCAGTAGGTTGATAATACCATTCTCTTCTGACACTTCGACTTCTTAAGCTGCAATGCTATATGTTGTTAATCTCAAGGCTATGATGTATATTTTGCTTGTTTGCTATAATAAATTATGATTTATTCATTTTCCACTTAATAGTTGATATTTAATTTATTCATAGACATGATACTATTTAATCAACTTAACTGATGTTTTTAAACAAGTTAACTTGGATTTAAGAAAAATGCCTTCTTTCTCCTTGTACAGTTGTGTGAATAAAAATAATTATAACAGAATCTTTTTTAAAATAGTATAGAACCTTAGCATTTTCTCCTATTTTCTCAACTAATTTCTCTTATTCCAATACTCACTGAACTCTGTTGAGAATATCCAGGGTTGTTCACCTCTGAAAGTCATCTGCCTTGAAAATGTAGACTTGTAACTTTTTTAAGTGATAGATAGGACGTGACAATATCCTGGAAACTAACTATAAGCCTGTTCAGTTGCTGCTGCTGCTGCTGCTAAGTCTCTTCAGTCGTGTCCGACTCTGTGCGACCCCATGGACTATAGCCTACCAGGCTTCTCAGTCCATGGGATTCTCCAGGCAAGAACACTGGAGTGGGTTGCCATTTCCTTCTCCAATGCATGAAAGTGGAAAGTGAAAGTGAAGTCGCTCAGCCGTGTGTGACTCTTAGCAACCCCATAGACTGCAGCCTACCAGGCTCCTCCAACCATGGGATTTTCCAGGCAAGAGTACTGGAGTGGGGTGCCATTGCCTTCTCCAAGCCTGTCAGTACAAAGGCTTATATCTCCTGAAGGAGTAGGATTCTGTTTTGTATTGTTTGCTTTTTATCTAATAGCTTTCTAAAAGAAAATTTTTCAGTTTCATATACAATAGTAATCAGAAACCATGGCTTGAGTTTGCAGTTGAAACATTATATAACACTTTCAGAATTCTGAAAAAGCCACACTTTTATTATTCTTCAAAAAAAAAATAGATCTTGAAAAGTATTCTATCAACTTGATGTTTCCTTTTTGGAAACCCCTAATAGGTCGTTCAGCAAAAAAAGGAGAATGAAAAGAAATGGTTGCTTTTAATTAACGTAGTTCTAATGTGCAGAGTGGTCACCATTAGGGAAAAATGAAATAGTGTCGCACTTAGTTGGAGAGCTTGATCATTTACACCCAAGTTAGCAAAAGGACAAAGATGAGAGAGACAAGGCAGATATTGCTCTTATGTGGGCAGAAATCCTACATCTCAGCATGCCCCTGATGCAATTTTTATACTTCAGTAAACCAAAACTCAACTTCTGGTGATGACTGCACTTCAGAAGATAACCATCAGCCAATCAAAATTAGAAAATGACTCCAAGTGTATTAGTCAGGGTTTTTCAGAGAAATAAAACCAGTAGAGTACATGCATGTATCAGTCTTCATAATTACATGAGCCAATTCCTTATCTCTTTATGTATAGACTCATGTGATTAGAGGGGGAAGAGCTAAAGTTGAATGGTTTTATGAAGACCTAAAAGACCTTTTAGAACTAACCCCCAAAAAAGATGTCCTTTTCATTACAGGGGACTGGAATGCAAAAGTAGGAAGTCAAGAAACACCTGGAGTAACAGGCAAATTTGGCCTTGAAATATGGAATGAAGCAGGGCAAAGACTAATAGAGTTTTGCAAAGAAAATGCACTGGTCATAGCAAACACCCTCTTCCAACAACACAAGAGAAGACTCTATACATGGACATCACCAGATGGTCAACACCAAAATCAGATTGATTATATTCTTTGCAGCCAAAGATGGAGAAGCTCTATACAGTCAGCAAAAACAAGACCAGGAGCTGACTGTGGCTCAGACCATGAACTCCTTATTGCCAAATTCAGACTTAAATTGAAGAAAGTAGGGAAAACCACTAGACCATTCAGGTATGACCTAAATCAAATTCCTTATGATTATACAGTGGAAGTGAGAAATAGATTTAAGGGCCTAGATCTGATAGATAGAGTGCCTGATGAGCTATGGAATGAGGTTCATGACATTGTACAGGAGACAGGGATCAAGACCGTCCCCATGGAAAAGAAATGCAAAAAAGCAAAATGGCTGTCTGGGGAGGCCTTACAAATAGCTGTGAAAAGAAGAGAAGTGAAAAGCAAAGGAGAAAAGGAAAGATATAAGCATCTGAATGCAGAGTTCCAAAGACTAGCAAGGAGAGATAAGAAAGCCTTCTTCAGCGATCAATGCAAAGAAATAGAGGAATACAACAGAATGGGAAAGATTAGGGATCTCTTCACGAAAATCAGAGATACCAAAGGAACACTTCATGCAAAGATGAGCTCGATAAAGGACAGAAATGGTATGGACCTAACAGAAGCAGAAGATATTAAGAAGAGATGGCAAGAATACACAGAAGAACTGTACAAAAAAGATCTTCACGACCCAGATAATCACGATGGTGTGATCACTGACCTAGAGCCAAACATCCTGGAATGTGAAGTCAAGTGGGCCTTAGAAAGCATCACTACAAACAAAGCTAGTGGAGGTGATGGAATTCCAGTTGAGCTATTTCAAATCCTGAAAGATGTTGCTGTGAAAGTGCTGCACTCAATATGCCAGCACATTTGGAAAACTCAGCAGTGGCCACAGGACTGGAAAAGGTCAGTTTTCATTCCAATCCCAAAGAAAGGCAATGCCAAAGAATGCTCAAACTACCGCACAATTGCACTCATCTCACCTGCTAGTAAAGTAATGCTCAAAATTCTCCAAGCCAGGCTTCAGCAATATGTGAACCGTGAACTTCCTGATGTTCAAGCTGGTTTTAGAAAAGGCAGAGGAACCAGAGATCAAATTGCCAACATCCACTGGATCATGGAAAAAGCAAGAGAGTTCCAGAAAGACATCTATTTATGCTTTATTGACTATGCCAAAGCCTTTGACTGTGTGGATCACAATAAACTGTGGAAAATTCTGAAAGAGATGGGAATACCAGAACACCTGATCTGCCTCTTGAGAAATTTGTATGCAGGAAGCAACAGTTAGAACTGGACATGGAACAATAGACCGGTTCCAAATAGGAAAAGGAGTTCGTCAAGGCTGTATAATGTCACCCTGTTTATTTAACTTATATGCAGAGTACATCATGAGAAATGCTGGACTGGAAGAAACACAAGCTGGAATCAAGATTGCCAGGAGAAATATCAATAACCTCAGATATGCAGATGACACCACCCTTATGGCAGAAAGTAAGAGGAACTCAAAAGCCTCTTGCTGAAAGTGAAAGTGGAGAGTGAAAAAGTTGGCTTAAAGCTCAACATTCAGAAAACGAAGATCATCGCATCTGGTCCCATCACTTCATGGGATATAGATGGGAAAACAGTGGAAACAGTGTCAGACTTTATTTTTCTGGGCTCCAAAATCACTACAGATGGTGACTTCAGCCATGAAATTAAAAGACGCTTACTCCTTGGAAGGAAAGTTATGACCAACCTAGATAGCATATTCAAAAGCAGAGACATTACTTTGCCAACAAAGGTTCGTCTAGTCAAGTCTATGGTTTTTCCTGTGGTCATGTATGGATGTGAGAGTTGGACTGTGAAGAAGGCTGTGTGCCAAAGAATTGATGCTTTTGAACTGTGGTGTTGGAGAAGACTCTTGAGAGTCCCTTGGAATGCAAGGAGATCCAACCAGTCCATTCTAAAGGAGATCAGCCCTGGGTGTTCTTTGTAAGGAATGATACTAAAGCTGAAACTCCAGTACTTTGGCCACCTCACACGAAGAGTTGACTCATTGGAAAAGACTCTGATGCTGGGAGGGATTGGGGGCAGGAGGAGAAGGGGACGACAGAGGATGAGATGGCTGGATGGCATCATTGACTGGATGGACGTGAGTCTGAGTGAACTCCGGGAGTTGGTGATGGACAAGGAGGCCTGGCGTGCTGCGATTCATGGGGTGGCAAAGAGTCGGACACGCTGAGCGACTGATCTGATCTGATGTGATTATAGAGGGTGACACATTCAAAGTCTACAGTGTGGGCCCTTAGGCTGGAAATCCAGGAAAGTCAATGATACATTCAACAGTCCAAAGGCCAGCAGGCATAGGCCTAGGAGAGCAGATGTTCCCAGTAAGTCCAAAGGCAGTCTGCTGGAGAATTCCCTGCTGCTCAGTGAGACCAGTCCCTTTGTTCTATTCAGGCCTTTAATTGACTAGATGATTGCCATTCACATTATGAAGGGCAATCTGCTTTACCTTAAATTCACTGATTCAAATGTTAATCCCATCTAAAAACACCCTCTAAGCTGACACATAAAATTAACTGTCAAACCAAAGGTGCCATACGTGAGGGCAGATATATGGATAGATAGAGAGTAGTAGTACCTTATCTGTGTATATGTGTGTGTATATATATATATATATATATATATATATATGTAGATAGAATTAATTGCAGACCCCAGAGCTGAAACTCACTAGCAGTAATGACCTTAGGCAAGACACCTAATCTCTCTCAAACCCAGTTTCCTCATTAGTGCCTACTTCAAAGAATGGCTATTGAAAGTGAGAAATGAGAAAATAAGTATAATACACTCAAACCATTTCCTGCATGAATAGAGTTTTTTAAATAATATTTTAAATTACTATTTTTGAATTACTTAAGGAATTCTGACTGACAGAAGCGTCCATCCAATCCATTAAGTAAATAAAGCATATTCTGTACTGTGGCTGACTGATTAGTATTATGTTTAGATATGTTGCTTATGCTTGGTAGAGAGGAGGGTACATGGTCTAGGAAGTGAAATCGTAATGTGGTTTCTTTCTCTAGGAGGATGTAATATGGATTTGCATTACAATACATCATATAGCTCACCTTGAACACTGCACTCACCTAAACACTGCCATAACGAACTTGGAGGAGGTCAAGTGGAGGGCTGACAGAATGACTGAGGACAGAATGCTACTGTACGAGCAATGTTCAAAGTCTTCCCTCTAGAAAGGTGAGTACCTCAGTGGGAAATATGATCAAAGGATATAAAAATCAAGAAAATTATGGATAAGGTGGAACAACAGACTGGTTCCAAATAGGAAAAGGAGTACATCAAGGCTGTATATTGTCATCCTGCTTATTTAACTTCTATGCAGAGTCCATCATGAGAAACGCTGGACTGGAAGAAACACAAGCTGGAATCAAGATTGCCGGGAAAAATATCAATAACCTCAGATATGCAGATGACACCACCCTTATGGCAGAAAGTTAAGAAGAACAAAAGAGCCTCTTGATGAAAGTGAAAGTGGAGAGTGAAAAAGTTGGCTTAAAACTCAACATTCAGAAAACGAAGATCATGGCATCCGGTCACATCACTTCATGGGAAATAGATGGGAAAACAGTGGAAACAGTGTCAGACTTTATTTTTGGGGGCTCCAAAATCACTGCAGACGGTGACTGCAGCCATGAAATTGAAAGACGCTTACTCCTTGGAAGGAAAGTTATGACTAACCTAGATAGCATATTCAAAAGCAGAGACATTACTTTGCCAACAAAGGTCCGTCTAATCAAGGCTATGGTTTTTCCAGTGGTCATGTATGGGTGTGAGATTTGGACTCTGAAGAAGGCTGAGCGCTGAAGAATTGATGCTTTTGAACTCTGGTGTTGGAGAAGACTCTTGAGAGTCCCTTGGACTTCAAGGAGATCCAACCAGTCCATTCTGAAGGAGATCAGCCCTGGGATTTCTTTGGAAGGAATGATGCTAAAGCTGAAACTCCAGTACTTTGGCCACCTCATGTGAAGAGTTGACTCATTGGAAAAGACTCTGATACTGGGAGGGATTGGGGGCAGGAAGAGAAGGGGACGACAGAGGATGAGATGGCTGGATAGCATCACTGACTTGATGGACATGAGTCTGAGTGAACTCCGGGAGTTGGTGATGGACAGGGAGGCCTGGCATTCTGTGATTCATGGGGTAACAAAGAGTCGGACATGACTGAGCAACTGAACTGAACTGAAACTTGGGCTTTCCAAAAAAAATGATAAAACATATGAGTTTGTTCCTAGAAGGTATAAAGGAATAAATTAAGGACAATCCATTGTATTTATACTCCATATCCCTCATACCAGCAACTCTTATTGGCCTATTTCCTTTCAAATATTCTCAGAATTCAACCACTTTTCACAACCTACACTCTTCCCAGCCTAGTCTAAGCCACCATCATTTCTTGCCTGGGTTATGTCCAAGGCTTCCTAAATCATTCTGCTTCCAATCTTACCTCCATACAGTTTTATCAATGGCAAGTGAAATGTTTAAAACAGTCATTTCTTTTATTAAAACTTTCTGATGAATTCCCATCTCACTCAGAGCAAATGTCAAAAATCCTTACAGTGGCCAGCTAGATGCTAGAACAGGGACCCCAGTCCTGCTCCTTAATCAAGGCCTTTGCATCTCCTCTCCTCCCAGTCAGGAACATTCTTCTCCTGGATGTCCTGTGGCTTACTCCTTACCTTCTTTAGAGCTTTACTCGAATGTCCAGTTTCAATGAGGGATTTTTATCTGAACTCCTCAGGGCCTGGAGAGATACACTTGATCACAGAGTAGATGCTTTACTAAATGTGTGTTAAACAAATGTAATGAATATCTTCTTTTAAAGGCATGGGACCTTGGGAGAAAAAAAAAATATACCAACAGAAGTGTTCATGACTTCCTGGAAGATTAATTCTCGGAGGGTTTTACTTCGATGCCACTTCAAGGTTCATGTCATGTAAAACCACCGTGGCCTCCCAGGAAATAACTTCTTTGTGCCACTCTAAGATACAAAATACAAAGCTGAATAAGCCACTTCATCGATTCAGTACAGCAAGTTCTATGTTCTACTCTGACATCCGATATTACTAACGTTATTCATCAATACTGCTTCTGCCCCACTTTTATCTACATTCTGAAAGGTGGCATTTAAAATGATAGGTCCCTTTATATCTGTTCTCCACCTTCTCCAAAAAGTAATCAAGGGATAAGCACTCAAAGGTATGAAAACAAGCACCATGGTAAATGTTCAAATATCAAGGGGAATGCCAGGAGGTTTCAGATTTCCTTCATCATGCCTATTTTCTGCAAAAGGAAAAAAAAGAAAAAAAAAGGTTTCATAATCCAAATCCATTCCTTTTCAAATGCCTGCTGCCTGTGTAAACACTGCTTAGATAAATGACTCCTTGTCCAGTGTATCTGTTCCCCCACAGTTGTTAACGGTTCTCACAGCAGTTGCTGCCTCAATCAGTACCCGAGGCCCTCTCTGCGCTTACCAGAGTCCTCACGTCCTACTTTTGTCTCCTATCCAGATGGCCTTCATTACGAGAGAAATTTTACCAACAGGTGCTTCTTGTGCCTGGAAATGCCATCCTGAAATTCAAGGAAGAGATAATCTTCTGTGTGTGTTAGTGGTGTGTGGGGGCGGGTTAATTGTCTCTGTAGCTTGAGATGCTTGCACTCTGCTGACATATTTCTTGACACATATGTTTGCTCCTCAAACTGAGAAAAATCTGTCCAAATCACAGGAAATTTCAATCTCGTCATCCTAATTTCACTCCTATAGAATTAGCTGCCACTTGAAGAAAGAAAGAGAAATGCCTTCCTATGTGCACACAAGCCAAGTCTCCCTACAATAGAGTTGATATGGAAAGAATGTGTTACTCTAAATTCTCCTGACTATTCATCCCCCTTTTTTTAACCAAGTGCATTCCTTCACTCACATCTGAATTGGCAAAGGCTTTCCCTTTCAAATTTAAAATCTCCATTCTCTTTCTCAAGTTAGGGTTTTTTGTGGGTTCCACAGTCGGGTTAGTGGGTCACACTCTAAATCCGATTCCTAATTCTGTTGTTGAAGGACACTGCTTCACCACGTGCAAAACAACTGTTTTGCCGTGACAAAAACCAAACTGACACTCAGCTCATTGATCTTAAGAGAACTGACAGAGGGATGCAAGGATAGGGGAAGAGATTGGCTCCTGACAAGAATGACTTTAAGTCCTCAAATGATGCAAAATTCTGTCTGTGGCACACATTAGCCATAATCAGGGAGTGTTGCTATGGTTCAGTAGAAGCGAGGACTGAACTTCATAGAACTCTTCCAACCTTTCCTCTCTCACTGTGTAAATGTGAAAGTAACAATAAATCTTGTTGACAATTACTTCCACGTCTATTGGCAGGAAGTCAGCAGCAGTTTGAAGAGTATTGTGAGCCGTATGTGCAATGGAGCCAACACCCATTAACTATCTCCCTAGTTCCTCCTGTGACTTATAGAACATGTTATTTTTCCCCAGTGAGCAACCCTTCCAAATGTTGAATTAGTAATATTAGCACCAAATACCACTAATTTGTCAGCTGAGCTGTGTTTTTCCATTGTGCTTACAGTGGGGTCCAATTACCCCTTTGCAACACAGCTGAGCAAAGATGAAAATCTGAAGACATTTTATTTATATAATTTTGCCAACCTGTACAAAACCAGTAAAACTGTCACAGAGGTGACTTAGTCACAGTTCAAAACACTCACCGGACTACAAACAGAATCTTGACATTTCACCTAAGACTCCAAGGAAAGTGGCATTTGAGCAGCACCTGTTTCTGAATTTCAGAAACAAAACAAATTTTTAATTTATTCAGTCACTTTTAAATGTAAAAACTCAGTGTTCATTCTGAATTGAGAAATAAGCTGTTCATTCTCTCATGCTTTCTCAGGGTTTTATGAGCTAGGGGCAGAGAGCCAAGCAGGGAAGGGCTAGAGGAAGGTGCCTTGAAAACCCCACAACTGTTTCCATCTGATGCTGCAGCCCAGAACTGGAGGCCAAAGCAGGATCCACACTCCCAGCTGCAGTGTCAGCTGCTCTGTGGAAGGGGTACAGTGTCCACTTGCCTGCTTGTTTCTAAGAGCACAGATGCCGCCTAAGTTTCAAAGTCAAAAATGGACTCGGTGTCAATTTTTTGAGAACTGCTTGACTCATCAGACATTGTACTTTGAATTTCATTTAATCAAAACATCCCACCTTGGGCAATAACTCTCCCTTCAAGTTGTTGAAAGCTAAAAGTTATGAAATTCCCTTTGGCTGTCACACATACCAGCCCAGGAACAAGCCCCAAGGGTAACATACCGAAGGGCTGGAAGAGGACTCAGCTATGCAGACTGTCCAGGGACTCCATGTGTCATCAAATACCTACAGTTTCTTTCCCATTCTTCTCAAGCTCCTTCCCACACAGTTACCCAAGGATGTACCAACGTGTGTAGAAAACTTATAACCTTAAGTAAGCACTGATTGGCCAATGTAAGTTTCTCATTTCCCTTGTGTTACTGTTCAGTCACTAAGTCTTGTCTGACTCTTTGTGACCCCATGGACTGCAGCACACCAGGCTTACCTGTCCTTCACTATCTCCTGGAGTTTGCTCAAATTCATGTCCATTGAGTCAGTGATGCTATATAAACATCTCATTGTCTGCCACCCACTTCTTCTTTTGCCTTCAATCTTTCCCAGGGCGTTTTCGGGATGAGTCAGTTCTTCACATTAGGTGGCCGAAGTATTATAGCTTCAGCTTCAGCTTCAGCAACCATCCTTCCAATGAATTCCAGAGTTGAGAAGACTCTCAAGAGTCTTCTCCAGCACCACAATTTGAAAGCATCAATTCTTTGGCACTCAGCCTTCTTTATGATCCAACTCTCATATCCATACATGACTACTTGCTTTTTATTTCCCTATACTAAAGGAAAGCATCTAAACTTCAGGGGATTGTATAATTATGGTCTGAACCAGGGCGCTGTTATGCTAGTGGGTGCTATTAACAATATTCCAGAAGAGTCGGTATAAGCCAGTGCTATCCACACAAACTGAATTATGTAGTCCCCAAGCCACCCCTCAAATAAACAGTTAGGCCTTCAAGGGTGGAAAACATACTCAGGTGGTTGGGATAGAAGGAAAGCTGACTTATTTGCTCTTTGGCAAAGGACTAAGAATAGGAATAAAGTGATCTAAACTTTTCTAACCCCCCAGCATTTACTCTTATCCAGAGTTTAGCACATCACTGGGCTTGTGGTCACATCCAGCACATATTTATTCAGTTCAAATGTTTGCTGACTTTCACATTTATCTCATGAGTACAGTCTCATGAGTAAACCTGCTGCTTTTGGGTGTCTGTGTTTCCTGGTCATGGAGCACATTTACTCCATAGCTTTGGAAACAGGTTTGTAATCTCTATATTTGAGAAGTAGGAAAAATCTCAACGGTAGATTTGGGAAATAGGAAGAGAGAAAGATGCCACAAATATAGACTTGGGCCAATATCACACTCTTCATTCTACATGACTTTAGCAAGTGACAACTTCTATGAGTTTCAGTTTCTACCTCTATAAAGTGGAAATAATTGTAGGGTTCTTCAAAGGATTAAATGAAATAACTATGTTCATTTAATTGTTTAGCACAGGAACCGGTACTTGGAAATAAGTTGGCAAACTGTAATGGTTGCTAGTAATAGTGTTCTCATTATTAGTGTAAAGATGAGTGGCCTGGAGTCTGTGCTCTATAGCCCTGGATTTCTGTTGTTCAGTGTTAGCAGTATTGGTCTTTCTGTCATCCTGTATGTGATTCCTTGTACAGAAACTGCAGTCTCAAGGTGGAAGACAGTAGTTTATAAGTAACAAAGGACCGCCTCGTTAGAAAGCTGCTTGTTCTTTGCCTGCTTTGACTGTTACACAGCAGATTAACTGATCGACTGTAGGGACAAGACAGTTTCTTATAATCTACTTGTAGACTTAAGTTGACTGGCAGCAATTCTTCCTGGCTCTTCAAGTTCTGACATGCATGCAGATATTTGCATGGTTCCCTATGGCATTTTTGCTCATACAATATTTCTTTATGTATTTCCTTAGGAGGTGCCCTCAGAGGGTTTCAGATATCTATCAGACTGGATGTGGAGGGGGTTGGGAAGAGGCCCTGTAGGGGTTATCCATTTAAAAGGGGAAGGGGAGTGAGCTCACTATGAAAACTCGAATACAATTCTGCATGGTATGAGGTTTCAACTGGCTGCTCAGTTCTTTCCCAGATGCTGCAAATACAGAGAACCAATAGATCTTCTTTCAGCTGACAGTCCTTCACACCTTGTAATGCCCTCAGCAAAACCGTTTATAAGGGGTGACAACATCTCCAGACAGTTTATTCATTGTTCTCCCACCTGCCCTTAAAAAAGCGATATGTCCAAACATAAACTTGAAATAGTAGTTCTTTCTTAGGTGAGTCAAGCCCCGAGAAATGAAAATTCAAAACACCAAGGCAAGATGAGTTAAGGCTCAGGAATAACCATCCCCAGACCCTGAGGATGGCTTATTTTTACATGAAGGCAAACAACCTGCCCCTGTTCATTCATGATTGATCAGTGAAATGCATATAGTACTGTCAATTTATATGACTTCTAATACTTAATCTTCTTAAAGAGGTAAGGATAAAAGTTGCAGGACAAATGTATCAAACAAACAAAAAACTCAGCAATCTATTCCTTTCCCAAGCAACCTCAAACTAAACCATGATCATACTAGCATCTTATGATCCTGGATGACTCTAAAGGAAGAAAGATTTTTTTCAAGAAAAGAGCACCACACAGCCCCCAACAGGAAGATAGATGCCTCTGCCATTGGAGTCTGAAGTTGAGTTTATATAGGGTACTGAATCAAGCAAGCCCTCTGTGTCAAATTTGTTGCAGAATAAACCATGAGAACAGCTGAACTTTGAAAGGCATTTCAGCATACACAGCCTAAAATTGTTTTAGTTGGACATGGCCTTGTCTTAGGGAACAGGGCCCTAGGTCTAGTATAAGTGCTAACCACAGACTACAAAATCAACTGATATCACTTGAATAAGTATATGACAAATTAGATATAATTTTATATATATATATATAGATGTGCAAAATTCAAATTCAATTGTGGTTTTCGTTTTCAAATAATTCTTTATAAAAATAATTACTTGAGAACAACTTAAGCAATATATCTAGACATAGAAGTATTATATTATAATGAAATATTAATTAGCAAACATAGAGCTAACATATATTTTTGCCAGTCACTAGTCTAGAACATCCAGATGCAAATTTAAATAAAACATATGTTTTGTTATCAAGGAAGAGACATTTTATCTGAGGAACCAGACATATTTAAAAAGTTATAATGCAGTGTAATAACTACTGAAAAATACCAACCCTAGATGCAATGGAAGCATAGGAGAAGATGTTTAAGAAAGGAAAAGTATGTCCTGGTCTTTAAAGATGTACAGGAGCTTGTAGAAACAGGAAATTCTTGGCCTAAAAGAGTAAATGCAGTAATAATACTATCCAACATTTTTAAAGCCCCAACTATGTGTCAGGTAGTAACTAGGAACTATATGGGTATTATTTCAATTAATCCTCACAACAGTCCAATGATATAGGTGTAATATATTTAACTTATAGATGAGAAGGCTGAGGTACAGAGAAGTCCATCAACTTGCCCAAGGTAACACAGATATAAAATGGTAGCGCTGTCAGAAAAGCCTGGAAGAGTATAACATGTCTATGAACTGACCAAGAATTTGATATGGCTTAGTATATTATACATGAGATTAAACAGAAGAGGAGAAGGTGTTAATCACCAAGGAGAGTAGGGGAGTAATTGCCCTAGAAATGTACTAATATCATACCATTAGGATACTATGGTATTATCTACCAACAGTAGTAAAAGCTCATTTGGTGGTCTTGGTTGTCAACTTGAATTAAAACAATTCTATGTGAGGTATTTGCTCCGATCTTATTCAGCTATATGGGTGCATGTATAAAATAGCAAAGGTTGTATAAAACCAAAGTTGTGAGTTTGTTCAAATGAATACAACAAAGAAAGAGTCGGGTAGAGAGTTGAGGGGCTCAAAAGGCCTGAGTGTAATAGTTAATTGACTAGAGGAATTCAGGCCATGTAAACAAGCCAGAGAGGATACTGGGTTGGTAAGGAGAGTCCAAGGTAATCATCCCAATAGATTAGAGGTCACTGTGGTGCCAGAAGATCATTGGGGAAGGGGCAGAGAGAGAGAGAGAGACACCTGTAAAGATAGGAAATAGCATCCAAGGAATATAAGGAGGTGCTGTCATAGATAAAAGTTAGGTCTAACCTCTAAGAGTATGACCTCAGAAGGGAAAGGCAATGTAGGGGAAGGTAGAGATTCTTGGAGACGTAGGAAAGGAACTGAGGAGTCAGGTGTTGAAAAATCAACTCCATGCGTATTTAATTATCATTCATTATCATTTAATTATTGTTCATTATCATGAATGAAGTTATAAAGTCAGAGGCAATACTGAAGAGAATGGCAATGAACTAGGAGTGAAAAGCATCCTGTTAAGAGGGGGAACCACCCAGAGGACAGGCGATGTCAGCAACGATCAAGGAGTAGCTAACAGGTGGAGCTTAACTTAGGGTTTTAGAGTAGAAGGAAAGAAACTGATTAGGAAGGGTCAAGGATAATCAAGACCTCTTATTCCACTTCCTGGTCAGTGGGGAGAGGGCTGCGAGGGGCCTAAAAGAACTCCCATACGAGAGGGAGGAACAAAACCAAATTTCCATTCAAATGAAATCATGAAGGGAGAATTTAGACATAAAGTGAGGAACACAGAATATTTTGCTCATAATTGAACAGAATCACATTGGAAGGATGCTAGGAGTTTGGAAGAAAGATATGGGATATGAGTGAGTCCTATGGGGATTAGAGGGTGTAGAAAGGGGAGACTTGGACACAGGGGGCTCACTCAGGTGATATAAACAGAAAAAAACTATGGTGAATTCACAACAGTGGTGGAGAAGCTATGAAGGGAAATGCCAGTTTATGAGGCTTCTTTTTCTGAAAGTGAAGACAGAAGTAGAAAGCTGTAAGATGAGGGCTCTTAGATTCAAGAAGAATCAAATTTACTACAGTATCCCAACCTATTTTCACTGAGCTTATAATAAAATAAAAGTTATATGAATTGAAAGGTAGAACAATCCTTTAAGTTCCCTAAATCCAGAAAAAGCAGTGAAGAATCACATGAAAGAAGGCCTACAACTCAAAATTGAACATAGCAGGAGCCAAAATTCTCATATGTTCTCCCACCCTACAGCTGGCATCTTGCAACTTTCTATGCTTTATGTCACTTTAAAATTATGAATTCCTCTTTGCTGTACATTCTTTGAGCATTTCCTTCTGCCTAAAAAGTGGAAGATTTTTACAAAATTATAGTCTGCTTTTGTTTTAAATCATCCAGGAGTTGGAGGCCACCTCAACCATAAGCAAATAGGATGAAAGAGGAAAGATTAATGACCCTTTCTCTAAAGAACATCAGAAAAGATTCTCATCAGGAAGAAAATGATTTTAGATAATATTAGACAAGGAGAGATTTCAAACATAAAGAAAATAAAAAGAAATAATCCAGGAGAAAATGAAAGGTCAAAGAATCATCTAATCATTTTTAATGCTCGGGGCCTCTGTTGAGCAGGGAAAAATTGAAATAGGCATTATTGTTGTCTCTTGCCTCTGCTTGTCCCATTTTGGTTGCTTTATCTCCACCTATAACTTAGAAAGAGCAATTATAAACAAATGTGGCCCAGCATGAGCACCTCTCCAGCAGCCTCTCAGGGTCAATTGTCTCCTCTCAGTTCCTGCACCAGCAGAGTGATGCATGGTCTTACATATCAGCATGAGGAGGAGCTGAGAAGCCAAGCAGCCTGTGATTTAAACCCATTTCTGCCTTTGTCCGCCCCATGTAGAATTGCATCAGGAAAGGAGCCTGGACAAAGCTTTGCTACTTTAAAATACAGTGATGGATAAGAGATATATGATGAGCGTACAGAGTGATTCAAGGCGAAAAAAAGTGATGGAAATCATTTCCCATTATAATCCCTGTGAATTGCCTTACATCTCTAATATAGATCACCTGGGAAATAATTTAAAAGCATTTAAAAATATCTTCCATTTTCTATTATGAGCCTTTGGATTTCCACAGTTTGAAAGAGTGAAGATACCAGCTTACAAAACTAATTACAAAACATAAAAATGCTCAAGTCTAATGGAACATATCAGATTGGAGGAAGATTTCAGCAATGGCAGGCAGTGTTACAAATGACGCCCAAATGAAAGAACCACTTCTAAAAGAGAAGCAGCGCTTCCTACCTAAATGTCTTGTTCTCAACATCTTTGTTTTACATTTTCTTTGTTCCTGTTGGCTTACTAATTAGCTGTGATTTTTTTTAATGCCCCTTACAGTAGGTTAATTTTGTCTAACTCACCAGCAGGGGTTTTTGTAATACATAATTCACGGAGCAATGTCAATGATTAAAATTCTTTCATTAACACAGCACCTTAAAGATAATAAATATGAAGCATTTAGCTCCCAATCTGTGGGTGCAGAAAGTCTAATTTTGCATGGAAAGAAAATGCATGCCCAGATTCCTTGGCACTGGAGAATAAAATGGAATCTGTTTTAGGGTATTGCAAACACAAAGTCAAACAAATCAAAGAGCACTTATTTTGAGAACAATAATGTAGCAAGGAAGGAACCAGAGAAGGAATTCTAATAAAAATGTACTTGAAGAAAGGAAAACATGCAGCCTCAAGTGCTCTTTTCTTGCATTTTTGTGGGCAGTGCTATGCCATTGCAGATGATCAGCTGAAGAGAGGGTCAACATTTCTTGGGCTAACAGTTGTCAATTGTGTGGTACAAGTTACTTAAGTCTCTACATGCCATTTGTCTTCTCTCTCCTCAAGAGTTTTAACAGATATGAGCCATCAGGACTCAAGAAGAGCAATGCAATAATTAGACATAGGGAATGAAATTTCATTTTGAAAAGTTGTAATAACTCTTAGAACATCTGTTCCTATGAATTCTATCACTTCCTTTCCACCTACACCCAAATGATTCTTATATTTCATTAGCTAAGTTCATGCTCTGTTTGATTCCATGTGTTCATCCTGATACAAAAAGGATAATAATTGCAGATGCCTTGGCAACAGCAGTCAACAAAACAGAGAATCTGATCACTAAATGTGATTTTACTTAGAGCCTTGTCCCTTGATGTATTACTTTTTTTTTTTTTCTCTTTATCTTCACCAAAGATGAATCAGATTATCTTTTGTTGGCTATTTTGGGGGTGGGGTGGATATATATATTTTTTTGCTAGTAGTAGCAAATAGCACTGCTACTTTTTCAAAACATTTTCTCACATTAAATAGATCAGTTGAGAATAACTGCACAGAAACAGCTTCGTGTTCAAAGACATGTAAGTAGAATTAAAAGCCACAAAATTGTCACCCAGTCCAAAGGTTATGGCTCAAATTTAACAGATGGCCCTAACATAGTGCATTTTCTACTCTCAGCTATGGTTCTAATAGGTTTGTCTCTAGAACCAAAGTGCAGCATCAAACTAAGCCCTCAGTTGGCACTGTGAGCTAAAGAGACATGGAACTAGGTGAGAGAAGGGGGTTCTCCACCATGCTATCCATTCAGGTTAATAGCCTGTCCACTTCAAGAAGGTCAGCAGCAGGCCAGTCAGAGGAAATGTTCATGGATTTGTCCCTGCTCTGTAATTTGCTTGTGGCTAATTTCATAATTTTTATTTTTAGTGTTTGGTTGCTCCCATAGCTCTCATAAGCACAAATAATTGCTACCATTTTTTAAAAGAAAAAAGCAGTAAATAGCCCCTTAGTAAGGCGAGCCACTGAGCTAGCTACTAAAATTAATATTGAATACCACTAAGTGAAATTTTCTACTGATCAACACATTAACTGGAAAGTTGCAACCAATGGTTTCTATTTAAAAAATGATAGTAAGGCAAACTTAGTTCTTTTAACCCAGGCAGAGTTTTTGAACTAGAAGTGTTTTAATTTCACACATATAAACCAAAAAGAATTGATTTTTTTCCTTGTTTCCACTTATGGATTAAAGTCTGGGTAGTTTGCCAAGATCGGTCAACCGATTACTGCTAATGATAACAGATGAGGTGCGTGTGGAGCGACTGATACCCATAACTTTTGGGCAATAGATACATATGATTCAAATAAATCAAGAATTTTATATGGATAGATTGAATCATAACTTCAGCATCTGAAACCATAGCTCTTCGGTGCCACATAAAAGAGGATGGTAAAAAAGCTAGAGTAAAGCCTTTATGTCAAACCGATTTCCTACTAAACAGATTTAGTTTGGGGGTTTTTCTTGTTCGTAGAGCATCCATGGCCATGTCTAACCAGATTGGTCTTAATATCAAAAAGTAGATTGACTGTTTGTCAATCAAATACTCAGATCTTTGCGTAACTTCAGACCACCTCTTCTACCATTCAGCCATAATAACAAGCTTGATCTTGGCTCAGAAATTGTTAAGTTGAGGGGGGCTGTTATATAGGGCCTGTAACTCATATCCTTTCATCCAGCATTTCATCCTAAATATTTGTTGAACTCCTATACAAAAATCCAAGCTACTTAAAAATTTTATATGAGTTTTATGAGTATGTATGCACATGTATGCATGTCTGTAGGTGAGGCAGACATGCGTACATGCACATACATTTTTTTATCTGTTTGTGTGTAGAGAAAGATTTATCTATTGAAGAAATATGCCAAAATATTAATAGTGATTACTTCTATATGATTACAGTCTTCCCTTTAATATTTCTTCTCTTCTTTAAACTATATTTCTCAATTTTCCTCAAATATGGATATTATGCATTTAAAACTCAAAAGAAGTAAACTTTAAATTTTAATACATGTTATAACTTGAAGCAAAGAAGAGCTCAAGAGCCTCTTGATGAAAGTGAAAGAGGAGAGTGAAAAAGTTGATTTAAAACTCAACATTCAGAAAATTAAGATCATGGCATCTGGTCCCAACACTTCATGGCGAATAGATGGGGAAACAGTGCAAACAGTGACAAACTTTATTTTGGGGGGCTCCAAAATCACTGCATATGGTGACTCCAGCCATGAAATTAAAAGACACTTGCTTCTTGGAAGAAAAGTTATGACCAACCTAGATAACATATTAAAAAGCAAAGACATTACTTTGCCAAACAAGGTCCGTCTAGTCAAAGCTATGGTTTTTCCAGTAGTCATGTATGGATGTGAGAGTTGGACTATAAGGAAAGCTAAGCGCAGAAGAATTGATGCTTTTGAAAAATAGTGTTGGAGAAGGCTCTTGAGAGTCCCTTGAACTGCAAGGAGATCCAACCAGTCCATCCTAAAGGAGATCAGTCCTGAATATTCATA
This sequence comes from Bos mutus, assembly GCF_027580195.1. Taxonomy (NCBI): domain Eukaryota; kingdom Metazoa; phylum Chordata; class Mammalia; order Artiodactyla; family Bovidae; genus Bos; species Bos mutus. Next base: position 60,142,977 of record NC_091619.1, read on the forward strand.
GGAAGGACTGATGCTAAAGCTGAAATTCCAATACTTTGGCCACTTGATGTGAAGAACTGACACATTTGAAAAGACCCTGATGCTAGGAAAGATTGAAGGTAGGAGGAAAAGGGGACGACAGAAGATGAGATGGTTGGATGGCATCACTGACTCAATGGACATGAGTCTGAGTAAACTCCGTGAGTTGATGATGGACAGGGAGGCCTGGTATGCTGCAATCCATGGGGTCACAAAGAGTTGGACTGAGCAACTGAACTGAACTAAACTGTAACTTATTTTATATATGTATATATAAATTTTAATAATTTTAAAATACACTAAATATTCCACTAAGTACCTGATAACAGCAGAACACATTTATATCAATTGATATCAACTGCAGTCAGAGTTACATGAGCCATGAATACTGTTTTTGTATCCACTATCAAACGATGATGTGATTGGATATTTTTAGGGGCCATGTCTACATTCCTTGCTGTACACTCTTAATCACTATCTTTACCTATAAAGCCTGTGCCATTGCACTGAGTTTCAAAATGTTCATCCTCTTAGTCTTCCAAGTGGACATGTAAGATCCATTTCATGGTTGATAAAAGTGATTTTGCAGAAATAAATCATGAGATTTCATAGGAAAAAGTAACTAAAAATAGTCAATTCAGCAGTTTATGAAGATAATTTTTTGGGGAAAGTACCTACCATATTGACCCAGTGACACCAACAATAATGCTATATGTTAGCAAACTCTACATTCATATTAAAGAGAGATCTTATAATTTTAGTACCATTAATCTGATTCTATTAATTCTCTAAATTATTAACTATCCTATTAAGATTAATAAAATATTTTCCTAACAACCTAGGCCACTATTATAAGATTTTGAGCAAATGCATGGGATGGATTTGGAATCAGTTTTGAACAAATGTATAGCTAGTAATTTTTTTTCTTTTAGTTTTATAACCTAGTCTAAAAATGAAGCAATGAAGCTGAATAACAGTAAGGATACTGTTGTTCCTAGATTATTTTATTACATTAAGAACTATATTTTAAACGTTCTGTTATAGGCTTTTGTTTTAAACTTCAGCTGCATTTGAATAGTAGAAAGGTATTATCAATGAAAGAATAAATGAATGAGTGGATAAATTAGTGCATTTTTAAAACCACTATGATTTTCTACTGAATTCAAATTCAATAGCATGTATTAATTATTTAGCCTCTGTGTTAGATTTCACATGTATTTATTTTTCTATATAAAAGCAGTATCTATTTTTTAACTTTCTCAGTCAAGAAACAAAACATCCTTCCATGCAAATGACTAATTGAAAAACCAAGCATTCTACCTAAACTTTTTATCCACTTAAAGAGTTAATTCTACTGTAAATGAAAATGCTTGTGGTTATTGAATGGCATAATATAAAAATATATAAAAACCAGTTAGGTCAGACATCCTTATAATATGCATTATCAATGACAAATTCACCTGTTTTTTCTTTAGAAATGCTTCTGCATAATATATATAATCCCTTTAATGATTGTTTTACTATTATTTTTTGACTTACATTTTAGAGACTGTAGTAGTTCATTCTCTCAGTCATATCCAACTCTGAGACCCCCATGGACTATAGCCTACCAGGCTTCTCCATCTATGGGATTTTCCAGGCAAGAGTGCTGGAGTGGGTTGACATTTCCTTCTCCAAAGGATCTTCCTGACCCAGGGATTGAACCTGGGTCTCCCACATTGTAGGCAAACGCTTTACTGTCTGAACCAAATTAATTGTACTATTATTTAAAGTATAAGATAAAGACTATTTTAAAATATATTCATTATTATAAAATTAAAATTTTACTATTGTTGAAAAAACAAGAAACACTAAAAATAACCAAAAAAAAAAAAATTATAGGTATAATCACACCCATCACGTCAAAGACAACGGCTTTAACATGTAGGTGTATTTCTTTCTGTTTTTGTAATGCTTATATTATTTTCCACTTTAAAACTTTGTTAGAATCCTCTAACAAAGAAATTGAGGTGCTTCTTTTATTCAATAAAACACTGTAAATAATTCCAGAACTTTAAGTATCTGGCTATGAGATATTTTTAATGACTGCTTAGTATTATATCTAATGAATTTGCCATAATCTGCTTAAGTATCATCAAGTTGAACATTGGCTTCCCGGGTGACCCAGTGCTAAAGAATCTGCCTGCCAATGCAGAAGACATAGGAAATGTGGGTTCAATCTCTGGATCAGGAAGATCCCCTCAAGTAGGTAACGGCAACACATTCCAGTATTCTTGCCTGGACAATTCCACAGACAGAGGAGCCTGGCTACCTATGGCCCATGGGGTCACAAAGAGTTGGACTCGACTAAGCACACACACTTATTGAACATGTAGATCATTAATTTTCTCCATTAGGAAGAAAACTACAAGTAGCATCCTTTTAGATAAATGTTTGTACAATGTCATGTACAACATCCTTTGGCTACATTTTCTGATTTGGTTTACTGAACTTCACAATATTGCTGAAATTTAAAAAACAAAAACAAAAACGCATAGAAAACTTTAAGTAGTTGATTCTCTCTCTCAAAAATAGACTCTTCTTATTCCCCAGTTTCTTCATTGGAAGGGAACCTGACATTTCACAGTTGCTGGTGCTAGGTGATTGTACAACAACCAGTCCTCACAATCTTCCTGTTCCATTGATCTCATTGTCTTCATTTTACAGAAAAGGAAAATGAGAAACCAGAAGGTTAAGTACCTTGCCCAAAGTCACCTAGCTAGTGAGGACGAAAGCTCAGATTTAAACTCAGATCTAATTCCAAAGCCCACACTGTCTTATTTAGAGCCAGTCACATGCATGTTGTCCTTGATTAAACTTTGGTTTCTCTCAGAATACCCAAAATATTAACTAACAGGAAGTTGAAAGTGAAAATTCAGATCATAAAACATGATTTGCAAAACAACCCCTTTGAGGAGCAGAGCTTTGTTGTTTCTTTGTAATCAGATAGCCTCATCATTGGCTGTTTTTGATTTCCCTCTTTTCTTCGAAGTGGTTATGGTGGTTTCCTCCACTTCTTTTCTAACTATGCACCTTCCGGGGCTTTGAAAGGAGCCTGGCCCCAGCAGTGCAGACCTCTCACTGCCACTGTTAGGCTGGTTTGAATGTCTCAACATCACACTCAGGACAACCCTGGCATTACGATTAGTCACACTTTCTTTTGAGCACTATCTTACTGGAAATCACACTCCCTCAACAGACAGTATACGATCTCACTATTGTAGAACAAAGCTCTTACACATCAAGACAAAGGTAAAATCTGACAAGAGAAAATTAATGGTTCTCACTTTCTATGGCTCTTTCCAGTGGGTTTTTATATAGGCATGACATCAAACAGTGCGAGGGAAAGGTCCTAGATCACTCCTATATCATCCTGAGCAAGAGTTCCTCCTCTCCAAACCAGTGAGAATTATAGTTGAGAAAAATTTAACTTTAAAAGAAAATAAGAAATTATGTCATTATTTTCCACCTGAGACAGTTAGTCAATAATCATTGCTATATTTGGGCTTCCCAAGTAGGTCAGTTCTGGAGAAGGCAATGGCACCCCACTCCAGTACTCTTGCCTGGAAAATCCCATGGATGGAGGAGCCTGGTAGGCTGCAGTCCATGGGGTCGCTAAGAGTCCGACACGACTGAGCGACTTCACATGCACCGGAGAAGGAAATGGCAACCCACTCCAGTGTTCTTGCCTGGAGAATCCCAGGGACGGGGGAGCCTGGTGGGCTGCCGTCTATGGGGTCACACAGAGTCGGACATGACTGAAATGACTTAGCATAGCATAGCATAGTAGGTCAGTTTGGAGAAGGCGATGGCACCCCACTCCAGTACTCTTGCCTGGAAAATCCCATGGATGGAGGAGCCTTGTGGACTGCAGTCCATGGGGTCGTGACGAGTAGGACACAACTGAGCGACTTCACTTTCACTTTTCACTTTCATGCATTGAGAAGGAAATGGCAACCCACTCCAATGTTCTTGCCTGGAGAATCCCAGGGATGGGGCAGCCTGGTGGGCTGCTGTCTATGGGTCGCACAGAGTCAGACAGGACTGAAGCAACTTAGCAGCAGCAGCAGCAGTAGGTCAGTTGGTAAAGAATCTGCCTGCAAAACAGGAGACCAGGGTTCAATTCCTGAGTGGGAAGATCCCCTGGAGAAGGAAATGACAACCCACTCCAGTATTCTTGCCTGGAGAATCCCATGGAAAGAGGAACCTGGCAGGCTGCAGGCTACATGCTATGTGGTCTCAAGAGTCGGACACGACTTACTGACTAAACTACCACCACCACCCTTATCATATTTGACAAACACAAACCTGTATACGATCAGACTGAAAAGTATCAAGGTCAAAGAAGCACTTCACTAAAATTAAACTCCATTTTTCCCATTACATCTCTCATCTCTCTAAAGTTCTGCTTACAGGCATATTTTTTGTTTTGTTTAGCAAACATATTTATCAGGATATTCAATCATTACTTGTTTACTTTTCCTAGGTTCCAGATCTTCTCACCACACATACCTGAAACTCACTTTTTTTTTAAACTTACCATTCCTTCTACAAAAATTTTACTGAGCATCCACTGTGGTCCAGATGCCATAGTTGCCCCTTGAAATGTAAATATTTATTTTAAGGAGAGGGGATTTTAATGCTATTGTCTTAGAAAGTTCTCTGTGAGTAACTAGAATTACTGATATTTTCAGCAGATATTCTAACAGGCACATTTCAAAATTCAAATTTCACTTTCCAAGCATTGTGCAAGCAATTGTACATCATGTAAATATTTGGTTCAATTTATTTTATTTTTTTTTTTTTTTTGGGTTGGTGTTGGCATTTGTCTCTGTATCTTTCAATCTGTTTATGCATATGCCACTCATATTAAGCCTTCAGAGGTTGAAAGATCTGTTTATATTTAACTTAGATATTCACAAACCAGCAAGCACTAATACGAATCCAGATGGATGTTTATTGAGTTATTTCAATAATTATAATATCCCCTTAAGTTCTTAATATATGAATGTCTATATTTTAGTGCACTACCAGCCAAATATTCTTCTCAATATCAGCCACATTATCATGACAAGCTTAAGAAAGGCATTGCCTAGGGACCAAAATTATGCTGATAACTATTCCTTCTTTGAATCTGATGGTAGATTTATTCACATGTTCATCCATATAGCTTTTCAGCCTGGTCCCAAGCCAGGCTATAACAAAATAAGGAGATCCTTGCCAGATCCTGTTTGGCAGATTCATGTGGGTTAGAATCTTTGGTCTAGTGTGTGATCAGTGAATGCTGGAATTACCTACAGAACTGAGACCATACAGACAACCTACTGGGCTTCCAAACATTGATTGATTTCGTTGACAGAATGCATTTAATTATTTTAAGCACACTTTAAAAATTGTCCCGATATGCTAAGTTTCTCTACTGGCATGTAAAATCTTGGCCTCTATAGTTTTCTTGGTTGGTTTGTACAATTGTTACTAACATAAACCATCTGTACCTTTGACATTGGGGTGATAGAAACCATTTTCAGTTCCCAGGAATCCCTAAAGAATAAAGTATTTTACTAATATTTAAGCCACAACACAATTACTATTTTCAGAGATCTGAGGTATCTATGATTTTCATTGTTGAGTTCCTTCTTTGAAGGGTAGAGAGGGGAATCTTGACCTCTCAACTTGTCCTTTGGAAAAGTTGTAGTTGGTCAAACACAAGATAATCCAACTAGGAAAACTGTCATGTGTAGTACAATTTATTAAATAATAGGAAAACTCTGTCAAGTCTGTTTTTAATTGAGTGGTTATCCTTCCAATAAAATAATATACAAATCAGAGGAAGACTATTACTTTAGGCTTAAAAAATGATGACAATTTATCTTCTGATCAAATGATGATTTTTTCTGATTCAATTTTCTGTGGATGAGAAATTGTGTTAGCCTGTTATTCATATATTACCCTTAAAACATGGTTGTAGGGACCATCCTTCTTCAGCATCACTGTTTCTCAATCTAGTGGCCCCATCCCCTGGAAGGTTGCCTGGGTGGCAGTTAAATAGTTGCTGTAAGCCCTGTGATCCAGAGCTCCTAATACAGTTGGCCAAGGTTTTGAGTGATGACTCTGAATACCTCTAGAGAATGTGGTGCTTTGTAGGTGAAGTTATCAAAATCAAACATTTCTAAGCCTTGTGGTTCCTCTGAGATAAAAATACTTTCTCCATTTCACACAGTGAAAGATGAACATGGATGAGGGGAAGCTTGAAGAAATCAACTAGAAAATGTAACATGGATTATTTGTTTTCTTGCCTTGTTGTAAACTGCTGGGATGTAGAAATAAAAGAATGAAATGAAAGGTCATCAAAATAGTTGTGGATATTTTTGCTCACCTATATTTTATGCCTGCTATTAACAGCATACCTATTTTAACTAAGCATGTTTTATAATTATTTTTAATTTTTATGGATATGGTTTTTCTTCCTTTTTACTATTTTTTTGTTAATTTTTACATGCTGTATTGGTTTCTGCCATCAACAATGCAAATCAGCAATAATTATACATATATCCCCTCCCTCTAGAGCCTCCCTCCCTTTCCCCCTCTCTATGTCTTCCCCACTTCCACCCTTCTCACCTCTCTATGTATAGGTTTAAAGTCATTCATCACCAAAAGTTATATAGATCAGAAACATTGTCAAAAGTCAACTGAAGATAAACTAGAAAAATACATTTGCAAATAAGTATAGCTGTGAAAAGAAGAGAAGTGAAAAGCAAAGGAGAAAAGGAAAGATATACGCATCTGAATGCAAAGTTCCAAAGAATAGCAAGGAGAGATAAAAAAGCCTTCCTCAGTGATCAATGCAAAGAAATAGTGGAAAACAACAGAATGGGAAAGACTAGAGATCTCTTCAAGAAAATTAGAGATACCGAGGGAACATTTCATGCAAACATGGGCTCAATAAAGGACAGAAATGGTATGGACCTAACAGAAGCAGAAGATATTAAGAAGAGGTGGCAAGAATACACAGAAGAACTGTACACAAAAGAGCTTCATGACCTAGATAGTCATGATGATGTGATCACTCACCTAGAGCCAGACATCCTGGAATGTGAAGTCAAGTGGGCCTTAGAAAGCATCACTATGAACAAAGCTAGTGGAGGTGACGGAATTCCATTTGAGCAATTTCAAATCCTGAAAGATGATGCTGTGAAAGTGCTGCACTCAATATGCCAGCAAATTTGGGAAACTCAGCAGTGGCCACAGGACTGGAAAAGATCAGTTTTCATTCCAATCCCAAAGAAAGGCAATGCCAAAGAATGCTCAAACTACTGCACAATTGTACTCATCTCACACGCTAGTAAAGTAATGCTCAAAATTCTCCAAGCCAGGCTTCAGCAATACGTGAACCGTGAATTTCCAGATGTTCAAGCTGGTTTTAGAAAAGGCAGAGGAGCCAGAGATCAAGTTGCCAACATCCACTGGATCATTGAAAAAACAAGAGAGTTCCAGCAAAACATCTATTTCTGCTTTATTGACTATGCCAAAGCCTTTGACTGTGTGGATCACAACAAACTGTGGAAAATTCTGAAAGAGATGGAAATACCAGACCACCTGACCTGCCTCTTGAGAAATCTGTATGCAGGTCAGGAAGCAACAGTTAGAACTGGACATGGAACCACAGACTGGTTCCAAATAGGAAAAGGAGTACATCAAGGCTGTATATTGTCACCCTGCTTATGTAACTTATATGCAGAGCACATCATGAGAAACGCTGGGCTGGAAGAAGCACAAGCTGGAATCAAGATTGCTGGGAGAAATACCAATAACTTCAGATATGTAGATGACACAAACCTTTATGGCAGAAAGTGAAGAGGAACTAAAAAACCTCTTGATGAAAGTGAAAGAGGAGAGTGAAAAAGTTGGCTTAAAGCTCAACATTCAGAAAACTGAGATCATGGCATCTGGTCCCATCACTTCATGGCAAATAGATGGGAAAACAGTGGCTGACTTTATTTTTCTGGGCTCCAAAATCGCTGCAGATGGTGAATTAAGAGACGCTTACTGCTTGGAAGGAAAGCTATGATCAACCTAGATAGCATATTAAGAAGCCAAGACATTACTTTGCCAACAAAGGTTCGTCTAGTCAAGGCTATGGTTTTTCCAGTGATCATGTATGGATGTGAGAGTTGGACTGTGAAGAAAGCTGAATGCCGAAGAATTGATGCTTTTGAACTATGGTGTTGAAAAAGACTCTTGAGAGTCCCTTGGACTGCAAGGAGATCCAATCAGTCCATTCTAAAGGAGATCAGTCCTAGTTGTTCATGGGAAGGACTGATGTTGAACCTGAAACTCCAGTACTTTGGCCACCTCATGCGAAGAGTTGACTCACTGGAAAAGACCCTGATGCTGGGAGGGATTAGGGGCAGGAGGAGAAGGGGATGACAGAGGATGAGATGGCTGGATGGCATCACCGACTAGATGGACATGGATTTGAGTGAACTTCAGGAGTTGGTGATGAACAGGGAGGCCTGGCGTGCTGCAATTCATGAGGGCGCAGAAAGTTGGACATGATTGAGCAACTGAACTGAACGGAACGGAACAAAATGTTAATATTAATAATATAACAGTAACATTTATGACTACTTTCTATGTAATGGGCACAATTCTCACTGATTTACAGGTACTATTTCATAATAACCCCAAAGGGTGGTCCTATTATAATTGTCATTCATGAGGAAAAGTGAAAGTGAAAGCCGTTCAGTCATGTCTGACTCTTTGTGACCCCATGAACTATACAGTCCATGAAATTCTTCAGGCCAGAATTCTGGAGTGGGTTGGGATCTTCCCAACCCAGGGATCCAACCCACGTTTTTTGTATTGCAGGTGGATTCTTTACCAGCTGAGCCACAAGGGAAGCCCAAGAATACTGGAATGGGGAGCCTATCCCTTCTCCAGCACATCTTCCTGACCCAGAAATCAAACCAGGGTCTCCTGCATTGCAGTCTGATTCTTTACCAACTGAACTACCAGGGGAAGGTGGTTAAATTACAGGTAACAAGTGATAGAATGCAAATACGAGCAGTGAATGAACAGTGTGTATACACGAACCCAGGATATCTGAATGGAGAGTCAGTCATCTTGCCATCTCCATACCCAGACTGGTTTTATGAATCAATAAGGAAAAGATGAACTTCTCTTTAGGAGGAAAAACAGCCAAATACATGAACTGGTGATTCCAGAAAGAAAGAATATAAATAGCCCTAAGGAAGAAAAAAACAACAAAAATCCCACAGATAATGACAGCATGTAAACCCCATTCTATGTACATTGCTGTGCTGTGAATAGGTTACAGATTTGCCCAGATCCTGGCCTGCCTGGAACCTTTGGGCGATTGCCTTTGACAGCAAGTATCCTCATTTACTTTCCTCAGTGTGCCACAGAGATACTGTATTCCAGGTGTTCTAGGACATGGAAAAGTTGGGAAGTTCTGATTAACATCTTAGATTTTCAACTTCCTTTTCTACAAATGCAGATAATATAGGAACTGCCTTCTCACAGCACTGCTGCAAAATGTAATGAAAAAATGTCTGTAGGGCACTTAACAAAGTGCTGGATGCATTGTAACCACTCAAGATTAATATTACCTACTTTAAGCTGAATCCTGTATGATGCCCAGTAGCCACTTAGCAGTCGTGAGAAATACTTCATTCCCCTTTTCTCACCTGCCAAATGCAGCTGGTATATGCTACCCTACTATTCCCCAGAGGAATTTTAATTAAATTGGTACAAGGTATGCATTATAAAATATGTGGAAGAACTGGTCTAACTACAGGCCTGTACCAGCAAACTCTGAGTTGGACGCTTGCTCCTGGTCCCGTCTCCCAGGTCACAGTGCAGATGGTCCTTTTCCGTCTCACGCTCTACAGAGTAAGTATTTATATATCACACAACAAAAATACAAAAGCTAATGACTACATCCTGTAGTTTGTAACTTAGCAAGGAGCAGATCCTATGGAAAAAAATAAAACCTTATCAAAGCATCTACATGTTTCATATTCTGCCATTTTACTAACAGACACATGTGTATGATCTACCAGGTAACTCGCTTTGAGCCTTGATCACTGATCATTCCTCTGCTCCCTGGAAGGAAGAAGTGACATGATGGACAGTAACAAGGGGAGAGAAAAAGAGACATTAAGTCAAATCCAAAAGAAACAAATATGAAATGATATGACAGGAACAATTTGTGAGTCAACAGGGAGCTTGGAACAGTGAAGTGCAGTGAATCAAAATGATCAAATGATTTTATTAGTTTCGTTTTATTAGTCAGATCTATTACCTTTTTTATGACCAGGGAAAAACAAAATAATTGTAATCAGTTTATCAAGGCAGACCATGGTAGAAAGTACCCCCATTATTCCTTGATTCCACTCCAGTCAAGTCATGCCCACTACACTTTGATTGAAAATGCTTAGTCTCTCAGTTCATCCACTCCTCACGGGGAGGACATTGGATGCTGCAAACAAAAGGACTTCACCATATCCATAAAAAATATAGTGTGAGCTATTGTATTTAAAAAGCACTGGAGACAGGCACTGCTCATAGCTGAGTGGAAAAAAAAATCTTAATTTATCTTTAAGCCCCAGACTGTAAATATACTGCCAGCACTCTCAGCAGAAGCCTTTCTCACACCACTGCCCTCTTTCGCAAGTCCATGAACCTCACCTGGAGTAATCACATCCTCGGTGGGAGAGAGGGGCTCAGTTACCATGATAGCTAATTCCTCGGCCTCCCCTCAGCAAAGACGAACAGTCATTATAAGCCACTCCAAATTATAGATGGGCGCTCTGTGATACAGACTGTTGTAGACAAGGCCGAGACAATTACCAAATGAAAGAAATATTATTATTTTAAGAAATCTAACATTTTAATACAATGTGAAAAATGATGAGGGAATAATAAATGGAATACATGAAAAGAGCTAATAATAAAAAAGAGCTTGGTGAGAAATCCCGCTGTCATATTTGCATTTACCCTGAAACTAATGCCATGCACATTTCTGAATGCAAATAATTCACGAGAGGAAGCAAAATGAGGATGTTAATAATCATTTTTCCCTTAATGAGAAGCTGTTCTTTGACTGAAAGGTGCTTAAGATGGACTAAGTGAGGCTTAACAAAAGAGTTCCTTTTGGGGGGAATGCATAAATGAAGACAGTTGAGTCTCATTTTGGGATTTCAAGGCAGAAGCATTAATATTATCATCACAAATATTATTTCTACATTTTTAAATAATAAAAATTCACCCTGTCAATGTAAAATTCCTCCTTGTACTGACTATAGCTGAAAGTGATATTTCTTATGGGCTTTCCAGGTATCATGCAGATTTGTGCTTCATAAGAAGAACTAGTATTAGCTGATTGCTTATTATTGGCCAGGCACTGCACTTTTGGTTTGACAAGGGTCATCTCACCTTGGAGCTGATGGAACTCTCAGAGACAGGGGTGAAACTTATCCAAGGACACCAGTGAGTAAGCAGAATTTATTTAAACTCAGGAGACCAAATTGCCCTTTCCATCTTGGAAGCTACCACTGCTTTTGATCTTATGAACAGACCCATGCGGCCTCAGCACAGCCTGTGAAGAATGACGCATAATGACAACTGCACACAGGTGAAACCTAGAGATACCGTCTCTTCAAAGTGAGGTTAGAGTCACTTCTGTCCCTCTCTCCCTCTCTCTCTCTTCCTTCCTTAGTAAGCTGCTAAGGGAGAAAAATGCCCAAAACTCAGGAAAAGTTTTAGAAAATCAGTCCCAGTTATCCATCTGTGCCTCTATACACACCTCCCTCAGGGTGATTCCCAATCAATGACTTGACTGCTGATAGTACTTCAATGGCAGAAATTTATATTATTTAAACGCTGCATTTCAACAAACAACAATTTCAACCTCATGTTTTCCTGTTGACTGCATTGCCACTGTCATTGTGGTGTAGTGGCTGATGACATGAGTTTTACAGTTAAAGTATGTTGGGAGACAGTTCTCCATGTGTTTTTGATGTTTCTGCATATCTTTTGAGGCTTCCCTGAGAGCTCAGTTGGTTAAGAATCTGCCTGCAGTGCAGAAGACCCCTGGTTTGATTCCTGCATGGAGAAGATCCCCTAGAGAAGGGATAGGCTACCAACTCCAGTATTCTTGGGCTCTCCTTGTGGCCTAGCTGTTAAAGATTTCGCCTACAATGTGGGAGACCTGGGTTTGATCCCTGGATTGGGAAGATCATGTCTTTCGAGCAGTGCACTGACTGACTTTGTTCTTAACTAAATTTCCAAGCGTAATTAAATAGCAAATAACTTTGGGAAACTGATATAGTGTTTCCTTCTACAGGAGAAGGCAGCCATACTCACTGCCTATTATAAAATTTGATTCCTCAGCTCAGGATTCCTCCTCTATAATGCAGCTCACTGTGTCTGTCAGTGATGGCCCTCTTCTTACCCTGCTGTAGGAACTGAGACTCAGGAAACTGCTGAGGACTACTGTTATCAATATGTGTAATAAAGTCCTTTGTCTCTGACTCAGGAGTCTCAAATCTTCTAACAGCATCCATGAAACCAGGGCAAGTTAATTTGTTAGCTCACCAGGAAGTTAAAGTCTCAGACACTTCATAGTTCTTAATAAGGTCCATATTGGAATCATGGCTTTTTTGTCCATCAGTTATCTGACATTCAGAAAGTTACTGAAAATCTCTAAGCCTCAGTGTACTTGGTTGTCAACTAGGGCCAGGCTTAAGAGTGTAACTGCTATATGATAATAATATATATTATGCTACATGACATATAATAGATGTATTAGTGACATGTGTCTGTGTTCAGTTGCTCAGTCATGTCCAGCTCTTGGCAACCTCTTGAGCTGTAGCCCATCAGGCTCCTCTGAACATGGGATTTTCCAGGCAAGAATACTGGGGTGGATTGCTATTTCCAGTCGCTCAGTCGTGTCCAGCTCTTGGCAACCTTTTGCCAGGCTCCTCTGAGAATGAGATTTTCCAGGCAAAAATACTGGGGTGGATTGCCATTTCCTCCACCAGGGGATCTTCCCGACCCAGGAATTGAACCCACATCTCCTGAGTCTTCTGCATTGCAGGCAGATTCTTTACTGCTGAGGCATCGGGGAAGCCCCTATTAGCACCATGCTCAGGCACAAAGTATGAAAGAAAGTGTAGTTGCTCATTTGTGTCTGATTCTTCATGACCCCATCGACTGTAGTCCACTAGGCTCTTCTGTACATGGAATTCTCCAGGAAAGAATACTGGAGTGGGTAGCCATTCCCTTCTCCAGAGGATCTTCCTGACTCAGGGATCAAACCTGGGTCTCCCAGATTGCAGGCAAATGTTTTCTCATCTGAGCCACCAGGGATTTTATATAATGAAGAAATCGCTTAGACTGTGTAACCAAAATTTAGCCCTTTTTCTGTATGGCTTCAAAAGTCCCTCAACACACCTAGGACTGGATTCTCTCCGCTGTAAAATGAGGCAAGTGGGTGACATGATCTCTAAGGCTCCTGCTGACTTCAAATTCTGAGACTTTTTTCCAACTTCTGTTCACCATCAGCCTTCTCTCCCCTTAAAAGCAGTTTCTTTCATGAAACTTTCCAGTGGTAATGTATCAAGCACAGGGCCTAACTGGAGTTAGAACCAAGCCTCAGCTCTGTTTCACAAGGGTAAGATTTGGCTGCTGAAGGAGACAGATTTGCTTTACTAAGGGCAGCTAAAGACAAAGCTAGGACTGGTGTTGCTGATTAACCAGAAGAGTCTTATTCATTTTAGTCTTTTCTCTCTAACTCACATCCAGCTGGCTTTTCTGCTGCAGTTTAACAAAGAGCAGAGAAATGTAGAGGAAGGCTTAAATATCCAAAATAATGAAGGAGAATTAGTCATCGGACTTGTTACCTAAATCTATGTGGGATGTGAGCAAGATGATCAGAGACTCTGGTTTTTAAAGCCAGGCCTGCATACAGCAGACTGTGTGACCAGATTAACGCATTGACTTGCCCTAGGTCTTGGTGCCTTCACTGGTACTATGGAGAGACTGGATTAGATGACTCCTGAGGTCCCTTTTGAATGTAATTCTGTGATTAACTATCATCACAAACACTTCTCATTGCCCTAAATAATTTATGTGAATAAATGACTAAATTTATCTTAACTGCAGGCAGAGTAATCAAATTAAAAGTGTCAGGAAGTTTTAGATTGTACATAGCCAGGGGTGTTTAAATGAGAACTACAACTGTCAACTTCGATCTAGAATCTACTTTCATCCCATTGTATGGCCCAGCCAAAGGTATGTCAATTCTGGATGATAATGGACAAGCTTATGTGCCCCGAGTATTCCACTCTTGACCTGCTCATCCATGTTGCATGGCTTTTCCAACAGTAGCAGTGCCATTGCTCATGTCCACCTAGACACGCCTACATTGTATTTTTGGACCCAAGACACATGGTCATGAGATCACCAAATAACCAATGGCAAGCATGTGGAAAGGCATCAAGGAATACAAAGTAGACCCAGTCAATCATTAAGCCCCCCAAATTATCTCACATCTTTAATCAAGAAAAATCAGAAAAATACACCACTTTGCAATAATCGCAATAGAAAAACCAGGGTTCTCCCCACAGCATATTGTTGATATTTTTAACATTTAGCAAGATACATACTTTCTAATATCTCTACCATGATTAAGCTGATTCATTCTGCACTAAACAATTTTATCTTAACACCTATCCCTGTTATCCAGCATACAATGCCTTAGAGTTTAGCATACCTGATTTTAAATTCTGACTTTGCTATTTGTTAATTGTGTGACTTTGGGTAAGTTAATTAGCCTCTCAGAGCCTTACTTACCTCATCTGTTCAATTAACATAATAATACTTACCTCACAGAGTGGTTGTTAGAATTTAATGAAGCAGCTTTTTTTTTTTTTTAATTGAATGAAAGAGTTTAAATTCTATAGTGCTTTATAACTTTCAAATGTATCACATACATGATTTCATAAAATCCCATAATAACACTTTTTTCCCCTACCACCATAATACCTCCCCCTCCCCTCTCCCCACTGGTAACCACTAGTTTGTTCTCCATATCTGTGAGTCTGCTTCATTTTTTGCTTCATTCATTAGTTCGCTATATGTTTAGATTCCACATCTAAATGATATAATATACAATTTTTTTCTTCTATCTGACCTATTTCACTTAACATAATGCCCTCCAAGTCCATAATTGTTGCTGCAAATGGCAAATTTTCATTACATTCTTTTTATGACTAGGTAGTATTCCATTGTGTGTTTGTGTGTGTACACTTGTTGTTTTGTCACTAAATTGCGTCTGACTCTTTTGCAACCCCATAGCCTTCCACGATCCTCTGTCTATGGGATTTCCCAGGCAAGAATACTGGAATGGGTTGCCACCAGGAATTGAACTTGTCTCTCTTGCATTGCAGGAGATTCTCTACCCCTGAGCTACTGGGGAAGCCATATATATACATCTTCTCTATCCATTCATTTGTTGATGGGCATTTAGGTTATTTCCATATCTTGGCAATTGTAAATAATGCTGCTGTAAAATATGAATGTATATATCTTTTAAAATTAGTGTTTTTATTTTTTTCAGATATATACCCAGGAGTGGAACTGCTAAGTCATATGGTATGTGGTGTGCTCAGTCATATCCAACTTTTTGCAACCCCATGGATGGTAGCCTACCAGGCTCCTCTGTCCATGAATTCTCCAGGCAAAAACACTGGAGTGGGGGAGCAGTCCTAAGATGGCAGAGGAATAGGATGGGGAGACCACTTTCTCCTCCACAAATTTATCGAAAGAACATTTGAACGCTGAGCAAATTCCACAAAACAACTTCTGAATGCTGGCAGAGGACATCAGGCACCCAGAAAGGCAGCCCATTGTCTTCAAAAGGAGGTAGGACAAAATATAAAAGATAAAAAGAGAGATAAAAGAGGTAGGGATGGAGATCCATCCCAGGAAGGAAGTCTTAAAAGAGAAGTTTCCAAACACCAGGAAACACTGTCACTGGTGGGTCTGTGGGGAGTTTTGGAATCGCAGGGGGCAACATAACCATGAGGAAAAATAAATAAATAAATAAAACCCACAGATTACATGCCTAACGGCAACTCCCAGCGCTCACATCTGCCACCAGCAAGCGGGGGCTAAACAAGGAGGCACAAGCTGCATTGCTTAGGGTAAGGACCAGGACTGCATGCCCTGAGGGCAATCTGAGGGAGCTAATGTGAGATAGCAACCCAAGCTGTGGGATAGCCAGAGAGAGAAAAACAAAAAAAGAGAACTATCCCACGAAAAGCCCTAACCTAAAGCACTGCCAGGCCCGCTCACAGAACAAAGAACTGAGAGAATACCAGAGGAGAGCTAGCATGCTGTGGACTGGCCCATCCACTGCTGGAGACAGGGAGGCAGGCGAGGGGAAAGCCAGAGCCAGAAAGAGGCAATCTTGGCCCCAGAGAGGCATCCTCTACCAAACTGCAAGCAGGCTTCCAGTTGCTAACCAAGACTTCCTGGGATTCTGGACGCTTGACATCCGCCGGGAGGGTCACAGCCAGAGATGAGCTCCCCAGAAGAGACACACGGCACACCTGAAATGGGCACACCCGCTGCCACCCAGGAAACTGAGCTGCTGGGACCGGGGAGGTGATAAGACGCACCCCTCCACCTGGAGAGACTGCACTCACCACGCACCTGGTCGCCTGAGCTGCTCGGACCTGGGAAGGGCACAAAACACAGGCCCAACAGAGTCTGTGCCTTTGTGGAGTACCCGAGAACCTGAACCTGAGCGGCTTAGACCTGGGAAGTGCACACAGCCCAGAGCCTGCCTCAGACAGTTCCCTGGCAGAGCAACCTAGAGCCTGAGAAGTGTAGACTGAGAAAGCACATGCACCGTGAGCGGGGGCAAACCCAGTGCCGCCGAGACACTGCAAGCACTCCCCACACACGCCAGTGATATTTGTTTGCAGTGTTCCTCCCTCCCCACAACACGACTGAACAAGTGAGCCTAAGTAAGTGACCACCTTCGCCCCCTTGTGTCAGGGTGGAAATTGGACACTGAAGAGACCAGCAAACAGAAGAAGCTAAAATAAACAGAAGGAATTGCTTTGTAAGTGACAGGTGCAACTGATTAAAACCCTATAGTTAGCACCGACTACATTGGAAGGGGCCTATAGATCTTGAGAAGCATAAGCCGGATCAAGGAACTATCTGAAACTGAACTGACCCCACACTGCCCACAACAGCTCCAGAGAAATTCCTAGATACATTTTTACTATTATCATTTTTTAAATTTTTGTATTTTTTTATTTTTAAGTCCTCTATTACTCCTTTAATTTTCATTTCTATAGCCTACTATTACCTTGCAAAAAAAAAAAGACCCTATTTTACAGCAAATTTCATATATATATTTTATAATTTTTGTGACTTTGTGTTTTTTTTTAAATATTGTATTTTTGAAAGTCTAACCTCTACTCTAGATTTTTAATCTTTGCTTTTTGGTATTTGTTATCAATTTTGTACCTTTAAAAACCTAATCTTCAGTATCCATTTTTACTTGGGAGTGTGATTACTAGCTTGATTGTTCTCCCCTCCTTTTGACTCCCCTTTTTCTCCACCAGGTCACCTCTATCCCCTCCCTCCCCCTTCTCTTCTCTACCCAACTCTGTGAATCTCTTTGTGTGTTCTGGGCTGTGGAGAACATTTAAGGAACTGATTACTGGCTGGATCTGTCTCTCTGCTTTTGATTCCCCCTTTTCTCCTCCTGGTCACCTCTGTCTCCTTCCTCCCTCTTATCTTCTCTGTGTAACTTTGTGAACCTCTCTGAGGGGTCCAGACTGTGGAGAGCACATAAGGAATTGATTACTGGCTAGCTTGCTTTCTCCCCTTTTGATTCCCCCTCTTCTCCTGGTCACCTCTATCTCCCTCCTCCTTCTTTTGTTCTCCATGTAACTCTGTGAACCTCTCCAGGTGCTCCTCACTGTGGAGAAGCTTTTCATCATTAACCTAGATGTTTTATCATCGGTGCTGTATAGTGAAGTCTTGAGGCTACTGTAAGAATAAGACTGAAAACCAGAGGCAGGAGGCTTAAGTCTAAAACCTGAGAACACCAGAGAACTCCTGACTCAGGGAACATTAACTGATAAGAACTCATCCAAAAGCCTCCATACCTACACTGAAACCAAACACCACCCAAGAGCCAACAAGTTCCAGAGAAAGACTTACCAGGCAAATTCTCCAGCAACACAGGAACATAGCCCTGAGCTTCAATACACAGGCTGCCCAAAGTCACAACAAACCCGTCAGTCAGTCAGTCAGTTCAGTCATTCAGTCATGTCCGACTCTTTGCGACCCCATGAGTCGCAGCACGCCAGGCCTCCCTGTCCATCACCAACTCCTGGAGTTCACTCAGACTCACGACCATCAAGTCAGTGATGCCATCCAGCCATCTCATCCTCTGTCATCCCCTTCTCCTCCTGCCCCCAATCCCTCCCAGCTTCAGAGTCTTTTCCAATGAGTCAACTCTTCGCATGAGGTGGCCAAAGTACTGGAGTTTCAGCTTTAGCATCATTCCTTCCAAAGAAATCCCAGGGCTGATCTCCTTCAGAATGGACTGGTTGGATCTCCTTGCAGTCCAAGGGACTCTTAAGAGTCTTCTCCAACACCCATAGACATCTCAAAATTCACTCCAGGGCACTTCATTGCATTCCAGAGAGAAGAAATCCAGCTCCATCCACCAGAACACCGACACAAGCTTCCCTAACCAGGAAATCTTGACAAGCCACCCATCCAACCCCACCCACAGTGAGGAACCTACAAAATATAGAGGAACCACAAACTGCCAGAATACAGAAAGGCCACCCCAAACACCAATCTAAACAAGAGGAAAAGGCAGAGAAATACTCAGCAGGTAAAGGAACATGATGAATGCCCACCAAACCAAACAAAAGAGGAGGAGATAGGGAGTCTACCTGAAAAAGAATTCAGAATAATGATAGTAAAAATGATCCAAAATCTTGAAAACAAAATGGAATTAAATAGCCTGCAGACAAGGATTGAGAAGATGCAAGAAATGTTTAACAAGGACCTAGAAGAAATAAAAAAGAGTCAATCAATAATGAATAATGCAATAAATGAGATCAAAAACACTCTGGAGGGAACCAACAGTAGAATAATGGAAGCAGAAGATAGGATTAGTGAGGTAGAAGATAGAATGGTAGAAATAAATGAAGCAGAGAGGAAAAAAGAATTAAAAGAAATGAGGACAACCTCAGAGACCTGTTGGACAATGTTAAATGCCCCAACATTCGAATCATAGGAGTCCCAGAAGAAGACAAAGGCCATGAGAAAATACTTGAGGAGATAATAGTTGAAAACTTCCCTAAAATGGGGAAGGAAACAGTCACCCAAGTCCAAGAAACCCAGAGAGTCCCAAACAGGATAAACCCAAGGCAAGACACCCCAAGACACATATTAATCAAATTAACAAAGTTCAAACACAAAGAACAATTATTAAAAGCAGCAAGGGAAAAACAACAAATAACACACAAGGGGATTCCCATAAGGATAATAGCTGATCTTTCAATAGAAACTCTTCAGACCAGAAGGGAATGGCAGGACATACTTAAAGTGATGAAAGAGAAAAACCTACAACCCAGATTACTGTACCCAGCAAGGATCTCATTCAAATATGAAGGAGAAATCAAAAGCTTTACAGACAAGCAAAAGCTGAGAGAATTCAGCACCACCAAACCAGCTTTCCAACAAATGCTAAAGGCTCTTCTCTAGATAGGAAACACAGAAAGAGTGTATAAACTTGAACCCAAAACAACAAAGTAAATAGCAACAGTATCATTTATCAATAATTACCTTAAATGTAAATGGGTTGAATGCCCCCAACCAAAAGACAAAGACTAGCTGAATGGATACAAAAATAAGACCCTTATATATGTTGTCTACAAGAGACCCATCTCGAAACAAGGGACACATGCAGACTGAAAGTGAAAGGCTGGAAAAAGGTATACCACGTGAATAGAGACCAAAAGAAAGCAGGAGTAGCAATACTCATATCAGATAAAATAGACTTTAAAATAAAGTCTGTGAAAAGAGACAAAGAAGGACACTGCATAATGATCAAAGGATCAATCCAAGAAGAAGATATAACGATTATAAATATATATGCACCCAACATAGGAGTTTTACCGCAATATGTAAAGCAAATGCTAACAAGTATGAAAGGGGAAATAAAAAATAACACAATAATAGTGGGAGATTTTAATACCCACTCACACCTATCAACTAAACAGAATATTAACAAGGAAACACAAACTTTAAATGATACAATGGACCAGTTAGACCTAATCGATATCTATAGGACATTTCACCCCAAAACAATCAATTTCACCTTTTTCTCAAGTGCACATGGAAGCTTCTCCAGGATAGATCACATTCTGGGCCATAAATCTAGCCTTTGTAAATTTAAAAAAATTGAAATCATTCCAAGCATATTTTCTGACCACAATGCAGTAAGGTTAGATGTCAATTACAGGAGAAAAACTACTAAAAATTCCAACATATGGAGGCTGAACAACACGCTGCTGAATAACCAAGAAATTACAGAAGAAATCAAAAAAGAAATAAAAATATGCATAGAAATGAATGAAAATGAAAACACAACAACCCAAAACCTGTGGGACACTGTAAAAGTAATGCTAAGGGGAAGGTTTATAGCAATACAGGCTTACCTCAAGAAACAAGAAAAAAGTCCAATAAACAACCTAACTCTACACCTAAAGCAACTAGAAAAGGAACAAAAGAAGAACCCAAGGGTTAGTAGAAGGAAAGAAATCTTAAAAATTAGGGCGGAAATAAATGCAAAGGAAACAAAAGAGACCATAGCAAAAATCAACAAAGTTAAAAGCTGGTTCTTTGAGAAGATAAATAAAATTGACAAACCATTAGCCAGCCTCATCAAGAAAAAAAGAGGGAAGAATCAAATCAACAAAATTGGAAATGAAAATGGAGAAATCACAACAGACAACACAGAAATACAAAGGATCATAAGAGACTACTAATATTTGGCAAAACTAATACAATATGGTAAAGTTTAAAAATAAAATAAAATTCAAAAAGATAAAAAATAAATAAATAAAAAGCTTGCTCTAAAATAAAAAAAAAAGAGAGAGAGAGACTACTATCAGCAACTATATGCCAATAAAATGGACAACTTGGAAGAAATGGAAAAATTCTTAGAAAGGTATAACTTTCCAAAACAGAACCAGGAAGAAATAGAAAACCTTAACAGACCCATCACAAGCATGAAAATTGAACCTGTACACAGAAATCTTTCAGCAAACAAAAGCCCAGGACCAGACGGCTTCGCAGATGAATTCTACCAAAAATTTAGAGAAGAGCTAACACCTATCCTACTCAAACTCTTCCAGAAAATTGCAGAGGAAGATAAACTTCCAAACTTATTCTATGAGGCCACAATCATCCTAATACCAAAACCAGACAAAGATGCCAAAAAAGGAAAACTACAGGCCTATATCACTGATGAACATAGATGCAAAAATCCTTAACAAAATTCTAGCAATCAGAATCCAACAACATATTAAAAATATCACACTTCATGACCAAGTGGGCTTTATCCCAGGGATGCAAGGATTCTTCAATATCTGCAAATCAATCAATGTAATGTACCACATTAACTAATTGAAAGATAAAAACCATATGATTATCTTAATTGATGCTGAGAAAGCCTTTGACAAAATTCAACATCCATTTATGATAAAAACTCTCCAGAAAGCAGGAATAGAAGGAACATACCTCAACATAATAAAAGCTATATATGACAAACCCACAGCAAACATTATCCTCAATGGTGAAAAATTGAAAACATTTCCCCTAAAGTCAGGAACAAGACAAGGGTGCCTCCTCTCACCACTACTATTCAACATGGTTTTGGAAGTTTTAGCCACAGCAATCAGAGCAGAAAAAGAAATAAAAGGAATCCATATTGGAAAAGAACAAGTAAAACTCTCACTATTTGCAGATGACATGATCCTCTACATAGAAAACCCTAAAGACTCCACCAGAAAATTACTAGAGATAAACAATGAATATAGTAAAGTTGCAGGATATAAAATTAACACAGAGAAGTCCCTTGCATTCCTATATACGAACAATGAGAAAACAGAAAGAGAAATTAAGGAAACAATTCCATTCACCATTGCAATGAAAAGAATAAAATACTTAGAAATATATCTACCTAAAGAAACAAAAGACCTATATATAGAAAACTATAAAACACTAATGAAAGAAATCAAAGAGGACACAAATTGATGGAGAAATATACCATGTTCATGGATTGGAAGAATCAATATAATGAAAATGAGTATACTACCCAAAGCAATCTATAGATTTCATGCAATCCCTATCAAGCTGCCAAAGGTATTTTTCCACAGAACTACAAATAATTTCAAAATTTGTATAGAAATACAAAAAACCTCAAATAGCCAAAGCAATCTTGAGAAAGAAGAATGGAACTGGAGGAATCAACCTGCCTGATTTCAGGCTATACTACAAAGCTACAGTCATCAAGACAGTATGGTACTGGCACAAAGACAGAAATATAGATCAATGGAACAAAATAGAAGCCCAGATATAAATCCATGCACCTATGGATACTTTATCTTTGACAAAGAAGGCAAGAATATACAATTGAGAAAAGATAATCTCTTTAACAAGTGGTGCTGGGAAAACTGGTCAACCACTTGTAAAAGAATGAAACTAGAATACTTTCTAACACCATACACAATAATAAACTCAAAATGGATTAAAGATATAAATGTAAGACCAGAAACTATAAAACTCCTAGAGGAAAACATAGGCAAAACTCTCTCTGACATAAATCACAGCACAATCCTCTATGACCCACCTCCCAGAGTATTGGAAATAAAAACAAAAATAAACAAATGGGACCTAATTAAACTTAAAAGCTTTGGCACAACAAAGGAAACTCTAAGCAAAGTGAAAAGACAGCCTTCAGAATGGGAGAAAATAATAGCAAACAAAGCCACTGACAAAGAATAAATCTCAAAAATATACAAGCAGCTCCTGCAGCTCAATTTCAGAAAAATAAATGACCCAATCAAAAAATGGGTCAAAGAACTAAACAGACATTTCTCCAAAGAAGACATACAGATGGCTAACAAACACATGAAAAGATGCTCAACATCACTCATTATGAGAGAAATGCAAATCCAAACCACAATGAGGTACCATCTCATGCCAGTCAGAATGGCTGCTATCCAAAAGTCTACAAGCAATTAATGCTGGAGAGGGTGTGGAGAAAATGGAACCCTCTTAGACTGTTGGTGGGAATGCAAACTAGTACAGCCACTATGGAGAACAGTGTGGAGATTCCTTAAAAAACCGGAAATAGGACTACCATATGACCTGGCAATCCCACCCCTGGGCATACACGCCAAGGAAACCAGTATTGAAAGAGACATGTGTACCCCAGTGTTCATCACAGCACTGTTTACAATAGTCGGGACATGGAAGCAACCTAGATGTCCATCAGCAGACGAATGGATAAGAGAGCTATGGTACATATACACAATGGAATATTACTCAGCCATTAAAAAAAATACATTTGAATTAGTTCTAATGAGGTGGATGAAACTGCAGCCTATTATACAGAGTGAAGTAAGTCAGAAAGAAAAACACCAATACAGTATAATAAAGCATATATATGGAATTTAGAAAGATGGTAATGATAACCCTATATGTGAGACAGCAAAAGAGACACAGATGTATAGAACAGTCTTTTGGACTCTGTGGGAGAAGGCGAGGGTGGGATGATTTGAGAGAATAGCATTGAAACATGTATGTTATCATATGTGAAATAGATCCCCAGTCCAGGTTCGAAGTATGAGACAGGGTGCTCAGGGCTGGTGCACTGGGATGACCCAGAGGGATGGGATTGGGAGGGAGGTGGGAGAGAGTTTCAGGATGGGGAACACATGTAAACCCATGGCTGATTCATGTCAATGTATGGCAAAACCACTACAATATTGTAAAGTAATTAGCCTCCAATTAAAATAAATAAAATAAATGAAAAACAATGGAGTGGGTTGCCATTTCCTACTCCAGAGTCATATGGTAGTTCTATTTTCAGTTCTTTGCGAAACCCCCATACTGTTCTTCATAGTGGCTATACCAATGTACATTCCCACCAAGCAGTGTAGGAGAGTTCCCTTTATGACATAGCCTTTTTAAAATATATTTATTTATTTTTGGCTGCATCAGATCTTAGTTGTGGCACTCAGGATCTTCACTGTGGCATGTAGAATCTTTCTTTGTGGTGCACAGATTTCCCTCCAGTTGTGGGCTCTGTAGTTGTGGTACAGAGCTCTACAGTTTCAGGGTGCAGGCTTAGTTGCATGTGGAATCTTAGTTCCCCAACCAGGGATTGAACCCACATCCCTGCACTGGAAGGCAGATTCTTAACCACTGGACCACCAGGAAAGTCCTCTATGAGACAGCTTTTAAAGTGTCAGGTGCATTGTCTGACATAAAATGAGGTTAAATATATTATTGTTTGGGTATAGCAGATGATCAGTAAATTTTTACTGAACATAGTTATGACTTCTTGATTGTTTATGGTGTACTAGGCTCTGATTATTATTTTACATGAAACTATATAATAGAGTTATTATTATGAGCCTCATTTCAAAAAATGAAGGACATGAGAACAGAAAGGTGAAGTGAAATTCTGCCTGAGGGCCAGAAGTCAGTAAACAGCAGAGCCAGAATTTAAACTTAGGTATTCTAGCTACAAAGTGTAAGCTAAAAATAGTGCACAATCTTATATGCAAATAAATGAATTATTTGGTTTCAAATAAAACTAGGGTAAGGAGCCAGAAGACAAGAACAGTTGACTGATGATGTCCTTTACTTTTAAGACAGGCTTCCCTTGTAGCTCAGTTGGTAAAGAATCTGCCTGCAGTGCAGGAGACCCAGGTTCGATCCCTGGGTTGGGAAGATCCCCCGGGGAAGGAAATGGCGACCCACTCCAGTATCCTTGCCGGGAAAATCTCATGGACAGAGGTGCCTGGTGGGCTGCAGTCCATGGCGTTGCAAAGAGTCAGGCACGACTGAGAGACTAACAGTTACTTAATTTAAAGACAGATTTCCATGTCTTTATCTAGAACTAGATGTAGACCTGCATTTATTTAATTTCTATTACCAATTTTCAAAATCCTCAAAAGTAGGATATGGAAGACACATTCTGAGTAATCTCTTCCACTAAATAGCATACAACTCTATCTACGTATTTGTGACCTCCAATGTTCATAGACAGGAAGAACAATTTAAAAGTTCATTAAACCTCCTTTGGTTTGTATTTCAATTTCATAAAAACATAGTTAAATATCATGTAAATAGGTTTTTCTCTGTAAAAGTATTAGTTGTACTGGTCCCTGGTGGAAAAGAATGAAATGTAAAATTCTCACAGACAGATAGAGCTTTTCATGAATAACCATTATAGAGGATACTGAAGCAAATCTTTTCAGTAAAAGAAGATATCGTATTTTTAACAGAGTTTGTTAGAAGAATTCATTTGCAAATAATCCTTTGTAGTAATTTGTTGGCCTTCTTCCTATATTTTAAAGCTTTTTCTTTTGTTTTTCTTTAAGATAGAGCAAAATAGGTTATATATCTCCATATTGCAACAAATACATTCTAATGTAATTATTCTACCACTGGAAAAATATTTTCATGCTTTAGGTTAAATAATAAAAATACAATTTAAGATGCAATGTCATTTATCATTCTCAAAACAGGAAAAAAGGAAAATGAGTTTATTGTTCTATTATATGAAAGAGAAATTGAAGCAAGGAAAAGAAAAGCATTTGACCAAGATCTGAGAAGAAATAAACTCATTAAGATGGGCCTGGCTGGTCACTGTCCCATCCAAACCTGCAGAAGAAGCAAATATAAAAATTGTGGATGATTCAAATAAAATAGAGGTTTGGTTTTGTTTTTGTTTTTCCTCACAGAACAAGTTGAACTAGATGCTCCTGGCTAGCAGGTGGCCTTCTCCTTCCAACTTGTGACTCAGCCATCCCTGGTATCTTGTCATGCTGTTTGCAGCAGGCACCAAGGAAAACAGAGTGGAGGTGAGCCTTTTGCTGATTAGTCACTGACATGTCTGACTCTTTATGACTCCATGGAGTGTAGCCTGCCAGGCTCCTCTGTCCATGGGATTTCCCAGGCAAGAATACTGGAGTGGGAAGCCATCAGGGAAGCCCTGTTTAAAGTACTCTGATCCGTTGTCCTACAATCAGGAAGGTCAACACCTACACCATTCTATTTTAATGAAAACACTTTTTCAAAGATGTGCTAAGGAGATTCCAGCAAGTCCTTGAATGCCCAACAACCCCCACAGTCAGGAAATTCATCTTGGTTACTAATTTAAATGTGTTATCCTATAGCTTAAACTCAGTTCCGTTTGGATTTTCCTTAGACATACCAAACAGATATTCTTTTATTCCTAGTATATTACACATTCCCACATTTCTATATTTAGCCTTATCCTTAGCAATATGAATAATTCCAGAAACTTTTCCCCACAGGTACAATGCCCAAAACTTTTCATTGTATTTATGACTCTCCTTAGAAATCTCTCCAACTTTTCCACATTCCTTGTAAGTTGTCATGGCCCAGAATGAGATCCTCATAATTTAGCCTATTTTTGTAAGTACCTGTTCTATGAGAATATAGCATACAAAGAGTAGAGAGAAAAATGAATCTAATTCCCAAGAAAATGATATTCTATCAACAATAAAATAGAATCTCATCACTATATTTCGTCTTTTTCTTGCCAGTTGCTGCTTTCACATTTGTCACTCCCTTAGTCAGAAGTCTTGGCTCACAACCCAAGTTTCCAGTTACAGAACTGGCAAAGCCTCGTAACTCCCTTCTCAACACATCCTTATCTCAGAAAAGACAACACATTTCCCCATAAATGTTGGGAATCTTTCACATGTTCACAAGCAAGATACTTAAAATATTTCACATTCTAATAGTGTCTTACAGTTTGCAAAATGCTCTAACATATGTGTTCTCAATGACTCTTTACAACAACCCTGTGAGGTAAATTACACATCTTCATTTGAAGGATGAGGAACCTCATAACTAGAGGTTAAGTTGTTTGCCTAACAGCACACAGAAGTAAGTGGCCATTGTGGATCACTAATTCAGAGCATCTGTCTCCAATTCTAGTGCTTTGCAGAATGCCATATAGGGGCACAATTTCTTTCTTTGTGTTTAGATCTATTGCCTAAGAATCCTAACAAAAATAAATAACATAATTCTTTAGAAGGATGTTGTGTACGTTACATCAATAAAAATAAAAATACCTCATTTGGAAGGTATCTCTTATTACTAAAAGAAGGTGCTGAAATATAACTTGTGTTGTAAGACCGATTTTTCATTCAATGATTTCATGAAATATTGGTTTTGACCATGTTTCAATCAGAGTTTGTCTGTATTCTGGGCAGGAAGGGACAATGTGTTTACCATTTAATACACAGTAGATGCTGAATACATATGCATCTGAGCAAGGCATTATTATTGTTCTTATCTAATTATTTGTGGGGTTTAGCTGGATTCTTCAAAACTCAGCTACACTGCTCACTTGCTGATGAGAAGAAAACACCACACAAATTATCTGCTAGACAAAGATAACAAACTTTTCTAACTCTATGATTTTTTTCTTCATTAAAGTATTTAAGGGCTATGTGTGTGTGTGTTTTCAGAAAAAAAAAATCTGTTAAGGAGACATTAAAATGCATTTTATGAGACTTTAAAAATACTTAATATTTAGCCTAAGTTTCCAGGGCAAATAAATTTCACACATATATTTCTGGATTATTTTATAGAAAAATCAAATTTATTAATTTGGACTTCAGGTATTTTTCATCATCCCTCCAGTATTTCCCAATAATACCAATATCACCCATTAATCTCCTATCCAAGTATGAATAATGGTAATTAAAGTAAACCAAATCTCACTTATCCCATGTTTGTATAGTTTTATTGGCTGCTTATTTGAGTTAGGAAGCATATATAATTTTCAAAGACTCCTTACTCTCCATTTTATTTAATAAAATTCTTTCTGGAAAGTTTCTAATATCAAGTAAGTTTTGTCAATACATATTTTTTTTCCTAAAGTGATAAATGATTCAAAGCTATAGAATTCCCTTTCCAGAGATACATGAGACTTTAAAATCTTTAGCAACTAATAGATTTTCATTTTCTCTTGTGTACCCTGGGCAATGTATATTTTAATTATGTTTATAAGATTTATCTTGGGATTCTTGCTTGGAAATAAGTCTAGAAATAGATATCATATATGTGGTATTCATTTTTAATCTAATTGTATGGCAAGCTTATTAGCCTAAAAGAGAGACATTTAATTTTGCAACACAATTTCACATTTTATTCTGAATTGTTTCATATATTTAGCTTATGTCTTAATTAGAAGTAAGTCAGAAGTAATCGTAGAATATGAGCAAAGTTAGAATTTTTTTCATTGCTTCACACAAATAAAAATTTGCCAACTATACTTTTATCACATTACTGCTTCTTCTGCCACTTTTCATTTAATTAAAATGCCATAATTTTAAAAACAGCCTAAATGTTTTAAGTAGGGAGTTTATGTCTTTCAAGTGTTAGCATTATTTATTTTTGCTAAAATGTATGTTTTATCCTAAAAATGTGTTTAAAACTGAGTTTTATATTAGTAGTGAAAGAATGAAACAAATCACCACAAGTTTTCACCCAGAAAAGGAACATGCTTTGAGTTTCACCAAGTATTCATTTCAAGCTTTGCAGGGCAGGTTAATGTGTTTGTATGTATGTGTGTAACCCACTCCAGTGTTCTTGCCTGGAGAATCCCAGGGACGGGGGAGCCTGGTGGGCTGCCGTCTCTGGGGTCGCACACAGTCGGACAGGACTGAAGCGACTTAGCAGCAGCAGCATGCATGTGTGTGTTCAGTCATGTTCAACTCTTGTGACTCCATGGAGTATAGCCTGCCAGGCTTCTCTGTCCATGGAATTTTCCAGGCAAGAACACTGGAGCAGCGTTGTAATTTCCTACTCCAGGGAATTTTCCCCACTCAGATATCAAACCTATGTCTCTTGCATCTCCTATATTGACAGGCAGATTCTTTATCATTAGAGCCATCTGGGAAGTCCAGGGTAGGTTAATATTTGCAACCAAAAGTCTGTCATTGACTGAAGAGCTTGGTTTTGATGTGAATAAGATGGGCAACAGGAGTATCTGGATGGGTCTTGAATGTAGTTTCACACTTAGAGTTTGCTGTATGGAAATCATCTTCCTTTTTAAAGCCTTTTGGTTATTCTATCCTTGGGTTCAGTTCAGTTCAGTTCAGTCACTCAGTCATGTCCAACTCTTTGTGACCCCATGAACTGCAGCACTCCGGGCCTCCCTGTCCATCATCAACTCCCGGAGTTCACCCAAACCCATGTCCACTGAATCAGTGATGCCATCCAACCATCTCATCCTCTGTCCTTCCCTTCTCCTCCTGCCCTCAGTCTTTCCCAGAATCAGGGTCTTTTCAAATGAGTCAGCTCTTCGCATCAGGTGGCCAAAGTATTGGAGTTTCAGCTTCAACATCAGTCCTTACAATAAACACCCAGGACAGATCTCCTTTAGGATGGACTGGTTGGATGTCTTTGCAGTCCAAGGGACTCTCAAGAGTCTTCTCCAACACCATACTTCAAAAGCATCAATTCTTCGATTACCTGTCTTTTAAATTTGGGTCCCTCACACTTTGGAAGTTAAAGAAAATAACACAGAGAATTATGCTGAAACCAAATGTGTGCAACCAGGAAGTAACAGATCACAGAGCTATCATGCCAAATGACAATTATACTATATTATACTATATTTGCTTATGGTTCTACCACAAGGAGTGGTTAGGGATGTTCATTTCTATCTAGTAAAAGCACTGGTATCGAAAACTAACTCAACGTGTACCACATTCACTAATCAAGCAACACTGTTTCAAATTCTGCCATTTAATAATTTACTTTTATGAAAGCTATAGTTTCTGAGCCAAAATCATGGTGCAAAAGTGTTACAGATACAGTTACAGATGCTTTTCTATAAATCAATGACCTGTTGTTGAAAGGAGAAATGCATGCAAAGTTATAGATTTAGTAAATGAACTTTTCTTAACCTTTTCACTTCTATTTCAATTGAAAATAGAGAAAGATGGAGCTGGAAAATAAGAAATATAGGAAGTGGGGAGAGAAATACCAGATTATCTATTGGTGCCTCTCTTTCCAAATAGCAAAACAATATGGGCTTATCCTCAGAAATTTTTAGCATGAAGTAAGTAAATATTCATGATTTCTAGAGCTACATCATAGATAATGTACCAATTTTAATAACTTTACTGTCATATATGTGACAGATACTAGAGACTCTTTGTCACTTTGGAAATTTATAGGGCAAAATGCCTGTGTATAATTTAGTAAATACATGCTTTTATTGAAGGGAACTACCACATGTTAATTAGGAGGTGGTTGCAAGGGTTGATTGCAACAGGGAAAAAATGATATATCCAGAGTAGGTAAACAGAGGTAAAAAAGCAAGGTCAGGATGGGAATTTGGCTAATTAAAGATGGAAACAAGTTGGTAGAAGATGTAAGATGAAGTGGAAAAGTATTTTTCACGGAAGATATCTAGTAGGTCATCTGTAAAACCTGCACCTTTGCTAGTAAGCAGGTTAAATACATATCCCTCCTTCAGTTTTTTTTTTTTTTTTTTTGATTCATAACATTTTAATTTGGATCAAATAATGAATCATTCCATGTGCTAATCAATACTGTACTAGGACTCTAAGACCAGTGGTATCTAGCAAAGCCCTGGATTTCCTAAGGAGAGTGCCAGCTAATTAGAAGGCAGTATGCAGAGTTTGGATAATGGTTTTATCACTATGTAGAATCAATGATATCCCTGGGATTTGAAGCTTGGGTCCTAGATGAAAATCTACTCTGGATTCACCATCTAATGAGTTGACAAAGGAGCAGAGAAACTACACATGAAAATGAGAATTTGGCTTCTTGACAAAAAAGGAAGGGAAAGAAGAAAAAAAAAGTCAGTATCAAATCTTCAATCCTGAAATTTAAATTGCTGCTTTGGATCTTTTCTTCTTTTTTTGCCTTTCTTCTCCTTTTGATGAAAAGCTGAAAATGTAAAGCACAAAGGTTTCAGCAGCACAGGAAGCAGATTCATGGCCTAAGTAAGTCCCTGAAAATTTTCCAGATACCCATTCTTCTTTCACACTGGAAGGGGCCAGATTGGGGGCAGTCATTTCATGTAAGTCTTAGATCTTTGCCCCATTACTCACATTGTATGGGAAAAGAGCCTTGGCCAGATAAAAGATTCTCGTTAATTTATAATAGTGATAATGTTTTTCATTCAGCAAGCAAGATGTACACAGATGGGCCCTATGTTTCTTGATTTCCGCTCTACAAGACATCGAGAGCAATGTTTTGCACGGGATTCCTGGTGGGAGAGGTAGAAAGGAGATTTTTCATGCTCTGTATAGAAGCTGAAGGATAATAACTCAGGAAGAGTCACTTACAGAGTTTAGGGAACATTGGTGGCTGCTTCATTGTTCTTCTCACAGCAGGCTAGAGGGCAAAAGTTTATCAGAAGAGGAGAAAAAATCCTGAGGGTTAACTGGAACTGAATAGAAATTCAAATATGCTTAAATAAAATTTTCTCTTGGGCTTTAATTCTGGTCTTTGATTTGCATTCTTTTTTTAAAAAATTAAATGATGTTTTAAATATGGCAGTCCTATTGTATCCTTCTTTTAATCACAAACCTTTGACTTTGGGCATTGTTAATAACATTAAATATTAGGCTTACATTGTTAGCTTAATACTAAGTGGAAAGGATGGCTTTGTAATTGTATGATTTTTCTCACTCAGGCCTTTTCTTTTAATACGTCAGTTTAAAAATTCAAGAGACAGTCTTATATTAGGGTACTTACTGGAGGAACTACTCATCCAAGAAAAAGACATAGCCAGGCAAATCATGTAAAATTTAGAAATTAATGAGTTCTACTAACTGAGTTTATCCTTAAAAATGACTAAAATGCCACTTAAAATGTGTATTAATTATACACATAATATCTTACATTTTCTAAATATTGCAAGCCAGCTTTTAAATAACAGCTGAAAATAAATGCAATAGAATTACATCACTACTTTTCTACAGAACCTTCAACCCTTTATCAAAAAACTTTAAACTAGGTTGTTTATAATATAAAATTAACTGTGTTGAATTTTTACATTGAATTTAGCAATATATTGTAAGTAAGAGTTCCTTAATAACTATATTTTTAAGATGTTTTTTACTTTGAGAATTTCTAAATTTTTTCACTAAAAAACCTCTAACCTACAGCTTTCTTCTTGCATATCTGTAAATTCATAGAAAGCTGGCCTAAAATCATGGATCCTTGGTAGTCTGAATGTTCTCTATTCAAATCAGTCCCATAAGTAATAGCTTAAAGTTAAGAAATGGTCACTTAATAGTTTATAGAAAGAGTGTTTAGGGATTTTCAGTGGTTTATGTGCACTATTGTAGAAATATTGGTATCAGAAAAACAAATCAACCTGAGCAAAGTTATATCTAAACAGCTTTTATCTTGTAAAAGAAAGAAACATCTATATCTATGTCCATATGTAATGATTAATCAATATATATTTTGATATGTAATTTTGTGCTCACTCAATCATGTCCAACTATCTCTGACCCCATAGACTGTAGCCCATGCGGCTCCTCTCTCTATGGGATTTTCCTGGCAAGAATACTTGAGTGGGTTGCCCTTTCCTCCTTCAGGGGTCCTTCATGACCCAGGAGGAGGAACCCACATCTCCTGTGTCTCCTGCATTGTAGGCAGATTCTTTACCACTGAGCCACTGGGGAAGCCCCTGATATATAATTATACTTTGATATATATTATATTGGAGAAGAAAATGGCAACCCACTCCAGTATTCTTGCTTGGATAATCCCATGCAGAGGTGAGCCTGGTAGGCTACAGTCCATGAGATCGCAAGAGTCAGACACGACTTAGCAACTAAACCACCCTCACCATATATTATGTATTCTTAATTGTAATATATATTTGACATATATCAGTTCAGTTCAGTGTAGTTGCTCAGTCGTGTCTGACTCTTTGTGACCCCATGAACTGTAGCACGCCAGGCCTCCTTGTCCATAACCAATTCCCGGAGTCCACCCAAAACCATGTCCGTTGAGTCAGTGATGCCATCTAACCATCTCATCCTCTGTCATCCACTTTTCCTCCTGCCCTAAATCTTTCCCAGCATCAGGGTCTTTTCAAATATATACACTTGATATTAATTGATTTTAATTGATTAATCAATATACATAGATGAAATGGGTAGCAACAGTACTGCAACAAAGATTGTTAGTTATCTATCAATATCATCGGAGAAGGCAATGGCACCCACTCCAGTACTCTTGCCTGGAAAATCCCATGGATGGCGGAGCCTGGTGGGTCGCAGTCCATGGGGTCACTAAGAGTCAGACAAGATTCAGCGACTTCACTTTCACTTTTCACTTTCCTGCATTGGAGAAGGCAATGGCAACCCACTCCAGTGTTCTTGCCTGGAGAATCTCAGGGACAGGGGAGCCTCGTGGGCTGCCGTCTCTGGGGTCGCACAGAGTTGGACACGACTGAAGCGACTTAGCAGCAGCAGCAGCATCAATATCATCTACTCTCTCTTTTTTGATAAGACTAAATTAATCTGGCAAACATCCTTTTGTTTATACTCTCTATATATAGAATAGATGCATTCTACAGTTAGTATGGTCATTTGACTAAATTGCCTAGATTCTAAGTAAAAGGATGAGTTGAAAGTGAAAGAGTTAGTCACTTAGCTGTGTCCAATTTTTTGCCACTCCATGAATTGTAGCCCTCCAGGCTCATCTATCCATGGGATTCTCCAGGCAAGAATGCTGGAGTGGGTTGCAATTCCCTTCTCCAGGGGATCTTCTTGTCTCAGGGATTGAACCCTGGTCTCCTGCATCACAGGAGATTCTTTACCATCTGAGCCACCTGGGAAGCCCAATAGGATGAGAGTCTTCTTCTAAAAAGGAGGATATATGTATTTCCAGGCTCTTTGTTTTCAATGATTGGGAAATCATAACAACTGGAGCAGTCACCAAGGACCCCAAGAAGACAATTATGGGTTGATAGTGGCCGCATCTTACTGTTGTAACAGGCAGGTAACTAGATATGGGAAGAGAAATGGGTGCAAGGACCAGGTGGCAGGAAATCACACATCTTGTAAACAGCTGGGGTCCATGGGCAGACAAAGAAAAGCAGGAACCTCCAGACTGACAGGAAACCACACACTTTGGGAGATAAGTGTTCTGGGAACAGACAAAGAAATGCAGAGAAAGGTGGGAGTCTCCTGCACATGGCTGTAACCTGTTGCTCATTGTGCTCTCATTACAATAAACTTAGACTTGCAGATAAGAAGTACCCATCATGTACCAGACACCATGACACTTCTGATCTAAGCTAAATAAATGACAAAAAACCCTCCTCCCCTCTGGAAGATGAAGCTGGGATGAAAATCAGGGAATACATCCCCCAAATTCCTCTCCCCAGTGAATATTCCACTCATTCATTTGTATGTCCATCAAACCATTCAATCATAAAGGAAATCAACCTGAATATTCTTTGAAAGGACTGATGCTGAGGCTGAAGTTCCAGTACTCTGGCCACCTGGTACCAAGAGCTGACTCATTAGAAAAGACACTGACACTGGGAAACATTAGAGGCAAAGGGGAAGGGGGCAGCAGAGGGTGAGATGATTAGATAGAATCACAGACTCAGTGGACATGAATTTGAGTGAACTCTGAGAGATAGTGAAGGACTGGCAGAGTCCTAGGAGAGGAAGCCTGACATGCTGCAGTCAATGGGGCTGCAAAAAAGTAAGACATGACTTAGCAGCTGAACAACAACACAACTGGCTTGCCAAAGAAACCCAGGGCAGCAACTACTCACCTGTCTGTTCTGAGAGTGTGAAAAGTGAAAAAGTAAAAATATTAATCACTCATCGTGTCTGACTCTTTGAGACCCCATGGATCTCAAAGGAGCCCACCAGGCTCCTCTGTCCATGGAATTCTCCCGGCAAGAGTACTGGAGTTGATAACCATTCCCTTCTCCAAGGGATTTTCCTGATCCGAGGATTGAATCCAAGTCTCCTGCATTGCAGGCAGAAACCTAACGATCTAAGTCACCAGAGAAACCCTCTGAGAGTGTATCCTTGTTTAAATAAATCCTTATTTTACTTTTTTAACTCTGAATTCTCTCCACCAGGAGGCAAAAATCTTAAATTCACTGGGATCATTACCAGCTTTAGATCACAAAACTGTAGATTGTTCTGAGAGAAATAGACAATTCTATCATTTTAAATTCTTAAAGGGATGGGAATAACAAACCACCTGACCTGCCTCCTTAGGAATCTGTATGCAAGTCAGGAAGCAACAGTTAGGACTGGGCATGGAACAACAGACTGGTTCCAAATGAGGAAATGAGTATGTACGTCAAGGCTGTATATTTTCACCCTGCTTATTTAACTTACATGCAGAGTACATCATGAGAAATACCGGGCTGGATGAAGCACAAGCTGGAATCAAGATTGCTGGGAGAAGTATCAATAACCTCAGATATGCAGATGACACCACCCTCATGGCAGAAAGTGAAGAACAACTAAAGAGCCTCTTGATGAAAGTGAAAGAGGAGAGTGAAAAACCTGGCTTAAAACTCAACATTCAAAAAGCTAAGATCATGGCATCTGGTCCCACCACTTCATGGCAAATAGATGGGGAAACAATGGAAACAGTGACAGACTTTATTTTGGGGGGCTCCAAGTCACTTCATATGGTGACTGTAGCCATGAAATGAAAAGACACTTGCTCCTTAGAAGGAAAGTTATTACCAACCTAGGCAGCATATTAAAAAGCAGAGACATTACTTTGCCAACAAAGGTCCATCTAGTCAAAGCTATGGATTTTCCAGTAGTCATGTATGGATGTGAGAATTGGACTATAAAGAAACCGGAGCACCAAAGAATTGATGTTTTTGAACTATGGTGTTGGAGGAGACTCTTCAGAGTCCCTTGGACTGTCCATCCTAAAGGAAATCAGTCCTGAATATTCATTGGAAGGACTGATGCTGAAGCTGAAACTCCAATACTTTGGCCACCTGATGTGAAGAACTGACTCATTTGAAAAGACCCTGATCCTGGGAAAGATTGAAGGCAGGAGGAGAAGGGAAGGACAGAGGATGAGATAGTTGGATGGCATCACCAACTCAATGGACATGAGTTTGAGTAAACTCCAAGAGCTGGTGATGGACAGGGAGGCCTGGCGTGCTGCAGTCCATGTGGCTGCAAAGAGTCAGACAGGACTGAGTAACTGAACTGAACTGATCATTTTAAATCACTATTTTGGATTATCTTTATTATAACATTTTAGCCTGTTAACACATTGCCTACTGAGAAAAAAATGTGGGAGTGGTTATGAAAAATACTCAGCAAGTGAGAGATTGCATGTGGCTGGATCTAATAAACAATTTCATGATGAATTTAATCATAGCTAGTATATGTCTATTTATTCCACTCAAAAATGGAAGTATAAGGATATGTAGTTTGAGGAATTCCTCTATAGAATAAGTTTTTAAAACTTTAATTCCAAATATCTATGCTGTTTTTATGTATTAAAATCAAAAAACAGCATTTCATCTTCTACTTATCTATTCATGTCAACAGTTTTTGATATTAGTACAGGAAGTAATGGACTAGGGGGGAAAAAGTAGGATTAAAAATTTCTTCACCTTGATTATACCTGTCCTCATACCAATTTCAAGAGTGAAAGATACCATGCTTTAAACTGTAAGGTTTTAGACTAAGTTCAGTGGATTTCCATGATGTATGATAAAGTTTTTTGAAAAATTAAAATACAATACACTATCAAATATAAAGGGTTATTATTAGTATTATCATAATTATTATCCAGAATTTTTTTCGAATTGTGGCAGTTGCTGATCTAAAGCTTGAGAACTGCAATAGAGAAGGGAAAAGAGATACATAAGGAAAAAAGAAAAGAATATTCTGTAGTAGAATAATTATATTTCCAAAATGCCTGAATTTAGAATTCGTGCTTTAAATGCTTTACCATCAAATAATCCATAGCTACATACGTATATGAGTCATTTTGGATAAATATATGAAAGTCAGTGGAATACAAAACTCTGAAATAAGAATTATTTAATTTGATGTTGAGCAATGTGTACATTTTATCAATACTAATTCACTTTCTTAAAGAAAACAGTTTAAAAAAGTACATAGCTTATACCTTTAAAATCTTGATGATACTAAATTATCTAAATACAATTTATAGTAAAATGGAGGACTAAAACATGCATGTGATCAATTAGTTGGATTCTCTCAAAATTGAAATCAAGTTGAACTACTTAAGGTCTCTCCTTTTATTTGTTTTGTTTATTGTAAATGTCAGCAATTTTTTTTAAAGGAACAAGTAATCAATATCTTAGGATTTGAGGGCCATACAATCTTTGTTGCAACTATATAAACCTGCCACTTAGTGCAAGATAGCCATAGATGATAAGGAATTGATGAAAATTTTCTGTATTCCAATAAAACGATTTACAGACCATGAAATCTTAATTTCCTATAATTTTCACATATCCTGATATTCTACTCATCTTTTAATTTTTTTTTCAAGACTTAAAAGTATAAAATCAACAGGCCTGACAAAACTGGCAGTGGGCCATATTTTGTCTGCAGGCCCTACTTGGCCAACCTGTGTTTTAGAATGATCACAAAATCAAATCAATACATACAGATACATTAACCTAAACAAGGTATACTTTAAAATTCTACCTTATTTAGGTCAATTAAAAAGGGTACAAGAGGTCATCAAAATTCATTCATTCAACAAATATTAGTGAGATCCTCCTGGGTCCCAAGTAGCTAATATAAACAGAGAAGGTCTGCCTAGTAGAATTATAGTCCATTTTGTAAAAAACATTAATAAATAAATCATGCAAATAAACTGATAGTGTCCATCAACTACAATTTCTAGATTAATTCAAAAATTAAATATAGTTTTATAATAGCTTAATTTCAATAATCAAATGTTCTAATAATGAAAAGTGAAAGTGAAGTCGCTCAGTTGTGTCCGACTCTTTGCGACCCCATGGACTGTAATCTACTAGGCTCCTCCGTCCGTGGGATTCACCAGGCAAGAATACCGGAGTGGGTTCTAATAATATGGGAAAGCTAAGTAAATAGAATATTAAAATTTTAGATGAGTAGTTCAAAGATAGAAACTGAACTTGACTTAGCATATGGAAAAATGTATACAATGATTTTGTATTTTAATATCTTGGCCTAATTTAATTGATTAAGTCTCAGAATGTTCTTACATTGGATCCACTACTCTTCTTTACAACTTCATGATCATTTCATTTTGTCTGCTTGAAGGGACCCAATGTATAAACTTCAATTTATATTGTATCTTCTGCTCTGAGAAAACATATATCTCAATACTAAAGAAAAATGAAATAAATATGAGCCCAAATTTTTATCAGATTAATTGAAATATATAAACATAATCTTTAATCAATTCTTTTCAATGAACTAACTCTTACACTAAAAGAAGAAAAGAAATCATATTATTTTACTGAACATATTTTCCACATCCATTTCCTTTTCTTTTTTAATATTTATTTATTTGGCTGCCCCAGATTTTAGCTGCAGTACACAGGATCTTCTTACTTCCTTTTTTGTCAGTGATTACTTCTACATAAAGAAAAATAATTGTAAACTTGACTGTCCACTGTGAAGAAGAGACTGCTGCTGCTAAGTCGCTTCAGTCGTGTCCGACTCTGTGTGACCCCATAGACGGCAGCCCACCAGGCTCCCCTGTCCCTGGGATTCTCCAGGCAAGAACACTGGAGTGGGTTGCCATTTCCTTCTCCAATGCATGAAAGTGAAAAAATAAAGTGAAGTCACTCAGTCGTGTCCGACTCTTAGCGACCCCATGGACTGCAGCCTACCAGGCTCCTCTGTCCATGGATTTTCCAGGCAAGAGTACTGGAGTGGGGTGCCATTGCCTTCTCCAGAAGAAGATGCTAGATACACATTTAATTTTCCCAGAGCAACTAATTTATACCAATGTCTTTCAAATATTTTCCAAGTTCACTAATGTGGGGAAAAAATCGTGCAGCTATATAACAGTTCAATATACACTGTGTTCAAGTTAAGTTTAAAATTATTCAAAAGAAAGAAAAAATATTCCTGTAAAAATGAGGTCAGACATAGAAATAATCCATACCAGGGTCATGTTAAAGTAGTAGGATCCAGGTTGACATTACATTAAGCTAAGTAATTCTTACAATATCTGAGCTATGAAGAAAAGCAGAAATTGACAGTGCTCTCAAACACTAAGAATTTAGAAATAGAAAAACACAATGAAAACATGTTTTTGAGTATTTGTAAAAATGTGTTTTATAGATCATTAATCCCATACCGAGTCCACAAGGAAAAGATATAATAGTCAAGTAATTTTGGGAAATACTAACACCCACTCCAGTGCTCTTGCCTAGAAAATTCCATGGATGGAGAAGCCTGGTGGGTTACAGTCCATGGGGTCACAAAGAGTCAGACACGACTGAGCAACTTCATGACTTCACGAACACAACATTTCCTTCTAAAAGGATCAAAATGTGCATTAGCACATTAATTGCCCTGAGAAATCCTGCAGTAAGGGAAAAATTTAATTTGTTTAACTGTTTCCCTATTTGACCTTTGACTAATCCTACCCACTAAAATACCCTTTAACAACTGTCGTATGGAAATATTTAGGGAAACCTTAGACTGAAGCAAGGGTCAGCAAACTTTTGGGGCAAGGGTCTAATAGGAACTACTTTAAGGCTTTGCAGTCCACATAATCTCTGTACCAACTACTCAACTCTACCTTTGAAGCATGCAAATAACTACAATTGATATGACAATGAAGGAGTGTGGCAATAATCCTTCAAAACTTTATATACAGAAACACAGCAGACAAAGTTTAGTCAGTGGGCCATGATTTGCCACCCCTTGAAATATAGAGGCATGTGCTCTCTGCCTACATGTGCACTCAGTCTCTCAGAGGTGTCTGGCTTGAGCTGACTTGGGCTGTAGCCCACCAGGCTCCTCTGTCTATGGAATTTGCCAGGCAAGAATACAGGAGCAGGCTGCCATTTCCTACTCCAGGGAATCTTTCCAACACAGGGATTGAAACTGCATCTCTGACCTCCCCTGAACTGGCAGGCAGATTCTTTACCACTGAACCACCTAGGAAACCCAGGATAGAGGCATGATCATTCTTAAACACAGCTGAAAATATATCATCTTTATCCGTTAGGGTTTATTTTCAAGTATAGTTTCAGGAGCAATAACTGAAGAGTTTCCTGAAACTTCACTTTGACATGAAAAGGTATATGCAGGCAGTGATGTCTAGTTTTGTCAACTATGCTAAATAAAAGGAAGACACCACAAGTGTTAACATATCTACTGCCTTCAACTCAAAACAAGTAGATACCTACAGGTTAGTGATGATCTGAGATAATTGTACCTATTTTAAACAGTTATATGTTTCCAAGCAAATGTAAAGAATTAAGCTGGACATATACCTCAAAAAAGGCTTCCCTGGTGGTTCAGGTGGTAAAGAATCTGTCTGCAGTGGGGGAAACCTGGGTTAGATCCCTAGGTTGGGAGGATCCCCTGGAGAAGGGAACGGCTACCCATTCCAGTATTCTCGCCTGGAGAATTCCATGGACAGAGGAACCTGGTAGACTACCATCCACGGGGCTGCAAAGAGTCAGACACAACTGAATGACTTTCACATACCTCTAAAAACAGTTTAAAAAAAATATATTTGTTAAATACAATAGAGAGTTGAAAAGATGCTTCTTACACTCTTAATTTAATATTAGTAATTATGTAAGTTACACAATTATATTTTCATAAAGTGACATATTATTCTAGGCAAGTGACTGAATTTAAGGGGTAAATTGAATTGTTTCCTTGCATACACCTAGTGATATCTACCCCACCTAAGCTCCCATCAAAACTATATAATCGTCTCATGGAAATAATATCAAGTAACTAAGCAACAAATAATGATGCAAAATACAGTATTTTCCTCATTACACTTCTTTTCTTGCTTTTAATCAGTTGCTTAGAATTCAT